>NW_027526225.1:22173041-22820541 GCF_048455015.1 Haemaphysalis longicornis
AGGAGCCACGCAAAACGGCTATCAAGTGGCTCCGGCGCACCGTCAGACGTCGGAAGGCGCACAGCTGGTCACGCGCCGGCGTCAGTGCGTCTGCCATGGCTATGACGTCACTTCTCTGGAATTCGCAGACCGGCGAATGTGCAGACCCATTTCTTTACACACCCGTACTCTAATTAGATTGGATTTCCAATTCAATCCAACGCAATCCAATTTAATCCAATCCAATCCGATCCAATGCTCCTCGCGCTTGCGCAGTACGGCCCTTCGGGGTCCACGCGAAACTGCTCAACCTCGTACGCTACAAAATTTAATCATTTAAGCCGCCGGGCAGCGGCGGCTCCTCGCGGCCTCCTGCCGCGCCCGTCACTTGGCGTCCCAGAGTACAACGAAGTGTACAGCGAGTGCAGGGCCAAGCAGGCGGCAGAAGAGGGTGGAATTATGATGGCGACTAGGAAATGCATCTGCTGGTGGACAACAAAGGCAGCGACAGGCAGCGAAGGCCGCTGCTGAAGCGAGAAGACGTAACCACTGGAACAGTTACAAGTCCGCAAAGCACAGTTGTCGCGATGTGCGAGGGACTGCGAGAAACGCCGTGTGACGGGCTTCCAAAGCCAGACCAAGGCGCGCGCATTGGGCCGAACCTCATTTTAGCGAGGAAGAAGGATAAGTTCTTCGTGCATTGTTGAAGATCATCCAATAAATCTTCCAGTAATAAAGATTCGCTCTTGGGCTGCTTAAACGCAGAAATTGTGGTCTGTATAGCGGTATATCAGCCACCCAGCCAAAGTGAAAGAGAATCTGCACAATAGTCTTGTATACCCACCGTCAAATCTAAAAGTCTAAGTCCGGTGTCAATGTTCATACTTGTCAACATTGTTGAACAAGAACAGGTTCTTACGCAAACATATGGCAGAAAATAAATACACGAGTGATATTTGGAGTGTTCCTTTATTTTAAAAAATCTAGGTTTTTGCGATAGCAAATGATATACTACATCGACGGCATAAAACCGTCCCCTGCTGTCGCCCGCGCTACTATAGCTCCTGGCGGCATTGAAGAAATCAAACCGCAACAGCAACGAAAGGTTCCACTAGATGGGTTTCACGTTCCGCTTGAAACGCTCGTGGAGCTGGGCCACGTGGTTCTATAAAGGTTGTAGTAGGGTGACTCGATTCACGCGCGTCTCCGCCGTGCGGCAGCGCCGGCATCGAGGCACCCGACTTGGAGCAGTGGAACGCGGTAAGTTTAAATTGGCTTGAGCAAACCTCTAGCGTGTTTTGTTGGGGGGTACGAGACGGGAGAGGAGCAGCATGAGAGGTGATCGGAAATAGAAGGGAGGCATTTACTTGGCTGGGGCGCCAGTCGAATGTCGTCTTTCGTCGACATTAGCAAGGAAAGGAGCAGATATGCGGCCATTTTTTTAATGTGTTCACTGGCTTAAGCTTAAACCACGAGCCCAGATGAGCCCTCATATTTTCACGTGTGAAGCTTCCATAGTTCAATATACACGTAATCGCAGTGCCCTTTTTTTCACTCTCACCTTAGCTTGCATCGTGCTGCGTAATTTCGAAAACATTATGCAACGACAAGGTTTGATGTTTCGGCGGCGTAATACACGATCGTACACCATATTGACTCCAGCACTTGGCGCGGGCGCGTTTTGTGCTAGGTCGTGTCTGTCCAGATTTAACGCGGAGAAATCTTGTATGAAGAGTTATCGCTACATGTGCTGCGCCATTTATTTCGTCAACTTCTGCGTTCCCGGTATGTTAGAGATTTGTTCCTTTTATCATCCGATGAAATTTATGCCAAACTCCAGGCAGGCATGTCGTGCGTACATACGTCATTATCTACAGCCATGGTCGTCAGTATCGATTAAGACAGCTGAAGATGATGATGACGAAGGGCGATGATGTGTGCGCGTACGAACGCGCCGTCGTGATGATGACGATGGTGATAACTGTTCATGATGAACTACATTCGAGCTGAAGGTTTGGCAAGTATGTTCTGGGGTAACTTATGAATATTTCCTAGCGCAAAAAAAAAAAAGATGAGAACGCAGGAAAAGAATAGCCCCTCTCTCGTCCACACTCTTCTCTTGTGCCCTCATCTTTCTCTTTTCCTTGCGCTTGAAAAGCGGAAATTTCATCATGTCATTGCCACGAGTTCTCATTGTGCTTGCCATGCATTTTAAACCTGCTTCGGTTCAGAAGAAGAACACAAAAGAAAAACTCCTCTCGTAGCAAAATCGCTGGCCGGTTTCGGCTGGTTCGCTATTGTGTTGGTAAAACAAAGGCTTTGTAATAACAACTCGCTTATGAAGCCTGCCAACTAACTGAGGGCTTAAACATGCGAACCAGGAACAATCCTCGGCCGGCATAGGAGTCTGCAACGCACGCGCTTCTATTCGACTTTGTTGCAAGCGTTCCTTTTCGGGCGCGCTGTTAGGTCTCGTAAGAGCCGGCAGGCGAACTAGCAGCTGCGTTAAGGCCGAACAGCTGCAGTCACGATTCGCGCACTAAACAAGACAACAGCAGCACGCGAGATGCAGGCACGGCTTTAAATTGTTCCGCTTAGAATCGGGATGCAGCATTACGAACGCTACTGCTAAGAAGCAATCAGCGGAGCGAGTCGACGAAATGAAATTAACAAGAGAATTCGTTTTTGTTCATCGCGATAGAAACAGCAGCAGCATAGGTCGATGCAGTTGCTCAGTAATGAATTTGTTCCCCCGAGAAAATTATTGAAAGCACTTGGGGCCGCTGCAGCAACGAAGTCTAAGAGTAACAGCGTCTACGTGCGACAGTTTCACGAAAGAGAGATTGGCCTGAAATTGGGTTATTGAGATGATGGTAACTGATTGAAGGATGTCTCGGTTGCATCGTCCAATGCACGCAGTGAGTCTACTGCTTTTTCTCCTGTTATCACCATCTTCGCACGAATTTTGGGAAACATACGGGAGCAGCAAATACGGTAGAGTATTAAAAATTTGTATACGGAATGTTCTATTTTAGCCAGAATTTGCTTAAGAAAATACAAACACGTGAAAGTTAGACGCAATTCGTTCATTGCGTGCGCTTACGTGTTGCTAGCTGCTACCAGAAGAGGCAATAATGATAAAATAATTTGCGGAGCTAAGAGCTAACTAAAATATATTAATCTTGTAATTACTTATTTTATTGAAACATGTTTGCATTAAGAAATTGGACTGAGATAACAAACATCACCGGTCAGCTAACACCAGTCCGCAAACACCACGAAGATGTCACTGGCGCCATATTCGTCACGGAAATTACACCAGTACACCTTTACCGAAGCGATTCACCAGCACGACGTCGCTCGCCAAGTACGCCCAGAAGACAGCTGCAGACCCGCAAGTCATACTCAGCTGCAGATTTCGCTGCACATTTCACTTTCGTGTTGTACCGATTCCTATGACAGAGGAATCAACCACAGTTTTTTATTCGCTATCGCAAGTATCAAGCACAGATTTATTTTCAATTAAAAAAGCACTGCGTGTACCAGTTTTGTGCTGGTGTTTTGGCCCAGATAAGCCCAATGTTTTCTTTTTGCTCAACAATGTTGTCAAGTATGAAGTATGTTTTCAGTTTTTTTAGTGGATTGAAAAGGTTTTGCCTACACAAACTTTTCCTTCAAGAATTCTTTCATCTTTCGGCTGGTTGGCTGAATCGGGGGACAGACAGACATACAGAGAGACATATACACAGGCATACATAGAGACAGATATATATTTTCTGGTTTAAGTAGCCCAAGAAGCACTATATCGTTTTTAAAAGAACGCAGCACGTTGCGCCCTTGAGAGAGAGAGAGAGAGAGAGAGAGAGAGAGAGAGAGAGAGAGAGAGAGAGAGAGAGAGAGAGAGAGAGAGAATAAACCTTCTTTATTGAGAAAAACAAAATAAAAAGGAGTCTTCGGGGTCCAGGTCACGGTGGAAGAATAGACTCCAGGTCACCTTGAGCTCGGGCCGCGTCCACAGCGCTCTCGACCAGCTGACGCTGATCCTCGAGGGTGAAGCTGGCCAAGGCTCTCTCCCAAAAACTCATGGGTGGGATAGGGATTAAAGTGGGGCTTGGTCGCAGCCTTGTACAATGTGATAGTGTGTCCCGGGGGACCCACAGAAGTGGCACTGCGGGGGAAACAGGTAGGAGCCAAAATGTGGTGGGATGGGGAAAACTATTCATTTGAGGGGCACGGAGGAGTCGCTCCAGCTCTCTTGGGAGTTGTTTGTGCGCTGGAAGGTAATGCTGTCGCGCTAGTCGGTATTGTTGCGTGATTTCTTGGTACGTGACCATCGGGTGCATGCGCTCAGGCTCACTTTCGGCAACAGCGGCTCGGCGGGATAGCTCTCGAGCCAAGATATGGGCGATCGAGAGAGCGACCGTAGGGAGAGCGAGGTTCTCTACGGACGACGCTTCGGCGCCGATCGGAGCTGTTTCGGCTCACGTCGAAACACCGTCACACGCAGGAGGCGGTCGCGAAGAAAACGGGTCACAGCGCGAGGCCTGGTGGGTGACCTCGTAGCTGTCAGTCCGCGAGTGACGACGGTTGCACAAAGCGTCGATGCCGAGTACGCTCGCCATCTCTTCAAACACACTTTATATCACTCTGAGCACTAGAACACTACGCTGGAACACTACGGTTTTTGTGGCGTTACTCTAGAACTTATAAAGTCTTTTTTGAAGTTCAGGAAACAATGTGTCAGTATCAAAGAAACTAGTTCTTCGCTAAGAAACGTAACAGTGGGAGTTCCGCAAGGTAGCGTTCTCGTGCATGTTTTGTTTGTTATTTTCATAAATGATATATTCAATATTAGCGAATGTGCCCATTATTTTGTCTACGCTGACAATACCAGCCTCTTTTTTCAGTCTGATGACATAAATGAACTTTCGAACTCAGCCAACACAACCCTTAAAAATTTGCTGAAGTGGTATGAGGTTAACTCCCTAGAAATAAACATAACAAAAACGAAAGCTGTACTATTTTGTACGGCACAAAAAAAAAAGGGCATTATTTCGGATTTGAACCTATACCTTGGATCCGAGAACGTAGAGGTTGTAAAGGAAGTCAAAACCCTGGGAGTAACCTCCAATGAACATTTATTTTGGGATACACACGTTCAACGCGTAGGAGCAAGCTTGGCTAAGGTTCGTGGTATTCTTTCCAGACAGCGACATGTTATCCCCACCAAAACAAGACTGCTTCTATGTAACGCACTTTTTATCCCCCACCTAAATAACTTCCATCTTGTATGGGGCACCACATCACAAGCAAACATAACTAAATTATTTTTACTGCAAAGGAAAGCGCTTCGCCATATTACAAACGTTTCATACGACGCCCACACTGCAGAACTTTTTTCATAATTTAGGGTGCTGCCTCTGTCCAGCTTATTTAATTACAATCTTGGGATGAAATACAAACAGGCTGTCCGTTACAATAACAAATGTTTCCTGACTTTATCCAACCTTTCACCGCTGTTGCAAGTTCTGTATAATATCAGACATAAAAATACTTGGATGACTCCTTTCTTACGCACAAACCATGGATTTCTCAGGCTACACTACTGTATGCCCAGTCTCTTAAATAATTTAGCAAGCAAAAATATCGACATAAATATTATCTCCACCAGAAAATGGAAAGAGCACGTCATAGAAATGGGTATTTGCTTATAACACTAATACATTTGTCATGGCCATGCACACCGCAGTTATATTCTTTTGAATGGATTTCACTCCGAAACATTTCCTATAATGCAATCGTTGTTGTTTTTTTCGGTCACCGAAAAGGTTTTCTTTTAGTTTGTTACATGAGCCTATTATTTCTCTGGCTGTACGTTTTACTACGCAGGCTGTTTTTTTCTTCTACCTGGTATTTTTCCCCTTATATGGATGTGCATTAGGACCTACCACTGCACCGGGTTTAGAGTGCTCAGGTACATTAAACAAATATTTGTAATATTTTAATTGGATGCATGTATATGCAATGTGTGTGCATATACTTTCTTATTATATATGTATATCCGAGTTTGCTTATGCGCATTTTTATTTGTATTCAGATGCATACACGTATACATCATTCTTTTGTGTATGCTCTTTTTATCCAATTCTGTAAAAGTTCAACCATTTGTATTCATTTTTCTGCTGTTCTTTTCGCTGTCAAAAAACGCGGCAGAAACCCTGTCAAGTTGCTTCTTAGCAGCTTTTGGTTTCTGCCCTTACTATTTCAACCTTGTACGAGATTACAATGTTGAATAAATGAACTTTGACTTTGACTTCGTTTTCGTTCGCATAGCTCGTTACCTTACGAGTGCGTGCCCATATCGATGCGAGCCATCCCACTTGATATGGGACAATGACACCGGCTGCTTAAACACCAAGAAAAGACAAGTCGTTAGAAGAGACAATTTGTAGAGTGCTAATTGGAAGCAAGTATTATCATTATTTACGGGTTTTAACGAAACTATTGAAGTTGCGGAGTTCATGAACATTCCTAAGTACGGCGCACTCTTTTTGAAGCTCCGAAATGTAATTAACATGGTTTGGAATACATAACGCCGAGACTTGCCGTCGGATGCGCTGCCGTTATAGCTCATATTGCGCGCCCCGGAACGAAAAATGAGGTATGAAGCGTGAGCTGTTCCGACGTCGTATTCGGCCGTGAACGCCTCCAACTGAGTACAGCCTTTGACAAACGTTTCTAGGCCATGCCAAAGCTTAACAGGCCACAAGACTTTAGCGTTTTCTTCCAAGTGAGACTCAAATGTTTTATGCCAAAAATCTGGCGAACTGAGCGCTCTGCTTTCTGGCTGGCACCAAATGATTCGGTCACAAGGTTAAGCTTTCGCACTGAATGCTTTGCGGGGCAGAACTAATTAGCCACGGCCTAGAAACTTTCGACGGAAACTGTACATGTTTCAGATCTCGTGAGAATTTTGGCCTTAAACCATGCTATCAATTCTAAAATCTAAACTTTGCCCAGAAATTTAGGGGACGCTCAAACTTCGCCTTTAAGCGCGCAACGCGATAGCGTTATCGGGCTCTATTCTCAACGCATAAGAACGTTCCAAACTGGGAAAACGTGGCGCTCCTGCTCGCCCGCGATTGTTACGGCAGTGCCTTACGATCCCCGGGGGTTTCAGTGGGCGCCGCAAGGTGGCGCTACGGAATTTTTTGTTCACGGTCAACGTCGCAAACTACGCCGGCCTTTCCGCGACACAAGGCCCTTGGCGCAACGCTTTAAAACTGGTATTCGCGAGTTTTTACCTCAATCTAGGCAGTTACGCTGCCGATTGATATCTCCCACATTTAGTTTGTTTTGTTGCAAGAAGAGATACAAACGGATACAGGCCAATTCATCTAAGAAATTTTGTCCGTAACGGCTGAAGCACCCGCTGTAGAAGCAGACCAACCTCCGAAACGAAAGCAGGCGGCACAAGAACAAGGACAAGGCCAAGAAGAAGGCACGACACGCGCTGTCCTTGTCATGTCCTCGCCCTCCCCCTGTTCGCGTTCGCTTTTAACGGGTCACACCGACGCCCCCGTGCTTCTGCACGTCAGAAAGACAAAGATCCTCAGGCGGCACTTTTAATTGCCGACCACCCTCCTAGTAGAGGGGCGCGTGGTGCAGCGCAGTTTCTTCCTCGAATGTGCCCTTTTTCGTCTGGTGGACAGGCGGGTGCGTTTAATTACCCCGGAACAAAGCAAGTGTGTGTATAACAGCTCTGTATCATTTTTTCAAGAAGGAACTACATGTGTCGCCTGAACGGTCTTGGCTGGGCTACGGCCCTGTGGGTAGTTGAGCACGAATGTATCGTTGTGCACGAAAAGTAGAGATGATTCAATTGATCTTCTTTTATGTAAATAAATATTGCAAAAAAATTGTAGCGCGACTTAGACAACGACACACGGAAGAACGACGGGACAAGCGCTCGTACCGCCGTTCTTCCGTGCATCGTTGTCTATACGTCGCGCTCTATCACCATTAGGCACAGCTAGTTTTAATGAAATAATTATTGGTTCATTTCATTTTTCTTACTGTCGGATGATTTGTTGTTGCATTCGCACACGTTTATTTTGTTTTTCTTCCTTTTATTTCTACTCTCGTTGGACTGGGCATAGTATGCGGAACGGGGACGTTGTGCCTGGTAAATTATTCTGTGGTCGTCTGCGTTTTCGGGCTTACGAAACTACGGTTCATTAGGTTCTTCGTTGAAGTTGGGCCTGCGGAGATCATTCAAAACGCAAGCGACTTCAATTTAGCAATGCGTTTGTGCTTGCGAGACGATTGCATTCGTTCACTAATCTACCTGCGCACTCTGCATGAGTAACGCGTGTACGGTTACAGCGGATTTTTATCTTTGTCTTTTTTTTTTTTTTTTTAAGAAAATCGCATAGCCTCTCTGCTTCCGGACATGTGCACTGCAATTGTCCGCAAACTCGTAAACAGCCAAATTCAAGCCCGAAAGGCAAGCAAGACGAACGAAGTCGCGTGTTGATATAATTTTGCTGAAGCGTAGCAAAACCAATTACTGCGGCACCGAACCACCAGCGTTGTAAACGCGCGTATACATGTAACAGTGACGACAAAGAGACGCTCTCCCTCTGGGTGCAACGCGAGAACACCGATGCGCCGCTGTTTCCACGTGTTGGCTAATTACCTGTCGATAATTACCTCTCGAGTTGGCCAATATCCCCTGGCGTAAGCTCCTCTATCTGGCGCCATATCCGTTAGGACTTCACCGCAGCCCTCATAGAAAGCTTGACGCTGGATGCGTCCCCCGCGTATATGTACCGTCATTGCAGTCTGCGACATTCGTTTGACGGACGCAAATGTCACTCAGTGACCTTGTTCCCTTTTCAATAATTTTTTTTTCTTTTTTCGCAATCGTTGAGGGCGGTGACCACCTGCAGGCAGCTTGGGAGTTCACTGAGTGACCAGTACAGACCGCAAAAACCTGCAAACCGGAATAATAAAAAGGGATAACCCGAAAGAACTCAGAAAGGGTAAAGCCATTCTTACCGGGAAAAAAAGCATCCACTTTTCTTTCTTTTTTTTTTCCCTACAATGTCAGCTTTAGGTTCTGAAATTTCCGCGTTAGTGATGCATGGCGTTTGCAGAGGTCAAGTTGGTGCAGCCTGGCAATAGTTGTTATCACAAAGTGCACATACATACGCTCATAGCGTGGCAAATACCCACAGATCCGGACTTATGGACGTTTGATGACGCAGCCAATGAAATAAATCAAATCAGACGATAAGTTTCAGTCAATCAAAACACCCAATCAGTCAATTTGTCCATTAAATTGATATTTATTCAATTTCAATCACAAATAATTTCAGCTTCAGGTGACACTGAAATTCCAAACAGCTTTCCCTCGCCATTCATCGTTTTTTCTTTTGCAAAAAAAAAAAACGAGATTTATTGCAAAACTAGAAGAAACCCGATAATATCAGTCCGTATAACGTCCGTTATCTTAAAGGAGCACTGACACCAATTTTCGGCGGTAATATTATTGCACAGTTCACTTCCTTCACTCAATAGAATACCCTGGATGAAATATGAGCGGCTTGCGACGCGAAGAACATAGTTTAACTGAATCTCATTTATCGCGCCGACGGAGCAGCGCGCGGAGCGGCACTCAGCAAATGGACATCAGCGTGACATCATCCAGGGAGAGCCAAAAGAAGTGACGCGGCAGCGCTCGTCAAAAGCTCGTGACGTCACTTCATGCGCGCGGCCCTACGAGCGGCGAGCGGGCGCAACACCCTCTGAAGCGGGTGCCGGTGACGTCCGCACAAAGCGGTGAGGTCAGGCAGGGAGTCTGTCATATGCGCCGTTCGGGATGAAAGCGCGGGAATTTGAAACAAACCATTTTCAGGCCGTTCAATGTAATTAACTATCGCGCGCTGAAGTATTTGAAGTGCTGTTTCAGGTTCGCCAGGCCATTAGGCATCGATAAAAGCAATAAAAGTGTAACAAAATTTTCTTGCCAGTGCTCCTTTAACAATCGCTTTACGCAGATAAGTAATTGAAACTCAGGGCCTCCTTGAAACGGGTTTAAATCACAGGCAAGCAAAAGAATGCGTTAGAATAAACATTGATTGATTGATTGATTGATTGATTGATTGATTGATTGATTGATTGATTGATTGATTGATTGATCGATCGATCGATCATAGGGTTTAACGCACCGACGCAAAGCAGGCGATGAGGTACGCCATAGTGGAGGGCTCCGGATTAATTTCGACCACCTGGGGATCTTTAACGTGCGCCGAAATCTCGAACACACGGGCGTTTTCGCTTCTCGCCTCCTCCATCAGAAAAGCGGCCACCGCGACCGGGAATCGAACCCGCGTCCTCGTGCTCAGCAGCACAACGCCTTATCCACTGGGCCGCCGCGGCGGGTAGAATAAACATCGCAGGCAGCGTTTTCCGCACTGCGGGTTCCCACTTCCCCGTTCCAGACCTTCCCGAAAGTTCTTCTCCTCTTCGTCATACAGCGCTAATGTTGTCTCATTTAGTGCTACATGCGAGAGAGCACGGTCGACTTTCTCCCCGTCCACTTATCTCTCTCTATCTCCCTCTTTGAAATTAACCGTCAAACAGGCAGGCATGCGCCGACCCACCCGCAACCCTGCTACGGTGAGTGACAATACCATAGAGGGCCTAACTGTGAGTCCAGACGTGCATTCCGGGTGTCTCGATATAAAAGACGTGGACATTCAGCTGCGTGCCTAAAGATAAAGTCCGCGTGCAACCAATCAACCGCGTATGTCTGTCTCTGTCATGCACGAAGTACGTACGATTGCCTCCTAACAAAGGAATAAAAAATGCACACACACACACACACACACACACACACACACACACACACACACACACACACACACACACACACACACACACACACACACACACACACATATATATATATATATATATATATATATATATATATATATATATATATATATACAGGGTGTCCCAGCTATCATGCACCAAGTTTTAAAAAAAGAGTAATGGCGTAACTCGAAGAAAACCTAGTGGATAATGTTTGCAGTACTGTGAAGAAGCGGTGAATAATTTTTTCGTTAACGAGACTTAACTAATTATTAATAATTAATTATCTAACTCGATAATTACTGTCCTAATCACTGAAGTGTCAATGAGGCATTTGTAGGTATCGACGAGGGGCATCTAACTGCAGTATTTTCAGCGACGACATAATTGCGTACTAATTTATTCTGACTGATAAAGAAAACCCGCGAAATATAAAAAATACCACGTGACGGCGCATCCACGCGCATTGTAAAGCAGCGTCCCCAAATAAGCTGATTGAAAGCAACTGCTTCCGGTGTTACCCGCCCGAAGACACAGCGCATCACCTTGATAAGGCGCGTGTGCAGATAAGGCACAAACTCAGTGAGGATTTCTTCTTTCTTTCTTTTGTTTATTTCATTCTGGCTAACTGAGAGGCACCCTGTTTGAGGGCGTTGCTTTACGATGCGCGCGGACGCACCGTCACGTGGTATTTTTCACATTTCGCGCGTTTTCTTTAACAGTCAGAATAAATGTGTACGCAATTAGTTCGTCGCTGAAAATACCGCAGTTAGATGCCCCTGGTGGGTACCTACAAGTGCCTCATTGACACTTTAGTGATTAGGACAGTATTTCGCGAGTTAGATAATCAATTACAATTAATTATTTAAGTCTCATTAACGAAAAAAATGTTGTCCGCTTCTCCACAGTACTGCAAACATTATCCACTAGGTTTTCTTCAAATAACGCCATTACTCTTTTTTAAAATCTTGGTGCACGATAGCTGGGACACCCTGTATATATATATGTGTGTGAGTGTGTGTGTGTCCTACCCCTATATAAACCGTGCCTGCCAGTCGAGAGATTGCCCTGAGGAAAGTAAGTTCTCTTTGCTGAAACGTAGGCCACAATCGTGCTTTTACCTTGTTCGAAGTTTTTCTTCTCTTATATATATATATATATATATATATATATATATATATATATATATATATATATATATATATTTGTTTGGATTATCAGAAGTTCTCACACTATACCAATTTGTGTTGAAATGAGACAGTCACATGTATTTAATAATACAACATTGACACACAATACTGAAGGGCTATTCACACCGTGAAAAATCAAATCACAAATGAATCACACGCCTGCCCCGCCTAACGTCTTCTTTTTTATATATTTCGTTCTTTTTTAATCAATCCACACGTGGTTGTTGGCGTGCGCGGTTTCGCTTCGACACGCGCATGCAGTTGATCGGCTTTATTTGTTATTGTTAGTGACACAAGGAGGCAAATGTAGAGCTAGAGGCGGCAAATGCACCAGATACTTTCCGGCAAGGACAAGCAAGAAGTACGAATTAACCGAACCTACGCAACGGAGCAGCTTGAATTAAGCGGCTTCCAAACACATTGAAAACATAGCTGGCCAACCAAAATTTCCAAATTTGTTCGAATTAACCGAAAGCTTGAATTAACCGAAAGTTAGGATTATAGCGAGACCACTGTATGTTTTCCGCGTATTCTTTCGTCTATTCCTGCCTTTTTGTCTCCATACTCAGATCGGAGCACCGGCCGCATGCACGGAAATCCTTGCGCGCGTATGTAAAACAAGGTATACACTCCGATCAGCATCGCTGCCCTTGCAAAGCATCTCGTCGACTCGTCGAACAAGCAAAAAACAAGAAACAAACAGGGAAACACGGCTGCCACTCTCAAGCTATACTACGCGCCCGAAGGCGCTAGATGTCAGCCGTGTGCTCCTGGAATGCAGCGTGTTTGTTTACACCACACGGCGGGACACACATACACCACCGCAGTAGGGTACATTGTTCAAAAGATAAGTGCGCATATATATATATATATATATATATATATATATATATATATATATATATATATATATATATATATATATATATATATATATATATATATATATATATATATATATATATATATATATATATATATATATATATATATATATATATATATATATATATATATATATATATATATATATATATATATATATATATATATATATATATATATATATATATATATATATATATATATATATATACGTGCGGTATGCCGACGCGGAGCTCGAGACCGCGTCGAAGCTTTCGCCGTCTGCCCCACGTAAGCTGCACTCTACACCATCTCTTCCTATCCTTTCATTACTTTTTGGGTAGCTATTGCGCGTGTGCATACCATTGGGTATACATCACCCGAGGCTCACGCCGCAGTCCACGTGCGCCGTTTGACAACCAGCGACCACACCCCGTCGAGTTTATAACAAACTGGTTAGAACGGAATCGCTTCATTCAAAATATCGCCTTTTACGAAGTGTTTCACTGTCTCCACTGTACAGTGTACCTTCATTACGACAAAATCTCTTTGTTCGAAATCTACCTTTATTCCAAGCGTTTCACAGGACTGCATAGAGGGAAAATTATACTCGCTTTTAGCGAACCACCTCTTACAACGAAATCAGGTTCATGCCCAGAAGATTTCGTTATAACAAAGCGTTACTTATACCGCTGTCTTTGTACTGCGTCGTGTGTACTTATTTTAAAAAAAATGTTTTTCTAGCTTTTTATAACTGCGCGTTTTGATGTGAGTGTAAGTCTAAACCGCCTTTAGAATCGAACAGATGCAGCGACGGGGCAACTCCAAACAGTGAGATGCCAACCCGTGGGCTTCCCGGAGACAGACGGGTCCATTACGTGTTCCAGCGGTTAGCGCACGCCGTACCGGATTTCTACGAACGGTTACCTGACGCCTGGCAAATTGAGGCGGCCGTTCCTGCGCACGCCGTAGCCGGTGTGGAAAGCTGAGTTACCGAATAAAAGCCGGTTAGCAACACGAAGAACGTGGAAACGAAACGAGAAACCGGTTCGATTGATTGATTGTAGGGTTTTAATGCGCCGACGCAACGCAGGCGATGAGGTGCGCCGTAGTGGAGGGCTCCGGATTAATTTTGACCACCTGGGGATCTTTAACGTGCGCCGAAATCTCGTACACACGGGCGTTTTTGCTTTTCGCCTCCATCAGAAAAGCGGCCGCCGCAGCCGGGAATCGAACCCGCGACCTCGTGCTCAGCAGCGCAACGCCTTAGCCACTGAGCCACCGCGGCGGGTGAGAAACCGGTTTGAGATCAAGTCTGAGCAGGAGTGCAGCTATAGAAATCGATAACTCACTTCGGTAAGTTCAGTTACCGAATGAAAGCCCGTTAGAAACACGGAGTACGCGGGAACGGGAACAGGACATAGTCTGTTCGACTAGACAAAATAAAAACAAGACGTCTAATACAGCAAAATGTTAGAGAATTCCCAGATCTACAAATTGAGGTTAAGTTGCGATTGTAGCAAACGTCACCTGACAATATGTTTACTGTGTCAATCCTGGCCTCCTTTTTTACGTTGAGATTTTCTTTTTTCTTACCTGTTGTAATGCAGCCAAGCAGCTCAGCTTCTCCGGATATTGCATTCAGTTGAGTATTTTAAGTTGATTATTTTATAACGAAATAGCTTTATTCGAAGTTTTTCACGATCATTCCAAAAGCAGTGCGCGAAAGAGCAAGGAATCCCCGCTTGTAACGAAGTATAGCTTACACCGAAGTCAATTTCCTGTCCTGGATTGTAGACTTCGTTAAGACGATGGTTTGCTGTATTTGCGCGAGAACTGCGTGACCGTATGACGGTGAAATAAATGCGGGATTTAAGGGTTCGCAAAGAGTTCACGCGCCAGAAATCCATGTGCGCGCTCCGCAGTCGCATCCCGCTCCACCTCTACCCGTTGTTCTTTTTTAAAGCGAAAGCTTTCTTGGTGGGACCGATGGCTCATAGTCCAAATGGTCGACCGAAAAGCTCCGACAAGATCTCTGGACCCATGTGCACGGCGCGTGCGTGACACCAGGCTTCTTCCATTGTGTCAACACGGTTGCTCGAAAATCGCGAGAAAGGAACGGTTGTAAATCGTCAAGACGGAGCACATTAGTATACTACGTTTATCTCATAAACCACGTATCGGTGTACATCTAGATCCTTCGTAGATACGCTTAATTAGCGCGTGAAAAATCGCCGCATGGGTTCGTCCTTCGTTCGCGACTTGGGTTTCTGGAGGTGTGACAATCGCTTGGACGCACTTTCAGCGACGGGTTGGTCGCACTTATGACGCAGTGTTGATTTGAGAAAACTTTCGTGCTTCTCTTCGATTTTCTTAAGGAAGTGATGGTGAGGTTTTTTGTGACAATAAAATTTAGGACGGGGCGAACTGGGTAGGAACCGTACTGAGCTGCGGATTTCGCCTCTCCATTCCGGAAAAAGTTCGAACTTTTCAATTTCGAAAATTCCAACGAACTTTCGAACTTTTCGAACGAACTTTTCTGTTGTCACGGAGTTCCTCTGCAAGGACCGGGATTACCTGCTAGAGTCTGTTGCGAGGAGTGGGAGCGGTATTTCACTCCTGAATCGCATAGTGAGATGTGGGCTATGACATAGAGTTTCATACTTATGTACACTGGAGGGAAATCTGGCGCCACTGTCTAGGGATAGCCGCGTTTCAGCGAGGGTACCACCGTGTACCGGGCAGGAACGTTCCACTTTCCTTTGGCATGGCTCACGGGCAAGCTGAAAAATTTCCCCTGGTTTTAAAAGAAAGCAACTGTAGAAAATTAGTGAAATTTGTTTTGATATTATAAAATTGTAGCTCCCGAAAGATTCATGAGTCGAGGATTATTTAGAAGCTTCATGCAAGATTTTGAGCAATTGTGGCTTTGAGACAAGAAAGAAGCCATGTGGCTAGCCAAGCCAAGTAAGCGAGGAACGTCGCTAGCTGCAATGGCGGCTCCCACGAAGGAACTCTATGGGTTATGATGATGACACGAGAGAACGATGATGATGGTTATAATTATGTTAAGCATGACGTGATGATTATTAGATGATGGTGATTATTGTGACGACGACAATTGTTATGATGATGATAGAGGGGACTACGATATGATTATGATGACGATGATGATGAATATGATTATGATGATGATGGTGATGTTATACTTTCGCCTGGATAAAATGAGATCACTGCCATCACCAGCTAAGATTTCCCAACTTTTCTTGGATTCTTGTTTTGTTTGTAGTTATTTTAACACGCTTGCTACAGTGGACAGCACGCGCCGCACTAGAAGCCGATCCTCCTCCGTCGTTCTCAATGATCGAAGCGAGCCTGTTGTATACGCTTCATCGAAAACGCAGCGGCGTCGCGGTGGTGCGCCCAAGCGCGCCGCTGCCTCTTGCTCTGTCAGTGCGAGGCGGGCACGCGTTCATCTTCATCTTCCTGACATTTTTCTGCCTCATTTCTCTCTTTTTCTTTCTTTTTTTTTCACCTCCTCGTAATTCAAGGCCGTCACGCCCTCTCGGTCGGCGCGCAATTGCGCTGCTGCGCCGGCTTGACGTCGACGTACGGCCGTGGAGGAAGCACTTCCTATACGGGATCGATCGGCGCTGCCGGAACCGTCTTGGCGGCCAGGAAAGGGCACCGATTGAGCAGCGCCACGCCTCGCATGCTTGCTTCTTTTTTTTTTCGTCTGTTCCACTTCCAATTCGATACTCGTGTGTCGCGCGGCCTTCCTGTATGAGCAGCTGCGGTATCATGCGAACTTTTGTCTCTTATATATATATATATATATATATATATATATATATATATATGAGGGTGTTTGCAGCACCGCGATGTAGTATGAGTATACAGGAAAGTTCCAAAAGTTCGTTAGAAGGTGTTCTTTCTGTAGGTGAATCGCACTTTCCCTCAAAAAAAATTCCTCTAAACTGAATAATTGCGCAACGGACGTTGTTTTTTACGTTTTGTGGAATCACATTTCACGATGCGGAACTTCCTTTAAACTGATTGCGCCTTTACAGCGTATTTCCGTTCCGCGCTACGCGTTAACTCGTTCCCTCCACCCAACCAGTTGGCCCCAATTGGCGAACTGTTGGCCAGTTGGCAAAAGCTGGCCAGCGTCATTCCACGTCGTAGTACGCGAAGGTCGCCGAGCCAATTAACAGCGGACGCACTGAACTGAGCACCTCATCGTTTTCAGAAGTATACCGCCCCCTGACCGGTCCGGCTAACTGAATGCATCGCTTACAATGCGGCAAACTTTTTCAACTGGCCCCAGTGCAAAGATTCCCTCGCAAACTAATCAGAAGACGAACGTACCTAAAGAGGCACTTTTTGTCAGGGAATGGGCATTGTACAAGTGGGTTACGCATTCGATTGCGCATAAATAGCTGTTTCTGTGATCCGAAGCATGAATTCGCCGCCCTGACAAGGACGCCGCGCCACTGATAGAAGCCTTCCCACGGGAACGTCTTCCGTTAGAGGAAACGGATGGTAATTATTCGAACTGGTTGCCAAAAGCTGCTGTAGCACTGGACGCGATGCATGTAATTGGTGACCATGGTGTGCGCGACTACGCGCAAAACAACGGCGATAGCCACGAAAGCATGATAGGGCGGCTATCGAACGTCCAGGACAAACTTCTTCAGTCTGTGCACGCCTGGATTCTTCGATGCACCCTCGCCGACAGCGAAACGCTTCGTATTCAAATGGGGAGTTAATTGAAATTCAGCACAGCTCCTATATAAATTCACAGCCGCAACGTTACGCAGTCCGAACGCAAAAACATTAATAAGTATAGTAAGACTTCCGTGTAGACCATGGGACAATCCAGGCGACTCGATCAACCCGTGGGTCACGTAAATCCCCACCGTTTTTAACAGCGAAGCTGTTTAGAGAGAGAGAGAGAGAGAGAGAGAGAGAGAGAGAGAGAGAGAGAGAGAGAGAGAGAGAGAACAACTTTATTAGAGTGCCTGCCGCTCGGTTCGAGCTCGAGCGGGGGCACCTTTCCGCGACACGGCCTTGACGTCTTCTCGCCTTCTTGTCCTTCGAATTAGACTCCGGCCTCGCTACTCCCTTAGACCGGCTTCGCCTGCCCCTTCTTTGGGGCGGTAACCTTCCGTCGGTTTCGCTCGGTCGTTGCCTTTCGAGGCCCACCGAGATATGCTGGGACAAACTGTTTGTGTAGGGTGTCCGCAGTTATAAATACAAATAAAACTGCGAGCGCTCGTGTCGCAGTTAAAAATAGAAAGAAAACTGCGAGCGCTCGTGAACGCGTGGCTCGAGCGCACGTTCGTCAAGCCAAGCATACCCACTTAGGGAGATTGGTTAACATTGGCCACAAAAACTCCAGCGTTCGCCGTATCGTGGCAACACTTTCAGAAATACACGTCATAGCGTACGCCCCTCGTTTGTTTTCCCTCGTGTCGTCGTGCGCATGCGCTCTGTAGCGTGGACTTGAATGCCGAAGCTGCTGTAGGGGATCACTGACTCCACATAGCCCGGCCGTGGATAGTTCGCACCGCCGAGGAAGAGGCCGCGCTTCCAGAGGCTCGGCGTGCAAAGCACCCGCTAGAGACGATAAGCCGCGCTTGCTGAGTGGCGTAGCAAAACGTCGACCAAAACGACGAGCACACTCTGACCTTGCTCACCACAAGGTCATTTAAACGCCATGCCGCCGACGCCAACCCCGACACCACAACGATCCTAAAACTCAACGTTGTGTCCGTCGATGATCACCTACAACAGCTTCGCCATTAAAGTTTTGCGCGTGAATGCAAGCTTCGCCGAAGTTTTGTTCAAAGCAAAAGCAAGTCCCCCGTTACGATAACAGCGGTGGAAAAAATCGAAGGCTTCGCTGACGATGCTTCATTGTCTGTACGCCGTACACGTCCTTCCGCCCTGCCGCCTTTCTTCCACGCGAAAAGAAACAAGAGCCCCGCAGCGAAGGTATGCATGCTTCATTGGCTTCGCAGTGACAAGTTCAGGTCAAGCCTTCCCTCGCTTCGTTCTTCTTTTCCCTTTGTCGCCTCCTCCAGAACAACCCTCAGCGGTTGGCGTTTGTCCACCTCCCGGGCGGAAACCGTGACCTCGGAACATCACAAGGAGAGAAGCACGCGGCGCCGAATTCCGAATACGAAGAGGGAGAAAAAGCGGAGCAAAGAAAAATGAAGTACAGGAAGAGAGACAACACGCGAGGCAATCTGTAGCGACAATCGCCCGCATTAGCACACAATGGGTATGGGAGAGTTCGTGCCGCGAGTCGGGTATACCGCAGCGGCACGCCATCCGCTCTGTACTGTGTCCTCCGCTGTTCGTTCGTGGAATCGCGTGCGTTCTCCACTTATGCACGCATCACCCGGTCGCCGGCGTAGGGAAGAAAATATTGGTCATGTAATCGCCAGTACTCGCGAAGAAAAAACGGGGGATCGGTTTCAGCTGAGGGGAAGGGGGATGTGCTGGACTGAATTAAGGTGAACAATCGGTGGATCCGCCTGGCTGAATAAGGATTATATATGTCGGCTGCGTGAGAAACAAGAGGGGAGAAATCCTGAAGAATAAACAGATAGGATTCGTGCTGGCTGGTTATGAGCGATTTAAGAGGGCTAGTGAGAGTGAGAAGGAAAGTACATATATTTTCAATCAGGGCGTAATTTCGAAGGTTCGAATAGTTCGCGTTATTTAATGTTTAAGAGCGCGTCCAGTGATATTGGAACATTCGATTCGATCTAGGTAGAGCGCAGATTTCTTTTTGCTCTTGTTAACTGGTTCGCGAATGTCGCGAACCAGAACACTTGTTCAACACCCCCATGAGCGGAGCGCGCAGCTAAGGGAAAATTGTAATTGTACCAAAACGAACCGCATAAGCCTCTACTACAGCCAGCTTTCGAAGCGAATTTCCAAGAACGGTCGAAACTAAATTGAGAACTTTGATTTTACTTCGTGAGCGTGGACTATCCTCACGCCTCCTGGGTTTGCTGAGCCCTCAACTTTACCCGCTCTCTCTCTTTCTCTCCCAGCCATTGACAGCTTCTTGTGGCGACGTGCACCCGACACGCGGTGTGCACGTGATCGGCAACTGGATGTTCACTTGTCCACAGCGAGGCCTCGAATACGCATCTGCACTAATTCACGTGGCCGCTTCACCACCCAAGCTGTTTAAAAGCGAAGCTGTTTAGCAATTCGTTGATTCCGGCGTTTCCCAAAAGTCAGTATAACAGTACAAACAAAAGAAATGGCCGGCACCGACAGCGTTCCCACCTGTGTTTGGTAGGATCAACGCAGTTAGAGTCAGTCGTCTTTTAAGAGCGAATACACTTTATAAGCGACCCTGAATTCCGTTGACCGCCGTCCGGCCACATAGCAACAGCTGCGGGTGCGCGCGCTCCTCGTCTTCCTTGGCAACGGGGGGAGATGGCACATACCCACGTGGGAGATTGGCCAGGAATCTACTCGTCTTCCTTGGCAACGGGGGGAGATGGGCGCGCGCTGCCTGGCCGCTGACATGGCACATACCCACGTGGGGGATTGGCCAGGAATCGGGCGTGAGAAGGGCTAATGCACCCGCTTAAAGGAGTACTGACACGAAATTTCAAAGCTGAGATCCGCTCTAGCAATCAAGCACAACGACAACACAAATAGGTGTCTGTGAATAAATGCATCTTTCTTTCTTTGTACTTGTGTGTGTGTGTGTGATCTCTCTTTCGCGAACGTTACCGAACCGCGCAAATTCAACTCCTGCATTCGCACTTTCACATTCTTCCCCTCGGGGAAATGCGGGGAAATTTTTATCCACTCGACTATGACTGCGAGTTAGCCTCCGAGATTCAAACGACTTACTCCCTCGGCTGCGGCTGTGGGGACAGGAATCACCAGCTCGACACAGAACACGTGATAGGGTACACGTTGCATCTGCGGGCGCCTAGTTTAAATGTGCGCGTTCCGTTCGTTCGTTCGTTCGTTCTGCTTCTTCGATTTGCTTCTGCTTCGCCTTTATAGCAACAAAGATGGAGCAAAGACCGTTGCGGCGGCGAAGCAGCAGCAAATCGGCTGTAATCGTGGATTTAAACCGTCGTGATGGTTGTGAAGGTTACGTGCCGCTTCGCTACCTTCCAGTTTTGCGCGTTAGTGTGGGTTTCCTTCCTTTATCTTAGCGTGTCAGAAATGTGGCCGCTTCATCCTTGAGCAGCGCGTGTAACGCCTCCCCCATCTTCCGCCTCATCCGCCTCCATCGCAAGAAAAAAATGGCGTGTTCGAAATGACGCAAAACAGCTCCAGCATACGAAATTAAAGCAAGCACAAAAAGAACATAACTCCCGCTGGCACAGTTTCAGGCAGGGGGCGCGCGAGCACTGCGAAGGCGGGAAATTTGAATTGTATTGGGTGGGCCGCTGTGAGCGGATAACGGAACTGCAGCCCATTATGGCAAATCACTGCTCTGCACTTCCGACAGCTTTCACATTGAGTGGAACGGGTTTAATGTTTTCCAATACCTTTGCCTTTTCTTTTTTCGGTTAAAAAGGCGTCTTTCGTGACTGAAATGGAGCTGAGGTTGTCACCATAGGCTAGTTCTTGCAATTTAACAAAGCAATTTAACAAAGCTATTTGTTTAATCTCCATGCCCCGTAACGTACTCCCGGAACACGGAATCAGAAGCCTTTGATTATGGCGTCATCCTGATATTGTTTTTTTTTTTTTGCGCCCATTGTGTTTCCGTAAGAAAGAAACAAATGATACATTATCAAAGGACAGGGTACGGGATAACGTATTCCGTAATTGTCTTGGCCCGGGCACAAATAAGAACCGCTGAGTGGCAGGATCGCCAATTCAGATGCCGGCATTTCCGGAGGGCGGAAAACAAATAAACCGCCACGGCACATTGTTCGCGAGCCAGTCACGGCCGCCGTTCGCGGCCGACACAATGCTGCCGGCAACGCGAGGACACGGCGCTATACCGGAAAATGAAAAGACGTGCGGGATATAAACGGTTCCGGAGATTGGGAGGGAAATACGGTCTGACTGAGGCGGAAAAAAAAAAAAAAAGCCATGTACTGCGTATTGCGCATGCGTAGAACTGGATGCTCGCTGTTTAAGACGCTTTCTTCCGTCGATCAAGCGACCGGAGCAGTACGGGGCGCAATCGGCGGCGTCGAATGTAAGACACGTGCCCAAGGGTGTCACGACATGTGCCGACATTTGCATGCGCCGCAAGGTCACTCGGAGATGCCATCGTGGCGTCCCTAAGTGCACAGTGCTGTTTCTCCTCCTGCTGTCGCTGCGTGTGGCTGTATAAGTCGCTTCATCGGGGACTTTGTCCATCACTCACCGCGCGCGGCAGCAACAAAGATGTACAATTCCAAGGTTACGGGTCCTCCGACATCCCCCGAAGAGGCATGCTGGAATAATTGGCGCAGTCGACAGGGCGACCTACCCGAGCATGCGCAGGACAGTGGAGATCCCGGCTCTACGAAGTCCTACGAAACGTTTCGGTACAACCAATACGTTTGCATATTGTAAGCTATCCGCACTGGCCAACCTCTACCATCTCGTACGAAACTGCTAAAGTATCACCGATACGTATACACAGACAACCACTCACAACTACCCCTTATTACACAAAAGCCTGTTACATTCCACAAAATACTGTTCTAGTTAAGTGGTCCTGCAGCGTAATCGAGATCGACACGTCTCCCACGAAGACTGAACAGTCAAAAAATGATCAAGGCCGTTTTCTGAAAATAAAGATGGTTAAAACGCGAAGCTCTCTCCCATGAAGCCGGAGTCAAAGTCAGATTCCAAAATTCAACCTGCTTCGGCCGAGTCGGTATGGCGCAAGAACCGAATTGTATAAGGGGTAATTGCGCCTTTTCGGGTTGTTACTGGAGTGCCCTATTATATATTTGTTGTGTTTGGATTGTATAGCTTGTGGAAGTGCCGCATGACGGACAGGCACGCGCAACACCCTCGCCCAACTAAGTCCATTTTTCGGGAGCAAGCTGCGTTGGTGCGGAGCAGTATTTATGCGGCGCAAAGTGACCCACCAGAATGGCTTCATCTGTTGGACGCGTGCGTCTGCTTGCCGGAGTTTGATGGACGGCTTATTTTATCTTCAGTGATGACTCATAACTTTTGTAGGCTGTAATGAGTGCTGTTTTCCATGCAGTAAAGAGAAAAAAAAGTAGGTATGGCGCAATCGGATAGACGTCGGCTTCATTACGCGAGGGAACCAGAGTCGATCCCGACCACGGGATGCGATTTTTTTTTTGAGGCGCTTGGTGTGCCTTCGATTATCATCATCATCGTATGTGAAACCCATTGCTTAAAGTTGGCTTCCCTGCAGTGTCTTTCACTCGGACGAACGACGCTACCAGTGAGGCTTAGAAATCTTAATTCGCTTTCATAAACATGCTTTAACAACAACAATATGGAGGAAGACGCCTCGCAACAGACAGCGGACTGTCCTGGTGGCGTAATGTGTGTTAAAATAGGGGACCATGTCATGCAACGACGACCTTGCCCATTCGACGCGCGTTCGCGACTCGGCGAGGCGCGATACGACCAGGCACGCTTGTCACGCATATATAGGCCGAGACGCGTAACCCTTGACGTCGACGGGGAATACAAAAATAACCAAATCAAGCGACGGCTGCCAACCGCTTTTTTTAGTTTGTTTCTGTGGCTCATGCGCGTTAGTGGCAACGTCGACCGCGGGACTTGACATTTACTTAACTATGCTTCTTCCACGAAGGTTGCTCTATCGCCAGGCAACGTTGACAGTGAGTGCCTCCTGCTTTTTTTTACATTTTTTTATTAACCGGAAAAAAAGAAGGGGGTTATAGGTGGGCGTTTCCCCACGCGTCTTGCTCTGCTTGCGACGAGAAGCAGGATGGAGTTGAAGCACTAGGGATTTTCTTCGACGCGTCTGGGTTATACCTAAACGCTCTATCAAAACGGACAGCCTGTATACGTTTACTGCAGCCGAAGGCCCGCGTAGTTGGTCTCTGGTAGCGCGACTGAACAACTCAATTACGCTGCCCCGAATCCGTTTTCCCGATGCAGCAAAGCCTGTTTATAACGCCGTCGCTTTGTTTCAATTCTGGCCTTGGCGAAGTGTTCTACTGCGAAGCACCTCTAACCAGCCAAGAAGATTTTCCTGTCCGCATCAGGAGAAAACTCTCAGGCTACTGCTGGCTGCACAAAGAAACATATCCCAGGCTACTTTTGGCTACTGGCTACACCCAGGCTACACAAACTACCATGGCACCGCCAGGGATCGAACCTCGACCTGAAGAGATGCGGAGCGGGAGCTCGTCGTATTGATTGATTGATTGATTGATTGATTGATTGATTGATTGATTGATTGATTGATTGATTGATTGATTGATTGATTGATTGATTGATTGATTGATTGATTGATTGATTGTAGGGTTTAACGCGCCCACGCAACGCAGGCAATGAGGCCCGCCGTAGTGGAGGGCTCCGGATTGATTTTGACCACTTGGGGATCTTTAACGTGCGCCGAAATCTCGTACACACGGGCGTTTTTTGCTTTTCGCCTCCATCAGAAAAGCGGCCGCCGCGGCCAGGAATCGAACCCGCCACCTCGTGCTCAGCGGCGCAACGCCTTAGCCACTGAGCCACCGCGGCGGGTGAGCCCGTCGTCTTGCCGACTAAGCTACGCCCACACTTGGAGACGGGGACACAGACGGTGGTTTGGAGTCAGCGTCTGGGGAGGGGGAGGGCGCTTTTTGGAGGCGGCACACAAAACAAGAGTGAGGGGGAGGCAGTGAGAGAGATGACGCCATAACCGAGCGTGCCGCCCTCCTCCTCAACCTTAAAAAGACGCTCCTCTCCGTTTTCTTTCTTCCGACGTTGCGGCGTTCGGGACGCCGCCCCGACGAATCCCAGGTAACGGCTGGGAGAGAGTCTCTGGTTTCACCTTTTGCAGAGCCACGTGTGTAAAGTCAAGTGACGTCGTATGGGTAATCGTTCTGGTGTCACTTACAGCTTTGGAGTCCAACCACCTTCACAGGGTGAATTGGAGCCCTTTTTTTAAAGTCCCCCCCCCCCTCTTGCAGTGTACAGAGATGAAATCATTGCCGCTTTAAACGAAGATCGCTTATAAAGAAGTCAACTTCCTGTTTCGGTGAATTCGTTATAAAGAGGATTTTCTGCATCGGAAAAGTCATAGAGGTGAGCGGTAGCCGATTATTTTCCAATTATAACCAACTGTTTCCCGACCTCCTTCGAGTTTTAAATCCTCGACACGGCGAAATTATCGGGGCAGGAAACTGAGTTCGTTATAAGCACTACTTCGTTAAAAGATCACATTATTTGTGCTCAACAGGATTCGAAGGAAGCGATTTCGTTATAAGGGGGTTTGCTCTATAGCACTTCTCTCACGACAGTTCAACTATGTGTACGAGTGCCGGTGACGTCGAAAACGAAATCGCCATCGTTAGCGTCCTTTTGTTCGGATATCTGTGCACGATACGCAGCTCCGCTTACGTCGTTTTCAACTCGTCTTACCGGAAGTGACGTCACGCCATGTACCTGGCACTAAGCTGTCCAGAGAAAAGAGAGATAAATTGCTCGCGGGCTCCAGGGTAGGAGAGCACGCTCGCGCCGTTTCGGCTTGAGTCAGTTTTCCTTAAACGGCGACGGACAGCGAGCTCCGACGACCCCATTCGCTCAGACGCGGACATCCTCCCAGGCTTTGAGCCATTACGACAGGTGACCTGAATAGAAAGTACCGGGTATTTATACGGATCGCTGTAACGCATAAGAACGGCCGGGGAAGTCGTCACCGCAGTCTGGCTGGTTATATGGCCCTGATCGGCGGAGAAGATTGCGAGGGGGACGTATAGGAAGAGCAGGGTAACCTCACTGGTTATAGCCCTAATCGGCGTTCGCGCTTACGTCGACGTTCCTTCCGTGTTGATGGTAATTGGCCGCTAACGTTGGCCCGACACCGAAGAGGCGAAATGTAAAGCCGGTTTGCTGGGCGCTGTTACAATTACTGGCGCTAGTATAGGAGCGTGCGGCAGCAGACGCAAAAGCGGCACGGACGCGGAAGTTGACGAAAAACTGCGGCTGTTTGCCTGCTGATGCAACGAGTCCCAAAGCATTGCAGGGTGGTTAAGAAGGCGAGAAATTCGTGAACCAACCTTTCTAAATTAAGCGACTATCTTCAATCGCGATCTGCTTCCTGCCATCCTGTTCAGATACTTTTCTTCTGATTTTTTTTTTGTATCTTCACCTCAGCATTTGCTCAAATTTGGAGGATGCTTTTAATCGAGTAAATACGGTACGTACGTGACGTTCCGCATAGACAGCAACTGGACCTCAACCCAGAGCAGGTGCAGATTGCACAAGCGAGACAACAACGCTGTGATTGTCTATGCGATCGTGACAGGCCCGCAGTGAAACGGGGTTGTTTAGTGAACGCCTAAAAGCGACAGCCCCAATAAAACCCGCGAACTCCATTCGGCAGCAGAAGCGCTGACGGCCAACGGTTGGCTATAGTCACGCTGCCCACGGAAGAGACTTCACTGCACACTATTTTCCATCTGAGGATGTCACAGTGATAATTGCATCTTTGAATAACGCGAACGAGAGAAAATATAGTTCCTTGCGACACTGCCGGCACTTCAAAGCATTTGAACAATTTTCTTCAAACCTGGCACACGGCGGTGTAGTTTAGCTGGACGCCAGTCTAGTTAAATAAAACATTATAATTTCGACCCTGGGAACAGTGTAACTAGAACAGGTACAAAAACCCTCTCGGAACAGCGTTTAGACGCAAGACATTAGCTTTGCTGTGGCACATATTTTTGCTTCCAAACTGCTTTTGCAGCTGACACACTTAGCTAAAATGACATTCGCTCCCATCACGTGACGGGAAAGCGACTATCTTAAACACGCCCGCACACAGCGCCGCACTAACCGTGCCCTATAGTAAGCGCTCCTATAATAGAACACCGCCCGTTTTTACCCGCCGCGGTGGCTCAGTGGCTAAGGCGTGGCGCTGCTGAGCACGAGGTCGCGGGTTCGATTCCCGGCCGGGGCGGCCGCTTTTCTGATGGAGGCGAAAAGCAAAAACGCCCGTGTGTACGAGATTTCGGCGCACGATAAAGATCCCCAGGTGGTCAAAATTAATCCGGAGCCCTCCACTACGGCGCGCCTCATCGCCTGCGTTGCGTCGGCGCGTTAAACCCCACAATCAATCAATCAACACCGCCCGTTTTGTCCCAGCTTTCTTCCGTGCCGACTGACGCGCTGTGGGCTTCATTTCAGAGGGTATGTTGGCTACGTTCATTCAAGGGAGTCCCGAGAGGCTTTTTCGGACTGAAGCCCCGCTAACAATTTGTGAAATACGGTGGACTTTCTTGGCTGGGAAATGATACTTTGTAAGCGCGGACACGATCTCAGAGGCGCAGAAGCAGTTGATGTGGGAAGCGGGGATGAACGACACTCCTCACGTGACGTGATCCACACAATGGCCGCCCAGCGAAGAAATCGAAGCGCCGCGAACTCACACAGCATTTAATGCTCCGCGTTTAACAATAGGTGGCAACTGTTTTAAAACATACGCGAAGAAACGTGAAAGCTCGGAAGTTGATTTATTGATTGTGGGGTTTAACGCACCGACGCTACACAGGCGATGAAGCGCGGCGTGGTGGAGGGCTCCGGATTAATTTCTACCACCTGGGGATCTTTAACATGCGCCAAAATGTCGAACACACGGGCGTTTTTGCTCTTCGCCTCCATCAGAAAAGCGGCCGCCGCGGCCGGGAATCGAACCCGCGTCCTCGTGCTCAGCAGCAGAACGCCTTAGCCATTGAGCCACCACGGCGGGTGAAAGCTCTGAAGTTACACGAAGCAACCCTCATGCATTTTAGAACGGGCGGTTGCGCGCTGCCGAACAACTCGACTGCTATGACGTCATTGATTCCAGGGCAGCAGAGATTTCGTACTCCTCCTGTCTGTCTATCATTTTTCCCCACTCTCTTTTGAGACCGTGGCAGGATCGTTTTAAGCAGCGCACTCACGGAGCAGCCGGCGCTAAGAGGCCCCCTCAATACACGAAACCCGCCATTCACGGCGAGACCGCGTCCTTCACGGAGTCAGAGGCAAGGCCAGTCTCCGTGGGCAAGGCCGCCGGCTGAGATAAAGAGGCGCCGGCGGCGGCTGCGTGCTAGGCCAAAGGACCCTTTCGCTTTCTCCGCGCTGTTCTTGACCCAGAAGTCGAGCGCGCGTCGGCGCGCTTTACTCGCGCTCGGGATACGCCACCGTTCCACCTTGTCGCGACCGCATATCACCAGTGCCGGAACTCCCGCGTGAATTTATGTGCACACCGAGTGCGAGTAATCGTGTAACGCGCTGTCCAAATCCTAATTCGCGCTGCTTAACAACACGTGGAGACACTTTGGATGGATTACGGCTGTTCTTCGACGTGCCCCGTGTTATCCGGGAGCGTGCGGCCTCCCTACGTCTATCACTGATGAAGGCGGGGTCGCCGCAACGAAAAATCGAGATTTAGTGGGCGGTCTGTGTAATTGCACATCAATTACGCTTTTGAATTGAACATACAAACTGCGTAAAACACAAGGACTAGGAGTGAAGGAAAGCAGAAACAAGCGCTTGTCTGTGCGTTCCTCCACTTACTAGTCCTCGTGGTTCTTGCCCTGTTTGTATTCTCAGAATGAACAAACTGGTCCCAATCCAGACGTTAATTCAGCTTTTGCTTTGCCGAAGGTTCTAGTTCCTATCATAGGATCTCTTTTACGCTAACGTGCAGGAAACACATTGATAACTTCGTCTTCCCTATTTCCCCCATCACGTAACTGCTGACAAGAAACGACTATGGAGGCTGGAATGGAACTGAGTGTGTTACCAAATAGTTTTTTTTTCTTTTTTTTTTAGGGGGCGAAGCACCTTAGGAACTCGCTCTGTCCGCACTTTGGCGTCAGTGTACACAGTGTTGCGCATGCGCAAGGAGCATTGGATTGGATTGGATTAAAATGGGTTGGATTCGATTGGATTAAATTGTATTGTATCGGATTGGATTGGATTGGAATTGTATATACTGTGCACACGCATTGTCACTCATTTACATGCGCGAGTGGGCAATGCCACGGGTGATTTGCGGTAAGAATGATCCCCAGGGCTTCGCCCACTCGTCATGATTCACTTCGTGGAGATGCGAGAATTTTTTTCCCTTCAAATTAAACGAGGTTGTGTTTTGTCTTCGAGGCCCCTTTAAGTATCTCAGGACTACCGCAGAAATAGCCGTGCATTCTCACTGAGGCGGCCAAGGTAGGCAATCGTCCTCGATATCGCACGCAACTGTCGAGATCGCGGACGGCGATACCACCGCTGCGGGCTCGCGCTTTTTTTTCTAGTTCAAGACCACATACTCGCCATGGGCTTCGAGACGCCGATATTAGGCTTGCCTCCCCCGACGACTCACGCGGCGATTAACTACGTAGCTACGGCTGCCAAACGATTGGACTCGATAAAAAGCGAAAGTTAATTTCCGGGTCAAAACGGCGCCGCGCGTATTTACGGTTGTATCTCAAGGCTTCCATTCACTCTCGCAAAGCTATAGGGTCGCAAAGCTATAGGGTGCACGCCATTTATTAAGAAGGACTCCAAAGGGGAACGAAACGGTTGGGAAAGGTAAGGCGAAAACTTTCTTCGTTGCAATGAACGGCTCTATATAAACACATAGTGAGCCCGGATTTAACGAATTCCTCAATTATACGAACAAATCTGATTCCACGATATATATCCGTACTATTTTACTCTGCTTGTGAATTATCTTGCGAACAAAATTGATTGATTGATTGATTGATTGATTGATTGATTGATTGATTGATTGATTGATTGATTGATTGATTGATTGATTGATTGATTGATTGATTGATTGATTGATTGATTGATTGATTGATTGATTGATTGTGGGGTTTACGCGCCGACGCTACACAGGCGATGAGGCGCGCTGTAGTGGAGGGCTCCGGACAAATTTTTACCAAATGGTTATTGAGTAAGGAGTTTGAACTGTGTTAGCTAAAAGCGCTTGCTATCTCAGAATATCTGTCCTGTTGTACCTATTGTTTGCTTCATTTCTGCTATGTTGATTTGCCTGGTTTCACTATGCCTTGTCAGGGTGTCATCGCCTCGGAAGTCATTTATTTGCCTTTAGCCTTGTCCCCCGAGACAATACTTGAGTAATAACTGTCTCGAATAAATGTAAACAACAACGCCTGGGGATCTTTGCCGAAATCTCGAACACGCGGGACGTTTTCGCTTCTCGCCTCGACCAGAAAAGCGGCCGCCGCGGCCGGGAATCGAACCCGCGTCCTTGGGCTCAGCAGCACTACGCCTTAGCCACTGAGCCACCGCGGCGGGTGCTGGCAACAAAACTGCCCACCTAACCCAGTTTTACAATCAAAGCCCTTATAAGATATCAGGTAAGCAAAATGCAAAAATAGAATAACGACTTCGCTCCAAAGGGCATGGACGCTCCAACATGGACTCTCGATTATGTAAAAAACCGTAAACCCCGCTACCAGTGCAGTGGAGTCGAAATATAGTGATGCTGCGCACTGTGTGCCGACAGCTATAGCGAATCTGACATATCCTTACTCACTACGTCACAAGGCCACACACCACGGCGGAGAAAAAACTTGGCCTGCTTGGTTCTAATTTGTAGTCCCCGTTTAAGTTGTTCAAATCCGTGTTTACGCTCGACATTCTTGTGATCTTTCGCTACGCTATAGATCACTAGCAAAGACGTCCACTAACCCTGTTTGACGACCAGACAGCGCAGCCTATCTCAGATGCTTATCCCGAAACACTGCCCTGAAGGTGGGGAGTGGTCTTCGAGGTCGTGACGTGCCAGGCATGCGTACTACGAGTAAGTGCAATGGCCTTCTAGCCGATTCAGTGTTTGACTGCCTTCTCCAGCGTATTATCGTCGTACTTGACCCATTTGTGCCAACAATGCCAATCACCGGACACAATCGGCATGATCGGACGATAGACTTTGCCCTGGACTTCTTCGAAGGCGACACCAAATCAAGGTCCTCTGAAGCGAAAGGCGGGTCCTCTCCTGGCTTTGTGAAGTGAGTGTGAGAGTGACCAGATGTGAGGACGGTGTCGAAAGATTTGGGTGATGGACACCCATTTTCACTCGTTCTAGGAGTAGAAAACGTTCACATGTTGTTAACATAGCACGTACTGATACGCTAAATCCACCATCTGCGGTTACAGATCCGTGAAATGTGTACTTACGCAATGGCGCCATCTATCACCGTTTGAGAGAACCCGCCGGCGAGTCACGATCTAGCGTTATTTTAGGCACTGTGGCATCGCAAGAAATTTGAATTTTACAAAAGGGAATTACAGTACAGTTAAACTTGTCGCGCGTCACCTGGATAAGAGACCCGCCGTGGTGGCTCAGTGGCTAAGACGTTGCGCTGCTGAGCACGAGCTCGCGCATTCGATTCCCGACCGCGGCGGCCGCTTTTCGGATGGAGGCGAAAAGCAAAAACGCCCGTGTGTACGAGATTTCGGCGCGCGTTAAAGATTCCCAGGTGGTCAAAATTAATCCGGAGCCCTCCACTGCGGCGCGCCTCATCGCCTCCGTTGAGTCGGCGCGTTAAACCCTCCGATCAATAAATCAATCACCTTGCTAGGAGACACACCTTGTCCATATCCGAACAAGAGGTGGCATATCCTGATTCCTGGATCGAACCTTTGGGGACAAATCAATGACGAAAATCATTAAGACTAAGCTATTACTATTTGACTTTGGCTGCGCGCAGATCAAAACACAACCTTCCCGCTTCGTGTTAAGCAAGCATCAGTAGATAAACGCGTCCGTCCGTATGATGTCCGCTATTTTGGGGCATCAACCTCCCCCCCAAAGTGGGAAAAAAAAAGACAGGTAACTTTGTTTTAAACACTTTCCATGACTGCTTTAGCAGCCACTACAAGCGTACTTCACACTCGGCCGCACGTGCGCACGCATTCACGCACATTCACGCACACCCCGTCGTGCGTGAATCCCGCTTTTCCCGCCCGCTTCACGGCCACATCGACTAAGCGCGCGAAAATTGAGCTGTTACCGCGTGACGAGTGCACAACGTCGCATGCTTAAATACGACGTACCTCCGCTATCCCTCCGACGATCTTTTCCAAGGTGTTTCCTCCTCTCGCCCCGGATACACGCCGTTGCGTGCGCCGATAATCATCGACATCAGCGAGGACTTGAAACAGGAGCTCATTCGGAGCATGCGTCGTTAGCACTGATTGGGCCACCAAAGAAAGCACGGCGGCTGACCCCGACCTCGGCCGACTTTCACGTTCACACGCCCCGATACTTCCAGACCGAAGTCCACCCCTCCCGACCTCGTCGTACTGCGAGAGCCAACGCTGAACACGTGCCGCTTCGTTCGAGCATTGTGGCAACGCAAGGAGGTTGCTCCGATATCTCGAAACATCTGTTATATCGAAATTGGGAGCCCTTTGCTCGTGCTAGGCGTCATAAAGATGACGGATAAATGTCATAAATGTGACGGGTGCTGATCTGTAAGCATTACACATTGGTCGGTTTACACTAACGCCTGAACTTAAAGAAATTCGCCGTTTCGTTAACGGGAAGATCGGCCATGCCTCGTGGAGCCATACAAAGACGTTTAAGCCGCGAAATGTGCGGTTTAGACTAGTGGGCCTTAATCACGCGTTTTCTTTGCTTCCAAACTCTTCCAAGCAGATACGATAGCACCGATGCCGCCCTCACGGAAGATTGGTGCGTGAGGTCAAAACTCTAGTGACAAGCGACGTGAGTGAACGAGAAGTCATAAAACGCAAGTAGTAACAGCAGCAACGAAACAGCGCAACAAACGGGACAGACAACAGAAGCGACGATTGCAAGCGCTAACAACCACTCATTTCATTAGAAAGTGTGGAATGTATAATATACAAATGTTCCAAAAAGTTAACCATACACATGAGCTGTGACAAAAATAAAACACGAAAAATAATGCAGACAGAGCAGTTTTATAGAGTACTAAAAGCGCCCATCTGTAACCAACTTCTTTTTCCAAGAGCTCACATAAAACGTTCCTCTACGGTCGATGAAAGAACGCTTCGCAGATTTCGCGCGTGCGCTGGTCTTGGTATCTTCTCATGATTCTGCAATCGAAACTTTGGTCTTCGCTTATAATCCCGAGCATGTTTCCCGTTACAATGTTTAGTGAGCTGGAGTACTCCTTTAGCCCGCCGCGAACGCAGCGCCCTGTTTCACCGACATGTATACGATCGCCAACAGGACTCGAGAATGTCGTATGCACGGCGGCTTCCTCGGGACCACGTACCGAAGGGCTTCGCGTGATTCTCCCCGCCTCTCTTGGCTTCTTAGTTGTTTACTCTTATGCAGAGCCCTCCAAGTTTTCCTTGGGGCGGAAAACAACAGCTGCACACCCGAGCCACTGACTGTCTCATTAAGCTGAGCCTATGTGAAAGCACGTTACAGCCGCTCTTCTCCTACGGCTCTCTTTCGCAATTACCCGCGCGGTAGTCTTCCGCGTGTCGCTCACAAGTTTCCTTGCGTTGCCGACAAAAACCTGATCCGGAAACCAGACGCCGGAAATACGCATGACGTGTTTGTGTGGCCTCACCAAAACATTCTTCAAATGTGTGGCGGCGGCCCGCGTCACAGGTTTTGAATGGGCTTTCGGAAGCGGGATCGTACCTTGAGATGCAGAAAAAGTCCAGAAGACGTCCAGAAGACGTCCAGAAAACGTGTTCGCGGCTCATAGGTCGAGTTATTGGAAAAAAAAAAGGAAAAAAGTTAATGTTCCCTACAAAAACGAAAGCAACCTAAATAAAAAAGAAAAGGCCCATCTCCCCGCGAGGGGGACTCGAGTAAATGCGTCGCATAGGGGGTGGGTGTATTGCGTTAACGTTTAGTGTTTGGGGAGTTGGTGGTAGTGAATGCGTTGTATCAGCAGCTTCTTGACGTAATTTGAATGAGTCAAGGATATAAGGCGCGTTCGTAGCCTCCCAATCTGTGTCGGCTTTGTGGCGCAGTCGGTAGAGCACCATGTACCTCGTGTTCCGCCCACAGGTAGTGAATGCGTTGTATCAGCAGCTTCTTGACGTAGTTTGAATGAGTCAAGGATATAAGGCGCGTTCGTAGCCCTCCATTCTGTGTCGGCTTTGTGGCGCAGTGGGTAGAGCACCATGTACCTTGCGTTCCGCCCGCAGGGTCGTGGGATCGAAACCAGGCGCCGATAAGTATTATTTTTTTATATAGTGTAGGGGGAGGGGTACGGACCTGTTGTTGAGAGCGAGGAGGGTAGCGTGATGCGGGAGAGGAGGAGTGGGGGAAAGGGCGCACCTGGAACGGCTGTTGCGGACGCCGAGGCACGCCGACAACGCCGGGTGACATCGTGAGTTAAAGAAATGCTCTGCATTTAAAACGGGAACAACCCTGGAGCTCGTCACCTGCGGGCTCCTTATTTTTCAGGTCCTTCAGGTAAGCGTCAGGCAGGACTGACTCCGATACGTCAATGCCGTTGCGCGCCAATTCCAAATTTCGCTGAATGAGAAAAAGATGGCAGTCTGCTATGTCCCACGCGTTTGGTAGCATGTACAGCCTGTAAAAGGCTTGTCTATAACACAGCTTTCGTACTCTCAGCCTTATCCTGCCCCGCCGGTGCGGGATTTGAATAAAACTACTGCGGAATTCTGAAGTCTTAGCCCTTCGCTTTTGCCTCCGACATGTTTGGAACGAGTATGTTTCGGCAGTTTTCGGATGTGGCTGGTTGAAGTTGAAATCGCTGTTATAGACAAGCGTTTTACCGACTGTACACCCGCATTTCGGCCGCACTGCGCGAACGTGATTGAGCTCTGGCTTTCGACTTAACCGCACGCCGAGTGCGAAAGGTCCGCGTCCTTTTATTTCCCTAGAAACAAATCAGCAGGGAAAGAGTTCAACATTAGATCTCGCTTAAGAACACTAGGTATATCAGCAACACCAATCAATCAAAATTACGTATGATTCCCGCGAGCGCCTGTTACGAGGGCTGAAGTCTGGACCCAGCAGTTCCTTCCTGTGTACGTATACGAAGCCAAGCCAAGCCAATCCCAATGGGGTCAGCATGCGGAGGACGCCGCTGACGCCACAGGCACTAATAGCAGCCACTCTCGTGGAGCGATTAGCGATCGCCGTGAAGATTTAGTCCAAGGCAATCGTACATCTCGCCTCTGAGAGCGCGCTGTATTACCCTGCAACACGTTGGCCGCTTCCGCACGCGTTCGATTAGGGAGAGGGAAAGGGAGACGCCTCGCTCGGTTCACGACTTCCCTTTGTCTACTTCCTAGATGTACAGCTACCACGTCCGGTATACGACATGCAACACTCATTAACATTCCCAGCTTCATATACTACAGGCTACCCTTTGGTGTATATATTTACACATAATTGACCCACTCACGATGCTTTCACGGGTAAAGATTTCGACCGTAGAGCTTGAACAATCATGATCGTTCAAAGTCATACATTGTTAGACTATACATACTGATTAGACTATAACTTGATTGCAGTACAACACCCATAATAGTGAGCGTACCAGGTCACGCAGACGTATAACCTGCATATCAAAATATCAACTAAGTTTGAACTGTGTCAAGTTAAACAAACTACATTTCGGAGATTTTTCCATGTAACAGCAGGTGATACTCGTTGAAGTGTCTAATCCCTTAAAAATTTCCCTCTACGCTCTTAACCACTGTGAGTACGAGCTGCGTAAACTCAATGGCAATTTGCTGCGATTTGGAAGCAGCCATACTGCGAGATTTTCCTACACTCCTAAATTTTCCTAGATTTTCCTAAATAACCATACGCACGCGTTAAATATTTCAACTCAATTGCAACTCTAAAAGTCATGGCATTACGTGTTGCGAATTTTTTATTGTCAATAGTTGCCCCTCGCGAGCACTTTTTTCTTTTCGGTATTCCGCGAGATGATGTGCTGCAGCCAATGGATTGGCCACCGATATACAGGCTATGACGTGTCAGTGACGTCACAGTCGAACGAGCGTCGGCCGAGCCCGCTCTAAGCGGCGCCGGAAATGTTCTCCATGCTCCAGATATCCTTTACCTACTCCTGCGGGCTCAGAATAATAAGCGCTGCTGCCGCTACAGCCAGGAGCGCATATAATACTCCGGCAGCGTTCTCCCGACCGTTCCGCCCGCCACACCCCTTATTTTTTCAAGCTTGCTCGGACCTTCGAGAAGTGCTGCAACAACAATCACTCCACTGCGTCCTGGCGCGTTGCGGAAGTGGCACGGCCCACGGGCGCCAGGCGAAGGAACTCTACTTCCGGGTCCGTTTATACTTCGTCTTTTTCTTGTGTCTGCACCCTTCGTCACCCCCAACGCTAGCTGTTTGTTGCTTTGCTCTTTGAATCGGCGTGTAGTTTTGGGGGCGTTGAGAATTGAGTCACGCGTAAAGTTACTCCGCACGTCTCTACATTTTTTTTTATTGTTTAAATATTGTTGCGGAAGCCGTGAGGGGGGGCCCTTGACACGAAATGGTGCGGCAACACTGCGCGAATGAGCCTGTTCCTTCCGCTCCCGCAGGGCTGACGTCCTTCCTGTCTTTGCAGTGCGTTACGTACGCGCGTGCAGGCACCGTTAGGCTTAGCTCGAAATACACGCCATCCGGCTACTTCCGCCTCTTACGATCATTAACCCTTATTGCGAGTCAGACACGTGTATGCACACACACACACACACACGCACACACACACACGCACACACACACACGCACACACACACACACACACACACACACACACACACACACACACACACACACACACACACACACACACACACACACACACACGTCGCGACATGACGTTGGACTGAATCCTACGATTTCTATACTGCACTTGCCGTGTAGGGAAAAACATTCCTATCCGGGAACTTCTTCCCTAGGCGGAAAGAGAAAGAATAAAGTGCAGTGCTAAAGTTAAAGAGCTCAAAACGACCAAAATTAAGGCCTCCTGGTAGGTCTTAAATAACACTATGCACAGCATTGCCTAGCTTAGAGATGTAATCAAGCTGGGGGAAACGTGCTGCGGGAGCACATTATTGTGTGCTTCGTGTCTTTCACAATGCTGCAAAAAGATCGTGAGATGGAGTAGAGCCACAGAAATCTGTATCCTTTGTATTTGCGTGTACCTCCGGAGAGGCGGAATAGTTGTTTTAAAGGCGACTGTACACTGCAGGCGTGCGCGCGCGTCGTTCCGAAGCGGAATTGCGGGAATTAAGCGGCGAGGAGCGAGAAGAAGGCTGACGCTGAATCGCTGGTTTCATCGCACGAAATGAACACCATCTGCATCCAAATTGCAACGATGACCAGCAACCAGGAAACGTAACAATGAAAGTTGAGCAACAACCAGCCCTTTAGCAGGCTGAGACATCTTACGGACCGGTTATGCATATGATATGCCAAGGCACACAGGGCCGCCCCTACGGTATGCGTGTGTGCGCATATATATGAAGCTGGGCTTCCCTTTATTTCCGTACTCTGCACACGTTCGGAACCGTATTAGTGGGGCTGTCCACATTTAAATATCATGTTCTCTTGTTGTTCGAGTGTGTCTGATGCTGCTGCACAATGGCCGATGTTCTATTTTAATTCACATTTTGTTGATAATATTGATCACGACCTTCAGCAATCGTTATAATAAGCAAACCTTTCTAACGCGGCAAACTCGAAGAGGCGCGTTTTAAAGCCTCTTTTCCCGATTGAGGAAAACAGCGTTGGGGCTAGAGTGCGACCTGTTGGAACGCCACCGCTATGTGAAAGCTCTAAAGTATACTGCGTTGAATCTCCTTCCCTCATTACCGCGGTGAAAATTTTTAAGGGGCCCGATGGAAGCATACTTTGAATTAATTCGACTAACATCGATTTTATTACCGGCTGCACCGGCTGTTCTACGACTGATTTTTTTTTCTTTTCCTGTTCTGTTGTTCGCCTACACTAAAATGCCTACGAGACTTCTTTAAACTTGGAAATCGATAGGGACGAATTTGAGCGGTTAGATGCATGTCGCCTGAGGCAGTGCCCCGCTGCTACCTAGGCAGCGTTCACATGCCGCTCGTAAAGCTTTCCGCGCAGCGCGATATCAGATATGGCCGTGCATATTTATCTGGCGGTTCTTCTGAAGGTTCACACTGCGTATAGGTAACGCATGCGCGTCTTACGGCTGGCGTCGTTATTGACTTTCTCGTTACACAATCACTATGCATACTCGTTCAGTGCGTAGGAACGAACCTCAGCGCTTTATATGCGCTCTTCTGCTTATGCACACGAACGGGCGCAGTGAAGATATTGCTCTAAGAAGCGCTGTTTAAACAGTTCTGGCGCACCTTTGAAGGCCAGGGGTTGCGAAACTCGTCAAACTTCAACCCCGTATTCGAAAGACACAGTGACCTGAATCCAAGTCACGAAACGCAGATATACCCGCATGCAGCGTGTGTACGCCTTTAGGGAACTTCGCCAGTTGAACAGTTCCTATTTATCCCAGGGGTCATGCAGTTCGAACCAGCAAGAGGCATCCGCCGAGAGCGGTCACTGAGCCAACGTTCACGGTGTTCGCCAAGCACATCACGCGGGAATAAGACGACCGGAACAGAGCAGCGAAAATTCGACAAATGTTCGACAACGGTTGACGAAAGTTTGTCGAAGCTGAATAATGAACCACGTACGACGTTGTTTTTTCTCTCTTAGGCCGGCGAGTTCACCAACATTCCCTGCCGTTATACCGACGTCAGCCGGCTATAGAAATTCTACGTATTCGCAGCGTAACGATATTCATTAAAAAGCGCAATTAAGAGGCAAGGTTGGAAACGTGCGTTCCGTAATAGTTGTTGTCTTCCCTGTTCCTTGTTCCGCAATTATGCTAGTATTTCCACCCACGTCATCGCCATTTCCTTCCTTTCGGCGTCAACCTAACTCCAAAGTTGCTTTGCCCGTGTTCCGCGGACTTCGCACAGACGCCCCAGTTAAGCGTTACGACGTTCGCCCTTCTGTGTATGGGTGCTCTCCATGCTGCACACGGTACGTGTACGACCTGTACGCGACTGCGTACTTGGCAAGACCACAAAGTACATCGCCATCTTCATAAAGGGACTGGTATTTTCGGCAACTCGTATGCGACAACCGGCCGCACTATGCATTCTAACTCGAGAATCACTCTTCGCTTGACCCATGCCGAGACTCGCGAAGCAGGTCTTCTTCCTATGGAGGTCAGCGAGCGTGAATCGGCCCCCCCAGAGTGACTCAGGAAAATGGACGCGCCTTCTTGCAGAGTACCTGCAATTAAAGCCAAATATATCACGCCGCCGACGGCCACAGTGCACTAAAAGTGCGCCAAACGAGAGTTCCTCGCCTCTTTTACGAGCAATTGTTGGTTCTCAGCGCCCGGCGTGGACCAGAAAAAGCCTGCAAGACTTTGCTCACGTAGGGTTGACCTGCTGCCGCGTTGGACGAGCAGGGTAGTGCAGTGCAATAGGACGGCTTTCCAAAGGCGGGTTGTTTTTAGATAGCGATGTTAGCGCCTGCAAAGCACGTCCGGGGGCGGTGCGCTAACCCGCACTGTAGCAGCTTGAGAAAGAGGTGCTGAAGCGTGGCTTGAGTTCCTTGAATACTTTCATATTTTGCCTGGCGATGTGAGGAAACGTCAAGTAAAAAATGCTCAGGGTAACTCCTCTTCTGGCGGTATTGTTAACAACTGATCATGATTATGATGATGAAAGTGCTGATGGTTATGATGATAAGGGAGGGATCTTTCTCATTTTCTGGTCCATCTTTTGGCGATGACGATGCGCCGTGAAGTGCGAACGTACGGACGGACCGACTTTTACCGGGAGCCAAAGGAATGGTAAAAAATGGCACAAGACGACAACATACGCGAGACTATACGGGGAAAACAGAGCCCGGCCGCGTGGTTGCCGACTATGCCGTTATGGTTTGTGAATACGTCGTCGCCGGGGGAGGAGCTCGCAAATAACACGCTCTCTAACATTAATCTTTGTTCTCTGTCGTCGTCGACGAAATGAACTCCTCGAGTGTATAAGTCGCTAAGGGTACACCGCTCTCAGTCCGTGCATGAATTCCACTTTTAGAGTAACTCGTTTTCAGTCACTCTTCGCTTGTTCATTTTGATTCGCGGAATCAATCGAGCGTCCAGAAATATCCGCATTTCACAACGAGCGTAGCCGATGAAATTGCCAAGCGCGCGCCAAAAATAAACAAACAAAATCGCTCACTCGTACGCGCCCAGGCATATACGTCAACGTTCCAAGGAAAATCAGCGCGACGAAAACGGCCCCCATTCAAAGGCAGGTGCGCACTCGCGCCTTCTTCATAAACGGGCACCCAACGCGTGATTACAAAAGAAGAAGAAAAAAAGAGAAGCTAGAAACGAAAAACGTCTGTCGGTCGCGGTATCGCACGTTTTCGCACTCGCGCGTGATACACAGAGTCAACTCGGAACGAGGAAAAGGCCGGGGAACCCTCAAAAGAATCGAAAAGAGGGGCGGCAGTAATGGGCAAAAGCCTACGGTCGCCTACATAGCCGAAGGCGACCGTTATACACCGCAGACCCCGTTACTCACGGCGTGCTGAGGAAAAGGAGAGGGCCTTCTTCCTCTTTGCCCTCCCCTCCATCCTTTGTTCACCCTTCGATCCGAGAAGGAACCGCCTGTTCTGTCTCGGTGTCGGCCGTGCAAGTTGGCCATCCATTTGCGGTCCATCGGAGCTCGCTTCCAGAAGCCAAAGCTCCTCCCGATCGGGCCAAGGAGTCTCCCCTCCCTCGGCGCCCGTTCGAAAAGCTCGCAGGGCCGCACGCGTGGAAGGCAGCAGCAGCATCATTTGCGGCCAGGCTGGAGGAGACCGGACAGAAAGGCGGAAAGAAGGCGCAGCGGGCCCGTCTTCTCGATTCCGGAATAGACAAGGCGGAGAAAGCGTGCGGCAACCCGCGCGCTGACCCGAAGGCGACAGCTAAGAATAATGTCTCTGGACCGCACGCGGCGGGGGCTTCCAGGTGCACCACGTACTAGGTGATTTAAATATACCGCTCCCTCGACGCACGCCCAACGAGAGATGTTGCGAGCGAACGCGCTGCTGTAGTGCCTCTGAGGTGTATTACGCAGCACTTTGAGCTTAGAAGGGCTGGACAAGAGGTCGTTGATATTATACGGCATTGCTACCAGAGGGTATAGGGGTGCCGTAACAGCCAGTGTCCAGCGGCAAGTCAGCCCGATGTTCGACTCGCTTAGGTTGACGTGTATACGATTGGCGCTGTTTTAGGCAGCGGCAGGGGGTAACACTGTGACGCACCGCTAAACAAACGTTTCATACGCTCGTTAGAGATATTTCGGTGCATTTGATGCAGCTGCAGTTTCCTATGCATGTGGTGTATGGCTTGCAGGGGGCCAATTGCCCGCCCAGCAAGGAGGCAGGGATCATTATGCGAGCCGGTTGTCTCCAGCTGGCACATGTTGGCCGCGGTTATTCTTGGTGCTTTGTAATGATATATATATATATATATATATATATATATATATATATATATATATATATATATATATATATATATATATATATATATATATATATATATATATATATATATATATATATATATATATATATATATATATATATACATATATATATATATATATATATATATATATATATAGAAGAAAGAAAGAAAGAACAACACGCGCCCAGCTGGGCGCGTGTTTTTCTTTCTTTCTTTCTTCTGTATATTAAAAAAAATGTTTAGTTCATTAACCGTAGTGAAAAAGAAAAAAGAGCCTAACCACACCCCTATGCCTCCTTTGGCGTTGTAGACGGCTGCCGTATCTCTCTCTCTCTCTCTCTCTCTCTCTCTCTCTCTCTATATATATATATATATATATATATATATATATATATATATATATATATATATATATATATATATATATATATATATATATATATATATATATATATATATATATATATATATAATAAAGATGCAGTCCTTATTGCCAGTGCTATTCGGCTACTTGAATGTGCTTTATAGCGCCTAATGAGGTGATTGACATTTTTGTATGGTACAGGAAGTCGAGAAAAAATCCGCCGTGATCGGAAGCGGGAATCGAGCCCACGACCTCCACGACCTCCGCATGCACGCGTTATGCGAAACCGTTATGCCTTTCGCCTCTGCTTCTGGCGGATGTCCAGACGTGGAGGGCGTGGCACGGCCATTTGCATGACTAGCGACCGAGCAGGAAGTGTGTTATAGGCAAGCGATGGTCTCCAACGCCGCTGGGTAGCGACAACGAGCTCGCGCAAAACGGTAAAGACCGGCCCAGTTGCGTGCCGTCGTGTGACGCGACTGGATATGTACACGTATGCGACGAGGAGAGGGAAATGCAAAGATTCTTGGCGCATTACGCGTTCGACGTTCACGCAGTCTTCGTCCGTGGCGCGGACGTCGTAACTGGGGCACCAGCTCTGCGGGCAAATTCTGCCCGCGGACGGCCGCCCGCTTCCGTATTCTGCCACCCCAGAGACACGGAGATGCCGGAGATGCCCGCGGGTCGAACCGCCATTTGATCGGGCAGGCAGGCAGTTACGAAGCCGCGATACGGTACGGATAAAAAATCTGGTTGCATTTGCGATGAAGCTACGAAAGCTGCGTAACAGATGTGTGGGTGTGCATGCAGTGCTTTCTTTCCCGCTAAAGTTAGCTCCGTTTGGTTTGCTATAGTATGCCCGCAAAAACGTTGTTCTAGAAATCAATGTAAAAAGTGAGGTTTGGCTGCGCTATTACGAACTGTCGTGCGAAAACATCATCGTCATCATCGTCGTCGTCATCGTCGTCGTCATCGTCGTCGTCGCCACCATCATCAGCCTGAGTCCTCTGCAAGACTAAACCTTTCCCACACATTCCTGCTCATAAAGCGTTATTCAATGCACCACCGCAGGTATCTACGTGCTACCCTGTCGGCGTAACCTTTTGCTAAGCTTTAGAGGAGGCACCCGTCAGCATTCAGAGTACGGACGCACAGGTGCCTCGTAGCCGATCTTCCTGTACTTGCGCTCTCAGTAATTGATCGCACTTCTTGACTGACTGCACTGATTGGGTTGATTAGCCGTTGAGTAAATTATTGCCCAAGAAGTTAGCAGTAGCTTAGCTCGGCTATGCCAGGATATACGTAGCGTGAGCTAAGGTTCATTCACGTGTGCGTGAGTACAGTCTTTGTCAAAATTTTCTAGGCATGCGCAGGCGGCAAAAAGCTTATTTCTGGAATTCTTTGCGGTCGAGGAGGCTTGGGATTGGCCTAGAAAATTTTGGCAAAAGGTGTACATCCTGGCCGTTTCTCGAAGGTGGTATAGGCAGCGCCTCTAAACAACTTGGTGTGAACAGGACCTCACACACTGCGCCGCGGCAGCGGCCGGGGCGGATACAAATCTTTTCCGTTCTCGTAAAATCTCGTTTATCGGCGCTCGCGCATTTCCTCACTGGAGCTCGACAAATCGCCGCCTGTTCCCACACTCCACGCTCCGCGCTCGCAATTCGCGGCACGCGCACGCGCCGTTCAGGAAAGGCCCATGCTCCGTGTAGCGTGCTATTTTAAATGCACGGCTCTCCATCCGAGAACACTTCAGCGCCGCCGTCACAGTACGCGTTTCGCTCGCAGCGCGCACCTGCCTCACGCTCCCTCCGGCTTTTGTAACAGCAGCTCGATGACAGCTCCCTCGTCCCCTCCACGTTATATATGCGCGTGGCGTACACGAGGGTGCCGACGCAACAGCCGGTGCTCTCGAGCGAGACTTCTATAGGACTTCTGAATAGGACTTCTATAGGACGTCAACCACTCCGCCGGTCGACGGTGTCTTTTAAAGCGAAGCTTGCAATGCCAGAGTCGTGTGTATTTTGTAGTGTGAGCTACACTGGCCGAGGTTGAGCAGTTTCGCGTGGCTCCTGGAGAGCCGTGCTGCGCATGCGCGAGGAGCAGTGACGACGCACGGCGCACAGAACGCTGCTCGCTGTCCGACGTCTCTCACACATTCCACGCGCCCAGCGTCTTTGCCAACCTCCGTTCCGCACGTGGCGGCCCGGTCCACTTGATGATCATGCGAGGGGTGGCCGGGTGTTGAACCGATGGCTCGTGCGTCGCAGCAGCACCGGCGTGCGCCCGTGGACCCAGCTTAGCTCTGGGGGGATCGGTGACGCTGCGCCGGAGCCGCTTGATAAATATACGTGTGAAATGCGTATACCATGTGTGTCATTGAAGCAGCAGTAAGCATGATAATCAAACTAATCCTGGACAACCAGGAAAGCTAAGAATAACCAGCTGAACCTTAGCTCACGCTACGTATATCCTGGCATAGCCGAGCTAAGCCACTGCTCATTTTTTTTTTTTTGGTATCAGCGAACAAAATCTCCCAATGCTCCACGTGTCTTCGAGGCGCCAGGCGTTCTATAACGGTCATCGCCGAAGTCGCACGCCGTTCGAAACATGATTTTGACCCCAAGCTTATACGTCTCCTCTCCTTGACATGAATCTTGAGTACATTAGCTGGTAGTAGGCTCTATTTTTAGGATAAAAACATGATTCACACCTCAGGCTTATTCGTCTAATCCCTCGCATATGCATCTTGTGTAGATTAGACATCAATAGGCGACATGCATTCCCACAATCGGTATACAGTCATAATAAAAGTGTGTGCGAGTCTTTAGATTACCGCCGTCCAGGCCCAACAGAAACGAAATTCGCTAATGCCTTACGACTGAGCACTGGGAGACGTCTATGTCGCGTGCTCAGAAGCTTCGCTGGCCCTGCACCTCTGCCCAAAGTGAATGGTTCATATTTTTATACTACGCGGCCCTGGGGCGGGTATAAACCGGCGTGGCCACGACGTCGCGAGTGCGCGGCTTTGTGTATTATTATACGGGGACAAGGAAACTTGGAGCGTACGCGTATATGTGTACGTGAGGGGAAGAAGATGGGGGGAGGCGTATTTACAAAACATAACGGCTGTAGCGCCCACCGGCTAGGTATACGGGGAAAAGCGCCCGAGCATCCTGTTTGGGAACCGTCGTCCGCTGCACGTCGGCGTGATAAAAGCGCACGTTGTGTTTTTTTCGTAAGCGCCGGGAGCGGACTGAATATGGGGCGCGGAAGGAGAAAGTAGTTATCTGACGAGTCCATAGCTGCAACATTGTGGCGCGTCTCGATGCTTCCCCGAATGCTTCCGCAGCGCGCCTAGTATAACGCAGAGGGAATTGCGTTTTAAAGGGACCCTGTACCGCGCTGCGCCCGAGAGGTTTCGCAATTTTTCTTGCGGTTACTCGACGTCCTCGCCAATTAATTTCAAAGAAGTTATGTGTAGTAAGTGACCCTACATAACTCCATATTGTTATTAACCAATACAGCTTCGCTGCTCTTCCATTTTTACCGTACTGGAATGGTTCTAAATTTTAACACGAAAGTGTTTTATTCCCGGATACACAAAGATTTCACTGACGTCAAATCCGTCACGGAAGTAACGTCAGTACAACGGAGCAAGCGGCCTGTAAAGGGTGCACCTACGTGCACCATTTACAGGGGTACGTACCCTGCACACAGGGGTAACACAGGGGTACGTACCCCTGCACACAGGGTCTTCTTGCAGGGAAGCAACCTTTAGTACTAAAGAGTACGTTGTACTTAAGGATGTTTATTTTCGGGTTTTATATTTTAACACGAAAGTGCTTTATGCAGGTATACACCAAGATTTCACTGACGTCATATCAGTCACGGAAATAACGCCAGTACGTACACCTTTGCCGAAGCGACCCGCCAGCAGGACATCGCTCGCCAAGCACACCCACAAGACAGCCGCCGATCCGCAAATCATGCTCAGCTGCAGACTTCGCTGCGCATTTCACTTTCGTGTTTTACCGATTCCTATGGAAGAGGAATCAACCAAGGTTTTTTTTTTTTTTTTTTTTAGTCGCGTTGGCTGGATGTCCGGCATTGGGCCTGTACACACCGCCACGTGCTGACGCTCCAGCGAGGCCGAGGAATTAATCGGTAGGGTCGAGAAAACGGGCTAACGGTCGTGCACGAAACGGGGGCGAATGCTGTTGGCATATTTTCCGGGGCCCTTCAGCGTGCGGAAGTGCGGCGAAACGAGAGCGTATCGCTTTCGGACATTTGGTATCTTATCGAGTCCAAGTAATAAAACCTCTACCCTCGAAACCTTCTAAACATCTACAAGGCATACAAGCCTCTAAGGGTATAAAAAGCACAAAAAGTTTATTTTCTAAATAGTCGTGGAGAATCTAAATGTTTTCTAAATAATCTAAATAATTCTCTATCCTGGTGTGGTCAACTCCTCATGGGTATCACGACGGAAAACATCTCATCATCATCTCATCATCATCTTCTTCTTCTTCTTCGTCGTCGTCGTCATCATCATTATCATCACCGCCCTGGGTTGGAGTTTTGGGTCACGGGTAAACGAAACAATTTATTTGTCGCTACCTTAAAAGCGGCCCAGGACGCGCCGTATGTATTCACGCACCAGATATGGCCGTCAACTTCCAAGTCTCTGCGACACCATCCTCCGCTCTCCAACGCAACCGCGGCAACGTCCCGTACCACCCACCACGTCCCCACACCATGGCCACACCAGTAGAAATTAAATTGCAACGAAAACAACTTTTGGCGCCAAGAAAAGAAGGAAGACATTAGCTGCGCAATGATCGTTTGCGCATATGGTAAGCTCGCCGTGCAGGAAAGACACGTGACCGCAGCGCTCCCGAGTCGTGCCAGCCAGGTCTTCGTCCTCTTCTTCTCTCGACGTTTGCTTTTGACCCTTCTCGCGGAAGAAGCCCCTGCTAGACTCCCGCCGGGGGCGTCTTCCGGTTTCCTCCAAGTCGCTAGCTTCGTAAATAAAGAAACGGCCGAGAGGAGGGCAAAGACGCGCTCTTATGACGGCGGGAAAAGCCGAGGAAGTGGTGGGCTGGAATACCGGGAGGTTCGTTTGGCTGCATTTTACTGCCCCGTGTACTTCGACGCGCTCGCGCTCTTAAAAACGCGTTAGTGTATAGCTATCCGAGCCAGAGGTGTTTGTAACGGTGCATTGCTATTGCTTATATTGCTCCGCTACCCGGGAGACCAAAGACCTTTAACTTGTTTACACTGCGGGGGCAGCCATTCGTGGGTAGGATGTGACTGGCGCAGTCGACAGGACGATAAAACTCAACTGCGCATGCGCAATGCAGCCCAGAACAATGTCAGGCGGAGACACCGGAAGCGTTGGGTTACTTCCTATACCCAAAGGCCGTTCTTTGTGGGCCCATCTAGACGCTGCAGACAGCCACAAACTTCACACCACGATACCCTACTGTTCCCCTGGGTCTACAAGTCTTCAGCTGCTGCATATTCTACCCACGAGTCAGGCTAAGCCGGGATACAAAAGGGAGCACTGGTGTCGGCGTAGAGTACTGGTTAAGTCACTTGCTTACCTGCCACTGCGCGTCCCTAGATTCGAATCTAGGGACGAGCAGTACTATAGGGGTACTAAATTCACACCGGGTTCCTACTTAAATATCGATATCAAAGTACTCGGGTGAGGAAACTGACTTCGTTATAAACGGTAGTTCGTTAAAAGCGGAGATGACTCTCCAATGCATGCACTCCAGTGAGGACAGCGAAAAACTTGAAGGGAGAATTCGAATAAAGCGATTTCGTTAAAACGAGGTCTGCATACGTCACGGCATCCCCCTCTTCGTCGTTATGACACGCCCCTCAATCTTAAAGGGACCCTGCAACACTTCCGATAAACGCTTTCACTCTTTCCATCGAGTCTGGAAGCATTGTGAAAGCTGTAGGCATCGCCAGCACGGAGCGGCACTCCGTGATTTGCGCGTCGCAGCATATCTGCCTTCCCTTTCTGCTTTGCCATTCTGGCTTTCTTCTTTTTTTTTAATGGCTATCGAATGCGTTCATTGGGGCAACTGAAGAAAAGCCGGCCAACAGCCGCTACACCACTGTGATGACGTAATTCGAGCGCTCGAAGAACGCCAAGACCGGGAAAGAGAGAAACCTTTCTTGAGCAGGTTTCGAAGTTATCTGATGAGCATATAGCAGCAATTTTTGGCTGAGGTACTTTGCGACCTCCTATTCCAAGTGCTGGGATGTGTTTGTTGACTACGCTCTGGAAGAATTTAGCATTAAAAAAAAGTTTCAAAAAAGTGTTGCAGGGTTCCTTTAAACTGCGGCGTAGTAGACTCAACACGAGGGAAAGACGACGACCGGACGACGCTGTACTCACGGCTAATTTTGTTAATAACAATAATAAAAATAAAAATAAACGCACAACTAATAATAATATTAGTTGAGTGTACAGCGTCGTCCGGTGGTCTTCTTTCTCTCGTGTTGCGGCTACTACGCTGACCTTCGATATGTTCAACCAATACCAACTTTGCCCAAATGTCGATCCTTTTACGCCCGTCAATAACGTGGAGAAAGCGTAGCTGTAAGTTGGACAGTAGTCCCGCCCATTCATTACCGACAGTGGCGTGTCACCCCGTTTCTCGTTGCGTCACGAGCTCACGTGCATGCCGCCGTTGCCGACTGCCGCATGACGCGTGCGCGCGGTCCTCACTTGTGAGCTCGAGTCCCCGAAAAAACGGCGTGCGTTGAGACGATAGCTCTTCGCTTCTTTCGAAACAGCGGAAGAAATGTTGCATCAATTACGCTAGTTTTGCACACTGTAGATACACCTATATTTGATCTCCAGTGTGTTTTCCGGGTACGTTTAGCTTGCACTGCGGTGCGCTACGACGCGGGCGACTATGCGTAAGAGCTTTACGTACATAATGGAACACAGAGCGCTGAACTTAACAAGACGATCACAGCATAAAAGGAAAAGGACACATGAAACGGCTTCGGCAAAAGGAAGACATGCAGTCGGCGTCAAAAGTTTGTAGCCAAAACCCCGTAACACCGGCGCAAGTACAAACAACAAGCATCCGTGTTACTCATGCCTACCTGCCTTGTAGCCAAAACCCCGTAACACCGGCGCAAGTACAAACAACAAGCATTCGTGTTACTCATGCCTACCTGCCAAAAACCATACCACTGTCGAATTTTACTCAGTTTTCTTCTTTATGTTGTTGTTGTTGCTGCTGCTGCTCAAGCGCGTCGGTATTCTATTTAGTAAGTTATCATAAAAAGCCTTTGGGGGATACAAACTTCTGGTGAAGACTGTACGCTACCGCTCGGGGATAAGCGGTGCTTCCGCGTGAAACCCGGGTCACTATACAGCCAGACGCGTAGCCCCAGTAGTCTGCCAGCTCGCGTGTGTACTACGCCCAGCATTCGTACCCAAACGAAACGACGCGTGCGCGGAAGCTACGCGCCAAGAGCTGGCCTCCCCACCGAAGTCCCCGCGTGCTCTCTAGGTCAAGTTCACATCGCCCGGACGGCGGCGCGCCCACTCGAAATCGCGCCAGGCAAAAGAAAGAAGGAGGAAGAAACACCAGGGGACCCAGCCGGATCTTCTCTCTCCTCCCCCATCCTCCTCTTGCGCTTCTCTGCCAACGTCCGCGGAGAGAGGGCCAGAGGAAGAAGCAAACCCGGTTTCCTACTCGCAACATCTTCGCCTTCTTTCGCTTCTTTTTTTCCGCGCTGCTTCCTCGCCGCGTAGTAGTAGACCAGACCGGTGCGCGCGGTTTAATAGAGAGTGCGGAGTATTATAGGCCAGCGGGTGATCGCGCTCCCCTCCCTCTTACCACCATCATCATCATCATTATTATTACCACCCGTACGCGTCCTCTCCTCCTCTCGGCGGCGAAAAAACCGGGGCATTCCATTCCTGCCGGTGTCCCACATTCCTGCGCCGGCACACGGGGAGGTTGGGCCAGACGCGGCGATAACGAGGAGCACGTGAGCCGTAGCCCAGATATAAGCCGTTAGTGAAGCGTGCAGCCAGCCGAACGCCCGCTCTCTGTCTATCGACCCTTCTCGCGGCCGGCCGTGCGTGCGCGTGAGTGTACGTTTGAGAGGAACAGGTCCACACGACGAGGCACGCGGAAAGCGCGAGCAGTGGAGCGCCTGGATAACGACGATTCGACTTGGGATGCGCATCGAGACGCCGCTGTAAGGCCCGAATTGCGGGTCTTGAAGCGTGAGAACAGGATCCCAGAGGCAGTGATTGATTGATTGATTGATTGATTGATTGATTGATTGATTGATTGATTGATTGATTGATTGATTGATTGATTGATTGATTGATTGATTGATTGATTGATTGATTGATTGTGCGGTTTAACGCGCCGAAGCTACACCTGGGCTGTGAGGCGCGCCATAGTGGAAGGCTCCGGATTAATTCTGACCAGCTGGGAACCTTTAACGTGTGCCGAAATCTCGAAACACGGGCGTTTTCCCTTTCCGCCTCCATCAGGAAAGCAGACACCGCGGCCGGGATTGAACACGCAGCCTTAGACTCAGCAGCACAACGCCTTAGCCACTGAGCCACGGCGGCGGGTAGAGGCAGTGATGCGGCGAGCCGAGGTGTCGGGTTAAATTAGAGCCACAAATCAAGCGTTGCAACGGTGGGCAGGAGCGGACGTCGGTGTGGAAATGGCAAACCCCGCCCGCACGTTACTTCGAAATGGGTTTAGGCCACGCGTGTTACGTACTCCGAAAAGAAGGCAGCTTACGATCGAACGAAAATACCGCAACCATGCACGCAACCACGGGTAAACACCGGCCGGACGTTGCTGCTTCGCTGGTTAACCATCCGTACTGAGTCTACAGTGAGCGCATTTTTTTATCGCACACCTTACGTTTAGCGCATATGTAACCCGGGCTTCTAGTTTGTAATCACAGAATGTTCATCATAGTAATCACCATCATTGAAACGGAAATGGGATCAGGATAACAACCATGTTTATCATAATACGGATGTATACACCTTTTGACTTGTTTGTCTTGAGGGAGCAGCCTTTCCGACAGTGGGCTGTGATTGGCGCAGTCGACAGGGCAACGCAGGCCAGGACGTGTCCTGATCTTATCAAAGATTAAGATATGGCATGGTGTACTATATACCACACATTATTTTTCTCTCGGGATTATCCCAAACACGCTGCCAGCCTCGTCCGGCTGGGCTGTTATAGAGCGAGCCCGCACGCACTGAGATTCACTTCGAGGCGGCCGGGGTTCTCGAACTCCGTGCCAAATTAGGAGCCTCGACGTCGAACCGCGGCTTCGTTCGTGTCGCCATTAAGAGAGGTCGGAGGCATAAACACGCGCCAATCGCCCAGCCGGCTCACAAAGCGGCGCCCGTGTATCTTGCACCAATTTACAAAGTATGACAGCCGCACATTTCCCGTTTCCGGTGCGCACGCGATGGGCCATTTATCGAGCGCCGGCGAGAGAGAGGGGGGCGCTGACCCGACCCTTCCCACAATTCCTCGCTCCCATTCGTCCCCACGCACGAGCTGCTAACCCGCTGAAAGTGAACTCTCCTCGAGCGTGTGTATTAGGGGCTATCCTCGATCGTGTGATGGGCTAATCGTAGTATGGTTAGGTAGAAGCTCGCTTTGGCTTTTCGCCCAGGTTTTGAGGGTGCTGCTGCTGCTGTTGCTGCTTTCTGGCCTGGTGCGCCACTGGGTTATATCTTTTCAGGGACGGAGGGAGGGAGGGAGGGAGGGAGTGAGCGAGCGAGCGAGCGAGTGAGTGAGTGAGTGAGTGAGTGAGTGAGTGAGTGAGTGAGTGAGTGAGTGAGTGAGTGAGTGAGTGAGTGAGTGAGTGAGTGAGTGAGTGAGTGAGTGAGTGAGTGAGTGAGTGAGTGAGTGAGTGAGTGAGTGAGTGAGTGAGTGAGTGAGTGAGTGAGTGAGTGAGTGAGTGAGTGAGTGAGTGAGTGAGTGAGTGAGTGAGTGAGTGAGTGAGTGAGTGAGTGAGTGAGTGAGTGAGTGAGTGAGTGAGTGAGTGAGTGAGTGAGTGAGTGAGTGAGTGAGTGAGTGAGTGAGTGAGTGAGTGAGTGAGTGAGTGAGTGAGTGAGTGAGTGAGTGAGTGAGTGAGTGAGTGAGTGAGTGAGTGAGTGAGTGAGTGAGTGAGTGAGTGAGTGAGTGAGTGAGTGAGTGAGTGAGTGAGTGAGTGAGTGAGTGAGTGAGTGAGTGAGTGAGTGAGTGAGTGAGTGAGTGAGTGAGTGAGTGAGTGAGTGAGTGAGTGAGTGAGTGAGTGAGTGAGTGAGTGAGTGAGTGAGTGAGTGAGTGAGTGAGTGAGTGAGTGAGTGAGTGAGTGAGTGAGTGAGTGAGTGAGTGAGTGAGTGAGTGAGTGAGTGAGTGAGTGAGTGAGTGAGTGAGTGAGTGAGTGAGTGAGTGAGTGAGTGAGTGAGTGAGTGAGTGAGTGAGTGAGTGAGTGAGTGAGTGAGTGAGTGAGTGAGTGAGTGAGTGAGTGAGTGAGTGAGTGAGTGAGTGAGTGAGTGAGTGAGTGAGTGAGTGAGTGAGTGAGTGAGTGAGTGAGTGAGTGAGTGAGTGAGTGAGTGAGTGAGTGAGTGAGTGAGTGAGTGAGTGAGTGAGTGAGTGAGTGAGTGAGTGAGTGAGTGAGTGAGTGAGTGAGTGAGTGAGTGAGTGAGTGAGTGAGTGAGTGAGTGAGTGAGTGAGTGAGTGAGTGAGTGAGTGAGTGAGTGAGTGAGTGAGTGAGTGAGTGAGTGAGTGAGTGAGTGAGTGAGTGAGTGAGTGAGTGAGTGAGTGAGTGAGTGAGTGAGTGAGTGAGTGAGTGAGTGAGTGAGTGAGTGAGTGAGTGAGTGAGTGAGTGAGTGAGTGAGTGAGTGAGTGAGTGAGTGAGTGAGTGAGTGAGTGAGTGAGTGAGTGAGTGAGTGAGTGAGTGAGTGAGTGAGTGAGTGAGTGAGTGAGTGAGTGAGTGAGTGAGTGAGTGAGTGAGTGAGTGAGTGAGTGAGTGAGTGAGTGAGTGAGTGAGTGAGTGAGTGAGTGAGTGAGTGAGTGAGTGAGTGAGTGAGTGAGTGAGTGAGTGAGTGAGTGAGTGAGTGAGTGAGTGAGTGAGTGAGTGAGTGAGTGAGTGAGTGAGTGAGTGAGTGAGTGAGTGAGTGAGTGAGTGAGTGAGTGAGTGAGTGAGTGAGTGAGTGAGTGAGTGAGTGAGTGAGTGAGTGAGTGAGTGAGTGAGTGAGTGAGTGAGTGAGTGAGTGAGTGAGTGAGTGAGTGAGTGAGTGAGTGAGTGAGTGAGTGAGTGAGTGAGTGAGTGAGTGAGTGAGTGAGTGAGTGAGTGAGTGAGTGAGTGAGTGAGTGAGTGAGTGAGTGAGTGAGTGAGTGAGTGAGTGAGTGAGTGAGTGAGTGAGTGAGTGAGTGAGTGAGTGAGTGAGTGAGTGAGTGAGTGAGTGAGTGAGTGAGTGAGTGAGTGAGTGAGTGAGTGAGTGAGTGAGTGAGTGAGTGAGTGAGTGAGTGAGTGAGTGAGTGAGTGAGTGAGTGAGTGAGTGAGTGAGTGAGTGAGTGAGTGAGTGAGTGAGTGAGTGAGTGAGTGAGTGAGTGAGTACTTTCTGAGGCGGATTTAGCCTTGCACAAAACTACCGACACCATATCGACACCTTAGCGCCACCATACCGTACGAAGGACACGGGATGTACTACAAGACGCGTGCTGCTGCAGCCACATTTATCCAGTTTGGTTGCTCTGTGGTGATCGGAAATGCGATAGGGAAATAGTTGGGCATACTCGATGATCCAATATACGAAACGCACGACGCATAAGGAAAATTTCGAGTTCACGATGCAGTCATTCGCAACGTCCGAGTTCGATGTACCCGGGTCCGACTTTATTACAGACGCGCCTCAGTCTGTCCTCTTTTTAATTTAGCAAGCTGAGATCCCCTCATCGACAGCAAGGAGAGTGTACGAGTAAAAAACTTCTGCTCGACGCGAATTGTGCGCGAAACGTGCACAAAGTAGATGAACGCGAACAAATAAAACAAGCGTATATATATTTGATCGTGCTTGAACTCCCACATTTAGCCTTTTTTTTTCTTTCGTAGAGAGGGCTTGAAACACACCCTCCATACATTACCTGAACGCTCTAACGTGTTCCAGCAACGACCTCTTTCAATATCAAAAACAATGACAAAAACGCAGTTCGCTCGCTCGTTCTTTCAAAACAACCCTGGCTACCATTCTTATGAGTAAAGGTCACATGAAGACAAATAGAGATATACAACTCAGACGGAATGACAGCTGTGTCTGCTTTACAACGGTTACAAAGGCTAAGCGTTATCACTCAAAACATTTCAGCCGTGTCATGCGACAACTGACGTAGGAAAGAGTGCCGGAGGTGATCAGGCGCCCTAGCTGCCGCCTCCGGGTAGCGTATGCACCTAAAGCATACAAAACCACCCGAACTGAAAAAATAACAGCCTAAACGAACCTGAAATGGTTGAAAACCACGGTGTAGAAAAAATGTTCAACAGATGTAGCCGAAACCGACCTAAAAGGGGAAAACCCGCAAAAACGTACAAGAAGCAGTAGCTAAAACTGACCAAAAGGCAACGAAAATACAAGAAATTCCATTTATAATGCATAAAGATGTCACAAATAGATTTTATGCGTGATAACAAATGTTATTATTCAAATAAGACAAACCCTTCAAAATGAAAAAAAATATATATATGGAAACGGGGTTTGAAACCGGGTTAGGATGTTTGCTTCGCAGGAACGAAACTACTGCCGGAGTTTTGACGGACGGCTTATTTTAGCTGCAGTGATGTGCATCTTCTTGGATGACTCATAACCTTTGTAGGCTGTAATAAGTGCAGTTTTTCATGCAGTAAAGAAAAAAAAGCACAACGAGACCAAGCGGTTCTGCGCAATTAAATTGAGGGCCACATGCACGTGGTCATAGCTTCAAACATGCCCCTAGATGGCGCCATGCGTCGCTTGGCTGTGCTGACTAGGAAACGCCTATACGCCTCCGGTTAGGTTACGCACTCCCAATCATTTAGAAGGAGGTGTGCAGGAGAGAAGAAGGTTCTGCAGTTGGGGGAAATAACGTGAACAAAGAAGAACAATACACAGGAGCTCTGAACTCGAAACCAGCTCCTTTGCTTCTTTATTTGCCACAGCCATGGAGGAAAGAAAAGCTTAGGAGAGGCCCTGACGTCACACCCAGCGCAGCCGGAAACGCCATTTCTGTAAGTCGAATGGCGGACCATTGGCCCTCCATGCCATTGGCGGACTCTTTTTGCCTCTCTCTCTCTCGGTGCACCTTCTCCGCCTCCTCCGTCCTGTATCGCCTCTCTTGTCGTCTGCATCTGCCAGCGCCGAGCCGGCGGAAATCAGCTGATAGGCAGGTAGAAGGCCGTTTTGCAGCGCGTGACCGTGAACCTAAACGCGCGGTTACACTGTTACACGTCTTCAGTGTGGCCGCAGCAGGTTTGCGAAGCGGCTCGCTCTAACAATGCCGCAATGCTCGGTGCCAGGCTGCAAGTCGCGATCGGTACCCAAGGAATTGGGCGTCACTTTCCACCGGTTAGTGCATCATTCCGCTGACAAGTATTGCTGTACATTGGTGTGCATTCATCCTTTGTTTGCAATCGTCGCCGTTTATAGGTGCCCAAGCGATGGAGAACGCCGCAAACAGTGGGCGAACGCCATGCGGCTACCGGACTGGAAAGTGCCCAAGTTTGCGTTGCAGTTTCACTGGCAATCCCAGAGATGACTAGTCAATTAAACGGCCGTTCTATATATATAGGTAAGCAGTACTTCATGCAGATTTCACGCTAAAAAATTGTGGAATGTTTTTACCGTTGTTCGCGTGCCTTCGATAGAATTTTTTGCGAAGGAGCAGGAGGAGGAGGCAAAACATTTTATTGAGTAAAAAAAAAATGAGAGGGTGGGTGGCGTCAATAAACTTTTTTTCGCCAAGTTTCAACTTGTCTCTGTGTCAATAAATTCAAGGTGATATCAGTTGAAAACGTTCATACACTAACCTCGCAGTATGAAGCGTTGAAAATCGAAATCCAGAGCGAGACCACAAAAAGATCCAGATTCCAGATCCAGCACTCTTCCAGTCAACAGACGGACACCTACTAAGGTAATAGGACGATGGAATTATATCAACTGGGAATCTACCTTGTAACAGTTGCAAAAGCACTGCCGCGCATTGCCGGCCTAGCAAACTATATATTGCGGCGGCGATAACCAAAAAATTGAGTTGCGAATCGTTCGGTTGCAAGTCGCCTACGTACTGCACACGTGTATCACTTCCCGAAAATCTACCAGACGGGTGTCCGCGCGTACGACGGGACGGCGCGTTCACGATATCTGCACTTCAATAGGCGCGTCGTGATCGCGACCGGAGCAATAGCTTGACGCGGTACAAGGTGCACTTGCAAGTAGAAATTAAATGACATATTCCCATCGGCGCAGCTGTCGCAACTCGCAGCATCCTTTTCGAGTTCCGCAAGACCACAGCGCAGCAAAGCGAAGCAGCAATCTTCGCAATCGGACGACAAGGCAGGCGCTGCCTTTCCTCCATGACTGGCGAACGGCGGGCGGGCTGTTGCTAGGACGCCGTTGCTAACGCTACTTACAATGGCCGCCGAAAACACGTGACTTCCTCCACACTTTTGCCAATGCGCGGGGATAGCTGGGGGCCTCTCCTAAGCTTTTTTTTCCTCCATGGCCACAGCAAACGTATGCGAACCAGATGCAGATTTTTTACCGCCTCCTGGAAGAGAAAACAGCGAGTGCGTGAGGCTGCACGTTCAAGCGCCTACATCCTTCGTCTGTTGGATTGTACCACGCGCGGGTCGAACATTTCTCTACGACAATCAGTCGGGCTTCGCAGTAACGACGGACATCTGAGACAAACGCAGTTCGTGCGCGAGGATGGACGAGGGCATTGCAACAAGACGGGAACTATTGATGGGACGTGGAAAGGCCTTCGCCTTGCGCTGGACACAAGCAGGGTGGTGATAATGATGGCAGTGGTTGAGGTAATAATGAGGATTATGATTGTGGTTATGATTAATACGGCGATGATAATGCTAATAACGAGGGGTACGAGTGCGACGACGATGATGATGATGAGAGTCAAGCCTGAGTTATAACCGTGCCAACTATTTTAGTTTCATTCCTTAAATGTGTTTCTTTAATTACAGAGTATAAAGTTTCTCTCGGTGAGCGCCCCTTTCCTTGCCAATCCCCCTGAGTGGGAAGTGGTGGTGGTGGTGCTTGGCAGGAGATGGGAGGAGGGGGGGGGGGAGGCAATTTTTCAGTTGAAAAGGAACTGAAGAGAGAGGAACTGGGGATATTATTGAACTCAGCGGGGAGTTCACCGTCATGCAACCTAGTCCGAGGGAGGGGTAGTGGGTGGGGGTGACAGGATAGGAAGGAGAGAAGAGAAAACAGAAGGAGAGAGAAAAAAACTCGATGCAGCACCACCACCGCTTGACCTAACTGCAAGCCGCCCACTAGACCGACAGTAAAGCACCGGGCCTCGTCAGAAAATCCGAATACAGTTTTGTGTAAAAGAGATCGCCACGTATGCGAGGGATGGGTACACGAGGGCGGTTATAGTGTGACTGTCGATCGCGTAGCTCCACGACTCCCTCCTGGCTTTTGCCACGGAGTCCGGGCTCTTTTGGGCCAGCGCGTCTTGGAGGCCGCATTTACCGCTTCCGACAGGCCCTTGACCTTCTCCCAGTAGTGGGTCACTGCAGCGCCACCCTTGTCTCACAATAAACATTTACTCATCGTCATTATTTCCACAATAATCACTGAATATAGAGGAAAGCGTTGCTTGACCTGCGAGCGTTTGCACTTGTTTATTTGAAAGAAAGCGGCAGGAAGAAAAAAAAAAAGAAAAACGCAGCGCTCCACGGCGAATGCGTTACAACCGTAGAATTGTTTAGACAACGTGTCAAGTTCAGCTTGGGTTTAAACAATTTCGCCGGCCGTTAGCGCAATAGAGTTCTGCATTGTGAAAAAATTAACGACAAAGAAAACGGGAAACAAAAGGTCATTTTGAACGGTGCCCGTACGGTGTTTAACCCCCTAAAGACTTGAGGCTATTTTTGCGCTGATTTCGTCTAAATCAATGAGTGCGGTCTTTTAAAGCGATATTTGTCGGTTCAAAGCAGTCACATGTCAAACAAGCCTTTCCATTACAGTCGAAGTTCTTGTAACAATTTTAAAAAGTTGGGCTCGTTGCGAGTTCAGTACCCGTCCCATTGCCTCGCCCTTGCATAGTTGTTCTTATATTCTCTGTATTGGTTCCTTTAGCCTGCTATAAAAACCCCACCCCTCTCTTTCAACCCTTTCGATACGTTGGCAAGTGAACTTGCCTCTCTCACTTTCAACCTTTTCGCAATTTATACCTTGATAGCATCTTGACATGTTCTTGACTGCGCTGCGCATGCGCGGTTGAATGATCCTGTCGGCTGCGCCAATTCAATCGGCGTTAGTACAGCCCAACGATAAAATGGGTGCTCCAAGGACGAAGGAGCTGAAAAGGTCTATTGTGACATTCGATTACTAAGAATCCCTAAACTCCTAGAGCTTCCAACGCGAGTCGTCGCATTAATTATGACACGGCAGAAACGTCGCGACGGCATTCATTCATTGTCCCTTAAAAAACAGACTGCGAACTTCTCCTTCTCGTGTTTAATTAATTAGTGAGTACATAGTAAAATCATTTACACCCTTCAGGGTGTAAATCACTGCCTATAACGAACACCCTTGCATCCTACGATAAAAACAAAATAAAATACCCTCTAGGATTTTTGTAGTTTATAACACCCTTACCAAAACCACAACAATACACCCTTGTAAAAGGTGTTTTATCGTTAATTACACCCTTTCAAATGTCATTTTTCTTTGTTTTTTGATTGGATGTAAGGGACAAAAAGGGTGTAAATCATTTTACAGTGTACAGCGTAACTTCTACATGACAACGGTAATACAGCAAACCGTCGTTATAACCAAATCCTCAGGACACTGGCTTCGTATAAGCGGTACTTCGTTAAATGCGCGGATCGTTTGCGCTCATCGCACTGCGGACGGAGAACATGCAAGACTTGCAACAAAACGATATCGTTACTCTGTAAAATGATTTACACCCAAATCACTGTCTATAAATAATGGCGTATTGAAGCGCAGCAAAGACGAGGACAGGAACACAGACGACGACACACAGGGCGCTGTGTTCCTGTCCTCGTCTTTGCTGCGCTTCAATACGCCGCTATGTACCAACTCGCCCAAACCAGTACTCTCCTGAACTATAAATAACACCCTTACACTCCAGAATAAAAACAAAAGAAAACGCAACAACCTTTAGGGTGTTTTTTTCATTTGTAACACCCTTGCAGCCTAGCGAAAAACACATAAATACACCCTTTTAAAGGACGTTTCATCGTTCATTGCACCATTTGAAAGGGCGCCGTATAACCTTACGATCAAAATTTCCATCTTGGGAGCTCAGTTTTGGGACTGCAGAACATTTCGCAGTCGATGCAACCGCGAATATTTGGCCAACAACTGTATACTCGGACACTTATCAGATATCAACAGTAGAATCCCGTTAAAACAGGCTTTAAGAGAACGAAAAAATTTTGGTCGTATTATGATAAATTGTTATTAAGAGGACGCTTTCTTGAATTCGCCAAAACCCAGTTCGTGTTAACGATACTTCCATGTGTTTCGAGTCGTATGACCCGAACTATTACGCCGAATTTGTGCATGCATATTAGAAATTTTACATTCCCCTAACCCGTGCATACGCATATATACACAGGCAGCAGGCCGGATCGAGACCTCAAATTTTTGACGAACAGTCCAGTAATAATTCCAGCAATAAGGAATAATAAAAGAAAAAAAACGATAGCGCCACAGGACAAAGCAGCAGCAGCTGTTTGGATGTCCCAGCCAACGAGAGAGAGAAGGAAATTGCAACACACTGCAGGAAATAATAATGGCCTCCTTCCTATTCTTCTCCTACATGTGACGGCACTCTGCCGTCGAGGGCACGTATGCATACACGTATACATATACGCGCACCGTCCAGCGCTGCTGCGGGCCGAAATGTAGAGCTACGCTCGTCGACGCCAACCTCCCTTTTAACGGCACCGCGCTCGACAATGGCAACAGCTGCTCGAGATTTCCCGTCGCCGCAGCTGCCTGTAGCGCTCGGTGGCTCTCCTTTCCCCTCCGGCCGGGCTTAAAGCGCTAGACACATGGACGACTGGTGCATGCGATTCGCAGGCGACTGATCGTTACGGCCGACTGTTAGGGCCGGTTTGGGCGGATCAGTCGCATGCGAATCGCATGCACCAGTCGTCCGTGTGTCCGCGCTTAACGCTGGAACCCTTCGCTGGGGGGGCGTCTTTCTTTCCTGCATTCTTCCGCCTTTTCTCCCCCTTTCCCTCAACGGACAGCTGCGCCGACCGCCGGCAACCAGCTGACCAAAACGTGCCCTGCTGTGCGCCCGTTCCGCAAGGTGCTGTGCTTGCGCGAACTGAACAGTAGTGCCCCAAAGCGCGTTACTAGACCTACTGTGCTACCGTGATGACTTTGTTGTTGCTGCGTTTATTATTATTATTATTATTATTATTATTATTATTATTATTACTAGACTGTTCGTTGCCTCCACCATGCCAGGGTGGAGGCAAGCTCCACCCTGGCATGGTGCACAGCTGTGAAACTGCTGAGAATGACCAGTAAGAACGACACTCTAGACATCTATTATCAAAATGCTCGGGGTCTACGTACTAAGTCCTCCGAATTTCTTAGAAATATTGTGTGCTCCAAATTTTCTACTATTGTTATTACTGAAACTTGGCTTTGCGATGATATCTCATCTTCCGACTATTTTCCTCCGACCTATGAAATTTTTAGAAGTGACAGAAAGTTAACTGGGCCCAAGCAAAAGGGTGGCGGTGTTCTCATTGCCATCGATCGCTCAGTGCAATGCGTGCGGCGTGCAGACCTCGAGACTGAGGAATCAGTCTGGCTTGAGGTAGGCCTCAAGAGGGGCGAGAAGCTGCTCATCGGCGCATTCTATATAACCCCGGATATTTTACCTGCTGAATATAATCTAAAGCTCACATCTATTGAAAATGTTTCCAATTCACACTCCAACCATAAGCTAATTATACTTGGGGACTTCAACACCCCAGGTATTCACTGGAACAGTCTTTCATTTCAGCATAAAAACCATTATGCAGCGCATAAATGCACCATGTTATTAGATTTTCAATCATTCACCTCCTTGCAGCAGTTCTGCCACATAGAAAACTTCTGTGGTAATGTCCTAGATGTGTGCTTCTCGAACTTGAAAAACGTAGAAGTGTGTGCCTCCGAAATATCTCTTGTACACCCCGACAAGTTTCACCCCCCTCTTATTGTCTCTGTCTCTGTCGCTGCCCAGCATTGCTATGGTGGTGTTGACGATTGTGCAGTCCCGCGATATGCTTTCAAGCGTGGAGATTATGTTGGGCTCTATCACTTTTATTCATCTGCTGAATGGTCTAGTGTTTTTGATGTCAATGATGTTGACGAACAGGTTCGACGTTTTACCGAAATCGTCAGAAGTGGCATGGAAAAGTACATCCCTTGTTATATGCCTGTTCATTCCAAATTTCCCCATTGGTTCTCTAAAGAACTTCGAAGTTCGCTTAAACTTAAGGACAGCGCCCACAAAAAGGCCAAGCGTTCTGGGCTCGACAAGTGGAAAGCGGAGTTTAGTCGGTATCGCTCACTTTGTAAAAGCCTCTACCGGCGTGACCACCAGCTCTATATAGAGTCGTTAGAGGCTTCTGCGTCTCAGAAACCGGCTGACTTCTGGAGGTATGTACGCGGCCGTTCTAAGGAGTCTAAAGAACACATTAGCCTGCTTAATTCCGATGGGGAACAGGTTGAGGATGTCGCCACTAGCTTTGCTCAGTACTTTCATTCTGTCTTTCAACTGCCAGATGGTCACGACGAACGCCTATCGTTTAATAATATGTCTAATTTTAGTACACTTATGTTCGATGAAAAACTTGTCAATGATAGCCTTAAACGGATGAAACCGTCATTTTCCTGTGGTGCAGACGGAATTCCAGCAGCCCTCATGAAGGTTTACGGCAACATTTTTGTGCCTGTCTTAACTTCCATTTATAATAACTGTTTACTTTTCGGCAAATTTCCTCGTGCATGGAAGATTGCTCGAATTTTTCCAATATTTAAGTCTGGTGATAAGTCAGCCGTTACCAACTATCGCCCAATCTCACTCCTTTGTGTCGCCTCAAAACTCTTTGAGTCAGCTCTGCACAACGTTCTTGCTGCCTGCGTCAAGAACGTTCTGATACCAAATCAGCACGGCTTTTTCTCGGGTCGATCGACGGTTACAAATCTTGCAAGCTTCATGACTCAGGCTTCGGCGGCAGTTTGTGAAAACGGCCAGTTGGATGTTATCTATTTTGACCTCAGTAAGGCGTTTGATGTAGTGAACCATAAATTATTAATTAACAAGCTTACTATGTCCGGTGTTGATGCAAGCCTTGTTGCCTTGTTGTCCAACTATCTCCTTGACCGGTCCTTTTACGTAGATGTAAACTTCAAAAGGTCTAGTGTTTACACTGCAACGAGTGGTGTACCTCAGGGTTCTGTGCTGGGTCCACTATTGTTTTCTATCTTTATCAATGATGTGTCAACAGTGTTAACAAAATGTTCATTTCTTCTCTATGCTGATGATGTAAAACTATTTAGGCACATTAACAGTTTTCAGGACTGCTGTGCCTTGCAGAGGGATGTGTCGGAATTATCGGTCTGGTGCAGCAAAAACTGTCTAATTTTAAATCCAGCTAAAACAAAGGTTGTCACGTACAGCCGGAAAACCCATCGTCTACTGTTTTCCTACAGTATAGAGGGAGCTCCTTTGCAAAGGGTTGAGGAGATTAGGGACCTCGGAGTTCTTTTCGACAGTACCCTCTCTTTTTCTTCTCATATTAGGCTCATCACCCGGCGAGCGCTCCGAAGTCTTGGAAATGTGTGTCGGATTACAAAGGAATTCTCTTCTCCAGATCCATTCCTAATGCTATACAATGCAATATGTATCCCCCAGTTAGAATATGCTTCTGTTGCCTGGAACGGCATCTCCAAATCTAGTAGTGAATTAATAGAACGTGTTCAGAAGAAGTTTTTATCCATATTTAAGCACCGTCATCACAATCACAGTCCGGGTCCTGATTCTGACTTACCCATAGTTCCTTCCATTCCTTCGTTGACCTGCAGACGTATGCGTGCAGACCTTACATTTCTTCACAAAGTTGTTCATGGTGACCTTTCTTGCGCGGACCTGCTTAACTGTTTAGAGTTTAGTGTTCCACAGAGGCCCACCAGGTCGCATCGCCCTTTCTTGACCGCTGCGCGCAACTCCAATCATTCTCCAGTGCGCAGAATACAGAATTGCTACAACCGCTTCTCTGAACGCCTTGACATATTTCAAAGCTCCTTTACAATTTACCGTACTGCGCTGTTGAACACAGTATGTTAAACATCTATGATATCTCTGTCGTTCGTTTTTCTTTTTTCTTTTATTGCTGAAATTTGGTTTCTCTGCGGTTCTGTTTAACCAATATAGTTGCCTGTTTTTGAAACTGTTTACTTATCATGCTTGTCTTATCATTTGTCTCTATACTCTTGTCATTGTTTTTGTCGTCTTACTGTCAAACTTTGTTCTCTGCTTGTTGTGTATTCATTACAATAAGCTGAGCCACAAAGGCATCTTCTTTTTTCTTTTTTACCTGTACCCAGGCTCCGCCTGTGCTTTATTTTTGTAATTTTCGCTACTTCAATATGTGTGTGTCTTGTCGCTTGTTTGTTTCTTGCAATATGTTTCTTGTATTTTGTTTTCATATAACTATCCGTGCGCCAGCACTCAGGCCTCTGGCTGTTCCTGGGCACGTAAATAAACATGATTGATTGATTGATTGATTGATTATTATTATTATTATTATTATTATTATTCAATATTACATTCTACTACGGAAACGACGTTTTTTCCCTGCTGCGTATATACAGAAGCCCCGTTTAATTGAAGTCCCTGGAACGAAAAACCGACGCTGTTATAAGCAGTACTTCATTAAAAGCAGCGATTTTCTCTGCTTTGCACTGTAGTAGGGACTGTAAATACTTCGAACAGAGCGAGGCTTTGGTCAAAGCAATTTCGTGATAACGACGGTTTGCCGTACGTTTGTATTTATAGAGGTTACCGAGCTTCCCAATGGTCAGCGACATCTTTCGTTTCGCCTTCGGTTAAAACCGGCTAGTAAAATGACTTTCCTCCCGGCAATCCTCTCGCAAACGTTATCTCACACTTTCGCGTCGCTATTTGTTCTGCCTCTGCTTATCGATCGTCCCGCCAACACTCTCGCGGCTGGCCCGACTGCATTCGTTTCCTTCTTTTAATCTGCGCTATAAATATGCTCCCCTGAAGATTGCACAAGACGAAGAAACGGCGAAGTAAGGCGTCCACCCAGAACCGTTCTTATCGCATTTACACGTGCGTCACTTATCGTCGTTACTCGAGGATGTGCATGATCAGTACTGTACGGCGCCCCTCGAGCTCGGTGAACGGGGCTCTTGAAAATGTCTAACGGGGCCCCGTAGAACGAGGGTGCGCCAGCGAAGAGAAGTTGTTGAGGGGCGTGTAACGAGAAGTTGGCGTGGCTGTTAAAAATCGCCTCCACTTCGAGTAAATGACAGCATCGTCCTGTGATGGGGACGAAACAGCGCAGCTTTGAACAATTACACAAGGAAGAGCGCCGACTAACAACTGATTTTTATTGGAAGAAACGAACAGATTTATATGCAACCTTTTTCTCATGACTGCACGTAAGCACTCGTTATCACTTAAGCGGTACAACCTGAACTTCGAAACATTTCTACAAGGGCTCTCGCGCTCTACCGACAAAGTTCTCTAAGGTCACCGTGAATTCGTCTTTTTTCATTTATGGTTCGGTCTTGGAGGTCGTATCAGAAATTATTTTTCGTGTAAACGTACACAAAGCTCGACTAACGCACTTATCGCCCAGCCTGCTTGCGTTCTGCGTATTTCCTCTTCCACGTGCAAATGTTCTACTGCGTTGTTTGGCCCCCCTGTATGACCAACTCGCCAAACTGCCCGTCCTTCTGTCGTCCTCGAATGACGCCGCTTTCGGAGTGACGTAACGTGTCGCGGGCGTCGGCTGGCTGACAGGTCCTACCGCAACGCCAGTTGCGGGTCTGGGGTAAAAATAACAAAAAAAGGAAAGAACAGCAGCGGCGATAGACGCCCACCTTGCGGCGTCAGCGACACGTCGCTCGAGGGTTAGTGTGTCGTCGGCGGCGTGCTGTGTGCAGCGTGCCGCTTTCGGGGTCGCTCGAGGTCGCGGTACCAAGCGGGATCCGGCCGTTCGCAAGCCCCCTACCACCCGAGTGGCGAGCACGAAAGAAGACGACGGCGCTAGAATCTTTCGTCTTTCCTCTTCCTGCCGCCACCGGCTTCGCTAGAGGAAGGAAGGATGATGCGAGGAAGCGCGATGATCCACGCGCGCTGGGAGGCAAAGCGGGGCCGCCGTCACGCGTTGTTTTTTGAAGCGTTCTGACGGGCTAGTTCCTCTGACATGATGGCGATAACATTTGCGCTACAAGGACGGGACGACAGAAGAGGACACGCCACACAGCGCAAACTGTGTTGATTCCACGCGCGCGAACTGCGGCGCGAGTAACCACGTCAGCCGTGGTGAATGTGGAGAAGCCGAGCTGCGGCCGCGCTGTCGATTAGAGATAGAGAGAGACGATTGGCTACGGCAGAACGGTAGCCCGCCGCTGCCATTCACAAGGTCCCGGGTGCAGTTCTTACGGCTTGGGCGCAGCTACTTTTTATGGGGGCGAAATAGTAATTCTAAAAAAGAATCTTTGCTTAGAGTCAGGCGAACGCCATATTCCGATGTAACAGAAAAGAAATAACAGCCTACGTACGAAAGGGAAGGCTGCAGATAAAAGTGACCGGAAATAAAACAGGAAAGGGGGAGGGGGGGGGGGGGGAGCTGTGTGCGACCCGCGTTCTCCCTCGTAAAGAAGGCTGAGGCTACCATGTAGAAGGTAAATATAACCTATCATAAACCCACGGTTGGTTATGGCAAAATGCGCGTAGCCACAATAATGCCGATGATGATGATAATGATGCTGATATCACGGAAGAATAGCAAGAAGCTGCGCAAGCAAGCAATCGGTTAAGATAAAAAGGCAAACGACGGACAAGGTCGCATATCCGTCGTTCCTTATCACGTCAAACGGAGATTGCGGGCTTGAGCAAGCAACGAAGTGGTGTGGTGAAGATAGGGGCCCATATTTGGGCCATGATAATGACGATCGTTATCATCATCACGATTTCTTTTCTCGCACGTGCTTACTGCGGGGAGATTGGCCGGGCCCTATCCCATGCGCTATGGACCCTTGGTCCAAATCGCGTGAAATTTCGTGGGCTTTATGACATCACGACTTATATGACATCACGCGAAGATAGCGGGGCACATATCGGTAGTAAAAATGATTTCCGTGAAACTCCAGAATTGCCGCTCACACCACGGGTAGTTGTATTGTTTCCCGGTTGAAACAATACAACTTCCACAGCTAGGGAAATTGTTACGTGCACGGAGCTCAGGTAACTTAATTCCGCGTTCTCGCCACAGAAGTATCTCAGTAATCTATAATGTCCGATGCCAATTTCGCAACCAGGGTAGCCAAAAATTTCAACAAAGGAATACTGTTCAGACCCTACGAACAATTTCAAGACACCACCAATGCTTGCTATACCTCGAAAAGACACAAAATGTTTGAACGCGGCACCCCCCCCCCCCTTCTCCTTTCGGCCGTTTGTTCGCCCACGCTATTTACACACCATATCAGTAATTATTCAGGAATGTCCTTTTATGTACGTTTTTTTAAGTTAATCAGAAAATCATTTTCTTTACGAGGAAGAGTGGTGCTGGTCTTGTTGGTGCATACTGGGATAGAACGACGGAACCCATCCTTGTATACGCGTCCTCAACACTGGGCCCCATCGTTTCTTTACGAATCTAGTTTGCGGAATCACCTGTGTACTTGTATTTTTACATAGATATTACAGTGAACGAAAGCACTAATCTTCGGCTTCATTAAAGCAGAAAATTGGCTAGGATATTGGTTGGGCGCCGGCTTTCTTCAGAGGATGCATGTGCCGTGTTGTGCTCACGAATATGCGAGCTTGCGTTTGAATTTCCGCTCAAAGACGACGACGTATGTTGCACAGTGCGAGAAAGGATAACGAACACCGTCTATTTTCGCCCCTTCTTTATCGGCAAACGGCTTTATCTTACAGCCAATTACGAATTAATCTTGGCTCAGCTAACCTGGCGACCCACACTTCAGCTCCTTGGCCAATCCCACATTTCCGGACAGGGGTTGTGGGAATCGTGGAGAACCGCGACCTGCGATCCCGAGCCAGCGCGCGCTTCGGGAGAGACGCTTGTGCGCTGGAACCGGTCCGGCGCTCCGCTGGTTCGTCGGCGTCCCCCGAGAGATGGCGCCACCGATGTGTGCGGGGATAGGCGCGCGGGCGCGGGCGGCGCGAGCGTGCGCGCACGGGAGAAAGGGAGTCTCGTCGGAGACCCGGTCGGGGCGAGATCGGCGGAACATGGCGGCGGTGATGGATACTTGTGTCTCAGGTGGGAGCTTTGTTTGTCGCGCGCCGTGAGTGCCTGCCTCCCGTTCGCGGTCACGACCCGGACGGCGTGATTCGTGAACGCCGTCGAGCCTTGTGCTCGCATGCTTTGGGATTCCCCAAATAAACGGCTGTGCTTCGGCACTACTGTCTACTGTGTTCTCGTATCGGCGAACCTCGCTGGGCTGCCGTAGCCATGGGAGCCCGCGTGGTTGACACGCCGGGAGCTAGCGTGGTGGCTTACGCCAGGACTGGCTGGGCCTCCGAGGAACCCCACATTTATCCCACATGGCGCCCGAACGTGGGGCTCGTATTCGGACGAATTCGAGGTTGCTAGCTCTCCGAGAAATGCGTTGTTGCAGTCGTAGCCCGCTACCCTTTGTCCGGAAGACTTCGGACGAAACGCCTCGCGCCAGTCGGTTGCAGGCAGACAGTTATGATGCCCGATACAGCCGTGACGGCAAATGCGTAAACCTTCCTACACGCACCAGGCGGTGAGTCAGTAGGATACCTCCGAGCACCGCAGTCGCGGCCCGCTTGCGAGACGGGAGGTGCGTAGGCCTTGTTCCAACATGGCGGCGGGTCGCCTTCCTCGTAGCGCCGTCCCCGCGCAGTCGCGCCGGCGGCGCCGGTTGAAGTTTCCCCCAGGCGCGGCGGACACTACCGAGCGAGGGTGCGGTGTTTGGGAGTTCTCAAGCCGCACGATGAGCCCGCCGCTACTGCGCTTCGAGTCCGAGGCGGAGTGTTTGCCGATTTGACGCCTGACAAAGAGCGAGGGGGATCGCTGAAGAATCAGTCTCCTCTCGCTGCGGGGGGAAGCGGGAGCAATGGGACCGTTGTCTCCGCGCTTCCGCAGTGCGTGCGTCTCGATGCCGTGAGGTCTCCGCTCGAGATTGCGTTTAGGCAGTAAGAGCTTCGCGCGGCTCGGCAGCGGGCTCGTTGGTCGCGAGAGATCGCCAGTCTTAGTAAGAGACGGACTCTCAGGCGACCTATACCGGTGACGTGCGCCCGTAAGCCGCTGGTATTGCGGTTGGCGCTGGCTCTACGGCAGCTTGTATTGCTGCGAGTGAGTTGCAGGAGCCCGCCTGCTTGATGCTGACGCTGCTTTGCCGACCAACGCACCAGGCCGAAATAGCTCGGACGGGCGTTTCGATGCCGACAACCCGTAATAGTCAGGCGAGCTGCCTCCAGGCGGGGGTGGCTGCTGGAGCACAGTTGCCGGACTCGTGATTCCGCGAGCAAGCGAACATGCAAGGGGGAGTCCCCTCGGGCATCTTTGTTACCCTATTTGGCGAGATCGTCGATAAGGTTTCCGGCCAGTCACAGGAGATTGCGGAGTCCCGCTGCTCCCCACGTCAAGTTTGGGGAATCGTTTAAACTGGACGGTGAGAGCGAGACCTGCAGCATACGGATACCACCGGGAGCCACGCCAGTCACCACTGCCACGGACAGCGAGGATGGCCTGCTGAACCACCGGCGGGGCCGAGCGCGGTTCGTGGAGCTGCTACTCCAGTTGCTGCTCCGGCCTGCCGGGCGGCAGCCAACCGTTCGGGAGGACCTGCGGCCGAAGCGGCCACGGAACCCAGGAGGCGGCGGTATCTGGCGCCTACGCGAGCGGCGCGAGCCTTCGGGCAGCCGCAGTGGGCGCGGCCGTTCCTGTTGCCGCCTCGAGCTGGGAGTGGGGGTCGCATCATGGCGCGACCCCGGCGTTCGTCGGCTGCGGCTGCAGCTACCCCCGGGCCTGCCAACCTGCTGTGCTGCCCAACCGCGAGAGACTTGGAACCATTGCAATGTGTTTGCGGGTTTGTGAGGCGAGCATCGCGACGGCGGCATCGTGTGGCGAACTTTGGTGTGGAGTGGCGTTCGGTGGCTGTTTTGCTGACTTGAGACGTGACGAGTGTGGTGCACCGTGGCGTCACTCGAGCTCAAGTGGCGTCCAGTTTTAGGGGGGAGGAGTGTGGGAATCGTGGAGAACCGCGACCTGCGATCCCGAGCCAGCGCGCGCTTCGGGAGAGACGCTTGTGCGCTGGAACCGGTCCGGCGCTCCGCTGGTTCGTCGGCGTCCCCCGAGAGATGGCGCCACCGATGTGTGCGGGGATAGGCGCGCGGGCGCGGGCGGCGCGAGCGTGCGCGCACGGGAGAAAGGGAGTCTCGTCGGAGACCCGGTCGGGGCGAGATCGGCGGAACATGGCGGCGGTGATGGATACTTGTGTCTCAGGTGGGAGCTTTGTTTGTCGCGCGCCGTGAGTGCCTGCCTCCCGTTCGCGGTCACGACCCGGACGGCGTGATTCGTGAACGCCGTCGAGCCTTGTGCTCGCATGCTTTGGGATTCCCCAAATAAACGGCTGTGCTTCGGCACTACTGTCTACTGTGTTCTCGTATCGGCGAACCTCGCTGGGCTGCCGTAGCCATGGGAGCCCGCGTGGTTGACACGCCGGGAGCTAGCGTGGTGGCTTACGCCAGGACTGGCTGGGCCTCCGAGGAACCCCTCATATATCCCACAGGGTTTATGCAGAATTTCGATTTTGGGGGGGTGTCGGTGGGATGTTTGGGGGGGTGTTGTATAAATCCCTAGGCAGGGTGCTTGTGGTTAAGGAATCTTTTTGGGGGGGTGTCGAAGTACTTCTGGGCGGGTGTTAGGGGTGTGTCTATAAATTCCTGTTTCCGGACTTGCGTATTCTGCACAACGGGAAATTGTCCAGCAAAATGTATCTATGCTTCCGGAAGGAAGTCCGATTGTTTCAGTTTTTTCGCTGCGACGTTGCGTAAATGTTTCAACATTGCGACTTGTCTGTCTGGGAGCTTTTTTGTATTGTTTTTCTTTTCCTTGGTGTTATACGGTGCGTTTCATCGACTTGGAGCGCCGCAACCACTACAGACGCGATTGCCTGCGTGAGGTGTTAGCCAATAAGTAGCTGCGCTTGTAGGGCCAAATCGTCTATTCGCACTTCACAACGCGATAATTAAAAAAAAAAAGCAATTCAAAAAGTAACTCCACACTGCAAGTGGGCGCGAAAATGTCAATCTACGGCAGTCGCTGTGGCGCTGGGGTCATTACGTATAACGTTCACGACGATAAGGAAACGTCATTTCAATTCAGGAGGCGTACACGCACACATATACACACACACTCAGAAAAAGCATCACGGAACGGCTTATGATTGTGCAAGGAGGGTTCATTAGCGTGATACGGAACCCTTCTGGCGGGCGTCGTAAATGTTTTCTGTACGGCCTCCTCTTTTCTGCAGCGGCGTCGTTAATAGGTTCCTTGCCACGACCTGCCTTGTGCACCCAGCTTGCTAGCGGTCGTGTTTCCAGCATTTAAACGAGCCTAGCGATTCATCCCAACTGCGCGCCGTTCTTTTGAGAAGCGATTCATTTAAAATAAAGACAAAAACAATTGGTAAGGAACCCCGCGAGAAAGAAGCGTCGAGCGCTGTCGACGCTTTGTCTCGGCGTTGCAAACAACGCCGCTCTTGATCGATTCGTAACCGAATTAGGATGATTCATATTGGTGGACACGCGTTGTCGTGTGCGTTGCCGTCACCCAATTGATTTTTGTGTCCGTCCAGCGTGCCTGAAAGGTGCGCGCACGCTGCCTGCGGCGCTGCCGCGGCCGCCACAGCCTCCGACCGATATAGCAGAGAAAACAAGAGCGGGAGATAAATAAATAAATGATAGCGGGGGAAAAATTATACTGGTGAAAAGAACCAAAAAGGCGCAGCGGAGGCAGGCGGCAGTAGCCAGCAGGCGGCCGATGTCGTCTGCTACTGCAACGGCTCTTGTGTTTCCCTTGCGCGCGTCCAGGTGGCAGCAGCGGCCCGTCACGTGACCCGACACTCGTGAAGTGGCAGCCGGCCTCCGAGTTCCACCTCTGGCACTGTGGTCCGTGCGTCGGCCGTCCAGTGTCCCAAAATGTACCACCTGCTAAGTGAAATCCGGGATTTTTACAACAAAACCTTGGAGAGCGGAGGTAAGCCCGTTTCGACGACCTTTCCCATTCATTCCTGCGCGTCGCCCGGGACGCTGGCCCGCGGCTGCTTAGGCCTAATGCCGGTTCGGGGCCCTGCCTACCCATACTGAAACCAAAACACGAATCAAACGCCAGAAACGAGAACTACGACCGCTGGCGCTTCCCGAGCTCGCGCGACTTTGCGGGCCCGCCCGTCTCGTCTGGCTCAGATTCAGTGCGTTGAAACTGTCCCCGTGCAGTTAATTTTGAAGGATGTGATGTTTGAAGTGACTGTGTAGTCGCTGGCTTCGGTTTGTTCTCTTTTTTTTCTTTTGGTTTCTTGTAAAGTGGGGTACAGCGCTGTAGCGTTCCAACTCCCACGAGGCCGACAGGCAGCTAGCCAGCCACTCCTAGCGAAGCAGCGCGGGGCGCTAAAGGGATTCGCGACGGCGGCCTGGATAAACGCTGCCGGTCTGCTCATCTCGGGAAGCGTCTCGCTCTCGGGCATCCGAGGAGCGAGCGTGTGCTACCGCGTTGCGGTCACTGAAGGTCTCGAGCGCATCGAGAACCCGCCCTCTCTAGCCCAGTCGGTAGGACGGGCTCGTAGTTGCTGCCGGGACGTTTCCGATGAGGCCAGCGCGCAACGATCGTTCAAACGCCCAGTCTCTCCGCGTTACACGTTGCGTAACCCGGGCGTCGCCGAAAAAGCCGTAGTACTACACCGCCCGTCGTACGCCGAGCCGGTGTGGCGGGTCATTGAAGTGTTTCTCGGCTTTCGAGTGCAGGTATTCCCCTGCCCCGCTTAACCCTAAGTAGCTCGGTCGATCTCCTACGAACCAGGGCGGATGGGGGGACCGTTTGTTTTTCTTTTTCGGGTTACGAGCGCGCCGGAGGAGGCCCGGGGAATCCATGACCTCTTTTAGCCCGCCCGCGGCCGCCGAGCGGATTCTTTATTTTTTCGCGCCTGCTCGGTTCCGCCTCCTTTTCTTCTTTCGAAGCTCCCGTACCTCGGAGTTGGCCGGCCACAAGCCGAAAGGAGTCTTTGTACGGAGTTACCGATGTCTCGTCAGTCGGCAAGCTCGCTGCACCGTCGGTCAATCGTTTCCGTCGCAGGTGTGAGGCGCCATTCATTCGCGGGCCAAGCGCGGACGTAACGATCTTGTATAACAGGGCGCAGCTGTTGGCATCCGATGTTCAGAAAGCTCGCGGGTTTCGAGACGAAAAAAGCCGCGTGGGTTTGGTACCCGAGCGAATTGAGAACGCGTTAGTCATACAAACTTGGCCCAGCGCGTCAGAATGCCGCGGGGGCGCGTGTTATCTCCGGGTGGCTGATAGGAGACACTCCACGCCCCTATTAGCTGGGCGGTCTGTTTACCGACCCACTTAGCTGGTGTTGTTTTAGTCGCTCGCGTTTCGAGAGCGCCAACATCAAGCTGATAAACACAATCTTGTTAATCTCGCACTCGTCCGGAGATGCGCGTCGCTTCAAGGTCCGGCAGATATTTAAATTTCCGAATTTCGATCACTCCGGTGTACTTTTGGAAGGAAAATCGGCGCGTGTGTGTAGCTAGGGCTGCATAACCAGCGAGAAAGACATTGGAATAAAGCGATGAAAAAGACTTCCGAGAGAGAGTTTGGCGTCGAATGTTTCGTTGTGTGCGAGGCAGGCCTTTGTTAAGAGCCCGTCGTCCGGTTGGTTACGCAAGCTGTTCGGCAAAGCACCGCTCGGTATTCGCGCATGGCAACTCCCCTGCCGCCAGCTGCGCTGGTTGCGAGTTACATTTGCCGTTTTGCTGCTTTTCCTCACCGTCCCTTGACACTGCACGGACGCCTTCATACGCGTGCGACATAAACGGTTTTATAGCGGAAATTCGCCCGTTTTTATTTTTAGCGCTGCTCCGGCTTGGCTGACGCGTCTATTCGGCGCATGTCGTGTCTCGTTGGACGTCTGTCTCGTCCGCATCCGTAATCCTGCCCTAGTACGTTAAAGGAGAAAACTTCAAAAGCAAAAAAGAAAAACAAAACTTGATATTAGCGTTTATGTGCGCAGCGTGTTGATCGCTTGCTCCCAAAACCCGCCGTATTTCTTTTTGTTTTTGCGCTCGCCTGTTTTTCTCGCTTTGACCGCCCAGTGACCTGTTAAACTCGCTTATGTTTCGGAAAGGAAAAATTATAAGAAAAAGTCCGGTGCTAATGAACAAAAGACACATAGTGGCGTTCGTGCGCTGCATGCAAGGATACCTTTTCCCAGTGAGGCGACACTCCCAGACATACGGATTGATCACGACAGGAATACATAATTTTGTAGGACAGTTCGCGTGCCGTCCACTGTCAAAGGCTCGTTTTTGTATTTCCGCGAGACCTTGGGACTCCGAAAAAAAAACGTTAGCTCTTCAACCCCCCAGAGAGCAATTGACCCGTGCTGCGCATACTAACGGGCTCGTTAAAAACAAGGTACGATTTTTAATGCATTAAAACAGTGTCGAAATCCTAAGGACTTTAGTTTTACGTGGTGACCATTTGTAGGCCCTAATTAAGCGCAAATATATAGGCTCGAATGAAGACAGCGTTAAACGTTGTGTTAATCGTCTGCTTTCGTCATCGTACGTTTTCCTTGCAGACGACAGTAACCGGTTACCACAGTCTCAACAAGGGTGCGTTTTAGGAGCGATTTTTGATTAGTGCGCATGCGATAATGTCCACATGCTTCATTCGCGTTCAGCAAATATATCTTACCGGAGGTCTTTGAAAGCGCGTGAGCAGGTTTAGGGAATGCAGACGTGGAGGCAGCTAACAGCATCCTTGCGAGGAATTCGTTAGCAGCTTGCTTTTGCTACGGACGTCGAAGCTCTCCGCGACTCGTTATCTTCCCGTCTTGGGTGAATTTGTCTGAGCCCGTGTTTAGAGGGAGTTAAAATGAACTCGAGTGAATTTATTCTAAACTTCACTCTACCCGTGTATTTGAATTGCTTCTTGTGATGTAAAATAAGCAGCATTAAAAAAGCAACCTCAGTGTCCGCCGGAAATTACGAGCCTTGTTCATAGCCATATCAAGCCAAGTTCACGCTCCGAGGCGAGGGGGCGTGGCAGAAGATTTATCCCCCCGCGTTTCAAAACTGCCCCGCCAATGATCAGAAAAAAGTGGGCGAAATAAACCGGATCTGGGCTGGAAAGCAATGCGCGTAGTATTTCGCGCGTGTTTTAGGAAACGCTAATCTGAAACGCACGAGTGTTGCTAATCGCCTTTCTGTTCCGAACTTGAAAAGCTTCGTTGAAGCATTATCATGTTGACCTCGACGATATCGGCCAAGGCTGCTTACTCCTCACCCGTCGGATGAAACCGAAACGATCCTGTATTTCCTTTGTATCATTTTTGTTGTTCCTTAGGCACACACGCGTGACCTGCGCCTCAGGCGAGCCGCTCACATATGCATCCCCGCCGTACTGCACCGTTCGCTTTCACCGGAGAAAATAACGGGGATATAAAAGTCACGTTGAGGGCGAGGCCGCATGGGCATCGAGGGAGGTCCGCCGTATTTGTTCTTCCCCCGCGCACCGGAGGCGGGATCTAATCGGCGAACAGGATCATCTCGCCAGAGGTGCTTCGCTGCTCAGTAGATAAGGAGACGCTGACTCGACCGTTCCCCGCCCACACCAGTCGAGCACGCGTACGCGCCCGCACGTGTTTCGGAGGGAAAGAGAGGGCTAGCGCTGCTGGTCACGTGGACGCAACTGACCACTGCGATGATACGCAGCCGAAACGCAGGGAAATGGGTGTACTGCGATAGGCGCGACTTTGTTCCTTGAGGGTTCACTGCTACCACTTTCGTGTGTTTGCATTTTCCGCGAAGAAGTTGCGCGCGGTCAATGCCAGATATGTGTAATCCAAGTTCCGCATGCAAACAATAGGAATTGCCGCACCACTCAAACCTATTTTGAAACAGGTGTTTGCGGTTGACGGGGATTCACTCGCCTGTTAACATTCCTGTGAGGATTAAAAACCATCTTGTAGAAATGCAAAATGTTTTACAAATACATTCAAATGTTCACAACGGCCTGGTTTGCTTATTTTAGAAATATGGAACTTCCGTACTGCACGGAACTATCACTTGCTAGACAGATAGCGCCATCTAGTGAAAACTAGATAAACCAACATGTGTTTCTTGTTTATTTTATATTTCTTAGAATAAAGGAGTTATACATTTCTAAAAGAAGCAAACTAGGCCCATAGGAGCATTTCGATAGATTTGTAAACCTTTTCGTATCGGTACATATTAAGCCTGTGGATCATGAACATAGGAATGTGATCAGGGGCGGTATTCTCGAGTTTTGTCCCTTTTGCGTCGCTTTCAAAAGTGTCCCTTTTGGTGAGCCCTGATTGGCTAAAAGCAAACAACTGGAAGTGACGTAACGCAAGCGCGGCAAACCTACTGCCAACCGGCCTCCATGCTGCCAACGTCCACTTCTTAACCGGAAGTACGTCATGATGAAAGGGACGCAAAAGGGATGTTTTCAAAAGGGACAGTTACGAGAATACCGCCCCAGGTGAGTCCCCTTTAATGTCGGCATTGATCAGGGGCGGTATTCTCGTAACTGTCCCTTTTGAAAACGTCCCTTTTGCGCCCCTTCCTCGTGACGTACTTGTTAAGCAGTGAGCGTTAACATTAGGTTTGCCGCGCTTGCATTACTTCCAGTTTGCTTTTAGCCAATCAGGGCTTGCCAAAAGGGACACTTTTGAAAGGGACGCAAAAGGGACAAAACTCGAGAATACTGCCCCAGGGCTTCAACGGAGGCTTCCTTGCCCTATAACCTTCATGTGTTGCAAAAAGGGGCTTCTCGCCTCTTGCCATTATTCTTTTGCAATATTGCAATAGGTGAACACTGAAGTGTCACATCAGGTTGGCCGCCTGTATTGGTAGATTAGAGTGCCGTGAATTCTAATATGCCACTTGCAGGTTGCTTATTGACGCAGAAATGCCAAAAGTACGGAAATAGGTATCGCTGCCCCGTACACCTAGTTTACCGCACTATGATTTGTGATATCAGAAATCGTAAATGGTGAAATGGGGGTGGTGGAGCTTGAGCGTTTTTCTAAAACAAACATAGAGGCTGGGACATATAAGCGTAAAATCAACGTATTTGGGAACTTTTGCTGAGCATGTCGAGCCAACATTACGAAATAGCAGAGCACAGCACAGGTGGTAGGCTAAGAATCATTTCAGTTACGGTTTTATTGAAATGCTTTGCCTTGTGGTATGCGTGCAGTAATGAGGTGCATGTGAATGAGTGCGAAAGTGCACCGTACTTACTTACCGCCAGTGTATGTGTTCAACACCTGTTGCAGTTAGCTATGAAGCTGCAGTCACCTTGAGTTATTGCATACTGTATGCACATTTTCTACACCTTCTCATGGAATGCTATAGGGGCGGGGCTTCATGGCTGCCAGGCCTGGGGCACTATTCTGGACTTTTTTTTTGGCAACTTCCATGCCAAGATGGCAAAAGACCTTTTCTGATTTGCTTTAAACCTTGGTGGAGAAAGGGAAAGCCAATCAGAACAGGATTTATGGAGGATTGTGATGATTGAGCGAATTCGAATAGGTTTCAGAGTTGCTTTGGGTGCTTTGTGATGTGCTGTGTAAACATTGCAGAAAAAAATGGAAGGGAAACACAGGAGAATGTCTCGGCAAGCAAGGTTTTGTTGGCCATTGAACAGACCTGAGAATAGTGCGTTTACCTTTCGGTTAAGGCAGCTGTTGAGCCCTTAGTGTACCTTTAATCATTTGTATTACCTCGTGAATGAACTGCAAAGCTGTGATGAGCCATCAAGACCAACTCCCGTCACAACAGGGAAAGGTTCAGAGTTTACATGCTTCTGGAAATCGCTTCTCGGTAACTCTTCTCAGTAGTGGCTTATCTCACAGCATTTGCCATTAGGAAATGGATTTATGTGCTACGCTATTTAGACAGTTCAATCAACAGTAGTCCACAACATAGTGCTTTGCCTGGTGTTGCACACAAATAAGCCCTGAAATTGGCTTATCACCGGAGATAGTTAACCCTGGATGTAACGAATTTTTTTTTTTGCACTTTTTGTGAAAAATCTGCTGGAGAAACGCGCTAATTTAGCGAACTTTGCCCGCACCTTAAACTACCGTGTGTTTCCAGTGCCAGTGCGGTGTCGGTGAGGTGCTAGGCCTGCCTGTCGGCGTGTAGTTGTGCGTCCCCACAGCTACTTGTGGTGTCGGTTCGTCAATGATGAGTTCTGCTGCTAGAAAACGAAAAGTTTTCTTTTCACGACAAGCTCGCAATTTTAAAAGAACTTCGCCGCCCTGTACAGTATCCCAGCTAGCACACTGTCAACTATTCTGAGTGCGGCAAAGAGCATCAGTTTGGTCCTCAAAACAGTTTAAGGCAAGGCACCGAAAAACCGGTAAAAGGGATACCTAAGTTACATTTGTAAATATGGGGGGTAAGTTACCTTGCTTTTTTGGATTGCCGTGTAGCGACTAAGTTCGAGGGAAAGGAGCAGGCGCATATCGCGCAATTTTTTTTTTACTGTCCTTTAAGTTCGTTATCACTGAAGTCTAGCATTTTGGTCATTCACGCAAGCCTTAACTGGAAACCTGCATGTAATGAAAAATCGCAAATGTTTGTCAACTTCGTTATATCCAGGTTTAACTGTAGCACCACCTATATACCATTGTTCCAATCCACAATGTAGCTTTGAGCTGCACAAGGCAGGCTTCAAAAAGTACATGCGCAGAAAAATGTGCTTAAGTATGCTTGTGCACCTAGAGTGCATTGTCGTCCGCGCTATTCTCCCGTCTAACCCCATTCTGTGGATGATGTATCTGTCTGGTTGTCTCGTCGAGTGTGTCTGTTAGCTGTTAGCCTAGCTTCAAGAAGGCTGGTGTTCTAGTACAAGCAGCTCGAAGCTTTGTTTCAATCGCCTGCAACCTCCGTATTGGCGTTTTTCTCGAAATGTCACCGAGCTTCTGAGTTGGCTCTAGTTTACCCCCACCCATGCTTTTCAACATTAGAAGGGAGATGCGTGGAGCCTCAGGTAACAATAGCTTGCTGCCAAACAAGTTGACTCAACTCGAACTCGACAATGATGCGGCGCAGGTCAATGCTGTATTGCTAAGGGGTTCTTTTGTGTGCCATCCTGTTTAACAAACGCATGCGGCAATTGTACAGGCGTTGCACAGATTAGCGTGAACTACGCGTGAAATTCTGTAGAAAGTTGGCGGGGATTTTCCAGCAACTCTGCGTGAAACGGTAATGATTCATTTTGTACGGAATTTCAAGAAATTTTCTTTAAAGCATTTGGGAGTCAAACATAAGGAACTTGCTTTCTATTCAACAAACACTACTACTAGGAATGTACACCCTTAGTCAAAATTTTCTAGGCCAATCCTAAGCCTATACCCAGCTACAAATAATTCAAAGAATAAGCTTTTACCTTTAAATGTGTCACAATTATTTTGTGACAGTAGAAAAGAAAGGTGTTTTCTCCAGCTTTTCGGCGTAAAACGTTTCAGCTTCGCTCAGGACATAAGCTTGTACATTGAGTTTTTTGCCGCATGCGCGTTTCCGGCTTGGCCTAGGAAATTTTGAGACTGTACTTGTTGTGGATGAGTTGGTGAATACTTACAATTTGATTTTAAGTGCTCAAAAAATTACTATCCCTTGCTAAAGAAAGTTGAGAGAAGCACAAAAGCTTTCAAACACCAAAAGTGCGTCAAAACCTTCAAAGACCCAAATCGCACGTGAAGGCCGAACCCATGCAATGACTTTTCGTGCACTAAGTAAACGCATCTACGAATGATCTAAATGTTCACGTTGTACTCCTCCATCATGATCGATGCGAGTATTGTCTTTTCTAGAACCGTTCTTTTTTTGCGATTTTTCAAGTAACTGTTTTGACACAGTAGAGGCTCGGTTTCACACCTGTGTCTTGTGTCCAAAGATCTTATCAGAGCTCTTTTGTTGGCCAACCAGTCTATGAGAAAATGCATTAGTTTTTTGCCAGGACGCAATTGGCCGCACTAAAAGAGCTTGCAAGGCACTAGACAGGCTACAGGATAAGCGCGTTGTCCTGTCGCTTTTCTTGTGTCCATCGTTGTTTAGCACTTAAACCATGTCAACAACTATGACCATTGAAAAAACAGCACATACTGTGTCAAGGGAATGGTGAAATAATCTTACATTTGTGATCGCCTTCCTTTTATTTTCGTGAGTGAAAAGCGTCCCCTCTGGCTGAAAGTAGTTGCTGCAAATTCAAACGAGCTTTGTTCGGCATTTGTTGGTGCACAAAGCTATAATCAGTAGCTTCAGGTAAACAGTGTGGAGAAACGCATTCCTTGACTTCCATTGTGCTGCTAGTGCGCATCAAAACACCAAATGGTGTGGTAGTTTTTGTCTATGGAATTGTAGCCTGGCTTTTTCTGGAACTTTTTACCGATTTATGCTTGTGGTTAGCGTGTCATATTTGTGGCTGGAATTTAATTTCATTTTGCTCTGGTTGTGTATCATGTATGATATTGGTCCCAGTTGCAGTGGCCAGTGATTCGCACCTTTATCATTTTCTATTGACCTTGTACGAGGCTGTGCAGTCCTTGCAAAGTGTACAGGGTAACTTGTTTGAACAGGAAACACTGTCGAGCATGTCACCACGCAGACTCGTATCAGCGATATGTGTCGCCAGCACGAAATGTGCTAACTCTGAAAGACGCGCGCATGCACGTGAGCGTTGGCTCACGCCGCATAAAGGAAAATACAGTCGTGCCTCATTATAACGAAGCAGTATTTGTACACCACATTAGTTAGTTATAACCGACATTTGTTGTAAAAGTAGAGGTAAAAATGGGCTATAACAAATCAACAATCTGGCTCGCGCAAAAATACTTGATACAAAAATGCATTTTTTGAGGCTTCAAACACCATGCACAAGGTAACCCTTACCTTTCTCCTTGCTGCACTTCGAACTCAATGAACTGGAACATGAGGACGTGAAATTACAATGGAACAGAGTTAACTTGACAAAACAGGACTGCGTATTATGTATTTGATGAAGGATGTCGTCTTTGTCTGGTGGATACTCACAGCACTGAGCAGGATGAAGTTTTCCACAGGGTCTGTGACCAAAAGAGCCCTTATGCTTCTGCAGTTTAGGACTACGAGGGGTTTTTCCAAGTAGCTTCTCGCCCTCCTGGTCAAATATTTCTTCGTTATATCTGATTTCGTGGGCGGCTCTCACGGTTTGATTTCCGTTATAAAAGAATAAGCATCTTTGAAACCAGTGTGTATTTAGTTTGCTATAGCTGATAATTTGCTATATCAGTGTTTGTTATAGCGAGGTTAAACTGTAGTGCATTTTCCTGGTGGGTCACGTGCCGTGCTCCCAACTTCCCGATTTAACAGCGTCGCTCCTAATGGCTCTCTCCTCCTCCCCCACCCTTTTGTGCCCTGCAGACTCCCGGGTGCAGGAATGGCTGTTCATGCAGAGCCCGTGGCCGACCCTGACCATCTGCCTGTCGTACGCCTACTTCGTCAAGGTGCTGGGTCCGTCCCTCATGAAGAACCGCGAGCCCATGCAGCTGCGCTGGCTCATGGTCGGCTACAACTTCTTCATGGTCGCCATCAGCGTTGTCATATTCCTCCTGGTGCGTCCCGCCGCTGGCTTTTGATGCGGTAGCGCTTGCGGGGTCCGTCCCGTCCCATGGGGTGGTCGTGTTTCTGCTTGAGGTTTAATCAGAAGCAGTGTTACAATGTGTGCACTGTGCATTGAAGGAAGTTGACGGCGGTTTAAATCGGTCTCCTTGCAATGCCAGCAAGAAAGATCGCACCCGTTATACCACCCTTCGTCAATCAAGTGTTGTTGATGGGTATGTGATTCACGTGCCCTGGTTGACTGGTCGCTGCAAAAGTCGTTGGTCGCTTGGAAGAGCCAATTTATGAGCAGCGATTTGTGCCCTGCTTTGCACACACTATAGCGATGCCTCTTAAAGTGGTCGATCAGCCATTTACCGTGTACCTCCATCAGAGTTGTCATGTTGCGTTCGGTTGCATTTTGAGCTTACAAGACAATTTGGCAAGGTGAAGCAAATCTTTTTTTAATCCTCACTGTAATCATTATTCAGCATAAAGCATTTGATTTCGGAGTCTACTTGCCACAGTACATGCTTATAATGTTAATTCACGGATTTTGTAACCCTGTATTGGCCTCACTGGCCAGTAGTGTGAGTAAATAAAAAAATATACATTCTCTGCTGCTGCCCGTAGCGAACATGAAATGTTTCCTTACGTGCCCTTTTTTGTGACTCTTAACCTTTTGCAGCTGGGCTTCTATGGCTGGTTTGGCCACTACAACTGGAAGTGTCAGCCTGTGGACTACACAGACAGTAAAGAAGCAATATTGGTGAGTTGGCTTCATTCCCGTGGCCCTGTTTGTTTCTTTCACAAACACTGGCGACGATTAATGGTGCTAAAACAATGACACAGAAGCATAATAGCGCTGCTACTTTTAATAATTGATCATCACGTAGCAGCAACTCACCCAAACGTCCCTAGGGGCTGCTTCCTGTGTGCTATCAGGGTGTTGGCTTACGTAGCCACTTGAGATAAGCAGGTAGTGCAGTATCCACTGCGTGGTAGATAACGATCAACACTTTGTGGTTTTCCATCTCGGGCAACACAGGTTGTTTTGCCTCATGCCTCAGTCAAATCAAAACCGAACAATCTTGGCAGAGAAAACACTTGGGCAGAGAAATTAACCGTGATATAATCTCGCACTACAAAAGAAGAAATGTGAAAGGATGCAACATTAATTGCTTCCTTGTCAGCTGGGATTGTCAACAATATGAGGACTATTTCATTAACATTAGCTGCAATCGGAGTGTGTCCCTGGGGCAGTGTTAAGAAAAGTTGCTGGGACTGCAAGAAAAGGTTTTTTGTAGAAACTGGAAGAAAAATGGACAAGTACACAAGCGTAATGCGATTATTCAATGTGGCAGCGAATTATCGTTAAATACTATAATTTTACTTAGGCCAAGGTAATCTACTTAGGCCTAGTTATTACCCCGGATCCCAACCATGATGCAGAGATAATTAGGAGGATAAGAATGGTGTGGAGTGCATTGGGCAGGCATTCTCGGATAATGAATGGCAGCCTACCATTGTCCCCGAAGAAGAAAGTGTATGACAGCTGCATCTTACCGGTACTCGCCTACGGGGCAGAAACTTGGAGGCTCACTAAGAGAGCTCAACTTAAATTGCGGACGACTCAGCGAGCAATGGAAAGAAAGATTATAGGTGTAACATTAAGGGACAAGAAGAGAACGGAGTTGGTCAGGGAACAAACACGTGTTAATGACGTATTTAAGAAATGGGCGTGGGCAGGGCATGTAATGCGAAGGCAAGATAATCATTAGTCATTAAGGGTAATAGAGTGGATCCCTAGAGAAGGCAAGCGTGGCACAGGGTGGCAGAAAGTTAGATGTGCAGATGAGGTCAAGAAGTTTGCGGGGATAAATTGGTTGCAGTTAGCGCAGGACGGAGGTAATTGGAGATTAATGGGAGATGCCTTTGCCCTGCAGTGGGCGTAGATAGGCTGGTGATGATGATGATGATTATAATTATCATCCAACACTGTAGTAGCCTCCCTCGCTGGTAGCCCAGTTCCTTCTGTGACCACTGTGTAAGTGTACCTTAATGATGTTCGAGTTGGCGTGCCAAGTAGCTGATGTCTTCTGCACAACAGCCTACACTGTAATGTATGCCATCGAAGCATGTGGCTTCTCAAGTGTGGCAGTAATAGTTGGATGCTACCAGCTTTGTATGCTGTTATGTTCACGCTCAATTTCTTATGTGTCTGTTTGGGGTCTCTGTTGTTCCACATGTGTTTGGAGCTAGGCATTGCGAATGCAGATAGTAAGAAACCATTCGAAGCATGTGGCTTTTCAAGTGTGGCAGTAATAGTTGGATGCTACCAGCTTTGTATGCTGTTATGTACACGCTCAATTTCTTGTGTGTCTGTTTGGGGTCTCTGTTGTTCCACATGTGTTTGGAGCTAGGCATTGCGAATGCAGATAGTAAGAAACCATGCCTGGTGTTATCTGTGGAAATAGCATTATGGCAGATTTGACTGAGATCCCAATGGCTGGAAGCCAAATTATGTCTGGCATTACCTTGCCACACTAATATTAGGATAGTGTAACATGCGCAGTCATGTGGGTAGAGTGTTTTATGTAAGTGGGGAATGTTTGCAAGCAATTGCTGCAACCAAAGAAATACCGGCAGCGAGTTTGGTGTGGCATTAAACTCAGTCATTACCCTGCACTTAAAAATTTCTGCAGAATTCGCTGTGAAACAAGCCAGGCATTGCTCTTCTTTGAACAAGTGTTGCCTTCTGTGTGCTGGTAATTTTTTTTAAACTTTTGTTTTACCTTCTGTTGTTTCAGATGACTCATCTCTCCTGGTGGTACTACATCTCAAAATTTGTCGAATTTGCCGACACGGTGAGTGAACAAAAACACAGTGGTTCATCACAGCTCAGGGGGCCTTCCCCTTCAAGTGCATACGCTATGTGCATTATGCTTCATTATGCTGCAGGTTAACTTTCAATCCCGCTTTCCCTAACTAGAGAAAGCGGGCCGTATGAAATGAAGTGACCTAGATGTGGCTTATGGTAACTTACAAGCGCATTAGTACTGTAAGCAAGCTGACAGGGATGCGGACAGCGCCTGCATTTTGGGGAATATTCGCAACGGCAGCAAAAATTGGGACTGAGAAAGACATCTGAAGTCAAAATTCAGGCTGCTTTGCAACGTCAGAAAAACAATGCCAGTGTTACCTTTAGTGTGACATTATTCACCTCAAGTTTTTTTTTACCTGGATATATTTGTAATTATACGGTGGTGGTTTGCTTTTATCTTTTATTTTAGTCTCGTCACCTGTGTTTTGTGTGAAATTGTGGCTAGCACTTAGATTATGTGCCAATTTGTAGTGTTCCCGATAGCTTTTTTTTTTTAGCATAATAGTCTTGAAAACTTTCACAAGCTGCTGCTTCTTATTCCTGCGTCAAACTGAAACGCAGGTGTTGTGTCCTGCAGCTGTAGCTTCTACGGTAACTCTTCTAACAATGTTTTCATTGTCTCCCCACAGATATTCTTTGTGCTACGAAAGAAATTCACCCACATCTCGACGTTGCACGTCATCCACCACGGGATGATGCCCATGAGCGTCTGGTGGGGTGTCAAGTTCACGCCAGGTAGGTGCACTTGGCTGACTCCTTTGGTGGGGGGTGTAAAATCTACACCACCTTGGTACAATTGATGCTTAGCACGTATTTGCGGACTACAGCAAAATCCTGTTAAGACAAATTTCGAGGGGCCATGAATACAATCTACATGCATTACGACAGACCCTCTAAATCCGGGAAAAAATGTCCGTTGTATCCGAAGTATGCAGTATCTGAACAGGAGGGTGGGGGTATATGAGTGTAAAGTGGGAACTTTGACCAATATTGTATGTACATGCTACAGACAGTTTGTTCCTCGTACACACCTGCAGCATCTCTGCACAGCAATCATGCGGGGAGAAAAGAATCGCCTAGCACTTTTCTCGAAGCTTAGCGCCGGCACTTGGTAAAGGCCTAGCACATGTGGTTGAGTGCGTAGAGGAGCACGCTAAGCTGAGCAAATAAAGCAACAATGTAACTAGGAGCAATTACTAACCAGCTATAGAAACCATTCATGGCCAGCAGGCTTAGCCAGGCTCTTTTTCTTCAAACCCTTTGTGACGAGGGAGGTTTACCCGAAGCTGTTCGGATTGCTGCCCAATGTTTCCCTAAGGCAGCTTCCGCATATTTAATGATCTTAGTGTGTCCAGTAAAGCAGCTGAAGCAAAATAATCTGGACAGCTATGAAATCGAAAGTTAGGCCAGTTGGGCTCCGCACAGCGAGCGGCAGATTGATTGCACACAATGGATGAGAGCTGTCCTTCTGCTTGAGGCATTTCTTACCTTTTTCATAAAACAGAACGGGAATGATGCGCGCATGGGAATAATAAATGCTGAACTTCACTGAACCCGAGTTCTTTATTACATAAGATAACTGTGATGAGGGCAGACTCGACCTCCGAATGTGCCCCTTTGCATATTCGAAAGCGTTGTTCTTCAATCTCACCGGAGTTGCGTTTTTCGGCAGCATCCTTTGACCATCGAGTGGACTGTCTGCTTAAACAGGCCCGTACTTCTGGCAGTGCCTGCCTGTTTTTCGCCATGTTTTGCAGTGTTATGCAGTTTGTCCGACTTGAAATCGTCTACCCTGTCGCTGGTCACACACAAAAAGAAAAAGCCTGGCTTGGCTGTGATGACAGCCCGTTGTACTCCAACAATGTTGCCAGGCATAGTCATATCGAGTGCCGGCACTGCAAACGTCCGCTATTAGCATTTAGTAAAAATAATTTTTTCCCAAATTTTAGTCTGTTGTAGCGGGGTCCGTTGTGAGTGGAGTGGATTCCACTTAGAATGCTTAGAGACCAACCAACCAACAGAAATGGTCTGTTGTAAGCGATCCGCTGTAACAAGTGTAGACTGTACCTGTTCATCGTAACAGACGTTCCACTTACCAGAAGTGCCCTCCAAAAAACTACTAACATTCCCAGGAGCGCCTAGACATCTTACTTGAAGACAGTAAAGCAGATGCACTCCAGTAAACATATGATATTTCACTGCTGTGAAAATCTGTGTTCAATCATGACACCATTTCACCTAGTGAGCTTAGAAATCCTTCAATACCTCTGGGGATTATTCACTGAAGGATTTTTGGACTATTTGCTGTACTTGCTGCAAGGTGGTTATCTTTTTGCATTCCCTCTGGTTACTTAGACGTTCCTCCAAGACTCCCGTATTCGCTGCGCAGAATCACAGTTGTGGCAGTATCTACGAAAGTTTCATAACAGAAGGGTACATCAACATTTGGTATTTGTGGGAATTCGGGGTACTCGAGTTCATCTTAAGAGGAATGTATTGTATAAGCAAAGGAGCCTCATGTATCTGAGCAGGCACGTATTCAGTCAAGCTCCTTTACTGCAGAGTGTTACACTGAATATCTAGTAACCATGCCTAGAGTTAACTAGTGGTATGCGCTGTTCATGCTAGTTAACTCTCCCAACCTGGCAAAAAATGTCAACATTCTGCTGCTCCGTAGTTTCAAGCACGTTTTCACACGATTCCAGTTGATAAATTCGTGTGGGCATGCATTTCTGCAATTTCACAGAAGTCCTTGTCGAAATTTTCTAGGCCAAGCTCAATTCAATGTACAAGCTTACGTCCCAAGCGATGCTGAAACGTTTTATGCCAGAAAGCTAGAGAAAACACCTTTCTTTCTTACTGTCATAAAATATTTTTGTCGCAGCATGTAAAGGTAAAGCTTGTTCTTTGAATTCTTTGTGGTCGAAGGCTTAGGATTGGCCTAGAAAATTTTGACAAGGGGTGCACATTTAGGCTTTGTTGATTCCTGCTCAGGCTAATGAAGAGGACACCAGTACAGCTGGCTTGTGAAAAAGAGTACCAGAGTTGCGCATAAACTGTTTTGTAATAGAGTAAAACCTCATTGCAAGAGACACTCAAGGAAACCAAAAAACGTGTCTCTTGTAAGCGTAATAGAGTAAAACCTCATTGCAAGAGACACTCAAGGAAACCAAAAAACGTGTCTCTTGTAACCAAGGTCCCTTGTTAAGCAATTTACAAGTTGCTAACATGGGGAACATAGGAAAACCGATCAAAGCGCTTTCATTCAAATGTCTCTTATAACCAAGTGTCTCTTGTAACAGTGTCTCTTGTAACGAGGATTTACTGTAAAGGCACTACTGCGATATCGAGAGCTTTGGCAAGTAAACAGTAAAGCAGTGAATTTTGTAATAGAGTAAAACCTCATTGCAAGAGACACTCAAGGAAACCAAAAAACGTGTCTCTTGTAACCAAGGTCCCTTGTTAAGCAATTTACAAGTTGCTAACATGGGGAACATAGGAAAACCGATCAAAGCGCTTTCATTCAAATGTCTCTTATAACCAAGTGTCTCTTGTAACAGTGTCTCTTGTAACGAGGATTTACTGTAAAGGCACTACTGCGATATCGAGAGCTTTGGCAAGTAAACAGTAAAGCAGTGAATTTTGGAGGGAAGAAGCGCCAACCTGTAAGCTCGGTACACAAGGTACCAATCAGTTGCAATCTTTTCTCGCAAATAGTTTAGTGAATCTGGTCCCTACGTTTACATTCCGCTGTGTACGGGCTTGCCAATGCTGATTGCGTCCTTTCCTCTTCTCGCCCTTCCCACAGGTGGCCACAGCACTTTCTTTGCCTTTGTAAACAGCTTTGTGCACATCCTGATGTACTTCTACTACGGACTGGCAGCTGTCGGCCCCCACATGTCCAAGTACCTTTGGTGGAAGCAGCACATGACCACAATCCAGATGGTATGCCTTCCTCCCTGTTACCCGAGGCAAAGACAAAAAAGAAAACCCCTCTTTCACCCTCCCCACCAGTGCTCTGTGGTGTCTGTCTCTTCTTTGCTATGGTGTTAGAACTTACCTGCCTTTAGTTAAGCGAGAACCTCTTCTGGCAGTGTCTTGGTCAAGCTTTAAAAACCGGTGTGCAGTCTTTCAAGTTCAGTGTAGCAACTACCTCTTGATGCCTTGCTTCAAGCACTCGTCGTCAGACTACTACTAGGGTTGCGTAAATAGTTAGCATGAACCACAATGGAAGTACTGCATGTGTAAAAATCCGACTGTGGTAGCTTCCCAGCTAAGGCTCAATTGGTATGTGCACGGTCAGACCGCGGCATCCCTGACACACACCTGGTCGTTGCCGCACGCAGGTGCAGTTCATCGCCATCTTCGTGCACTCGTTCCAACTGCTGTTCCGGCCCGACTGCAACTACCCGCGCGGCTTCATGTGGTGGATCGGCTTCCACGCCATCATGTTCTGGTTCCTCTTCTGGGACTTCTACAAGAACACCTACTTCGCCAAGCGGCTCAAGGGGGCTGCCGTGCGGAGCTTCTCCAACGGCCGCGTCAACGGCGCCGGCGACAGGGCCAACGGCAAGGCCAACGGCAAGCTCAACGGCGAGGCCACCAAGAACGGCACCAACGGCTACGTCAAGCAGGCCAACGGCCGGCCAAAGAACGGCGGCTTCCTGGACGGCTACTGCCACATCAACGGCCTCCACGACTGGGAGGACCAGCCACAGAGCAAGAAGCACGAGTGATGCACGCCCCCTCGCCTCCTCCTCCCCTCCGCTGGCCTCCCTCCTCTCTCACGTCCCTCGCACGCACCTCTCCTCCGAAGAATCAAAAGCACCCGACAAGACGCACGAGGGGGGCGACGAGGAAAGAGGGCGGTGCGCCGTTTTGAGACGCTGGCCACTGGCGAGGGGTGGGGACGTCGACGCTGGGAGGAGGGGGAGGCAGTCACTCGCAGTGACCTTGTGTTGTAACTACTACCGCGTGGCAACGGGCCGCATGTCTTCTTTTTAACTTGCCCACATCTTTACTCTTTTGTGCAACAGAACCAGTCATTTCATCTTGGACCCTTCTCCCTCTGTCTGTCCTTCCCACAAAACTTGCATTTCAACCACGGTAGGGCACTGCTACCGTCTTCCCACCGCTCTAACGCTGCTGCACTGTAGATGTGAAGTCGCTCCCCCTCTCATCCCCCAACGCATTGAGCTAGTGCAATCTAGAGGCTAGACAGCTAGCAAGACATTGCTGCTGGTCTCCAAGCAACGGGGCCTTGCGCGATAGCGTTTGAGCCGTTGTTTGGGACTGGACAGCCCGCAGGTAGAGGTCGGGAAGCAGCAGGATTTCCAGAGTGTTAGCGTAGCTTTTTCCTCCTCGCCCTACACTGATTTCTCTCCCTCTCTTTCGACTCTTGCATACTTACCAGTGTAGAGCTGGGCGACTGTCGCAGCACTCAGGAAAGCAAACGAGCGAGCGAGCCCCCCACCCCCTTTCCGTCCCCCACGCCTGCCACGACTATCCTGTGCAAACAAAACTGGCGAGGGCGTTGTGTTGTGGTTCCACGCAAGCGACTGAAAAGCAAGCAAACAAAAGATGCAAGCAACAAGGCCTTCGTGAACAAGCTCATCGTCATTGCTTCAAAAGGAACTCGGCAAGGTGTACTTCCTTGTCTACACTCGGCACGCGGTATTCTTTTTGTCGGAGGGCGCGACGTGTGCTTAGTGCTTTTTTTTTTCACTCCCCCTCCCCTGCCCCCCCCCCCCCCCCCTTTCCGTCTTGTCAAATTCAACTCCTCAGCGTGCGTGCTTTTACGAGGAGTTTTTTTTTGTTAACTCTCTGTCACTCTTTTTAACGGAAGGTCGGGAAAACGATTGTGTTGTGTGCGCGCAGACCGTTCAGCTCGAACCTTGCCACACTCCGACTCGGAGAAAAGACTGCAAGGGAAGTGAGAGGACTCCTTGTTCCCTCTATCACACTGCTGCTACTGCTGCCGTGTTGTGCGCAGGTGTGTGCGTATGTGTTCGAATCGTCGTTTCCCTTCTCGCGGTTTTGCCGACCGATTTCGTTGTCACACGCACCGTGGAGCCGTTTCGTCTTCGACTCGCAGCCGGGACCAAAGGCGTGACGCTGCTTCGTTGTCCGAGGAGGAGGAGGGAGAGGGGTTGCCGGAGAGAGACTGCAGGACTCTCGCCACCCTCCCCCCCCCTCCACTGCTGCTCTTTCTCTGCCAAGAACAGCCGCCGACGAATGTGGGGGTTGAGTGTTCAGTGTACTTAAGGGGGAGGGAAAGTGGCATGGGACACTCTTGGAGGGCGCCGGCGAAACTGTGCCGAACCTCCAGCCGGAAACTGACTGTGTGCCCTTGTCAAGTTTTTTGTCGTCGCACGTGCAAAATCGCCATTTGCTGCTTCCACTGGGTTGTACTTTTTTTTTGCCTCCCCCTCCCTTTTCCCTTTCTCCCCTCTCCGTCGCTTTAGTTCTAAAAACCCAGAGTTTGATTGTGCATAGTTTCTCTAGCACCAATTTTTATACGTGCTCGAGTCGTAACACAACTCTGCTAGTTTTCCCATGGCGCTAACATTGGATGAGGGGGATAGTGTGGACGCGCGCGTGTTAGCGGCGCATGAAGGATCGACAATGCAGATGCGAGAGGGAAAAAAAATGTGAAAAAGTAAAAAAAATCGAAGCCTGCATTGTTTGCAAACTGAGAGGAGAGTGCAGTCTTGTTTATATAGACTTCATCTGCATTATTTTTTGTTAACTTTAGCAGTAAATAGTTTTGTATACAACGTGTAAACGAAAAGGGGAGGAGCGAGGCTTTGGAGTAACTATGCATCAAGATGCATTCTCACGCGCATTACTGTGTATGTGTGTGTGCATGTGTACAACAAGGTGAAACAAAAACGGCTGCAATCAAAACTTTGCTGCAACTAGTTTGTTTTTATCAGTTTGCGAGCGTGCATGTGTGAAGTGGAATTCTTTTAGACTCTTTTTAAGAGGGGATTAAAAAAAAAAGCCTGGCCAAAACTTTTTCCGCAGTGTTGTCGAGCCCCCCACCCAACTCCAGTCTTCTAACGTCCTGTTTGTGATGCTTTGGTTTGTAGAAACTGTCGACACTCAGCATGCAAAAGAACTAAGGGTCGCTCTACTTTTTTTTTGTATTAAACGTTTGCGGCTCTAAGGTGGTTTAGGGAGGCACTACGCGTCTAGTGTTTTGCAGTGAGGGTGACGATGCTGCTTGCCTATGTAGACGACTGTTAAGGTAACGCAGTTAGCGTTTGCGGAAAAAAAAAAAAAGACTGGGTCCTCTGCTTTGGCAAGTCTCAGGTATGCAAGGCCGTTACACAAGCAGAATGTTGCAATAGCAAAGCAAAGGGGGACTGAACCTGGCACTGCTGGGGTCCCCGCCACCATTTTTTTTTCTTGAGGGAGATTAAACTGTTTTTGATAACACTGGTGTCTGAAGTCTTCATTAATGCAACACATCTTTACATCGCTACGCTGGGACAGTGTTGAATTGCTTGTTTGCTTATTGTGAATGCTTGCTTCCTCGGACAAATAAGAGGGTGCGTTTTCTAGGATGCACATTGCTGTCAAGCTTTGGTACAAGGTTACTAGGTTGGCTTTACTGCGTGCTGTTTGCATCTGAAGCTGTAACAAATGTTGCAGTATCGTACATGAACCGTGTAAACCCCCGCAGGTTCAGTAGATTTCCTGCCAGGATTGCAGTAAGCCTTTCCCTCGTGTACTGGCACAATGTAAAATTACGACCAGGGTGCACAAGGTTTCCTATATGTCCTTTACCATTCGCACCAGTGAAAGTTTCAATAGCCGCTGATCCTTCAGATTCATGAGTGCATCCTTCCATCTAGCACTAAAGAAATGAAAAACATTTATGAACTTTGCAAAAATTGCTAATTTCTCAAAGTGAAAAACTGCGCCGAATAATTGGGGCTATGTGGGAAATTCCGGTCTGATGCCCTACACTACACATCTCTCTGCATGTAGTCATTACGGCAAAATTTAGAAAGTGCTGCAAAGGAGTTAGCCTTACAATTTCTAAGACATCCATGCACAAACTGCATCGTAACAGGCTACTTCGATATGAACAATGACAGTACTGTGCTACCAGGGCATATACCTAATCTCGGATCCACTGTGGAGTGCAAACACAACCAAAGCTGTTCTGGCCACGACATATGATACGGAGGAAACTGCAGCTTCTGTTCAGTTCTGCTGCATTAGTCCGTTCTTAACAAAATACCCAAGGGCGGAGCTTGCTGTTCTCTGCAATTCCAGAAAGAGCAGGTATGGCATCAGCCACCGAGCTGACTTACTCGAAACAATGCAAGAACAGACTGAACAGATCTGCGTTCGTTGATCACCAAATCCCAACCTACTACTGCACAGCCTCGTGGTCTGTTGTTGCTACCGCTTCAACGAGTGCATTACGTGAATCTGTCGTAAACGTCAATTTGAACTACACTTTGAATCCTTTTGAGTACAGCACTGCCACAACTTGCTACAGAATGGAGCGTACACAGTGCAGACCCTCTCACCAGTGACGCTAAACACGGGCCCATTTGTGAACAACGGTGGAATTGCAGAATGGAGGAAGTGCGTTAAAAAAAAAAAAAAAAGGCCTGTTTAACACCAATGTGGATAATCGCACACACCGACAGTTGTGAGATGCATTATATGTTGGTTTCATTGTAGGCTTTCCCCAAGCCTCGGCAGTAGTTACGAAAGCACCAGTTCAAGGCCTCAATGAATGCCAACGTTGAGAAACTGAATTCACACTGCCAAGTGTTCGAAAAACGATTTCTTCCCACGTTCACTCTACCTCTGCTGTTCTTAATCAGCAGGGTTCAGGTTGCAACTGCCGAGAGACGGAGTTACCACGAACTTGTTCAAAATTTATGCTTTGTTCACACAGTCGAGTGCAGGTTGTTTGCAACAGACACCAGTTGTAAGAGCTGTAGGTGCACTCAAAGGGAACAAACACCTAACATGACGGCTAGCAGATACGATTGTTACTTGTACTTACATTCAGCTTCAATTATTAACCACTCGTACATAGGAATGCGTTAAAAAAAAATTTCCAGCGCTGAAAAACTTTACAAATGGATCAGGCACTTTCAAATCTACTTCGGGGAACGGATGGCCGCCAATGAACAGTAGCCAGCAAGTATGAAAAAAGCTAAGCCTATAGCTATGGTACGACGCAAGCACAACTGCTGCATTGATCAGCATAGTCTAGCTAACACCGTACATAGTAGTAGAGCAGAAAAGCGATTGGTTGTAGCGTGCAATGTGAACGGCAGTTCGCGACAGCAGAAACGTGACACAAACGCAGAAAGCAGTTGGGGATGGAAGCTTCTTGTGCACTACTCATTAGCTCCACTTTCGAGTTGAACTTTGTCTCAATGGACGTGACTAGTCCAGTGGAACAGCAGCAGCGCTTAATAGAACTTCAGTGAGTTTCAACCCGGTTAGTTGCTGGCCCCATGAAAGTGCATGGCTTCTGCGTTTGAAGGCGATAAGGACCAATACAATCCAGCAACGAAGAGAAACCACAGTATGATCAACCTTGCTGGTCGTTGAACCAGAGACGGTACTTTATTTACTTTTTACCTTCTGTTTGTTTTAAAGCTGGCTTTAAGTCTATTAGCAAAACATGCTGTGGCTTTTGGCATTCCACAGACCTGTGCCTGACAAAAAGTGCAGTGTGTGACGCAAACTGTCGAAATGGAGGGGGCCAGAGGAAATGGTAATAGCATTAAGACTGGTTTAAATAAATGTCCAATTGTGACGTCGGAGAGATCTAAGGGTGACGGTGTCACTAGTGACTACTAGAGTATGAGAAGACGGGAGCAGTTGGACCTTGAAAGTCTTGTTTTAACTGATGACACATTCTCTACGTGTTATAACCATGTGGAACTGAAATGTACTAAGCCACGATAAATGCCGCATAAAGCAGGACTCGTTATGTACAAATCTTTGGTTACAAATGTCAGGTTTGTCTACCTTTGGTCGGACACGGGGAGTAGAATAGACATGCCATGTCTGAACACTTATTGCAATCATAGCGTTTCTCACATATACTAGAGAGGCGCCTGGCGATAGCGTAATGCAACTTGCACAAGGCCATTAGTGTGCCATTGCACATTTACGGGAAGAGCAGAGATTAGCCGTCATGGAACAGTACCAACCAGCCCAGCTTGCAACACTCCTGCAGAGATTTGTATTAGCATCATAACTGGCTTGGCTTGGATTGTGTCAGTGTGAGTAAAAACACATGTAAAGTGTACCAAAAATGGCGAGAAGGGGTTCATTTACGTAGGTAGGAACTAAAAAAGTTTTTGAGGGCATCCGCATTTATGCAATGAGAATGAGATACGAACCGACGTAGCATTAGTCCGTCATTAAGGAAGAGTTTTGGAACAGAGCTGGTGCACTTTGCGTCCATGCTCTCCAAGCACTGGAAGTCAGCCAAGAGGGAGACAAGGGCCTCGTTTACATGGTGGCAACAGAAGCGCAATGGCGCACCAGTGAGCACAACTGGTGGACCTTTTGACCACGGTTGTTGGGGACGCGTTGTTTGCTTGGTACGCATTTCATTTTTTTACTTTCATGAGCAAAGGCCCCTCTTTCAATACGTTTTGTGATGCCGGGGATTGGCCGACCGACGACCGAGCGCTTGGCCAGTGGCCACCAAATGTCAGCCAGCTCGAACGTAAGAGCCAGTACAATTAAGGCAGACTTGCCTGATGGCAAGCTGCGCTAGTTGGTACGATAGCACAGTTAGATAACACTTGACATCAGTAACAATTGAAACCGACTCATTGGCACGCCTCCTCCTCTCTACACTCCTGTAGGCCCTGCACCCAATTCCTGTTTCAAGTGAGTTCTCTCTTCTGGCTACTGCATTGCCATTTTCGGTTGGCGGTGATGACCTCCTTCCATGAGCGCTTGATGGGCACAGCTAGTACAAACCTGTTCTGGACGGCCTGTGCCTGCAAAAAGTCGCTCAATAATGCTCTCATGTTAAATAATGTGCCCTTTTTTCTCTCTCTTCTTTTTAGCTTTAGTGGGAGGACTAAATGAACTATTTCGTCTGTGATTCTAATGCACCAAGTCAGCCATTACACTGAACTTTTGCAATGCCATACGAAAGCACATTTGAATATTGAACTTTTGTGATACCATATGAAGGCACATTCTGATCATCTCATGGTTACTATAAACAAATAAATTACCAGAACCATCCGTAAACATTACATACACATGAAAGAGCATCTGCAATACGGTCACCTGATGCGCCAATCATAAGCAGAGAAGCTGTGTTGATGGGTGACTACAGTGCACTACGCGCCAACACAATGCAGGCGGTGAGGTGCACCGTAGTGGAGGGCTCTGGATTAATTTTGACCACCTGGGGATCTTTAATGTGCGCCGAAATCTCGAACACACAGGCGTTTTTGCTTTTTGCCTCTAACGAAGTTTTCTAACGAATCTCCAACGAAATTTTCGCTTCCATTTTTTCTCTCCATTTATTCGTTTCTATCTGCTGCTGATGATGATGATTTGATGATTTCTATTGGTTTCCCCTTTGCATCGGGGTGATGACATGTCATCTTACCAAAAAGGACTAATATACATATGTTTTACACTTTTGGTTCAATACTAGCGCTGCTTAGGGCAAAAGCTTATTAGGCACAAAATACTTTTTTTTTCTGTTACAGGTGGTAACTGTCCTAGGCAATATTCCCCTCTCTGCTTTTCGTCCACCAGCATTCTAATCTTCTTTTCGTCCCCTCGACAGCCTTGAAGGTAACTTCCTCTGTGATACCCTTAAATTCTAGGGCTTCTGAAAGCCCAATATTCCCTTCATGTAGATTTGGATGGATACCCTCACATTCTAACACGATGTGCCGCATAGTTTCTGTTTCTTTTCCGCAGACCACGCATACCCCATCATTTTGTGAATACTTCCCCACAAAACTCTTAGTTCGCAGGCAACCTGCTCTAGCCTCAAAAAGCAAAGCACTGCCCTGGGAATTATCGTAGAAATTTTCCTTTCTGATGTTCATCTTCTCAGCCCTGTACATCTCTAACGACGTTTTAGCTTCCATTTTTTCCCTCCATTTATTCATTTCAATCTGCCTTGCCTCTTTTTTGGTTACCTTGGCTGTTTTGGATTCCCCACTGTTCTTTCCGTATTTCATCGTTAGCCTTCTAGTCTTTCTTAACCACTGCGTGTCCACGCTTTTCAAGTATAGGTACCTAAAAACCTTAGCTGCCCACCTTCGTTGATCCATTGCCCTCAACCTCATCTCAAAGCATATTTTACTCTGAGCTTCTCTAACTTCAAACGACGCCCAGCCCATATCTCCCTGAACTGCTTCATTAGTTGTTTTTCCATGCGCGCCTAAGGCCAAACGTCCTACCGTTCTCTGGTTTACTTCAAGGCCTGATAGAACGTCGGATTTTAAGCAGAGTACAGCATTCGCAAACGTGAGACTCGGAACCATTACTCCTTTCCACATTCCTCTTACTACTTCATATTTGTTATACCCCCACAGAGCTCTATGCTTCATTATAGCTGCGTTTCGCTTTCCCTTAACCTTAAGTTGCTCCTCGTGAGTACTTAAGTAGTTATCCCCTTCGTTTATCCACACTCCCAAATATTTATATTCCTTCACTCTAGGTAATTCGCCTTGCTGGATAGACACTACGTCGGTGGTAGCGTCATTGAAAACCATTATTCCTGATTTTTCTGCACTGAAATTTAATCCGAGGTCAGTGGCTTCCTGGCCGCATATATTTATTAGCCGCTGCATATCGGTTTGGTTATCAGCTAAAAGAACAATGTCGTCTGCGTATAACATTCCCGGAATATGCTGTTGTACCACTTCGCCTTGCAGTATATGGGTTAGGCTAAACCCTACTTGACTTTCTTCCATTTTCTTTTCTAACCCTGCCATGTAAAGCATGAACAGTATTGGGCTAAAAGGGCACCCCTGTTTCAGTCCCCGATGGATGTTGACCTGCTGGGCGCATTTCTGTCCTTCCCAAGTAAGGTGCACTCTATTGTCTTTATAGATTGCTATAAGGAACTGTACTAACTCGTCATCTAATCCCTGGAGTTTCAGCATCCTCCACAGCCGTTCTCTGTTTACGTTGTCATATGCCCCTTTAATGTCCAAGAACGTAATCCATAGTGGTCTATTCTGTGCTTTCGCAATTTCAATGCATTGCGTTATCACGAACAGATTGTCATCCAGTCGCCTGTCTTGTCTAAATCCATTCTGCAGTTCCCCAAGTATTTCATTTTCTTCCATCCATGCTTGAATTTCTGATTTTATCGCCTGCATTACGAATCTATACACCACTGACGTTACTGTGAGTGGTCTGTATGACTCAATACTGGCTTTGTCTCCTCTGCCTTTATATATTAAATTCATCCTACTTTCTAACCAGTCCTCTGGTACTTGTTTGGTTTCTATTACCTTATCTATTGCCCTCATAAACGATTCCTTACTTTTAGGTCCAAGTAGGTTTATCAGTTGCATTGGTATTCCGTCCGGGCCCACTGCTGTCTGGGGGGAAACCTTTTGCTCTGCTTTTTTCCAATCAAGGTTGCTCAAACTTATTTCCCTTTCCGCAGTCTTTTGTGGCGCTGATGTTATCGGTGCAGGTTTCCCTACCACTATTGTCCTAAACTTCTCACTAATCACTCAATGAATATGCGCCAATGCGTGCTCTCCTTCTAAATGTTCCCCCTCTTCATCAATCAGGAATTTTTGATGGTTATCGTTTTTTGAGCTTAGTGATTTTACATGGTTCCAAAACTTCTTGGATGCGCTTTTGTCCTTCTTCCGTATTTCTGACATCCATTGTTCGCTTTTCTGCTTGATCTTTGTTTGCACCATTTTCTGCACTTCTAGATTTTCCCACGGTAGACCTCCCACTTCTCCTTCACTACCTCCGGTTCCATACCAGTTCTTTTTGCTTCTCTATGTTCTCTCGACGCCTTTCTTCGCTGGTCAATAGCCTCTTTTATTTCCTTATTCCACCAGCTTCTCGGCTTTCTCTTCCCTTTCCATCGGTTTCGTTCCTTTGCTTCATTCATCTTACCCTTTATGAACGCAATCATTTCGCCATAATCCCAATTTTTGCCTGGGTATTTATTGATTTCATCTTCCAATTTATCAGCGATGATCTTTAACTGCTCATTATTCAAATTATTTCCTCCTATTGTACCTATTTCTGCATTTGTCCGGGTTGCGCCTCCAAAGTGCAAGCTAAACCGCTTGTGGTCGCTTCCTGAGCTGTCTGTTCCATTTTCATCTATCCTCATTTCCCGCAGCCTTCCGTATACTGTCTCGGATACTAAACTGTAGTCTATGCTGGACTGTCTGTTACCGCTTTCCCACGTTATTTGTCCGTCACACTTGCTTTCCGTGTTTACTATTACAAGCCGATTTTCCTGGCACAGATCTATCACTAGAGAACCGTTGTGGTCTGTGTATCCATCCAAACCTTCTATATGGGCATTCATATCTCCAACTATGATTATTTCGCCCGAATCTTTGAACTCGTTTATATCTCTTCTCAAACAGTTTACCATTTCCTCATTTTCCTCCCTAGCACTACTTCCGGTCCACAGATACACCACTCCTAACCATGTATTTTTCCCCTCTATGGTTTTTTCCTCTATGTATTTTTCCCCTTGTTTAATGAGCATGCCAACAGCTCCCCCTTTCTTCATTCCTGTGGTCCTGTTGCCTTCATGGCCCCTTCAAGCTTCACCACACGGCACGCCCCTTCGCGTTGGCTTTCTCGCACGACGCCGAAGCTGTGTGAACAAGCCCAACACATGTTAAGCCTTGCGGCGAACAAATCTGCGCTGATTCTGGTGCATGTCAGCTGAAAAAGAAAGCTACCTGTGCAAAATGAATAGGCCAAATAAAGTTTTTTGCCAATACAGTGGCATGAGTGAGGTACCAAGAGGTATTACTCGATGGCAATGCTTACAGTAATGTACACGTGCCGCAAAAATTGGATGACAGTCTCGTAAATTTGAAGGAATTTCTTCTTCCGTAAGCTGCCTGGCTGTATTGGTGTATGTTTAAAGGAGTCCTCCCTACTAAAAAAAGCTTCCTGTAAACCGCTGTCATAAAGCCAGTACGACAAATAATTTGCGATATTCCCAAATCCTTGTTCCGGTTACTTATGATGGCACCTGTACAAGTTTTACCAGCCGCTGACATTCCTAACAAAGGCCTCTTCTCAATGGCTGGAGGGACTGCAGCCCATCAAATGTACTTCTTGTGATCACAGAATGTTTAGAAACCCACATTCTTTTGTGGCAATATATGCTAAATTTTTGTTCCACTGCCTTTTCATTTTGTATTAATCTCTTATCTCTAACTTTTTATACAATTTTCTTATTCAGCAATAGGACATGACCACGCAGACGTGTTGTCTCAACTGCCTAAGATAAATTCTTTTTTTTTGTAGCTATGTTTTAGAAACTCTGTATAAAAAAAACATTTGTATCCAAAAATTTTCAATTCGCACTCCCAAATTTGATATTCGCACACCTTTACTTTGCCAATTGGTCTAGTAATTTATTCTCTTAAGATAAAAATGAAATAATTACATGTTAGGGTTAACTGCGGTGCAGACTTTCTCGTGCGTACACAAGTTTACCGAGTCTTCTGATAATTTGTTACTTTAAAATAATCGTGAAACAAGTACAACATGCTTTGGTGGGGTATAAGGAAGTTAAATGTTTCATTCCAGCTGGCTTTGTCCATTAAGATCATAGAAGAATTGTAGATGAAAGATGTCTGTGTAATTTAACCGCTGTAAAAGAGAAAGATAGAGAGAGAGAAAGAGAGGCTAGGAAGAAACGTGATTTCATTTTCTCTTTGCTACAGCATTTTGATTTCCTCCCTTTGCAAGTAAACAGTTTCATCGGCATTTCAGCTGCACTTCACATGTTCTGACACTCACTAAAACGTTGTAAGCCAAGCCAATTACAAAGCTAACACAAATCTGTACTCCTCCATAACTCCAACTGCGGTACATGGTGGTGGCATCAAGTTTCCTCTCCATTTGTGACATAAACTTTACGGTTGCACTAGCCTAGATAAAATCGAAGTACTTTCACTGACACTTGCCTTTTACCTTCGGTCGAAGTGCTCTTAGTACACTCGGAAACCGGATGGCGCACGCTCTCTGCCGGTCTACAACCTGGCGTCTCTACTCTGTTAAACGTGTCATCCATGTGGTATTAGTGACATCGGCTGAGCAGCAACACGGTCTCCTTCAGAAAGTCGAAACATCGGCCTGCAATGCAGTGAACAAAACACTGCCTTTTGCACTCCATGCTAACGCGTTAGGCCTCTGGACCCACTGTGCCCAGTAACGTGCACACTAAGTGGTTGTAGGAAAAAGGTAATGAAGCAAGCTAGAGAAGGGTTAGAGATGTTTTTTTTTCCCCATGATGTATTCACATTTTTTGTGGCCCTTGTGTGGTTGGCAGGTTCTTTTTTTCCCCTTATATATATACAGCAACACCTCATTGCAAGAAAATATTCCAATTCAAATTGTTGCTTAATTCGAATCATTCACAACACCAATCCGGTACATTTCAGTACTTCAGTGTTTCAGCACCACTGCTTATGTCAGAAAATGGATTACAAGAAACTTTCTTCCATCCCCATGACTTTTATATAAAGCTTTGCTTTGTTCTACTGCCTTAACAAAACCTGTTCTCTGATGGCATAGCATCCCCTATATTTTTCATCAGCCATAAGCACTATTTTTCCATAAGGTACCGTGTGTATCAAAAAGCTTTTAGGCACTGTGCTTGGCATACTTAAGTGAACTCATACAAAGTTTCCCGGAATACACACGAACTGGAAAAGTAATTGTGGTTCAATAACAGAGGAAAACAATCCTTTGAGCTATGTGTTAAACTTGTTCCTTAGATTATATTCCAGGTGTTGTGGCCTAGAAACCTTAGACAAGGGCTGTGCCTGCCTAAATTCGATGGTTCAGGCCCCATGCAATGGCCAGTGTTTTGACCTGACAACCGCATTTTTAGATTCCAGCCACAAGTGATGTCATGAGCAGTGCTTCGAAAGAAGACACTTATGGCCAATGGGAAGACATTGCTTGTAATCCAAAAAAGTCTTGGGAATTTTTCTTTTTATTATTATACAACAAGAAGGAGCTAGCAGTCATACAGCATCTTTCACGTCTTGGCAGAGCGTTCCCAGAATGTGAGCCGACGTATGTTCGAACTCACTCGTCCATTTGCTCGGATAGCCTCTTCTTGGCAATGCGCTCTTCCCTGGCTTTTAGTCTCCTCTCTCGTTCATACTCCTTGTACCGGATTATGTAGCTGAAACAGCAATCACAGATTGGAGCAAGGTACAAAAACGAGCACCCCAAATGCACAGTGATAGTAACAAAAAAATAAAATTGGCTCCAATCCACGCTGTGAAGGCGGTTGGATTGCGAAGCTGTAAAGGACACCCACAGCGATTACCCATGCGGCGTCACTTAATATCCCACACGTGGCTCTACAAAGAGTGAAACCAGAGACTCTGCCAGCCGTTACCTGGGATTCACCGGGGCGGCATCCCGCACGCAATAACGTCGGCAGAAAGAAAACGGAAGGGGAGTGTCTTTCAAAGGGTGAGGAGGAGGGTGGCACGTATGGAAATGGTGTCATATCTCTCACTGCCTCTCCCTCACTTTTGTTTCATGTGTTGCCTCCAAAAAGCGCCCTCCCCAGCCGCTGAGTCAAAACCACTGTCTGTCTCCCCGTCTCTATGTGTGGGCATAGTTTAGTCAGCAAGATGATGGGCTCTTGCTCCGCTTCTCTTTGGGCCCAGGTTCGATACCTGGTGGTGCCAGTAGTTTGCTTGAGTAGCCTGGGTGTAGTATCCTGTAGTAACCTGGGATGTTTCTTTGTGTAGCCAAGTAGTAGCTGGCAGTTTTTTGCTGACGTGGACACGAAAATTTCCTTGGCTGGTTACACTGCTTCACAGTAAAAATCTACTGGCGGATTTCTATACACAACATGCCTACAGACTTTCAAAATTTGTGTTTGACAAAGCACTTCTAACTGCGATGACGATAGGTGAACTGCAATAACAGGCCGTAGATAGATGCAATAATCCAGTGATGGGGGCAATCGGCACAAATGGCTCAATTTTAGCTGTGGTCCTTGCAGTAATGCAGCGCCGCATCACTGTTCTCACAACATTAAGGTGAACAATTTTGGCTGTCTGCAAGTTTTCTGATTCTAATTAAGGGGTAACACGCGGAGGCTACGCCTGAGCCACAAGGCACACAGTAGTGGAGGGCTCCGGATTAATTTTGTCCACCTGGGAACATTTATCGTGCACCAAAATCTTGATACATGGATGTTACCACTTTTCACCTCCAAATGAAAAGCAATTACTTCGGCCGCGATTGAACCTGCGTCTTTGGGCTCAGCAGCACGTCTTAGCCACTGAATCACCCCGGCAGGCCTGATTGATGGTTGATTGATTATGAGGTTTAAATCACTGACGCTACACAGGCGCGCCGTAGTGGAGGGCTCCCGATTAATTTTGACCACCTGGGGATCTTTAACAAGCGCCGAAACCTCATACACACGGCTGTTTTTGCTTTTCGCCTCCATCAGAAAAGCGGCCGCCGCGGCCGGGAATCGAACCCGCCACGGCAGGCTGTCTGCGAGTCTTGTTTAGCCAACTACGCTGAGTTAGAAAGCATGTGCAACAAAACATTTTTCCCAATGCAAAGTGAAGGCGAGTTACAAGAGAGAGAAAAGCTGAAGGGAGGAAGAAAAGCAATTGATATCTTAACAACCTGAATCCGTGTGAATCCCTTCGAAATTAAAATTAAATGTGCTATCAGTTGGAGCAGTAACATGCCCAACACGTGAGGGAGGGCAACAAACAGTTTTGGAACAGTTTTGAACCCATGTTTGGAAGGAAAACAACAATCAAGACTAGAAATTGGTTTTGCGATCCGCAAGCGTCATTACTCTAGCAAGTCATCATGCAGGTCCTATCATAAAACCAGAAGAGCATCAACAACAACAAAAAATGCATTTATTGCAAAATATATGCCGAAGGCGTTAACAAATTATGTACAAACAAGAACAGGAATCAAAGACTACAGGCAATTACTATTTTTGAATGAGTACCACGGCTGTGGTCAAACCATGACAGAAATCCTGTTGACCTGAATTTGTTTTTAGCGCCCACAGCGAAAACGTTATCACCTCATCGGTGACTGGCAAAGAAAAAGAGAAAGTCACTCCACAGTGCAACTGACCATTCATCACAATTGCAGCTTCACCTATGAGCGAGCTATGAGCACAGGCTATGGTACGGCGCACAGCACTGCAGAGGATTGGTGAAGTAGCTAGAGAATGATTAATTTTTATCCGAAGTGACCTCCAGTGCAGTGTCAACATGGGCTACAGGATGGTGGTGTCGCTACACGAGCAGACAACAATAGACGAACACACGAGTCCCACACTAGCCCAATTCTACGTATGTATTACCCAATACTGCACATGTCAAAGTGTTACAATAAAATCTGACACCACTTATGCAGTCATTCTGCTGACCATAAAATTTACACCACATTTGCGTGGTCATTTTTCAGTCTCTCTTTTTCTTAACATCTCAGCCCTTCCAGCTGTACACAAAGATAATCGCTAGTTAGGTAGGTACTCCCCAAAACCCCTTTCCTAAAACTACTTCCTTGTCTTGTCTGGTTGTTTTGTGTGTGTGTGTGTGTGCACGCGTGCATGCACTTTTATTCAAGCAAAGTTCTAGTGCATTCTGGTATTTGTCAAGCCAGCTGAGTTTTAGTTTGTGCTGAATACAGTAAATCCTTCTCTTTCCCAGGTTACCTTTTCCCCTTTGTTCGAGTTAATCCGAATGCACCAACTCAGCCAGAAAACAGCACCCCCGAAGAATTCGCTAACCGCGCAGAATTGCTCTTGGATTGGTTTTCAAATCTCCCTGCTCCTTTTCACTCTAATGGATATCGAGATGCTAGAAGGGGGGCAAAAAACTTAACCACGTGTGCCGTCTTTAATGAACTAATCAAGCGACTTGTATATACGTGTCGACAGCCAAGCTTAGTCCAGTTTCAGTTCAGCATCCACTTCAGCATCGTAGATATGTGCTCAGAATAAAACTGGGATGGACAGGAGTTGCCATTTAATGCAAAGCAACAATTTTTCGCTACAGCCTTATCGCCCCAGAAAAATAAATAAACATAACACATTGTAGAAAAGAGTCATTTAAGGGGGCCATGAAGACAAAATTTAAGTTTGGTTCGTTCGAAAGATTGCTTCGTCAGAATTACACTGACAACCCCTTTGAATGCCAACTCCACTAAAAATAAGCTATACAGTTAGGAAAAAAGAGAATGGCCACGCAACCCACCGACTCATTTCCTGCACTAGAACCTGACGTATTCTGGGCAGCTGTGCTGAGGCCGGAAAAGCAAATGCAAGTTAGGCAGGGCTTATAAGCTTGCAGAACGAGCTATTCGCGCTTAAATTTAATGCATGTTGTTTTTATAGCAGTAAGAATGGTGTGGTAAGTGGTAAGTTAGGAACGGATGTGTAAACATAGAAGCCCCAGCGCGTACTGCGCGCAGAATGCTTGTTATAGCCGCACAGCAGTTCAGTGCTTTGGGGTTGTCTCACACAAAACTGGCCGATTGGGTTTGTCGCGCATACCCAATGTTTCACGAAACGATTACTTCCAATCGTAACAAAAACAAGCCAGGTGCAAATCCAATCAAAAACAGAGCGAGTGCAGGCAGCAGGCCTGAGCGGTATTGTGACGCCATCTAGAGGATGGACGGTAAACGAAAGACGTTTTGGTGTCCGCTGCAGCCTAACACACCTAACTTTTGTTTCAAATACCTGCCCTGGATACATCATCAGAGATGTCACAAAACACATGATCTAGCGGAAGAATTGAAATTTTGGTTTAAATTGTGTAATTTCTCGGTGAATAAAGCGTCGTTTGCTGCCGGGCAAGCGCTGGAAGCACTATAAAACAGCTACTCTTTCGAAGAAAACAAACTTGCATTTTGATTGATTGATTGTAGGGTTTAACGCGCCGACGCAACGCAGGCGATGAGGCGCGCCATAGTGGAGGGCTCCGGATTAATTTTGACCACCCGGGGATATTTACGCGCACCGAAATCTCGTACACACGGCCGTTTTTTCTTTTCGGCTTGTATTTTGTTTTCATGGCCATTTTAAACACGCTGTTTTTCCTGAAACCATTAGTGAATAGAATAGGTTACTGAATCACATCGTCTCCGTTAAGTGTAATGATGCATTTCCATGTTCGTTTTCTTAAGCTCCGGCTAGTTTGGCTTGTCGAAGCCATTGTTTGTTTACTTGCTTGCTTTTAGGTAAGTTTTCCTGTTTTCTCGCCTCCAGAGTAGTGCCATTGAAAAGATGCTGTGGGTGAAATAATAAATTAAATAAATACATAAATTGCCCTGACAGCCATTCGATCCGAGAGAACCTTACACGCATGATCAGAGAATTTCCTAATGATGTAAGAATTGATAGTACTACAAACACAGCATGCGTGAAAAGGAAGAAGAAATAACGTAACGTAATTTAAAACAATCAATGCAAACAAACAAAAAAAAAAAACAAGAAAAACGCCTATGCATTTGTACACTCCTGTTCCTGATTCACCACTTTTGGTAGCAAAGGAAAAAAAAGGCGAAAGATGCGGAAAGAAAACCGCACTCACTCATCGTAGACGCATGCGTCGTACTCGTGTCTCTCGTGCTTGCAGGTTGTCACGAAGGGGAAGCGAGCTCTGTAGCACGCGTACAAGTCTATTAACTTGTGCGCACAGTAGTCCTTGCCTTGCGGATCCAATTTAGCCGAGTACATTTCCAATTCCGTGGCCTTCATCTCTGCACACACAAAAAACGGCGAGTTTAAAAACCAGCGGTAAGATCGGCATTCATACATAGATGCAAGTATTTGTCAGCGCCAATTCCTGCCGGTTGATTTAAAGCAATAATTTTGAGGGATGGCGCACGTTTCAACGGTCGGGAGGGTTGAGTGTGAGTCTCTGAAAAAAGTCGCTCCACGGTCAAGTGCTTGTCTTGATTTGCCAAAGCTTCGGATCCGGGCGACAAGCACAACTACTGAGTGTCGTCACTTCCCTGTAAGACACTCAAGCTGCTCAGTTTCTGTGTTCTTGGTGCTTTCTGACATAAAACTTTTTTTTTCCACTTCCTTGGCTAGGTCCCAGTGCAACAGCCTGTGTGGAAATGCAGCACTGGTAATGGAACAGTGTAGAAAAACTAAAGCCGTTCCACTCAGTGTGAAAGCTGTCAGAAGTGCAGAGCAGTGATTCTCCATAATGAGCTGCAGCGCCGTTATCCGCTCACTGCTGCCACCCAATGCATTTCAAACTTCCCGCCTTCGCAGTGCTTGCGCGCCCCCTGCCCGAAACTGCGCCAGCGAGAGTTCTGTTCTGTTTTTGCTGCTTTAATTTCGTATGCTGGAGCTGTTTTGCGTCATTTCGTACGCGTAATTTTTTTTGCGCGGCTGGAGCCTTTCTGTGGCATTTCGAATGCGCCATTTCTTTCTTTTGCGGCCGCTTTTTTCGCGTACTATCGTCAAAACCAACCCAACGAGCATTCCTGACTAAATGATCGCGGGGATAATTATGTATATTTTGCCTGAAATGTACCTGCAGTTTTCTTTGCGCTAAACAACAGGGAGATGTATGACAAGCGCCAGCGGTTTACGAGGTTCGAATGGTTATGACTACTTAAACCGCGTGGTTTTCGATGCCTCAGCGTGATCCCCTGACGACGGTACTTCAGGCTCTACTTGGGTCCGTTATTTCACTGCGCCGCCTGATTCCGGCAGTCCCATCGACTGTTACCGAGCTAAAACGACAAGGCTACAAAGTGCTCTGCACTTAAAACTGCCATATGGCTGTCGCCAATGCGCTTGCATGTCGACACGGCTTTCACATATGTCTCATATGCCTTATTTCAACTGCACATGATACCACAGGTCAGACATGACGGAGGCGACAGTAAAGCATTCCACATGCTCTTCCAAGTCAACTGCCTGCGAGCGCTGTGAACTGGCACGCAAGACTGCCGTAGAATGTCATACCTGAATGTTGAACCACCATTGAAAATGAGCACTACAATGCTGACAACCTCAGACAGGTTGACAGTGCTGATCTTAACCATGAGAAAGAAATCCGGTGCAAGATAGGTATGGCCTAGGGTGTACTCAGCAAGCACTCTTAAATAATGAAAAGTAAACTACCTCTATCACTCAAAAGAACCAATGCATCCTGTCGGTGATAACATTGGGAGCGTAAACTTGGCTCCTCACTAAATAACTGGAAAGCAAACTTAGGTAAACAGGCCATAGAACGAATAATGTTAGGAATAACACTCAAGGAAAGGAAATGCGCTTTCTGGATCAAAGAACGAACTGGAGGAGAGGATATCATAGATTAAGTGAAGGAAAAGAAATGGAGATGGACTGGCCATGTAGTGAGAAAAAAATGACAACCGTTGGACCACTGGAGTAACAGAGTGAGGGGTCTAGAAGAAGGGGAAGGCCGATTATTCGATGGAGGGACGAAATAAGAAAATACGGATACAAAGAATGGATCCGAGCAGCGCAGAAAACGAGCAGTTGGAGGCCAGTTCGGAGAGGCCTTCGTCCTGCAGTGGACCTGATCAGGCTGATGATGATGAATGCTGCGGCAGCCATTCCTTGCGGAGTGCCTTCTATCCAGCTCCGTTCGATTCTGTCAGCGTCACCGCAAAAGCTACTTGGGTCAGTGCATTTGAAGTGGCTACCTGCCGTCGCAAATTCTGCCTACTGCGTTTCAAAAACTCTCAACAACCAACTAGCAAACAAACAGCCTTCGCTTTTTGTCAATTGTGACCCCAAAAGCCGCCTTGCATCCAACTTCAACGGCCCTCTCCGCTGAAGTTCGATTTGGTTTTGCTGGTTGATTCAGATTTGTTTTGCTCGCTGTTCATCTGATCTCCAGTTGTTAACTACAAGCACAAGTAAACGCAGCCACTTTTGTCACGAGCAAAAAAAAAAAAAAAAACTCGTTTTTAAATACTTTGCAGCTAACTGCGATTCTTGGCTGACCTTCGCGTCTTGTCTTAGAGTAATGCTGTGCGATAACTTGGAAAGCTGCAGAACTACCCACAAGGTAGCACTGGGTGTATATTAAAAACAGGATAACACAATAGGATAACTACAAGGGAGCACCGCCGAAAAGTGCAGAAAATGTAGACAGTTACACTAACGTATAGTCTTCTTTCGCTATTGCATTAATTGCAGGTCGAAGTGCCAAATGGTGTTCACAAAACCCCGTGCACTCCGGCAACTCGAGCTTCTTGACAATACGGACGCTGTGCCAAGCACACCAGTAAGTATTTTTGCGGCTTTTTCGCGTCCGCTATGAACGAACGCTTGCTTCTGCGTTAAACATTCGGCCATTTGATTCGTTAATGGAATTCACGAAGGATGTGAGCACGCATTCGACGAGCATCAATCGCGCATGCTGCCGGCCGCCAGCACCGCAGGACTCTGCGCTGCCTCGGGCTTCGAAAATGCTGCTCTAGCAGTAATAATAAAAAAATTGTTTCGAGTAGTTGCCGTGCAACAGCAAACGCAGAAAGTTGAAGCCAAACAGCACAGATCAAAGATCGCCTCACCTCTCGGCTTTCTACCGTCCGGGAATCCGAGCATGGGATCGTATTTGGGCTGGTAAGTTTTCATCTCGGTGCTTGGTATGGTCATCAACGGGTTCCCGTTGGTCGTGGTGAGCGTACCGTAGTACTGGCCCATGCTTGCGAAGGTTTGCCAGAAATTTTCCGAAATAAACGGCCGGTCGCGCCGAACAACCACGACGTCCTTCGCTTTCAGATGTCCTTCGTGGCCCGTTACAATCCTAGGCCTGCTCGCCTTCTTTGAAAGATAATTTAACTTCAAACCAAATTAAAGTAATACGTTTACAACAAAATACACAAAATAATTTTAAATATTACCTAAATTTATTTTATTTATTTATTAAATAACTCATGTCGCTACTAGTGCCAAAAAAAAGTTTAGCTGTCATCATCATGAGTCGCTAACGTTTTTGGACATGGAGGAAAGAATACCTTTTCTTTCCTCCATGTTTTTGGATGTTTTTGCCCGCGCAACAGGCCGCTTTTTAAAACGGCGTAATGTTCAACTTTTCCTTTAGCCTTTGTCAAATGCGAAGAACCACAAGATGAACTCGTAAACCTTGCAACTTAACGGAGCGCCGTAGTCTTTTTTTGTGTGCGCTCTGGCGTGCAGGAAGCGAAATGGATGACTACGAGAAGATCGAAGTCGTCGGACGAGGAGCGTTCGGGTATGATCGTGCGGCAACTACCACGGATATTGTATTCTCATAACAAAAGCACCGTCGTGAGAAAGCAGGAGAGAAATTCGTTAAAGCGACAATGTGTCTGAATGTAAATCGCTCCTTTTGGCGCTGTAACGAACGTAACCAAATCTCTGCGCTGCAGAAACGGGCCCCAACGAACGGCGATCCGTTCATTCGAAAGATTATACGGAAAAGATACGGAATTCAGTTGAGGAGCGACTTTTTACGAAACACCGTCCCCTAGAGCCCGTTTTTGAAATCGCACGGCCATCCCAAATAATGTCATTCGGTACTTTAAGGCCTTAAAGGGACACTGAAGTGATATGTAAACATTGCGGGTTTACTTGCGCAAATTGTAGTCCGGAGTCCCCAGACCATGTTTCGACCACCCTGGGCGCGTTTACGCGATTTTATTTAGTAGAAAAATTAATTCGAAAATGCTGTCCTCCTCTCTTTACGCTCACCCATTTTCTGCGGCGTTTTCGTGTGACGTCGAGAGGAGCCGAGCTCGCAATTGGCTGCGCTACTGCACGGCTCCCCCGCCTTCAGACAGTCAGTCGGCCCAGCGTTTCGTCCGCCGGCCGCCGACGGGTCGTCGCAATTCGTTCGCTCAGTTGAAACGAAGCCAGGACACGTTTGTGAATGGTAGAATCTGCCTTTCTTTACTTGGTTAGTTTGTACATTGTATCTAGCTCCAAGTCAAGGTCGCTTCACACAAGCGCTGCACAAGCGCATATGCGACGCTTCGCTGACTGGTACGCCAGTAGGAAAATATAAGGCCTCTTGAAGGCGGGAGAAGAGTCAGCGAAGTCAATATAGGTACTAAGGAAATAAAATCAAATGATATTTTTACAGTACAGCGTAAAACTAGGGTGCGGGAAGCACTTTTTTGCGCTGGGCGAACAAGCACAGCGGTCAGCAGCACGACTACGCATCTGCGAACGCTTTTCCGTCTACGAAATGCAATTGCTAGACGTGAGCTATTGTGGAAACTCAGGCGACGCTTACTGCACGAGCGCAATACAACAAATAGTCACCTAAGCTGCTTGAAATGCCAAAACTAAATAAAAGTGTAAACTAGTTGTACAATATATACCCTATATTACCAAGGCCAGCAGAGCCCGCTCCGTGGCCGAGTTGTTTGGGGCGCTAGATATGCCACCGAAACTATTTTGCAAGTCAGGAGTTCGAATTCCCGCGGGTACGTGCTTTTTTTTTTCTGTAAGTTAACTTTTTCGTTTTCCGCCGATGTTTTCTATATTGAGTTCACCTTTTTTTGGGCCGCAACGTTCATGGCTCCACGAACTAGTTCACAAAACGCGCGCAGGCTGGCACTGGCGCGCTAGCGAGTTCTCGTTGGCGTGCTGTTGCCATAAGCACCGACTGCTTGCAGGCAGTGGGCACAGGCCAGAATGAACAGACCCTTGGCCTGGTGAGAACACGCTTTTTACGATACAGGCATGAGGGAGGCAAGCTCCAAATATGGGGGAAAAGCGCATGACATTTGGGCGTCTGCGGGTACGCGGAGGGCGTTCATGCACTGCGTAGGTTTCGGCTAGTGAATGCTACGATTCCAAGCCGTCCTAGGAGGCTTATCTTTATGCATTTTTACAGCTGACAACATGGCAGAAGCGCCGTACGATGATTACTGAGTTATTGAGAATGCCCATTCAACAACACCAACAGTTGTGTTTTACAGAACCGAAACCGAAACTTGTTTGGTTGCTCACCTTGGGCATCGTCCAATCACGGTGCCCGCTCCTCCTAACGTCACAGCTTTAGTTGGTGCGGCCGCCGCAAACCGCGCATGGTAGTTTTTCTTCTTTCGCGCTTTGTAAAATAATTACCGATTTGTCAATCGTAAAAACAATGAAAAGTGTGCTAATTTGAGCCAGTCTACGCAGTGCAAGCAAAAACGGGAGCTTGACAAATTCACTTCAGTGTCCCTTTAAACACTGAATGTCATTTTTCGTGTGCGTGTGGCGCGGGTATAAGTCGTACAAGGCTTGAAGCATAGTGAAGCTGGAGTATTTATTTTTATGTTATAAGCCCTAAAGGACACACCATCGCGCATTGCATTAGGTTTGAAATTGCTTACTTACATGTTCCGTCGCTGCTTCTAACTGGGCTAGTAGTATAGTCATCCTCATATCCATCTATATCGTCGTCTTCCTCATGCATGACTGGCGGGCCCGGATCGTTTTGTCCGCAGGCTTTCACATTTTTCCGAAAGTGGAACGCGGCAGCACGTGCTAGAATCGGTGGCAACCGGCTTCGCAAACTGGGCGTCTGCAGCGCGCGCGAGCTGTCTTGTGCTCCCCCCTTGAGGCGCGTACGCACCTGAACTGTTTTCTTGGTAGTTTTTACGAGCGTCAGCGCTATCCTGGACGATTCGGATTCGCCTGCTCTGCCTCGGAAGCTCTTGCCAGCCCGATTTAGTTGCTTCAAATTGACCAGTTATCACATCGCTACCCCGGTTAGGGCAAGGTAGCACCGGCATTTCTGGCCCTACTCCCATGGTTGAAAATTACAATCCCACAGTGCTGCTTTATGTGCAGCCCTGTAGTTAAACCTCTGTCACTATCCAATTGACTGCAAGCTTGGCATGAAGGTCACACTTCAACAGTTAAGCTTTTATAACACCGCATTCAGCTGCAGCATTCACTTGTTTTGTTGACATCGTTACACCCTGTAGCGTGACACCTGTAATAGCGGCTTATTATTTTTTTAACTGGCTCTTTAGCCGTGCTTGTTACATTTTCTTATTCTGCATGCACATTGTATCCATATGGACTGGAGTCGCTGTTTCTGATGTGCATACCATTCGCTGTGTTCCTTGGGCATGCACTTAATCTCCGGCCCTCGGTCTAAGTATAGTCCGTAATAATGAGATGCGTAAGCCTGTAAATATATGTCACCTCTATCATGTCTTTCCTCTCTATGAATCTGTCATCCTCTGCCCCAACTCCCACACCAGCAGGCATTCCGGTGTTTACCCCTAGGTGTGACAATTTACGCCTGCTGGTGGTCTTCCCTTTCCTTTTTCTTGACAATAAATTCATTCATTCATTCATTCAAGCCTGATGTCCATACTATGTTTTGAATCAGGGCCCTTGGGGGGTAGTGGTTCGGCTTAGAAGGAAGAAAATAAATGGACTGGAGATATTATTGAACCCATCTAGGGGTTCACCTGTACAGGTGACCGGTAAAAGGTGCAAAGGCTCGTGGGTTCGTCGTCTGCTCCCGAAACTGCCAGTTCGAAATCTCTCCTGCCTCCCGTACGCCGGCGGCTTTCACGCGAGTATGTGCACGCTGTTTATCTGACACAGGGTGCCTCCCTTTCAGACTAACCCCTAGTAAAGTCAATTGTTGTTATTTATTGAATTTTTGATGCATGAGCGTTTTTTTTTTTTTTGTTGTTTGTTTTTCAGTAGAAACAGATAAACAGCAAGTGCACACGTGCGTGATAGCCGCCAGCGTGCGGGAGGCCAGGAGAGCTCTCGAACCAGAAGTGGTGCGACTCTGTGGGAGAAACCAATGTACCCATGAGCCTCTGCGCTTTTCACCGGTCACCAATTCAGCCCAGTCCGGGGGATGGGGATGTACAGGGGGAGATAGGGTAGAGGAAAGTATAGAGAGGTAAAGAGAGGACAGAAAAGAAGTTAGGGGGTTGTCGCTATGACTAGGACTACCCTGCACGAACTACAACAGAAACACAACATGCTGCGTCCGGGAGGAGGATCTTGACGGGAAGAGCTGCCCATGGTCCCAAGTCTGGAGAGCTTGCTGGATGAAAGGCAGTTTTGGGAAGAGAAAGCCTTGCCATTGTCATGGAAGTGTGAGGGACGTTATCATTCAATGCTTGTGCTCGAGTCCTCAACAGCAGCCTCCTATGACGTCGTACCCTGAAAACTTTGCCAAATTCTGGTCACGCAAAAGTAGTGCAGCGCAGCTGTTGTGGTTAACCACTAACTTCTGTAGCTCGTCCGTGTCTTGTGTGTCAACCGGCTTCCTCCCTTCGTTCTTGCGGAGTGCAGGGTGGTGACGCTGTACCTGCAGAAGTCGACGCAGCGGAAGGTGGTCATCAAGCACATCCCCGTGCAGCAGATGTCCGCGGAGGAGAAGGAGGGCTCCGTGGTCGAGGCCAAGGTGCTGGCCATGCTCCACCACCCAAACATCATCGCCTACTACGACAGCTTCCTCGAAGAGAAGAGCCTGGCCATCGTCATGGAATACGCTCCGGGTACGCTCGAGGGGGACAGGCCTTCCTCCTGCAGTGGACCTGGATAAACTGGTTGATGATGATGATGATGGTGGGGATGATGATGACACTTCGGGCGCTCCTGGTGCGCCTTATACTTGCAGACCTTGCTGGTGTCTGGACCGGTGGACATTGTGCAATGTTGGGGTTGTGTTCGACGACTGCAATTCATCGCAGAATGTGAAGTCGGGATGTACTGTCATGATCATTATTATCATCATGACCCTCTTGATTGTCAGGAATAAGCTGCTCCGCATGTTAAAGAGACACTGAAGTCAAAATACACGTTACAAAGAGGGGAACAGTGCAACACAGACGAAACACAAGAAAATGACAACCACGAGCACTGACAAAGTGGCAACCATAAGTGTTCAGCGCTCGTGGTTGTCACTTTCTTCTTGTGTTTCGTCTGTGTTGCGCTGTTCCCCTCGTTGTCATTATGCACCAACTCGCCCGAGCATTAACCATTGCAAAAAATACAAGCTGCTCTAGATCGATAGATTAGCTCACTGAGAACATAATTATACCACTCCTGCGCGTAGGTTTTTTTCAAAACAAGGTAGAAAATGGTGAAAACATGAAAGACAGGTGCGCCTCCGCTAGCTACACCGCGCAACTTCCACTGGAAGTGCTTAAAGGAGCCATGAAGAGAAAATACAACTTCGTTTAATGAATTTGAAAGAACTAGGATTCAGTATCTCACTCAGCTCTATTACAGCCCCAAAAGATGTTTTTTAACGAAAAAAAAAGCAAGAAGTATTTAAAAACTTTCAAATTTTGCACCACAGTGACGTGTTATGAGCAAGAATGACGTCATACGGGCCAACAATAAAATATAATTTTCAGTGCGTTAACTGCACGTTAGCATTCAAGTGATACGGTCAAATGGAACTGGAGGCCCCATTGCAGACGTCCAGTCATGTGTCGTCGCGACAGGTCAGTTAGGTGGCCGCCAATCACACAAACAATGTTCCGTGATGTCATAGACAAGTTGCGGGAAATTGGCTAGGGGGTCGCCATGGCTTCACACGTTTTCTTTAATATCTCCGTTACTTGTTCGAAGATTGCGATGATATTGGTATCATTGTTATCGGGACTAAGCAGTCTTTCTAATAAACCCAACTTGTATTTTGTCTTCATGGCTCCTTTAAACTGTCTGCCGTGCGCAACGTCTTTTCTGGCTGCTGCTGGGTGGTGCTACTCGTCCATACTTGGGGCGGCGGTACCGCTTTTCGAGGAAGCATGCAAGCTTCCTCGAACGGTTGGTTTGACGCAACATTCGCGGGGCCTCAGAAGGACAATATGTTTTTCTTCAACAAAGCGTCAATACTGATCACAAGTCCCATAAAGGAACATTTTGCTTCACAAACAGTGACTGCAGTCGCTGTTTGCATCACGTTTGATTAGTGGTTTCTCAGCATTGAAGGCATTTTTTGGCACCGAATCAGTGCTAAAATGGGTATGGAAAGGTCAGAATTCCGATCGAAACCAACTTGTTGGTTGCCGTCAATGTCCCCTTAACAGTGGAACGATGAGTGTGATATCACCCTGCTCCTTTTAAAAGACGCTAGGACTGTTTTTCATAGCCTTCACTGAGTGTAAGCTCAGTGTAAACCGAACTGAATATATTATATAAGCATTCAAGTCCAAACACATATGATGCTACACTGGCTGCACACTAGTGTGGCACCAGTGTAGATAAAATAGAATAGCCCTAGTGGCATGTGACTAGCCAGGCGAGTAGAATAACGTACACCATTGTCCCTGTTGAAAAGAGTAATTATGATTCCTCTTCCTATGATGGAAAGAGGGATATGATGTCCTGTGAAGGCACATAATTGTGACCTCTTCAAAGGCAGATTGGCAAGTTATCTTCGCACTAATCTGTATGCTGGATTGGGAACAGGTGTAGGTGTTTTTGTGCACCCATGTATACACCTAATACCTGAAGTCATATTCTGTGTGTGTTTTTTTTTTTTTTGACTAAGCAAACATACCTTGCATGTGTGAAACAATTAAAATATGTATATATATTGGCGACAGAAATAGTTCAGGCATTTTTTGCACATACCGATTCCTTCAAACAGATCAAAAAGGCACAACCATGAAAACATGATTTTTGAGTCTTACAGGATGCTTAGTATTTTCTGTGAGGAACCAGACGAAAATTAAAAATGGCTGAAATTAAAAATACCGAGCGATCTGCAATTTTTGACATGCAAGTGCAGGATTAGCTGTGATATCACCACCCAAGAACGAACTGAGGGCTAATTTTTTGCTCTGGGTGATCAAATAAACGTAGGAATAGGTTTTTGACTTTGGAATGAGAGGGCATGTAGTCGAAGGCTTGACGCAATACCGTCTTTTCAAGTAGCGTAATGATAACATAGTTTAAGGGCCACTGACTTGTGAACAAGGGAGTAGAGTTGCTCCCAAAACATCGTTTTGATTTTTCTTGACATGGTCAGTGACGCAAAAAATATATCCTAGATTTTGCAGACGCGATGTCATGACGCAAGACTAAATATCGAAGGTGATAGTAAATGTATGCACTCGTGACACATTTGGAAACCAAGTGTATGTTTTGTCCTGTTGAAGATAAATTGTATTGGGGTCATCCTCACGGCGTCAGTACTTCTTGCAGGTGGAACTCTGTGCGATTATCTGAAGCAGAGAGGTCGTGCTCTACTTTCTGAAAAGGTAACGTCCGCAAGCCATCCAGTTTCTGTAGCTTTGACATTTCGTCTCACAGTGCCGTTTGATAACAGGCGTTCCTCACTTTGATGCATGGTATGAGAGTACAACTGACATTTATTTTATTAAGGTGAAAACCTTATCTGTCTTATTCGAAGGTTTCCCTCGAATCACACAGGCATCAATGCCATTGACGCAAATACTCAAGTGAAGCAAGGAAGGCCAGAAGCAAACCAAAGAGTGCCAGTTGTGATAAGAGATGGTTGATAATCACTAAAGTTAGATAATGACTGACCAGTGATTGGTAGGAGCGATTATTAAGGTGGATTACCGTATTTACTCGCGTAATGATCACACTTTTTTTTCCAAAAATAGGATGCAAAGTTAGGGGTGCGATCATTATGCGAAGTAAATTTTTCGGGAAAAAGTTTTAGCGCAGAAAATGCAAGTTGCAGGTCAGAATGTTTACGATAAGGCTCATGAACATAATAAACATAACAAATAACAACTCCACTGATCACCGAATGACCACCGAGTAATGCAAAATGCAGTTTTTTCATTACGGAACCTGCCGGAACGAGTTTTGCTGTGAGGTGAGAACAGGTCGACCAATAAGTGGCTGCTGCTGTCACAGTGTGGGACATCAAGACATGGCTGCCTGCCGACGCAGCAAGCCAAGCGCGTTTTTTTTTATGTTTTGTGGGTACATTAAGTGCATTTAGTGAGAGTTTCTTCCGCACCAATAATGAACTCATGCACGCTTGCCGATATCTCTAATATCATCAAGTCCGCGGCAGTAACGTAAGCCATGTCCGCTTTGAAAAAGGAGGAAACTAACGTAAGCAGGACCATCGTCATCTAGACTTGGCACACAACGACATATGGCTGCGGCAAGTTCAGGGTGCGATCATTGCACGGGAAATAAAAAAAAGTCATATTTTGACGACGAACTTAAGGAGTGCGATCATTACGCGAGTAAATACGGTAAGTTTAGGATAGATTGAGGTGAGTTAAAATGGATTAGGGTGGAATAATGACTGAGTAGTGGTTGACTCTAATGATTAGTCAGGTTGGGTTAAGGTGAATTAAGACAGATTAAGGTAGTAATTAGGATGGGTTACAGTGGGACTAATGTGGACGATGGTGGATTGACATAGAATAAGATGGGTTAAGGACAGTGAAATAGCACAGCCACTGTTTCGACATGCGGACGTACATACATAAGAGGTGCCCATCACAATACGCCAGGCTTTTGGTTATGAAGCACGTTAGTGTACTAACAAATTTTTTTTTTTCCCTTGTCTCCAGGAGGTACTGCACTACTTTGGGCAGTTAGTGCTCGCTCTAGAGCACGTCCACTCCAGGCAGATCCTGCACCGGGACCTCAAGACGCAGAACCTGCTCTTGAACCAGTCCCGAAGCATCGTCAAGGTCGGCGACTTTGGCATCTCCAAGATCCTCAACAGCAAAAGCAAAGCTGAGAGCGTAAGCTCCTTGAATTCATTTTTGTGTCAGGCCTTCTTTTCTTTTTGAAATCCACAGTGCTGCGGTGTCTGTATACTTTAAAACGAATTTTAAATGCGCGAGTATTTCCATGTGGATTTGGCGAGGAACCCCGTTCGTCCGCCTGTAACGCTTGGTATGTCACAGTTTCGCCAAATATAGAAATACCATCAATAAAAGGCGGTAGGGCCTTCATACTTTGAAATCAGCCTCGTTATATTGCCTCTAAAAATGTCTTCCGAGCAGTGCATGCGAGTGTAGGAGTGAAGCCTATTTGAAGGGGCACTTAGTGTACAGTACAATTCAGCAGTTCCAACTTTAGAGTTCTGGCAATTTTATTTTAAAATTTAGTGTGGTTCATTAACCCAACTTAAATCATACTGGGGCACACGGATAGGTTTGCACGGCATCCATGTTACAAACAGTGACGATCCAGTAATACAGTTGAACCCCTTTATAAGAGACACGTACCGGGGAGCAGTTTCTGTCTCTTATATCAGATGTCTCTTATAAGCAGGGTACCATTTTTTCACTTACTAATCAGACCCTAGTTCAATGTGGGCACCGTATGACTAAAATAAGCTCAAAAGAACGCTACAGCATGTTGCAAAAGATCTATTCTAATTTATGTTCGTCCCCCAGAATTTATGAAACAGTTCTGAATATCTGTTTGCTTCATGACTGTATTTACACTGTATTTTACAACCGATTCTGCAAGCTTTTTTTTCTTTCCTCGTTTGTGGAAGGTGAATCGTACATGTTGAGTTCACAAGCCTGATGAATAGGCAGAGCGCACAGCTTCTTCCGCTGTGGGCTCAGGCTATTCATTATGCTTGCAGGAGTCAACATCTGCGATGCTTCTTGATTGGGAGCTATGCGAGTGGGAGAACCCGCATGTGCAATCGCACTCCATCCAATAGATTGCAGTAAGCTTCAACCACTTCTGTAAGTTGCATTTCCATTGGCAGGGCTTCTAATCGTCATTTCATAGCTGACTGAACCACTGTGTGTTTGCTGAAGTTATAATAAATAGTGACTGCAGGCGTCTGTCATTCACCTGTGCTTCCAGGATGGAAGCAACTGCAATTAGTGACTGGTGGCAGTGCGTCTGAAGTTAAAATGTCTGTTACAAGCGAGATTATTGATTAAAGTTCAAGGATGACTTGTCCCTTATAACCAATCTTCTACATCCGATGTCTGTTATAAAAGAGGTCGATTTAATGGGAAAGATAGGGCAGCCAACCATGTGGGTCAATAGTGTCTCTTATACCCATTTGTCTCTTACATCAGTGTCTCTTATAACGAGGTTCAGCTGTATTGCAATCGTAATAAGTTTAGAAGGCATTAGCGAGAAGGATGCGTAGTGCTGGTGTTTATTAACTAACTGTCATCGAAACGAGCATGGCCATTAGTCATCATCTCTTACTACTTAAAACATTATTCGCTGTAAGCAAGTCTTTTGTAGAGTGATGAAGTGTGGCCTGAATAAGTTGCCTCGGTTTCAGTTGGTTGGCACTCCAAACAACCTTTCACCAGAAATCTGCAAAGGACAACCGTAAGTGTCTCGTTTTAATGCAGCGACACCTTACTCCCGGTACTTTTACTGTTTGAGTGGTAACGATTTATTTCCGGTTTGGAACTATTTCAGCTACAACCAAAAGAGCGACATCTGGGCATTGGGCTGTATCCTGTACGAGCTTATGACACTCAAGAGTGCATTCCAAGGCGACGTGAGTGTGTCCTTTTGCCGTGCAGTGTGAGAAAGTACAGTCTTTGTCAAAATTTTCTAGTAGGCCACAACTAAGCTTTCTCTACCACAAAGAATTCAAAGAACCTCTAAATGTGACAAAATTATTTTATTACAATGAGAAAGAAAGGCTCACTTCCTCTAGCTTTCTGGCACAAAACGTTGCAGCCTTGTTCAGGACGTAAGCTTGTACACTGAATTTCTTGCGCTTTCAGCTTGGCCTAGAAAATTTTGACAATGACTGTACTTTTTCGGTGCCTCGTAAGAAACCACCATAAGGAAATGGTGGTTGAGGTATTCCACCATTCATGCCAATTAAGATAACAAGTTGAGTTCAAAGCTGGCATTGCCACATCACATGGGAGCCCGAAATTCCAATGCACTGAAACCTGAGTTCTAGTATATTCGTGAATTGAATGAACTGCTGCATGCACTGCAGAAACACTCAGGCTTTTAGACACGCCTTTTACAGAGCAGTCTATATGTAATTGATGATATTGTTTGTCACAAAACATGTTTTCACATTCATCAATTAATATTTTCGTTAGTATCAAAGTGGACGTAGCAAGAATAGGCTGAACTGGTTGAGCTTGTCTTTATGTAGCGCTGTAAGCATATTCCTCAGTACATACCATGCGGTGCTTTTTTATGTTACTTGTTCAGTGGGATGCCAGTTTCACACAGTAAGCGTGGAACGCCACAAAACTTTTCGTTAATCTGAAAATTGTCACTTTTGACTAATGCAGAATGTCTCGTGACAACAAGCAACCTATTTTCCGGCAATAAATTCTGCTCTGCCTTGTGTGTGGTTGATAAATATGGTCATTATGCGCGACTTCTTGTAGCTTGCAATAGGCCTTTCGCCCCCTCAGCCAAACATCTTGACGTGTTTCACTTGTGATGCCTCGTGGCTATAGCCTGGACTGCGCCTACCATTTAATCAGTAGTCCGCCTTTTTATTGTCTTTTCGCTCTCCCGGTAATATGTAAACAAGTCGCAAAACGTGGCATTTTCCTATTTTCTGCCTCTCTTGTTCAGCAAACCTCCGTAAAATAAGGTTGTGCAGTTAATTTTTGTTATAAAGTCAACTTCTCAAATACATTAAAATTCGTTCGTAAAACTGGGGAAACTTGGAAAATCGGGCTTTGTAAAAGTGGGTTTCAACCGTGCTGGAAATGCAGTCACCGCAACTGGCAACACGCTAGATTTCAGAACGCCCTGAACACTAATTAGCTGCAAAGGGAAGTTACACTAATTAAACTGCAGTCTCAGTTGGCACATTTTGTTTCCTAAATCATACGCCCTATATCCTGTTTCTTACCTCAAATTACGTGGTTTGTGATCTGCATACCTCGAAAAGCTGATCTGTTTCGTGATCACATGCTGTCAATTTCACACACAGCCAAGCATTTTTGTGTTGGTGGTATTCAATTGTGGGCACCAACACCATGCCATCTCGTCATCTGAAGAAGCAAGCCATGCATCTGCCAGGCAGATTGTGATGCTATATATCATGGTTTCTCAAAGTGGGTTCCGTGGAACCTTGGGGTTCCGCGAGCCACTGATAAATTTTCCCTGGTTCCGCAGTCGCAAAGTCTTATATGGTGAACTTGAGGTGTGATCGATCTAAGGAACCTCCATTACTCACGCCCGAGTGTCAGTAAGCACATCTCGGCGCATAGCAGAAACGCGCGTGCTGCGCAATAAATCTCGCCAGCAGCTTGTAGCCAGCCAGACTCCGAAAACGGGCCACGTGGTTAGACTATTGCACTTTAATCTCGGCCTTACGCATTTCTCCTGTTTGGAGATAGGTGCCGCTAGCGTACGAATTCGCGTAAATTGCTTGCTTTTGAATTTATTGCACGTTAATGTAGCATGAACGGAATGAAAAATGGCGGGAGGGGGGGGGGGGGGGGGGCGGTTCCTCGGCACCTAACGGAACTTAGCAGGGTTCCCTGGGACCAACATGCTTGAGAACCCCTGCTATATATTTTCGCTCCCCCTTTTTTTTTTCACACTCTCTCTCTCTCCTCACACAGTCAACCATGAATGTGTTTAAACTGCTTGCAGGTTACCAGTGGGATGTCTCTAACATGTCTCTAACATAACTCTCCTCGTGCAACCTGAAGTAGTTCATACTTCATCTTTTTTGCACGGTTTTGGCGTCGTGTGGCAAAACCAAGTTTTAAGGGAAGCATGCAAAGAATGTATAAAGGTTTGCGGCAAAAGCCTGCGCTTTGCATTCCAAATCTGACAGAAAGAACAGATCTCACTGAAAACATGCTTTCAAAGACAAATGCCTCTTGATAAACCTCTTCTAAGAACCACCTGCGTACAGATAATAGGTCAGGAAATTCTACGCTATTATTTCCATCTTTCTGCCGTCTTCTATCGCCAGGTTTTTACTAACACCACTGTTACTGTCACTGCGACAGCAGCAGCAACCCTGTACTGCTCCGTGCCGCACCCTGAATACTGCAGCACTGTCCTCGCAGAGTTGACGATGCTCTTTCCCGTGCAGCACGTGCCGACCATAATGATGAAGATCCTCAAGGGTTCGTACGAGCCCGTGCCTGACCGCTACAGCGCCGCGCTGCGTGGCCTGCTCGATCAGATGCTGCAGAGGGAGCCCTCGCTGAGGCCGACGGTCCGCCAACTCTGGGGGCACCCCGTCCTGCTGCCGGTCATCGTCAACCTCTGCCTCACCATCGGATCGCTGCCCTGCGTGGCGGAGTAAGTCCGGCATACCTCTCGCGCTCTCAGAGTCCATCAATGTACACCACATGTAAAACTGTGCTTCGGAATCGGAGCCGTGCAAGGCTTGTGCGGCATCTAGCGGACAAAAACTGGACTTTGCCAAACGTTTACGTAATAACACAGTTCAATGAAGTAAGGCTCACTTTTCAAAATTAGAAACATTAAATTAGGCAGTTTTCACTTATGTTTCCACAGTTTTTCTTTTACGACTTATGGCAGCAGACGCAAGCACTCGAGTACTACTGGATTTACTCGCGTAATAAGCCCACTTTTCTTTTCTTCTCTTTTTTTTTTTTTTAAGAAAATTTAGCATGATATGGGTGGGAGGGTCTATTATGCGGGAAAAAGTTGCAACAGATTTTCGAAATATGAAATTTCATACAATAAAGATGCTAAGCGAAGCGCCATGAAAACTTTACTTTTGCAGTAAAAATACGTAGGTAAATATGTAATGATATATATTTTTTTTTAATTCACAACATGCAAGTGGCCCCCTACTTGCCATGAAGCTGTCCTCCTCACTGAAGTCGCTTGCAGTTAGACGTTTGTCATCGACCCACAGCACACATCGTCTTCCGTGCTGCCAAGGCACTCCAAAACATCTTTTTCCACACTGGGAAGCCTCCCTTCTTTGGGCCCACGAAACACACGGCGATCCTTGTTCATCACCGAACCTCTTGTTTTCGCCAGTAATGTACATGCACTGGGTCAACACTGAAGTGCCGCCCAGCCATGCAGTTTCCGTGTGCATCAACGCATGCTGCACCACCTTCAGTTTAAAACTGGCTGTGCAGCTCATGTGCTGGCCCATCGTACGGCACACACCAAGAGCATAAAAATCATAGAACACAGCTGAATGACAAAACCATGGAGTGTAATGGTGAAGCCCTGGAACAGCACAGAGCAGGGAAGGAGTGTAGAGTACATTTGGTGCTTTGTTTGCACACCGCAGTGCTTTCATGGCTTTATGCAAGAAGGTTTGTTTTGTGTTCAGCAGGTAGCACTCCACAAGCGTGCAATTTCTAAATTGTGAGCCACGGCATCATTTGCACTCACGTCTCTGACTACTGTGGAGATTTTGTTTTGTTACAATGCTTTTTTGGCATTTCTGCGCATACTGTGACGTGATATCAAATTACTGCGATTGTTGACGGCATCAGAAACCATGCCAAGGTAACAATACATCAAACAGTACCTTTTCTATTCCCGCTGCATTTTTATGCACGGTAACAAGAAAGTAAATTCTCAAGAAGAAAAAAAGGGGGGTGGTGGCGGTTCGTTATGTGAGCGGGTTCATTATGCAAGTAAATACGGTACTTCAACTTTCTGTCGACAGATGGCAGGCTAGTCAACTTGCCCCTGTTTGCCCTCAGTGCGGGGGGCCAATTGCAGGCCGCTTTTTGAAACATGCACCCTATGGAGAATTTCACAACTGGTGTATATTGAGGAACTTGTTCATCTCCTGGCAATGCTTAAAGCTAGAATAAAAATATTTCTAAAATTTTAAATACTCAAGCACTTTATGAAGGCCACTAATCATGGCTAGTGTGTGTGGTATTGTATAATCTGATATAAAAAAGTTGGGATATACAGTTGGTATAAATAAAAGTAATTTTATATATCAGTGGACCTGTTGCTTGACAGGGAGACAAATTATGAGCTGATTACTGCTTTTGTTAAACCTTAACTAATTTTTTCCACCCCAATGGCTATGCAACATGTGACACTTCATGTACAGCAGAAAGGGCATTTCAGGTACTTTTATGCCTATCTTCAAACACAGTGTGTCGGCAGCTACTGAAAATCTGGGTTTGCAAGTTTCAGTAGGTTGATCTCGCAACCACTGTCACCAAACTCAGCTCAGCACAGCAGTGTATAAAAAATTGCCCACACCGCAAAGCTAGCTTGAATTTGTAGCTGACAAAATTTATGCAATTCGCAGGTGTGCAGACATGTGGCTGCACTTTTTTCTGGTTGCTAATTAATCGTACACAAGAACTATCATGTGACTGCCTATAACTCGAGCTTTAAATGTGCAAATAGTGTAGTGGGATACAATAGTGGCCATCACCGGACTCATTGAGAATAACCCCTAGGCCTCTCTTCCAAATGCTGCATAAAAATATGTTTTCTTTGGCAAGTGCAAGTGCATGACCTCCACCTCGCAACTTTTGCCATGACACTCGATCGAACAACGCAGTTAGAAATATCTTTGGCATTCAAATGATCAAGAAAAAGACACCTTGCTATTGCAGCATTTTTCAATTTGAAATTGTTTACTGCATTTTACGCTGTACATGCATGCAGTTCAAATTTAGAAAGTTTGCAGAAAGATAGTGCAGTTCGTACCTTGTGATGCTCTGGTAAAAACACTTTCTCTAAACGTTATTTCAGTGTTATGTGCATTCCAAACTGATTCAAAAGGGTACTTCTTCCCCAAAGTTGCTGCATATTTGATTTTTTAAGCGCCTAAGACGACATACTAAATGTTGTGAACTGCTCCAGATCAAGGTTTTTCTGCGCCAAAATCGAAATTTTGCGGCTCCAAAAACTGTTCCCATATCTGTTTGGGCTGTCTCACCCTTGTGCATGATCTGATGTGCAGAGCTTTCTGCTGTGCCATACCATCACCGAATGTGGCCAGTTGTGTTATCACGTCAAACTGTTTGCTTTTTTAGGAAAGACCACCAGTCATCCACGCCGTCCCTGACGAGTTTACGACCCCTATCCCGTGCCAGCTTAGGTAACAGTCTTCGTTCTGGTCACAGTTGTTAATTTGTGTTAACCACATTATATTGCTCAGCTAATACCAGTTACAAATAACTATCGCTCTGCTTTTTTTCCGCTGTACCAGAGATTTAACAAATATGCTTGAACTGGGAGGAAATTACAAAAGTGCAAGGGACTGCAGACTAAGGCAATTTATGAGAAAAATTGAGGAAAAAACAAAATTAGAGCACACACATGACGAAAAACTTAATCGATGACAACACATTCGAACTTTTACCCTCTGCTCTCTTGTCACTTTGTGTCAAAGGCACTTAGCTTTGTATCAAGTTGAAAATTATTCCTTGTCCTTTGGCTTACAAATCTTAGTGACGTGAAGCTTTGGACTCTGTTTTCGTTCCTTGATGAGACTGGTGTCATTGATAGTGGTGCAAACATTCGCGTTTTTAAACTGTTTTAATATTTTTGCTGTACTTTATGCCCACAAAATCTTAGTGACATGAAGCTTTGGACTCTGTTTTCGTTCCTTGATGAGACTGGTGTCGTTGAAAGTGGTGCGAACGCTCGCGTTTTTAAACTGTTTTAATATCTTTGCTGTACTTTATGCCCACAATCACATGCCACTTTTGTCTGTCTCTTTATCATTTTTTTTTCTTTTTTTCTCACACCTATTGCTCTCTCTTCTCCCAGCACGTGTTTATCCTTTCTACGTCTCATCCCTTCTGCAGTGTAGCCTGCACGCACTCGCATATTCCAACAAACCACTCTCTCCTTTTCGATAAAGGTAACTATCTATCTCTGCATTCGCCACTCTTCCCCCACTCTTTTACCAATCTTCGGAAAATGTTAAACTTTTTCTCCCTCCTTGAATAGTGAAGTTCTTGTGCAGTCGGTGTCGTGACTTATACCAATAGGTTTGACAGGAACTGTGCGCCTTTCAGGGGACCTGCCAACGTCCTTGCTTTTCTGGGAGCGCAGTAATACGGTGGCCACAGCTACCAGGCTGGAGGTATCCAGTGAACACGGTCCCATCACTGAAGTGGCTGCTGGATTGGATTATATCGTTGCAATCACAGCTGATGGAAGTGCCCTTGCCTGGGAGGTGGTACTGCCATAAGTTCCCTTTAAAGGAGCCATGAAGAGAAAACACAAGTTTGGTTCATTCGAAAGATTGCCTCGTTACAACCATAACGACACCACTTATAACGCAAACTTCGCTCAAATAAGCTACATAATTAGGAAAAACGGGAATGGTCATGCGACCCACCAGCTCATTTCCCGCAACAGAACCTATGCCGTCACATGGGCTAAGCTCTGCGATTGGCGGAGGCCGGCAAAAGCAAACGCATGTTAGGCAGGGCTTACAGTTTGCATAGCGAGCTAAATGCCCGTGAAACATACTGCACATTCTTTTTATGACAAAGAACGGTGGAGTAAACGGTTGAAGTTCCGAACGAACACGCAAGCGTGTGCGCCAATGCGTACGAAACAACCGCCTGGCCGAGCTCGACATCTCGCCGTCGCGCAGACGAATTTTCGGGTTCGAGGCGCTCTGACCTTGGAGGAAAAATGCCGTAAACACCGCGCATTGACGCTCGTATCTTTCTGGTCGAAGCAGAGAGCTCGCGCGAACGGCTTTCCATACACAACACCGGCCAACTGGCATAAGCGATACTGCTACTGAAGTTGAACTATTATTAACCGTAATACAAATACGGCACATACGTACCAGTCTGTATTCGTCCGTGGCGACGGCGCTGACGAGGCAGCGGTGCCGACGGCAGGGCGTTCGTCTGTTGTGGCTATCGCGGAATGGTCGCTTTCCCGTCCACCGCGTATCCCACAACTCTTGCCGCTCGTGCACTTAGAAGCGTTGAGCGTTCAAGTGGTGTGAGGTTGTTAAATGCAAGCCGGAGCTCCTCGGCGAGAGTTTTGTTCTCCGGATCAGGCGATTCCATGACTAGGGCTGCGGGTGCACTAGGTTTTACTAGCATTTTTAAAATGGCCGCCGTCTCGGTCGACTCCCGCGTGTGGGTGCTATATGGAGTCGACATACTAAGTATCTGTTTCATGGACCGGCCCGTGTGACACCATTGCTCACGTCACCAAATGTGCAATTTTAGCGGGAGATTTAAAATTTTGGCTTAAATTGCCTTATTTCTCAGTGAATAAAGCATCATTTGCTTCCGGGAAAGCGCTTGGGGTACTATGAAACACCTAATCTTTCGAATAAAACAAACTTTTGTTTTCTCTTCATGGCTCCTTTAACTCCTTTTTTTTTCTTTTGTTCCCTCGTGGTCTGCCTCCACACACGGAGTCGGACTGGGCTTCAATAAAAGTTTTACTCTCTCTCTCTCTCTCGTAACCTCATGTTCACAAAACTATCAATGCTTTCGACTCATTAGCTCACAGGTTTAAACTTTCCGCTCATTGTGTGTCTCGTCCCATTTCTAATGTAGAACAGGACCAGCTTTTCTTTTTGTTGTTTAGCACTTAGATATGAGAAGCGCAGACCTAGTGTATAGTTGTCGGCAAATCTCTCGGGCTTAGTGGGCACTGGAAAATGACCAAAATTATAGAAGAGTCACAAGAATCTCTTCATTATCATGCTTTTTTATTGTACATGCACTTGTGTTTGGACCTAGTATTGTTTGAAAAAAAAAAAAGTGTCCAGAAAAACATGTTATCGGGTAGTACCATTTACAAGGCTTGAAATATAGGAAAAAAAAATGAATTTATTAGAGTTTGAAAAATCCGGCGGTGACTATGAGCTTCATTTTTAGTGGCATCACTCGGGTGTTCTGAAGCATGCTTGGATATTTGCTGAATGTGCCAGGCCATAAGGGACTGAAGGTTTCACAAAGATATAGTACTTCACTATATTGCCAAGCACCAACTCTCTTATACAGTACAACCTGATGGACTCATTTTTCAAGACGTTTCAAAATAAGAATGCGTGATCTCGGAAAATGTCCTTTGAGGAAATATGTATTCTGAACTAAAAGAAATTATTGCAGGAATAAGCTTTGACAGCGTAATGTCTGAGAAAACGCCGTAAAACTGGGAACGTGCGAACAGCACAGGAAGTTCTAAATTTTGAATTTATTTGCTTGAAATTTCAGATAAGGCTCACTTTTATGTTTAGATACTAGTTTGAATACTTTGCTTATTTTTCCTGAATCAGCGGACTTTGAGTGAACAAAAGTATGTAGTGCACAAATGCACTATGCCTTATTTTATTAGTTCGTGCAATTATGTACAGGAGTTGATAAGAGGGAGAGCTTATCGGACAGGGATTTAATGAGCACGTCTTTTGAAAAGCGCAGATGCAAACGACACAGTTAGATGCTTCTTTCGCATGCATCAGCCAATATTTTCTTGTTCCAATCTACACCTTGTTTGACTTTTAAGATTGGCATGAAAGCAGGTGTGACGCTACAGTGTGCGATACCCTGCCAGCATGCTGAGTTTATCCTTCGTACACGCCTGTGTTCTGACTGATTTAAACTATTCCAGGCAGAAGCTAAAAAGACTGGACAAGGAAAGGAAACTTACGAACTGAAAATATTGAAGGACAAGCCCGTGGACCGAATCATCCACGCCAGCTGTGGAGCTGATTTCATCATCCTGCTTTCAGGTGCAGACCTTGGCAACAAAATTTTTACTTGAAAAAAAAAAAAACAAAGAAAAACTGCTTTTTTGTTGTAGCCTGGACTTTATATTTTGGTAACCTAAGAGCGGCTGATAGATTACACCATTCTAGTCTCTGTTGAAGCATGTTTGCTCTCAAATTATTTTAAGTAAAAACTCAGGAGGGATTTATTATAGTTTAATGCTGGAAATAAAGCAATTTCTGGCCAGTTTCGACGGCTTTAGTATTCAGTATCCAGGGCCACTTTTTATTATCCTACTCTAAATGAAAATATTTCTGTTACTCGCAGCCGTGCTTTGGAGCAGGACAAAAGCGTGTTTTGGTGAAAATTATTTCTGAATAGAACCTCAAGCACTGTACAGCTAACTTGCGCAAAATAGTGCAGAAAAGCTGTGCCTAATGAAATTATGTATCCTTGCTGCCTAGCTATTTCCCCCGGTATGCACTCCAACGACCAAATGTCAAACAGTATAAGATTAAAACATAATTTCCCCTGGTATGCACTCCAACGACCAAATGTCAAACAGTATAAGATTAAAACACAATGTCTGTAATTATGGACTGCTAATTCTAGATGACATGCAATGTTGAAAATGGCGGTATCGGAATTCCCCCTCCCCTCATCTTGTTTTCTCACTAACATCAGGCATGGATCACCTTTTGAGTGTTGATGAGTAGGTCATTATGATGATGGTGGCAGCATGTTAAGGTGTACCTATTACATACACGGTGTTCGGTGTTACACGGTGTTACATACAGATAAGCAAATGGATCCATGGCCCTCTGCTGTGGTCCACTTCATAGGCCAAGTGTAGAGTTTAGGGTCCCAAAACCCCAACATGAATTTTCTCTTCTTGAATAAACACTGACGACTTCTTGCAGAACGCAAAATGCTCCTGTCATTTGGCCGTGGGCAGTCAGGCAGCCTTGGGCATGGATGCCATTCGGACGAAAAAAGGGTATGTTGCGCTACAGTTCTCAATCCACAGCTTGCTGGTGTAATTTTCTGCTCCGTATTCACTCAGGAAGGAACTCCTTGAGACATCTTTCAGAAGTTCTCTCGTTTCTCGTCTCGAGCAGCCCAAGATTGTGGAAGCCCTGCTTGGCCACAAGATAATGCACGTGGCCTGCGCTGCTTCGCACGTGCTCGCCATTGACGAGAGCCACGACGTCTATGCCTGGGGAGATGCCAGACACGGTTTGCGTCACTTTTGCACGCTCCTTCGCTTCGTGTACTTTTTGGACTCTTGTGTGGGAAATTTAAATTTAGGCGGCTGAAATTTGTACACATTGAATAGAAAAAGAATGTTCAAATGCTTGCATGGTCACACTAGTACAACTGAACCACACTGTTGGCGTCAAAGGTTTGCGATGAATGAGAAGAGTGGAGAAAATGACTACTGCACTGCCTGGTGGAACGGCATGGGCTTGATGTGTGTTGAAGGAACACTGAAGGCAACCAGCAAGTTGGTTTCAAACGAAAGCTTGAGCTTCGCATTGCCATTTTAGCGTTGATTCAGGGCTGAAAGATGCTTTAATTTCTGAAAAATCGCTACTCAAACACTCGTCAAACGTGACACAAATAGCAGCTGCAGTCGTCGTTTGCGTCACGATAAACCAGAAGCAAGCAAGGCAGTGGTATATAAAGCAACTGAATAAAACGCTGCCACGTACAGAGTGGTTTGGTTAGTTTTGGTCAAATCTGTCGTGCTTTCCCATATTCCGACGTCCTTTGCCGCTCCGGACCGCTAAGCAGAATGTTCCTTCAAGGGATCCGTGGCCAGTATTGACACTTTGTTGAAGGAAAACATTATATTTCCAAGTCCCTGCAAAGGTTGGCATTGAACCAACTCCTTGTACATAGCTCGCAGCCTTACTCGAAAAGCGGTACCGCCGCCGCAAGTATGGAGGAGTAGCACCGTCCAGTGGCAGCCAGGAAAGACGTTGCGCACGGGGGAAATTTTAACCACATCCGGCGCAACTTGCGAAATACAGCCAGTGGCAGTGGCATGTGCCTTCACATTTTTGCTATTTTAGTGTACAGCACTTTCGTGCCTGTTACTGTAGTTTGACGGCAGCATTGTCCACACTACCAAGTGAACGAGAGAATCAAAGGCAGAAAGAAGACAGAGGAGTGTGGCCAAAGTGTGAGGGGGAGGGCGGTATGCCGGAGCAGTGCGAGACACTCCTCACCAACGACACATGGCGAAGGTGTGAGGGGGAGGCAGTGAGACATGGTGGGTCGTTGTGATCCGCTGCAAGATGATGCCAAAGCATCATCTTGCAGCGTTATCTTGCGTCATCTTGCAGCGACAGCGACAGCGCGTGCCGTCAAGCACTCGACGATGAGGCGTTCACTTCCCAAGAGGCAGTTCACGGTCCCTTCCCGAAACGCCGATTGCAATAATCTTGTGTCATCTTGCGTCATCTTGCAGCGACAGCGACAGCGCGTGCCGTCAAGCACTTGACGATGAGGCGTTCACTTCCCAAGAGGCAGCTCGCGGTCCCTTCCCGAAACGCCGATTGCAATAATCGCGCCGCTGACGCTGACATTTGCGCAGGAGGTTCAAACAAAATTTACGACAACATGTTCAAAGGCAGTGGTGCGCTGTGAGATCACGGCATTCACTCGTCCTGCGATCACTTCCTAAGGCGCAGGAGCTATGCGCCGTGACAGAGAAGTCTGCAGCTCGCACTTCGCACAAACTTCACATTATGGAGTATAGTAATTGTCAGCCATTTTTCTACCTCATTTTTAAAAAAAGCTACGCATAAGAGTGTTATATTCGTGTTCTTGGTGAGCCAATCTATCGATCTAGGGCAACTTGTATTTTGACTTCAGTGTCCCTGTAACGATGCTTGTTTTCCTTGAGAAAGCAGTCGTGTAAATAAGCAGTATGCTTTGCAGCCAGTTTAGATCACCAATTTGGTAGCTGCTCCTACAACCCAACAGGAATTTGCAGCCAGTAGCAATTGCTTACTTCAGAAGGGGGTCTACCAATAAGGACAAATTGTGAGCCTCAGACCGAGGACCAGCTAAAATAGGGAGCTTTTATGTGCACACAGTCAAAGAGCCTTAGCCCAACTTCTGGGTCAGTGCAGAAACTAAACTCGCACTTGTTTTGTTTGGAATGACCGTGAAAGGACCTACAGTTCTCGCTGCCTCTTGTTCATTTACTCATTTTCGAATGAATACATTCTTGTTTCGCACACTCCCCCTTTGAAATAAATCTACTAGACGCGCTTGCTAAACCTCAAACCCTAAAAGCAAGCATTGCAGATCTGGGCTCCCTAGTTGACTCAACCCCGCACACCTGAGGCTTACGCCGCCCTTCCGTGCCTCATGCCTTGTAACTCAGTGGCGATCTGATATTTTGCTACAATCCAACTAGCCTGCCCTTCGGCACGCCCAGCACAAGCTTCTTTTGTACGGCAACTGTGCCAAAGAGCACTAATGCCCCCAGAATGCTCCTTAGAACAGATTGGCTATGTTATTTGTCTGGCAACATTCTTGAAGTGCAAATCTCACGCAGCGGCGACCTGCTACAAAGGGCACAACCACATCGCCATCATCATCATCACCATCAGTTATCAGCATTGTGCCGACTTGATTCCAGCAAATTTCTGCGCAGCGGAGGAATTGTTCACTCCGCTGCTGAAAAGCCAACTGCAGTACAAATTTTGACTCATTGAAAACCCCATTTCCACTAGTCTGTGTAAAAAATGGACACCATCCCGCCCTGCGGAGGTGGTCGTCCAGCGCAGCTACTGTAAATTACTACACATGCTGATGGTATGAAATGTTCGTCGTTGTCTCGGCGGGCTTGTCGCATGCACTCGGCTTCTGTGGCGGCAAATGCTGAATCCTGACGCATGCGCTCAGCGTCCACTCCAGCACTGCGCTAAATTTTTTTTTGTGTGTGTGCCGGAAGTTGCTCCAAATCTTAACTTGGCTGGCCTACCAACGCTCTTTGGCAGGGATGCTGGGTATCGACTTCTCCCTCGCAACCAACCTCCCCGTGAAACTGGAGCTCCCCGAAGGCATTCGCCCGACGTGTTGCTTCTGTACGTCAGACAGCAGCTACCTGGTGACGGACGCTGGCGAGCTGTGGGCTTGTGGAAGCAACAGGTACCCGCCCCCCCTTTTTTATTCTCACATCAAGAACACAGCTGGTGCATAGAAGTGGCAGTTATAATGCTTTAAAACAGCGGTGTTTAACCTTGGGTGCATTGGGTATGCCTTATGGTTACCGTATTTTCGCACGTATAACACGCCCCTGCATATAACCTGCATCCCTCCTCCCCCTTTCCGTCGACGAATGAAAAAAACATATATCCCCGTATATTGCCCACACATTTTATACATAAAAAGAGGAACCAAAGCTACTACTCAAACAACATTACACATTTGTTTTTGCAAAAGAACTTACGTAGTTGGCTACGTAACTAGAGGACTTGCTGCGTACATTTTTTTAGGTTGGTATATTTTGAGCTGTGTGTGCAAAATGAGCACTGTCAGTGGGATAACAGTGGCTTAGTTGCTGTTACTGCTGTAGGGGCATCATGGCCCAACACGCATTGCGATGAAGCTGCACCAACGGAAATACCTCGCATATAATCCGCACCTCTACTTCACCCCTGAAAGTCTCGCATTTTTGGTGCGGGTTATATGCGCGAAAATACGATATTCTAAATTTATGGGGGCACGATTGGGATAAGGGGGCAGGTCAATGCATGGCATTTGTTGAAAGGCTTGTGCGTGCCTTGCTTGGCAGTTTGTTTGGCAGGTGGGGCAGGTGGATAGGCTATGCTTGCTTTGCTTTTTGGCACGACCTCAATTGTTGTGTAAAAAAAGCTTACGTAAGAAGGCATGCAGTGTAGGGTGTGCTTTGTGGCAAAGCCACCTGTTTGCTTTGTTCTTCCCCGCTAATTTGACTCATTCAAGGAATTAAATGATAACAGACGCATTTACATTGACATTATGTGAATAACATTTCTCTGTGAATTTCTACCTGCCGCGGTGGCTCAGTGGCTAAGGTGTTGCGCTGCTGAGTGCGAGGTCGCGGGTTTGATTCCCGGCTGCGGCGGCCGCTTCTCTGATGGAGGCGAAAAGCAAAAACGCCCATGTGTATGGATTTCGGCGCACGTTAAAGATCCCCTGCAGGTGGTCAAAATTAATCCGGAGCCCTCTACTACGCCGCGCCTCATCGCCTGCATTGCGTCAGTGCGTTAAACCCTACAATCAATCAAATAAATCTCTCTGAATTTCTTGCCCCCTAATATCATAATCCCAGGGCAACTAACGCCTAGTCTTAAGGGGTGGCATACATTAAGTTAGGTAAGGAAAGAAACCAATGATAGTGAGTGGCCAAAAACAGCCTCAACACTTCCCGTTTGTAGTTCTGTCTACAACTGAGTGGTCTTCTGCACATGTCCTCCATGACTCCCAGAAAGGTGTGTGAAGCCAGGGTTCATATGCAAACTCTCTGCCCTGTGTCCTTTTTTGACGTTATGGCTTTCCTCTTTCTGGACTATGCGCTGTATACCTGTGCACAATTCGTCTTTTCCCAGGAACGGCAAGCTTGGAATCAAGAACGGTGGCGCAGACGTCGAGAGGTTCACCCAGGTTCCTCAGCAGCTTTACATGGGGAATCACGTGATCCAAGTTTCGGGAAACGAGGGCAGTACCATCATCTTGACAGGTCAGGGCACCTAATTCACGGAGCTCTCCCAGGAAAATAGAATTTTTAAGCACCACGCACAATTTTACCCTACTTTCGTACTTAACAAGCACACCTTCTTTAAAGCAATAGCTTTCTTAGTGGGATTGGTGGCGTCCTGTCAAAAAACTAGTGCGTTTCCCCATTAGCCAGTTGGTCGACCGAAAAGCTGAAACAGTTGCTCGAAAATCTCGAAAAAGGAACGCTTCTGGATAAGACAATACACGTATCGATCGTGAAGGAGCACAATAGTATACTTTCAGCTCATAGAAAATTGTATCGTTATACACTTAGATCATTCACAGATGCATTTACGTAGCGTGCGAAAAATCATCGCGTGGCTTCGTTCTTCGTTAGCAATTTGGGTCTCGCAAGGTTCGACTATTAATTGGACGCACTTTTAGCGAAGGTTTTGACGCACTTTCGACCCAGTTTTGATGTGAGAACGCTTTCGTGCTTCTCTCAACTTTAAAAAAAAATGCTGTTTTTTTTTTTTGTTTTTTTTCCTCCCCGAGGGGTTTCTTAGTTGAGTTCTGGTGCTTGCTGTTTCCAAAGCAAAGAAAGTTTCCTTTACTAGACCATCTCGGAGCCCACATACTGTCTTTGCAATGCTACTGACAGCTCTGTTCAACGAGTTTCTTATTTCGCACAGTGAAAAAGGGACTCAGCCACCTGCAGAAACAAATTTTAGTGTTTATTTTTAAGCTTCAAGGTGACCTACGTGAGAGAGAACCTTGCAGAATTCACAGATCAACATTCACTGATCATCATCATCATCATATTTGATACCCGCTGCAGGACATAGCTTAACAAAGTGTACTGTTGGGCGAGTTGGTAGTTCATTGTAAAAGATGCTACATCACGAAATAAAACACAGACACAGAAAGACGACTGGACAAGCGCTGACTTCCAACAAAATTTAATACGATGAACCTTGCACCTTTTTTTATACACATTGTTCATGTTAACATAACTACAAAAAAATTCTAATCTCTGGTATTGCACAACCATATCAGCACACGTTCAATGCACTTGGCACAATCTATACAAACAACACGTCACGTCATGCCCAAAGTGCAGCACGCGTTCGAAAGGGAGTCTATCTCTTTTTTTGACAATACAATAGACGCCCGGCTTACACATTTACTACCTGCCTTAAAATTTCGTGCGCTTCAATAATTTTTCGAGTAGTTTGATTACCGCTTCTTCCTATCACCTCGCACATTTCAAAGTGAGGTTTGCATCCGCAAGATTTGCAATGCATGGTCAAAAACCCATTGTTTCTTTTTTTGACATTGTTGTCGTGCTCCCTCAATCGGTCATTAAGGCATCTGCCAGTTTGACCGACATACACGGACCCACATTTCCTCAGGGGAATGCGATAAACCACCCGATCCACGCATGGGACGTACTGTGTACGATGCTCAAATCAAACTACTCGAGAAATTATTGAAGAGCGCAAAATTTTAAGGCATGGTAGTAAATGTGTAAGCCGGGCGTCTATTGCATTGTCAAAAAAAGAGATAGACTCCCTTTCGAACGTGTGCTGCACTTTGGGCATGACGTGATGTGTTGTTTGTATAGATTGTGCAAAGTGTATTGAACGTGTGCTGATATGGTTGTGTAATACTAGAGATAGAATTTTTTTGTAGTTATGTTAACATGGAGAATGTGTATAAAAGGTGCAAGGTTCATTGTATTAAATTTAGATGGAAGTCAGCGCTCGTCCCGTCGTCTTTCTGTGTCCGTGTTTTATTTTGCGCTGTAGCATCTTTTATAATGCAGAACATAGGCCTCTCCCATGTTAACCCAGTCACTCCTATCGTGGGATGTCCCAGTTCATCCTCCGTCCCATAAATTTTTCATTTCACTCTCCACATCGAATTGATTGTGTTCCCCTACTTCTAGTCCCCTCTCAATGACTGGTCTGATCGCTGTAAAGCGGTGTCGACCCCACGCAGACAGCAGTAATTTTCTTTTCAATTTCACCTCTACGCAGACGTGGGCATGGTCTTCTTACTCGGGATGACATCCTCTACGAGCAAAAGTGCAATTTCCAGGATGGTATCTCTGGAAGAGCGAGCCACGCACATCGGCTGTGTCGGCAGCATGTTTGTGGCCGTCATTAAGGGTGAGTCATTATGCATGCACATTAGCTGCTGTCTACACAAGGCACTGATGAGTGTTCTCCAGGTTGAAGCCCTGGCTCACGCATAAATGCCGTATTTTTGCGATTCTAGGCACCCTCCCCTACTTTCGAAAAAAAAAGAAAAAAGTTTGCATGAGAATTTAAGCACCCCTAGCGTGGAGAAAAGGAGGTGTTTAGAATCGAGTAAATATGGTATACCACCCCCAAGCGCAGGAAACAAAAATACCTGAACATAAATACCCCAGAAAGTGGACGGGAAAATAGCCCCGCCGGTAGCGTAGTGGTCGTCGCACCAGACGCGTATTCTCGAGGTCGTAAATTAGGATCCCACCCGGCAGGTATTTTTTTTTTCTCCACTTTCTTTCTGTCTTTTGAAATTATCTATCTGTTTCAACGACCTACCACATCCTCCCCTTTGCTTTCCAAGGTTTTCTTGACTGCCAACCCTTATTTCTGTCTTATTTTCAACGAGCCCCTCATTTCCTATTCTGATTTGGTATATCTATGTGTATACAAGCACATACATAATAGGAGCAAGGATAGAAATGCTGTTTAGAGAAACAAAATTTTCTTACTGACTGTTTACGAGTTTTTCTGAGGTAAGCAGAAAGAATAAATAATCAAAACTGCGTTCTTCCGAACCATCCTAACTTGTCCCTTGCTGCACACTGACGAATATCCCACTCCTCTAATCTGATTAGATTTGCGAATGTTTGGGCAGGCGATTTTGTAGTAGTATGTTGTTCCATGATGACGTGAAAAAAAAAAAAAAACAGTTCCATGCAAATATATTCAGTGTAGAGTGTTTGACCATTTCTGCAGTTACGCACACGCGCTCTTTTACACATGCTAAAGGTGCAAAGTTCCGATAAGTACGGTTATGTGCTGGTGTTATTGGCAGACATCTATATCATCTTCCTGGTGTTCTATAAAAAATTGCTTCTTAGGCACAGAGAACCGTTGCAAGCTTTATTTATTTGTTTCTTTTTTTAATCACTTCGCAGAAATCAAGCTGGTACAGTGGAAGCAACTGAATCCGGACAATTCACCGGTCGAAATCATCCCAGCTCCCCAGTTACCACAAGGCGTCAAGGTCACTTCACTTGCCTGTTCTACTCGTGGAATTGTCGCTGTTGTCACAAAGAGACCTGAAGCTGTACCGAAGAGGAATACCTGATTTCGTCTCCCCAATTCAACGTCGTTAGTTGACCTCTGCCCAGTATTTTTGCGAGGCGATGATCACACAGAGTCATGTGTTGTTTCAATTTGTGTTGTAATTATAAAACTGATTTTGCGTTGATTTAAACTCACAGGTTTGTTGTACAGTGACACCCGAAGACTGGTGTTTCGATTGTCTAAAAGATTATTCACTATTCTTTGTTGCATAGTCGCCCAGAATAAAATTTTAAAAACAAACTGGCAATGGAAGAGTAATATAACTTTCTTAATGACTTTACTGGCATGACAACCACCACTTGTATTAAACAGAGTACAGTCTTTGGAGAAGTCAAATGGGTTACCGAGAGAGCTAAACAAATTTTTCAGAAATGTTAAAAATGCTGGACTCCTCAAAACTTTCCGATATCACTGAAAAACTTTTCATTATCAAGAAATTAAACATAATATAGGTACATGTGGGTTTTCTTCATAACTGCATAGTTTGAAATGACAGGAAGAAAAAATAAAATCTCTCAGCAATAAAAAAAGATTTGCCTTGCAGTTAAGTGTGAATCCTAAACTACCAGTAAAACAAATGATCACATAATCACACGTGAGCTAGAAAATAAAGTCACTTGCAGTTTGTGACTACAGCCAAACCCCGCGATAATGAAATCCCATGACTGCGAAATTCTCGCAGCAACGAAATATTTTCGGATTATCGGCGAGCATCCACAGAAGCCCACGTATTTTGTATCTCTTGGCAATGAAATGTTTTTGGGCAACGGTCTGCATTAATGAAATTCGCTGTAAATACGGTCAGAATGTTATCTATCCATTTGAGGCTAACAGTGTCTAAAAAGTGCTCAAATGCGTTTTTTGCACACTCAAACTGCGTAAACTTCAGCCACGACGCGCTTGCATGGGCGCCGCCCATATTAGTTTACAAAAAGACCGTGCAGCAGGTGACCGTGGAGGCAGCCTCTCAGGGACACCACCAGGGGGCGACACATAGTGACTCACGGCATGGCTTTGGCTTGGGCTACGCTAGCCGGCTACCGCCCTACCACATGAATGCGTGCATTTTTATAAGATCCCTCTGCCAGCCCAAAAACAGAAGTTTTTATCGCTACAAGATAAGGCAGTCATCACTGCCCAAGTCAGGGGCCCAAGTGGAGGAAGGAAGGATAGCGCTGACGATTTTGGAACCGCCTGCAGCTCACTCTTTACCATTGTGAAAAGCAATGCCGCCACTCTTCAAAGGGGCCGTAAAAAAAAATATATGTTTGTTTTATTCAAAAGATTAGATGTGTCAGTGCCCCCAGGGCTTGTCCATCAGTAAACGATGCTTTATTCACCGAAAAATTACACAGTTTAAGCCAAAATTTCAATTCTCCCACTAAATCGTGTGTTTCGTGACATCTGCGATTATGTATCCAGGGCAGGTATATGAAACGAATATTAAGTATGTCGACCAGGGCTGCAGCAGATGCCCAAATGTCTTTTGTTTACCGTCTGTGCTCTAGATGGCACCACAATACCGCTCAGGACTGCTGTCTGCACTTGATCTGTTTTTGATTGAATTTGCACCTGGCTTGTTTTTGTTACAGTTGGAAGTAATCGTTTTGTGAAACATTGGGTATGCTCGACAAACAGGGCCACGTAAAACAAAATCGCTTATGCCAATTGGCCAGTGGCGTGTGAGACAACCCCAAAGCGCTGAACCGCTGTGCAGCTATAACAAGCATAGTGCGCACAGTACGCGCTAGTGCTGCTATGTTTACGTGTGCGTTCGTATATTCCATTGTTTCACCCCACCATTCTTACTGCTGTAAAAGGAATATGCCTTAAATTTAAGCACAAATAGCTCGTTCTGCAAGCTTATAAGCCCTGCCCAACTTCTTTTTTTACCTCCGTGTTTTTGCCACGCGGCATATGATAGGGGGTTTAAAGATTGGAAGAGAGAAGAAAGGAAGGCATAATAAAGAAAAGAAAGTAGAGTGCAGCTTCTCTGCCTAACTTGTGTTTGCTTTTGCTGGCCTCAGCCAATCACACAGCTGCCCATAATACCTCATAGGTTCTAGTGTGGGAAATGAGCTAGTGGATCGCACGGCCATTCTTTTTTTTCCTAATCCTATAGGTTGTAGTCACTGGTGAGGCACGCATGCAGGCAACCATGCAAGTGCGCCATCGCTGGTTACGTCGAGCTCCGCGAGATGGTGGTACTTGTCCGTGCTAAGCACATAATTTGTGTCGGACGTTCCAAACTCCACTCCTCCAAACGCAAAGTAATGCCTCGACTCCAACGTGAGTGCGACTAATAATCTATCTGTTGACACCACTGTTGAGAATCGGGTTGAAACGAAGCAGACGACGCACGCCAGTTTTTTTCTTTTTTTGCGGCGTGCGGGCGCAGTGGCACAAGCCGCGCCATGTCCGTGGCAGCTCCCAGTGTTGCCAAGCGAAGAAATCGACAGCTAAACTTTTCAGTGAACACCACCTATAGCTTATTTGAGCAAAGTTTGTGTAAAAAGCGGTGTCAGTGTTACTCTACCAGGGCAGTCTTTCGAATGAACTAGACTTGCATTTTGTCTTCGTGGCTCATTAATGGTGCACGTGTGAAAACAAAATAGTGACGGCTACGGCCTTTCTGGACTTCGACAAAGCTGTGTCACTTGGTGTTGTGAAGAGAATTAGAACAATGAGGTGCCACTCTCTGACAAAATTTGTCAACAGAAGAAGTTGGACTTCGCTTGCACGTTCAATGCCGAAAACCAAAGGGAAAAGCGTGCAGAGAAGGCAAACCTACAGGATGTTTCGGATGCGTTTGACACGATTTGGTCGTTCTTAGGCGCACATCACGACTGGAAATGAACCACTTCTGGTAGTGTGAGAGCTGCACTGTGAAGTTGCTGCTAGGTAAGGCTCGCAAAATGTAATATAACCGGCTTTCAGAAATAAATATTCGGTTTGCAAACGATTTTTCTGTTGTTTATGTTTTTTCTTGCAGGAACAGAATTCTTGCAAAAGCGAATTTTTTGGCTTTTCCCAGCAGTTTCGTTATTGCGGGATTCGACTGTAGTTAGACGAGTGCGCTGTAAATGTCGTCTCTACCTAAGTGCATGAACTGTGCAAATCAGACTAAATACAGTGCTCTTTGTTTGCCTGAAGCTTGTACAGTTGCAATCCAAAGTAATTAGAACATGGGCAGACCAATTAAAGTGTACATCTCTGCCCTATAATCCTTTGCCTCAAAGGGTGCGTTAAGGAACACCCTTGCTAACTGAAGATCCATTCAGGCTTGCAACAGTTGCCATAACACTAAAATTTTGGAAAATTTGGTGATATTTATAAACCATTTTTTCTAATTGCTTTTGAAAGTCAGCGTATAAAAACCACCACTGCTTTTGCCACTTTTAAAGGTGGGGGATTCTGCCAAGAATAGATTTGGTTGCGCAGTTACATTGTATTGGTCGACTTGAATGCACCGTTACTGCACAAGCTAACAGAGGAAATAAAAAAATTCCTATCTCATTCAGGTTTTACAGCCAACATTATAAGTCAACATCCAATTTTTTAAATCTAGCATATAGTAAAGGAAGTTGACTTTAATGGCACGAATATGGCAGTCCAAACCTTGTGACAATCCGCTACTCGAAGAAAAACAAAAAGAATAATTCACCCCTCCCCCTTTTTTTGACAGGACTGAAAAATTACCTCATCAACCTTCAGATATTTGAAAAAAAATAAAGAGAGATCTCGTGATGAGTGATCTTTATTACTGGCTAATTTTTAGTGCGTGAATATTGAAGCAGTTATTGCATCCCTTTAGTTACTAGATTCGATTCAGAGCGTAATTTTGCTCATTCAAAGCGCAATTTGCCATGGGAAGTAATTTTCGGAGTTTTTGAAAAGTATATGAAAATTTCAAACAGCATTGAGTTGGCTTTGGCACAAAACGCACCCTTCTAACCTAGGCGCGATTTATGTCCTTAAGTTGGTTTTCCCGCACGACGACAGAGTTGTGCAAAAAGCCAAAAAGTCTAAAACATGCTGAAAATGAGCACAAGCTTGGACTTGCGACTGCGGAGGACAGTTTCTCTTGCATAGATGGAAATGATGTAAATACAAACGAAACTGCCACACTATAAAATCTGGCAAGCACCCACAAATTTCGGCTTCTAGCACAGCACAAGAACCCAGCAATCAAAGAGGCATTAAACAATTAGGGCACAGTGCACAGACCAGAGGTGTGTCCAGCTCTAGTAGCGTAAATTGCAATACTCTGACAGCCCCATTAGTTCTTGGTAGCATTCAACGCCTCAGGATCTGTCTGAAAGCTGTTTGCACAAAGCATCGTGCACTCTTTGATGCGAGCAAGGTGACGTCATCCCTTGTTGGTAGTGCTTTCGTTGATGCACAAATCATTAGGCCGTGACAGAAGTTTTTGAGCCACAAAGAATTTAATGAACAAGCTTAACCACTAGTGCAATCGAATTATTTGATGACAGCGAAACAGAAAGGTGCTCTTGCCAACTTTCTGGCGTTTAAACATTTCAGTCAGAGGCAAGAACTCTTGGCGTAGCCTAGAAATTTTTTGCAAAGACTGTACCTCACCGTACCAGTTGGTAGGGTGGCTAAAGGCGCAGCTCATTGGAGAGCCCCTCCCCTTTCAGAACATGCCGAGGGACTCAACTTCTGCGTAAAATCTTCCAAGTTTATTCGTTGCAATGTTTCCCCTCGCCCCCCATTCTCAGCGTTTAAAGCTAAGCCTTCACCCTCTCACCGATGTCGTCTGAAGGGCACCAAAAATGCATTGCAGGAAAGCAAACTGTCCCTGACGATGATCATCGATGAAGTGAAAAAAAAATTAAAATGCTTCCCATGGTCGGAATGGAAGCTGGGTCCCCTTGCGTTATGAAGCTGACATCTATCTGATTGCGTCATTCCGGCACGGTTGAAGCAATTCAGATTTGGAGGGGGGGCATGGACATGCCAAATTAGCCAGAACAAATCAACTCGCTTCTGAGTTAGCTCGTTTGGTGCTGGACTTCATTTTGGAAAGCTTTGTGTTCCCCCATCGTTTTCATTGTGGCAGAGGGGTAGCTGTCGTTTTTTTTTTTTTACTGAGTACCACGTGTAAACTGTGTCCCACACTATAAAGGTGTTGTTACAGTTGTTTTTTTGCCGATACCAGATTCGATGAGTCATACACTATAGCCTTCATGCATGTCATATTGAAAATACTTGTCTTCAACGACATTACATTTGCAATCGCATTTTGCTATTTGTATTTGATTCATGTTTGAAAAATATTCATATTAAAGTGGGCGGGCCTTTCGTAAGGCATTGATCGAAGTTTCACATGGGCGTCCAAGTATGAGAGGCAGTGGCAACATTACTGGATCTAGAAACGTTAGGCAGTGGCGTGTCATCCGCTTTTCACTAATGGGAGAGGTGAAAAGGACCCATGTCCCACATTTTCGGTCTCCATTCATGAAGGAGTGGGGGAGGAGCCAATCTTCGTGATTTCATGGCCTTGCTATCACTTATGCCATTGCCTTCTTCTAACAGTTCTAAAAAGAAACAAAAAAGCTGCGAGAACGAAATGAGGCTACATCGCTCTCAATCTAATTTCTGAAAGTTCACTTTTCAAAGCCCAGCCAAGCTCGCACAAAACCTGTGCGGCATGCTCAGTCATCAGCTCTTAGCGAACACCTGCCTCACGTTGAGGTTAATCCTGTGGTTCGAGAGGTAGCGCGCTTCGGCGTCCCAATCACCCACCGCACCGTCGACACCACACTCCTCGGCCGCAACACACCACGGCGCGTCGTCTTCGCGCGACAATACGAGCGGAACAGCGTGGTACGCCAGTCTAGACTCCCCGGTCATAACGACCACATCTCCGCTTCTGAGAAACATCGCCGTCGGTCTCACGTCTTTCGTCCGCCCCCCGATGAGGAACACGGCAGTCTGGCCGAAACTAACGGAGAAAAGGGGCGATTCCAGATCGAGCTCTGAATGGTCCACGTGGCCGCTCAGGGTCGAGTTCATGGCGTAGTAGTTAACGATCGCGGCCTCGGGTTCCAACCCCGGGTATCCGATCAAGGTGGCGAGCTTCTTGACCAACTTCCTAAGGCAGCTGGGGAAAGTGGAGACGTTTTTCAGGTCGTATACCTTGGAGTCCCAGTCGTGGTGTAGCCCCAACGTGACCCACCTGAGGTCCTTGTAAAACGGATCGTCTGCGGGCGAGGCGGGAAAGGCGGCCGGCGGCCGAAGCGCCTTCAGGTTGGTGACGTTCGGAGGGTTCGGGTAGGATCGAAGCGTGCGGCTGACCCAGATTCGCTGTCCCAGCGGAGTGAAGGGGTTTGGAAGCACTAAGAGACCTGGATTGGCCGGCACTGAGTAACATATCAGCTCTGCGTCGGTGACAAGTCCGACGTCTCGGCAGTCGGGTGTCGTCTGCAACCAAGAGTGCACTTTGACGGGGAAGTCGTCGGGCCTTTCGAAATCGATTACCTTCGACAGATCCGGGCGGATGGCTCGTCTTTTGAAGTACTTGAATTCTTCCCTAAATAAGTCGTTGTTGCCGCTTGAGTTCATGTTTAATGCAAAGTACGGGCAAACTTTTTTTCGATCGTAGGAGCTTTGCTGCATGCGCAATGGGCCATTACTCATTAGGACACAAAGCCTGGCTTGGATTGACACGACTAGCTACTCTGCAACATAATAAAAACAAAATAGCAATTGTTTGTATTAAACAATTAAAAGTTATTTCATAGTTTAAAACATTTTATACTGAGCGTAATAAAAAGGATCAACTTTTATATGACGGAAAACCGCATATTAGTATTGTCGAGTTTTCTGTGCCGTCCACCAGAGTCGCCGCGTTCGCCTCCTCTTCGCCTTCATGTTTACTTTCCCCTTTCTCCACCACCGCACATCCTCCAGCATGGATGGCCTGCGTGCAGCATCCTGTTAGGTAAGATCTTTCGACATCCCCGGCGTCCCGCGTCAAACCGTTTTCGCCGCCGTTGACCCGAGTTGGTCCGGATCGCCCTCCGGAGAGCGAGCCTCGCTGCACCGGCATCTCGTCGGCGACCCCCAGGGCAGCGAAATCGCGCTGATCGCAACACCACGGCAACTCGGGATCTCACATTTTCCTCTCTCCTCCGCTCCGGCTGTCGCGAAAGCTACGGTAAAACTCCTCATCGATTGAGCCGCGCTGCTCTCTGGCGATGAGGGGAAATTCTGGTTTCTCACCGCAAGCAGCGGGACGTGCTTCCTAGCAGCGCTAAGCGCCGCTTCGTCGACACCTCTCAGCGCCGCGAGCTCGATTTCGTCGGTACGCGAAAAGTGTCCGCTCCGTTTTTCTGTTCTTCGCCAAGCGGGCCAGGAATTCCTCAGAGCACGAACTAGACCTCGCGCTGCGTCAAAACGCTGGCAGGGAAAAGGAAAAAAAAAAAAAAAAAGCATGGTGGAGAAAAAAAAATCGGGGCGAAGAGGGAGAAAACGCGTTTCTCTTATTCTTACCAAAGAAACACGTTCTCTCTTCCACTTTGCTCTTTTTCTTCCCGTATGGCCTCGTTTCTGTCGAAACGCGCGTTGAAAATGGATACGAAATGACTATAATTGGACACGGGCGAGAAATATTCCTTCGCCAGGGCCAGCTGTCGATCACAGCTCGTTTTTTGAGGCAGGGGTCGGCGCGCCGCAAGCCCGGAGCGGCGATCGGAGCAATACCCGGCGACCACGGTTCGGCGAAATCGGCTTTTCTGGCGGTCACAACTACGCGCCGTTCTCAGAACGGCTCTTAATTGAGCGGCGTGCGCCGAGGCGGGGGGTCATTTCACTGCGCGCGCCGACGAAGATCGCCATTCAAACGCGATTTTGAGAGTGCACTGGAGTTGCCAGAATCAGTCATCGTGGAATCGGGTCGCCGGCATCACCTGATTGACCCGGGCGTAAGTGAAGTTGGCTGCGTCCGTGCGTTGGCTGCGGATACCCTCTAGTCCGGGGTATGAATGTCCTAAAAGAAACTGCCTTCGTCGGTAGCCAAGCGCGCGTTCGGCTCCCCCGTAGCACGTCGCGGAGATGCGTAATTTAATGCGTGAGTCAACTCATTTCCTTCCGCGACTCCGAAATTCCCTTCCTCTTTTTGTGTGTTTCGTTTTTCCCGGAGCGACGACCGACACCCTTATCAGCATAATTCTCGCCTATCAACCGCACCCTTCACGGCGGTGCTCTCAAGGGCTTCGAGTAGACGGCAGCGAAAATGACTCAAAAACCGAGCAGCATTTCAGTCGTGGGAGACGCACATCAGTCGGCTAGGCGGATGTTTTCGTCCACAACGTAACTGCAAGAGCTTCCTAATGGAGATCAACGCGAGGTCAGAGATCTGTGTTCATTCCAAAAACTTTGTTAAACTGTCGCATGAAACTGAATCCTTGCTGCTCTGTTAACGATGCTTCCAAGCTAGGTTGTGCCGGTAAAAGTGCTGCAAATGCATATATACGTACGAGGGTCTCTTTATTGGTTTCTGGAAAAGATGCTGCTACATTCTTGCATTGCGGCGGTGTGAAAGTACCATCTGATTCGGAAAACTTAGCATGGACCACAATAATCGCATAACATGTAGCGACATCGTGGCATGACTTTTCACTTTGTTTCTTGGTTGGAGCTCAGTGTTCTGTTGAGCATGTCAGTATCCTTACATAACGTCAGTCTGCGTCTTAATTAGACCTGTTTTTGCTAAGTGTGCTAGTGTTGCGCTCTGTGGCGTGAGAAGCTTATTTGCCCAGTTCTTGCATTTTGTAGCCACAAGAAAACCACAATTTTTTAGGCCGTAGAGGGTTCGCCTCTGTTTCTGAGTGTCCTGGTGGTTGTGTCGTTAATTATTGTGAATTCAGAGTTACTTAAGCTAGCTGTTACAGTAGCTGCGGCTGTCCATATTTACTTATTGGGAGGCCGCAGTGTTGCAGTTGCTGTACATTCAGCGTCTGGCTGCGTTGCCAAAACATCGCCTTGTTTCTTACTTTTATTGCGTAGTTGTTTCTCACATAGGTACTGTTTACAGTTATCGTGTTGTGTTTGCTAACAGAACTTATGAAGGAATGGCTAGTTTAGGGGTTGGTTATTTATTACGAGACTTGGTAGAATTGCTGCCAAAGCTGGATGAAAAAAGTTGGTGCAATTCAGGTACAGCCATAAATCACACCAGCTGCAGTTTTTCATTTAAATAAGCTGTGTCGTCATTTCATATTTGTAGAGTTGCAAATTTTGTGTGTAAGGAGTCTTTTTTTTTGTTTGTTTGTTTCATTTGTTGCCGACTGATTGGAAGCTCTCCCGTGAAGATCTAATTCGTTAAACAATCGTATGTTGCTCGTAGAAGTGTTCTCGTGCAGTCCTGTGGTATCTAGCTATGCTTACCTCAGCGTTAGCACGTTCGATTTTAAAGTGAAGCTTTAGTGTTCTGACTGACAGCGTCTGTAACGCGAAAATACGCTGCAGGAAAGCCAACTTTCTCTGACGATGATGATGAATGATCGTGGGTGACATGAAAGAGAAAAACGCTTCAGTGGCCGGAATCGAACCTGGGTCCCTTGCGTTATGAAGCCGGTGTCTATCTGATTGCTCCATTTCACACGGTCTCGAAACTCGGTCCAAACTCAGACGACAACCAAAGAATCTGTCACAAGAAAGCTTTGCGTTCAACCGTCGTTGTCCTTAGACGCAGAGGTGCATGATTTCTTTTTCTTTTTTTAACTTTGTGTTGATTTCCTTCATGCCCAACCCACCCAGAAATTGCAATGAGTGCTTCCGACTTCCAGTTTTTAGACAACAATCAAGTGTTATCACACTGCAAATCCTTTCAGGTGTCGTTGGAGGGTGCCTGTAGGTTGCAGTGCCAGTTGCCACGTTTACGCTGCGAAAAAAGCATTCGTAAGCTGTTGCCTGGCTCAAAGCTTCTGCTTTGAAAAGTGCCATGACAAACTCACCGTTCCTGCTGCTGGTGTTCCTCTGCAAGGAGCAGAAATTAATGCTCTTTGTCGTCTGCCATCACAGAAATTTATGAAAATAAGAAAAGAAGCTTAAATAAAACAATGCACTAACCTGACGAAGAATTCCCTCACTGTGCCATTTTCCTAGTTTATGTTAGTTGCAATTCTGGCAAAACCTTGTGGCCTCTTGTTATTTTTGTTTCCTTCTCCGTATATTCAAGAGCATGTACCATTAACAACTAAAATTCCAATATCTTTGTATCTGAGTTTTCGAGGGCTGTACACAGAAGTACTCAAAGCTGTAAATTCATATAATCCTTAATGAACTGCTATGCAAGGCCTCGCAATTTGAGAATGGGGTTGCACACCAACGCCCCTATGCAAGCACATTCTCTGGTATCACTTGTGTATGTGAACATTGCCATTTCCCTACAAGGATGTCCAGTTTGGTTGAAGGACCCACGTTGGGATAGTCGGTTTATGTTCACTTAAAAAAAAAACACTTATGAAGGTCGTTGTTTACCACTCAACCTTCGTCCGTGTATTTTTTGCACCTTTACAAATGGGAACTGTCCCTTCTCTTTGGAGCTGGGGAGAGCGACAGATGGTGACGCACAACAGTGTCACTCCTATCATGCAGCTGGCATCCTCTCCTCCCGTTTCCGTACTCGTCTACCTTCTGTTCTGTTTGTAGACGTTCTTCACCAAGCTTCATCACGTCTTGTCTTGGCTTGTTCGTAGCTGCAAGAGTGTGGCACTGTGACTGTGCACGCTGCCTACTGCGTGCGCCTCACAAAAGAGCAGCGGGGCTATTCGTCTCGGCTTGTCTCAGCTTGGCTGCTAGAGTATTGTGGCGCAGTGGCTGACTGCACGCCCCCTCCCCCCCATTGTTGCAGGAGCAGTGGTGGCCCCGAGCTGGCGGGGCATGGCCGGCCATGGCGGCCATAGGCGGGGCAACCACTGTGTCGGCGGCGGCAGTGGCCGAGGGGGGCGGGGGGGCCGCGCCCTGCTGCAGCGGCTCCTCGCGCTGCCCCGAGCCCACGCCCCCCGTGGTGGCGCCCGTTGTGCCGGCGCCCATTAGGGCCGGCCATGGGGACCAGCGGCTCGTCTCGGCCGCCAGGGTGAGGAGCTGGCTGCTGCCCATCCCCAGTGTTCCCCATTCCCTACTGGTGATGTTACCTATCAGCATGGAGGCGGGAAGCGAAAACGCCCGTGTGCTTGAGATTTAGATGGTCAAAACTAATCCAGAGCCCTCCACTACTGTGCGCTTCATAGCCCGTTTTGCAGCTTCAATGTATTAAACCCCGAGATCAAATTTTGATCCCTATCGGTGATATTCCTATCCCTAAAAACCACGTCGGCAGTTGAGGTGAGTGGTGGTGCTCCCTGTCTCCAATGTACCCCATGCCGAACACCTGAAGCTAAGACGTGAGCCATGATGCCGCCCAGCTACGAACACTTAAAGGAGTACTGACACCAATTTGCAGCGTTAATATTATTGCACAGTTCACTTCCTTTGCTGAGCGGCCTGCGACGCGAAGAACATACTTTAATTGGGCCTCATTTGTTGCGCCGACGAAACAGCATGGAGAGCGGCACTCAGCAAATGGACATCAGCATGACATCATCTCGTGGTAGCGAAAAGAAGTGACACGGACACCACTCATCAAAAACTCGTGTGACGTCACTTGGCGTGAGCGGCCCCGCGAGCGGCGCCTGGGTGCTGGCGCATTCACAAATGGGTGCACGTAGCCAGAGCTACAAGCATAACCGCTGCCCAGAAAGGCACTGTTGGCAAAAAAGGCTCCACACACTGGAAAGGAAGCGATAGTATAGCCTGGAATCGCAATAGAAGTCGCCATCAGGACCTTTATTGAAAGCGGTCATCGAGTTTCCGCCGCAGTGGTAGGCCTAGCACCTTCAGGCAGCTCAGCCGTTCAGCTCCGGCGGCGGCGCGGTCGATACAATGCCCCCACCGGCCTCCGCAGTGTTTTGACGTCCACGCAAAGCGGTGAGGTCATGCCTCAATTCTGTCATATGCGCCTTTCGGACTGAAAGCGCGGAAATTGAAACAAACGATTTTCAGGCCGTTCAATGTAATTAATTATCACGCGCTGAAGTATTTAAAGTGCTTTGTCGGGTTCACCAGACTATTAAGCATCGATAAAAGCAATAATAATGGATCATAAAATTTTCATGTCAGTACTCCTTCATGGGAAGTGCAGGGAAAAATAAGACTTGTCGTATTGGCATTCGTACATATATGCCCTGCTTTGCTCACTTCTCTTTACTTCGGCACTTGTTATGACTTCTACCAAGTGCTAGAACCTACACATGCTTGAATTTTTCACCACTGTAATTCATTAGATGAGTAATTCGTTAAGGGTGGTGGAATGATGCGATCTACAGCGAGAGTACCAAGCTTGTTGTGGCGCCTTTTTACATACCTGCATTCTACTTTTCATCTTTCACAGTACGCCGGTCATGTAAGATCCTCAATGTTTGCAATGGACTGTAATTGGCGGTGCAAACAAATTGTGACAAGAGGATTGATAACCCGTTGCTTTGGCTCTCTGAGATGCCCTCCCTTGACAGGGAATTCTGTTTCTCACATGGAAAAAAAAAAAGTCACTATGTTCAGCCAGAAACAACTGTGTTTTGTTGGTGGATTCAGATTTGCTTGCTCTGCCCTGCACTGTGTTGGCCTTTGGTGTGTTCGATTGCTTACTCTAGACTGACAGCTAGAACTTATGGTGAATTGAATGCAACATATACTCAGGTGCAAACGCACGTCAAACAGAGACTGGCCATCCTACAGTAGCAGAGGACAGTTGATAGGAACAGCTTCTCTTCTGACCTGTTTTCGATTCATTTAGATCTTGACTAGCTCTATATCCTAGCTTGCTGAAAAACTGATATCAGTAGCCAATGAACTGTGCTGTGCACATGGCTCGCAGATGAACTGCCAATAAATCTATTGAAGGCTGGCTTAAGTGCATGGCGTTGCATTGGGACTGATTTATTGCAGCCTTAATGTCTCTTCTCCTATCTTGTTGTATGTACTTAACTAACTTCACAATATGGCGTCTCAGGAATAGTACTTGCTCATATTCCTATTTAAAGCACATATATTCCTTGTCAGGTGTGGAGTGCTTTGCTGTGTGATAGAATTGCCGGTGGTAGTCCAAGCAAGGTTTAGCTTGCCACAGTGGCTGGCAGCAGTCTACAGTTTCATGTCTTTTTCGTGGGGGCTCTGGAAGCTTTAATGAAAGCTTCCAGTCTGATTTCTGGAAATGTACGGGACTTTGCACACAGTTATAGTGATTTCACTTGGAATAGCTAAAATATTGGTCATGGTGACTGTATTCTTGATGGTGTGATGCTTGTATATGCCGGGAGATATTTTGGGCGGCCTGTTTTTGTGTCGTCGAAGCTCGAAGCGTAATAACCTAGGGCAGCATTTCCAAAACTAGGTTATCCCTGCAACCCACTAAAAGTGTGAAGTATTGCATCACAGCGTCCACTTTCCCTCTTTCTCCTTGGCTTTTCAAAATGTTCGGAGGGGCTCTCGGTTTAACTGTAGCCAATATTTAGAAAATTGACGCTGAAATTTTTGTTTTATATCTTGAATGATGAAAAAAAAATGCCAGAAGGAATGTGTGTTTTCAGTGGCTAAAGTGAGCTTTTGGCTGTTGCTGGAGCACAGTTTCTCCGAACGAGGTCATACTTTCGGCAATCAGTTCCTTTTTAATTTTATTTCAAAAAAACCCTAAAGGCCCTCTGGGGAGGGTATTACATAGGGTAGGGAGGTTACACTGGTGTCACAAAAACTACAAAAAGAACAATTAAACACAAAAACTAAAAATGGCAAAAATAATTTACATCGCTAGAGTGCAAACAAATAGGAAAAATTCAGGAGACCAATAAGAACAGCTATTGTTACAGTAACTAGAACAAACTACACAGATTATAACAACATATAATGCCATACGTCGTTTGACAATGCAAGAACTGAGTGAAAGGAGGCAGTGAAATGATACATATTATACATTGATATTTTGCTCAAAGCATTAGTAAATTTCATGGTATTCAGTTCAGTAACAATGTTTGATGGTAGATTATTCCAGTCTATTGTGCTACGAGGAACAAATGATTCGGAAAAAGCAATGGTACTTTTGCATGAATGATCTCGGCGCGAAAAAATGGCTGCGGGTTCACAAATGAGTTTGTTACGAAGGGATATGTGGTAGTACAGTTCATGAAATAATGCTAAGCGAGATATGTTGCGACGATGCGATAAGGCTTCGAGTTCAGCGCGATTTTTTAATGCGGTTACGCTGGTATAGGGTGAGTAATCATAAAAGATGAAGCGGACAGCATGGTTTTGTAAGGCTTCTAAGTCATTTATTAGATATGCCTGATGAGGGTCCCAAATGGCGGCCGCGTACTTTAGTTTAGGACGAACATCATCACTAAGAGAAGCCGTGTTTAAGTTTGCTCAAGTATGTCACTACAGTGGGAAGGAGCATTGCCAAAGTTTAAAAATAACCATTCAAAACTGTAAATAGACGTTTAAAGGGATGCTGAAGTGAATACGTTGGACTCACCTTGTGGCCGCATTTTATGTTAAACTATGTGTAAATATCGTTGATCTGACTGTTCAGTGGAAGGCCAAAGGCTTTGTTTATCTGTCATGCTCGGAAGAGCAGCAAGCACCGGGTGAACTGCTGCAGTGATGTCACGGTGGTTTGCAATGCTTCTTGGTGTCATCTCAGTCTTTGTAGTGTTTATTTGTCACCCACTTTGTGGTAAAGGTTGACCTTTTGTTCACTTGCACGCACGTTCCGCAGGCTTGATGTGCTTGTGGGGTTTCAAATTTTGCCCTGGAGTGTGATGGTTTGTTGTTGCAACTGAGGTCAAGCAAATTGGCAGGGAGGAGGACGGTTCAAAGAAAGAGACTCTTCTGGGCAAACTTTTCCAGCTGAAAAAGGGGGTGGGGTTGTAAATAACCTTACACATTCCAGGCTTCAATTTCACTTTAATGCCACTTGTTTGCATGTTTTTATGGGAAGCCTAGGGGGAGTAGATTCTACCAGGTTAGAAACGCTGGTCTAGGGACCCGCATTCGGTATATAGGAGCACCTATCTAGACAGATCGGGTGCCGCCTCACTTTTTTCTCCTCTGTTTGTTTAAAAGTGGTGGACGTTTATAATGTGTGTGGGCCCTGGCCCTGTGCAGGACGGGGACTTCAAGAAGATCCGTCGGCTGCTGCAGAAGCACAGGGTCAATGTCAACGCCCGGGACCCCTCGACGGGCAATACGGCCCTCATGGTGGCTTCGTTAGTCCAGGACCCGGATGTGAGTCGCGTGCGCCTTCCCTCCTCTTCTTCCTTTTGCCGCTTGTTCCAAGTGCTTGCACCACTTGGGAAAAAATGGCTACTTCAGCAAATAGTGCGTTCTCTGGTGGGTGGGGAGTGTGATAAGAAGACATGGCTGTGCGTGAAGCATGAATTTTGCAATGTGGGGGTCTTCGTGCCACTGGGGCTCTTCGCCCAGGAAGCAACTAGGCATTCATTTTTCTCATATATCCCCGCGGTGTGGTGAGTCCGAGACCGCGGATCGAGGAGCCCCGCTGTGTTGACGAGCGAAGACGTATCTGGTGTTCCATTTTGGGCGGGGGCGGGGGAAAGCTTCCTTTCTTCGAAGACAAGGAGCCTCTGTCAGAGCGGGCGTCTGACCCGGCCACCCAATAACCAACGCGCGGCGCAGGCCATGAGCGAGCTGCTGCAGCACGGGGCAGACCCGACCCTGCACAGCTACACGGGGCAGAACTGCCTGGACTCGCTGCCGGCCTCGCTGGTGCACCTAGTGCTGGGCTTCCCCGACTACCTGCTCAAGGAGAGCCCCCACCGGAGCAGCGAGGAGCGCCGCCTGCTGCTGGCCGCCTGGAGCGGACAGCGCGACGAGGTCTGCTCGCCCTCCTCCTCCTCTCTGCATGCCTCGCCAGGAAGGGGCTCTCGGCTTTGGTTTAGCACACAGCAAGCGAGGTCGTAGCGGGGCAAGTTGGAATAAGCGACACTTGGAGATTGGGAAGCAGACTCGGGTGGAAGACATTCAAATTGAGCAGAAGGAGGGTTGGGCAGGACACGTCGTGTGTGTGAAGGGCAGCAGGTAGACCATCCAGGCAATGGCTACCAAGGGATGGTAAACAAAATAGTGCCAGGGACCTGATGAAGGAATGAATTAAAGAAATTCAAGGGCAAAGATTGGACTCAGTTGATCGCGATAGAAGGGGCTGAAAACCTGAGGGGGAGGCCCTCATCCTGCAGTGTACACAGAATAATGATGATGATAGTGTAGTCGTGAATGTGTGCTTGCAGTTACGAAGAAGCAGGTGAGTGCAGCTTTAGATGGAAGCGGCGTGTCATCTCATGCCTATAATTATGCACAGCCATTTGATGCAGGTTGCCAAACTCCCCATAGTTCTGGGCATCGAAGACAGGTCCCCTGTTTGTCCCCATCCCTGGGGACAAACGGGGGCAACTGGATTAGTCTGCCCCGATAGAAAGTCGAAGTAGTAATCAGCTGTTTGTGGCTGCTTCCACAAGCTGTAGAAAAAATGCCATCAGAACATGAAGAAACATTTCTAACTAAATATTTGCTCATTTGAAAACCAGGTTTTATTGAATAGATTGCGCTAGTATTAAAAGGAAATATTGTGGTACTGGTTCCCAAGAATGCTGCTGTTCCCAAGAATGACAGAGTCTCCGGAAGCGCACACCTTTACTTGGAGTCCCGAACCAAAAAGACTGATCCTAGCCACATCCTGCTGTGCACTCAGCCGCGTCTGCCATATTCTAATCCCGTTCGTACCACATCTCTCTCACCCGGCACACAGTGGTGCGGATGGCCGCTGCAAGGGATTGACCACATTTAGCGAAGTTCAGTTCTTGTCCCCTAGATGGCACACCAGTACGCGTGCTGTTCATTTCCGACGAAAGTGGAGTACACGCGCAGGGATCGGATTCAGACGCGGGGTTTCACAACTAGTCTATGTTAAAGAACGCTGTCCGTGCCTGTTTTTGTTCATTTCTTTGCTGACTGGCAGCACGAAGAGCCCTGCCCCTCTCTCCCTCCCCCTCCACCAGGTTCAGCATTTGCTGTCCCAAACGGGCAACGGTGGCCTGGACATCAACTGCACCAATGCCGAGGGCTCGACGCCCCTGGTGCTGGTCTGCCGGGACCTGGCCACCTTCCAGGAGCTGGCGTCGGCGGGCGTCCTGCGGTCGTACGACCCGCTGGGCGTCATACGGGTGCTGCTCGACCACGGCATGTGAGTCTCCTTCTGTTGGTGCACGAGGAGCGCGTGAGGTCGGCCGAGGTTGCTCCGTGACTGTTTGAGCTGTTTCGAAGTTCGCTAAAGGGGTCGTGAAGACAAAATGCAAGTTGGGTTTGTTAAAAAGATGGCTTTGTCCCAATAGCAGTAGTACCCCTTTTTACCACAAACTTCCAACAAATAATCCAGATATTGATGAAAACAAATGAGGCAGCAGCGACTCTCCAGTCACTTTGCGGCGATTCATCTACGCCGTCAGAGAATCTTGTTTGTGGGATTGGCGGCCACTGACGTAAGCCATTGCCAAGAAACATGAAGGGGTGATTGCAGTGATTGTAGTGAGCGGTTGTAGTTCTGTCTGATCATATCGCTTGAATTCTAACGTGCAGTTAACAGACTGACGGACGGCTATGTTTTTAGTTTTTTCTCTATTGCATCGCTGCTGACGTCATGCAGCGCGAAATTTGAAAGTTTCTCGATGTTCTTTGCTTTTCTTTGTTTCAGTAAAAAAAATGACTTGTGCCTGAGATTGAGCTGACTGGGTCACCAAGGGCTATTTCTTCCAAATAAAATGAAGTTGTATTTTGTCTTCATGGCCCCTTTCTTGAAGAGAGCGATAGAGTTTTGGTTTTGGCCGCTGACAAAGCGAGGCTTTTTAGAGTATAGTTGACATTACCTGCATGGCCTATTTTGCTATTAGCATCTGCCCCCTTTGTGTTGTTACAATACTTTTAAGTGAGTTGCTACAGTTGCAAGCACGCATGCGCCTGTTGTCGAACGGCAGGTGCCATAGCCAAAGTGAATGGTGAGTTCAGAGTCGCAGGCCAGGAGTTGATGGGGCACACTACTTTAATGCTTTTGGTGCACTACAAGACCCTAACACCTGCCATTGTTTGCCTTAAAGTTTCACAAACCCACTCACTAGTTTTCAGATTCCAGATGGATGGTGAAATATAAACACGAAGAACTGGTTTATGGTTTCCAGTGCATCACAGGTGGGATGCAGTATATGTAGCCTTTGAAATGTATGGCCTACAGGGATGTAACACAGTTTCTTCAGATTTGCATGCTCAGAACAGAAGTTTGCGTAAGACCGTGCACGATACATCCACGCTTCTAAGTAATTCGCATTAAAAGAGAGGGCTGTGCATCGTTCGAGCTTGTGTCAGCACGGTAGGCCACGGGCAACTTTGGGAACTTAGAAGAGAGTATGTTAACATTCTGGTGTGCAAAAGCAGCCGTGGCCTGTGTGGAAACATTCAGGGATTAAATTTTGAGACACCGCACATTCCAAGGTCTGAATAATTCTTTTGTCTCATATTGCCGTGGTGCCCGGTTGGGCGTCTACTGTGCAGCCTCATTCACCGGGATGTCAACCACCAGGACCGTCAGGGCAGGACGGCCCTGCACTATGCCTCCCACACGTGCTGCGAACACACCGCGGCGGTCATTTCCCTACTTCTGCAGAACGAGGCGAAAGTCGGTAAGGAGGGGTCTCACCCCACCCCTTCAGAGAGTTGTCCGATGTGGAAAAGATGAAAGGACACCTGTCTTCTGAAGTTTGGTCAATTCTTTTAAGTGATGAATAGGCTAGCGGAAGAAGGTGCGTAGTATGTAACATTGCTTGCTTTGTAGTGAACTTTTTTTTTTTAAGTATTTGCCTTCTTCCTTGGTCTGCTCATAACATCATGGAAATTATTTGAGAAAGTAGCAGAATTGCAAGGCTGGCGGTGTTTCTGAGCACGTTCCCTGCTTGTGGATATGGCTATCTTACTGTGCAGTGCAGTTTTTCTTTCGACAGCGGGATTAAAAATGGCCATCATACCACATGGAAAATAAAAGTAGTTTTCTTGCAACGCAGCAGATGGTGGTTGGGGTCTGGCAGCAATGCCTGAAGTTTGGTTCGAAACGAGCCTTTGGATTTCTTGACTGACGTTTTGTGGATGTGGGCACGTTCCCTGCTTGTGGATATGGCTATCTTACTGTGCAGTGCAGTTTTTCTTTCGACAGCGGGATTAAAAATGGCCATCATACCACATGGAAAATAAAAGTAGTTTTCTTGCAACGCAGCAGATGGTGGTTGGGGTCTGGCAGCAGTGCCTGAAGTTTGGTTCGAAACGAGCCTTTGGATTTCTTGACTGACGTTTTGTGGATGTGGGGCAGAAAGAACGCAGAAACAGACGTCTTTCAAGTGAGCAAGGCTGTGCCTGCCAACTGCAGTGGTCGACAGTAAAAACACTCAAACACTTCCATGTCTATTCAGGAGCTTTGAAAGGCAAGCTGAGAAACTTTCTGCGAAGCTGTGCGTCTGCAAGCGGCATTCCTTGACACTGTTGGCGCGCATGATTGCAGACATCAAGGACAAGCACGGGTTCTCGCCTCTGCACTTTGCGAGCCAGGCGGGATCCGTGGATGCCATCCAGCTGCTGCTCGATGCTGGGGCCGACCCGAGTGCCACGGGTCTCGGAGGCATCGCTCCACTCCACCTGGCTGTGAGTCACCCTCCATCTTCATCTCCTCCTCCTCCTCCCCCTAAGTCGCCCTCCGTCTTGTTGTTGTTGTTCCTGTTCCTCTCTCTCTTCTTCTTTGCTGACTCGGCAAATCGAGGCACTAATTTTCTCTACACTGGTTTACCTTGTCAACCACAATCTTTTCTCCTTTCATTTTGATTCTACTTTTCAAAGTAGACCTCTGTGCAAGTAGTGACTTTTGCTTTTGAATTGAAACATGCGGCCGTTTGAATAGCTTGGAATCGAAGCGAACACTTTAGTAGCAGTTGGCAATATTTAAACTGAAAGAAAAGTAAAAATGTATAGCTGAGTGCTGCAATTGTTGGTGTCAGCAATTTGACATTGCTTACAACATAAAAACGCAACTACATAATGAAGCAAGCCGCAAGCATGCAGTTCTAGCACGGGAGTGTGCCTAACCGATTCATATTCTGCCAATCCCCCCTTGTGGGGTACGTGGAGAAGCTAGTCTTCAGTGCAATGTCCAACTACATTGCAATGAGAACTGGGAACTACGCCACTAACAGCCGTAGCAAAGCATGCAGCCAATACGTTATTGTGAAATTTCTAACACATTCCAGGAAATGTGCAACTACTTGCACGAAATTATTGTCCAAACTCTGGGCCTCTTTGTTAATCCCAAATTCACTGCAGACTAGCCCGTGGCTAATCATTGACAAGTAAATCAAAGAAGCAGTGTTGTTACTGCAAATATTCATGTTATTTCTTTTTTTCTGTTGTCTAGGGATGGGCGAATGTCAGTGTTGTCGAATGTTTGATCAAATTGCTCTTCATTCGTTATTTGCTTCGATCCGAATCCAGGTATTTGATATTTACGAATCATTCGGCGCTCCCGAATAGGCAGCCAAAAGCCAAGCTTTTCGGTCAAGCCTTCCAAGATGTCATCCCAGGCTTGTTGCAGGACCCCACCAACGCAGACATTTCTGTCATCAGTGCCAAGTTGTTGCCTTGCCTAGAGGTTCGACGAGTGCTCGGCCACCATCACACTTTCTGTTCAAAAGCAGCACTGAAACTACACCACTGCTGACATAGCGGCACCAAGTTGACGCACATGTTCTTCCGATTTGATATGGAATTTGCAGAACCCTGTTCAAAATGGCAGCCTGTTGCCATAGAGATAATATACTGACTCTAGAGGGAAAGCGCGCCGTTGAGCCAATGCATTGGAACCGTACGACACACGGTGGCAGACATGATACAACGATTTGAAGGTTGCCAGCTGAGCTTTTCCTTACTAAAAACGGCGAAAGCGATGGGTTGTAATCTGGCAACGTGCTACTGTGGCGTTTCCGCGTCCGGCTAGCGAAGCATGCCGGGAGAAATTGTAACATGGCGGACCGCTGGCCAGGCAGATATTGTGTAGGCGGCGTCGACAGCATTGCGTAGTTTATCTACTGTGGGTAGGTAACCGACGTGTTTTCGGTTTAGCGTACGTGCGAGTTGTATGTACTGAGACTATTGGAGCAAGATGTGGCAACGCTCACACAACACTTGCGCGCAAGCTCGAATGCGGCTGATCGCATGCGCGAGGACGCCAAGGAGTCAGCTGATCCGTACTGGGTGCACAGAATAATGAATCTCCGTATGATCTCCTTGCATTTTTGCGCTGTGCCGCTTTATTTGCCATTCTGTGACATTTTGCGAGTGGCTCAATGCTTTTCAAACGAAGTGACGTGAACTGTGGCTTTAGCTCAATGTAAAACCTTTATTGACACACTAAAAAACATGGGCCAACGCTGATATTGCCGGTGAGTCGCGGCGCTTTGAAGCGCAGGAACGAAAGAGCACGGTCGATCGCAGGCCAACGGAGTGGAAGAATGCATGCCAAGGTAGTATGCGAAATACAGCCGGCGGCGTGTCCCGTTTTCCATTCTGTCTGTATTCGTCAAGTTCTAGCTGCTTTCCACCGCTTCAAAGGGAAAGCTTGCGGGACTGAATGCGCAGTATTGAATGGGCAGTAATTTACCGCACAGAGCGCGCGAGGAGAGAACATTGACTGATTAAATAAGAAACCGCATTTCGTTACCTATTTTTTCGTTCTACCTTCACGAACGTTTGCGCGAAAGTTCGAAGCACTAAAAGCTGCAAAAAGTTCCATGAATAAAATAACTCGAACCGAACTATTATAAAAGCTCCTTTTATATCTCTTCCAACGGGAACGATCGCTGGCTGCCACTCCGTAGCCTGTAGTGAACTTGCGGTAGTCAAGGTCAGATCAGAATCGCTGTTCCGGCGTCAGTTCAGGGGCAATAAAGAATGACAGCCTCGCAAGCGCCCGGGGAGGCACTTGCTCAGCGCGTGAATTCGAGTTGTACCGGTTGTACACATTTTGTACGCACGCAGATCTGAGCTGGAGACTGCACACACACACTGCGCAAGTCAGGCGCAAGGGCCTCGCCAGTTCCTAGCACACAGAAAATCGAAACCAAAACTGAACTACGCAATAACTCTTTCTCTGCTAATAAGAGCTTAATTACGCTAAAAGTTTTTTTATAAAGCTAGTTTTAATTACTGAAGCAATTATTTGTAACTATTTTGGTTCAGTTCTTTGTTTTAATTAAATAATTACGGAACAACTTTTTAGAAAGCTGAATACAATTGATCTGGCAACCATAAAAATTGTATCATGTCAGCGCCCATGATTCGTACGGTCTCGGAGCTCGCTTTACCCCCCTGCCTGTTGCATGCACTTTGGTTGGCTATGGCCGCGGATACTAAGTGGCTGCAATGCTCTTTTTGTAGCAGAGCTTGTAGGTGGTGCTAAAAACTCTAGCCAACTGCGTGTCACTTTTACATTTTGGCGACTACTTATAGCGTTTGAATATAAATCTTCTCATCTAATTGGATCAATCAGTTTTGTATTTACATATATTTGTTTTCAGTATCTGTTTAGAACTTAGTAAATTAGATTCTAGTTAATACGGCAGATCACTGCATCATCTGCTGCGCATTGGTGCAGATATCAACTGTTTTTCAACGAATAATTCGAAATTACTCGACCAAATCACTATTTGCTTCAAACCTCAAATTCACTATTCACCCATCCCTACTATTGACATAACTTACCACATTCTCCTCTACAACTTGTGTATAACAATAAAAGCTTGGTCATCATCATTACCACCACCACCAGCCTATCTACGCCCACTGCAGGGCAAAGGCCTCTCCCATTATTCTCCAATTACCCCGGTCCTGTGCTAACTGTGACCAATTTATCCCCGCAAACTTCTTGATCTCATCTGCCCATCTAACTTTCTGCCGCCCCCTGCCACGCTTGCCTTCTCTAGGGATCCACTCTGTTACCCTTAATGACCAATGGTTATCTTGCCTTCGCATTACATGTCCTGCCCACGTCCGTTTCTTCTTCTTAATTTCTACTACAGTCGAACCCCGCTACAACGAACGCCGCTTCAACGAAATTTTCGCTTCAACGAAATATTTCCAATTCCCCGTCAGCTAGCCATAGAAGTCAATGCAACAAAGTCCTTGCCACAACGAACCATTTGTCAGGCTCGCTTTCGCTTCAACGAAATTTTCGATGATTTGGGCTGGGTTTGAACAATTATTTGACAATAAAATAAGCATAGCGCCAGCTATCTGTAACTTTTTATACATTCAGGACGCTTAGTTTCACCGAAAATGCGCGTTGCGACCACACCACCACCCAAAACAAAAAAAATAACTCATAGGCGCACGCCATTGCTTGATGGTGATAACGATGTGGCTGGCCGTCTTTACACGAGGCGCAGGTCCGCTTCGCCAAGGCGGAGCCCCAGAGCTACAGCCAATCCGTATCCAGTTGAAAATGGTTGAAATTGCATGAATGTGCTCCGCTGCTGGCGCGGTGCCGTCACGTATGCGTTGTGAGCAGCTGTCCTTGCCGTTTTCCTTCTACCATTCTTCATAGCCAAGAGCGAAAATCATGTTTGCGCGTTTGGTCTTGAAGCCTAGTCATCCTATCTTAGTCGCGAGCGCGCGGTCCCGTTAAATGCAAGCGCGCGCGTCTTGCCTGCCAAGGTCAGTAGCTGCCGTGCCCTGTCAGAGGATAAGATAACGGCACTGCTCCTGCCACAAGCGAGAGGGGGGCTTCCCACGGCCTAGCAGCTATCTGCAAGTAATCAGCTCGGTGGACACGCCTTGTTGTACAGCGATACGTTTTGCGCGTGCATATCTTCACCCCCCTCCGTAACGCGTTCTTTGGGTGGTGAAAAAACAGATAACCATTGGTATGTTTGTTATCCGAATAAACATGAGTTATTGCGCGTCACTCCTTTTTCTAAACGTTGTATTATGCTGCCAATGTTGCGGAAACGCACGGGGCTATTTTTCTGGCCTTTCCGTGGTGTGTTGGGGCAGATTTCGCCTCAACGAATTTTCGCTTCAACGAAATTTTTCGCACGTCCCGTCAATTTCGTTGTAGCGGGATTCGACTGTACACGCGTTTGTTCCCTGACCCACTCCACTCTATTCTTGTCCCTTAATGTTACACCTATCATCTTCCGTTCCATTGCGCGCTGAGTCGTCCTCAATTTAAGTTGAACCCTTAAATTAAGGACGACTCAGAGGTGGCGTAGAGGCAGAGCATCCGCCTCGTGTGCAGAAGGACCGTGGTTCGAATCCCAGTGCGAGAGACAATTCCCACCGGATTAAAAAAAAAAAAAAAAAACGCGTATTGAGGGAATTGCAGAATGGGGCTTGGGGTGCGGCCTGACCCCGGCAACCATTGCCGGTAATGCACTACCTCACCAGAGCAGGATTGGCCACCCTGGTGTAGTAACGGCCACAACCTCCCATGAATACGCCAATTAAAAGCTTGGTAGACCTTGCAAAAGTGCTGCAGGGCGGTCGCCCTGCTGCACATGTTGTGTCGCCTCCTTGTATGCATTTTACTGTGCCCCAGTATCGTTCAGCAAGTGGCCCAAATGCACCAGCACTTGGATGCTGCCCCTCGCAGGCGTCGGCGGGCAAGATAGCGGCGGTGTGGCTGCTCCTGGAGCGCGGTGCGGACGTGCTCAGCTTTGCCCAGGACGGCAAGTCGCCCCTGTGCTGTGCGGGCAGCACGGACGTGTACAGCGTGCTGCGCAGGGCCGTGGAGAGCGCCCTCTGCGAGAGGGCGGACAAGCTGAGGCTCACGCCGCTGGAGCACGGTGAGGGGGCCAAGCAGTTGGGGGGGACCTGGGGGGGGGGATCCCTCTTAATCATTCCTTCTGTCATGTCATGGCACACAGTGCGCTAACGATTTCCATACCAGCGCGGTGAATAATTTGGGACGCAGCCATGATTTAATGTTGCATTTGTGGCCTGTTTGCATGGCGTATTCGTGCAGACGTGTGCACATTCTGTGATGTAATTCTGGCTGTGGATGGGCATGCCATTCAGCTCCTATTTCTTTAAGAGGGCACACTGGTCTTAAACCATAATGTTTATTTTTACATTACGATGATAAAAATTGGAGGACATAAGTAATTTTTCATTGTGATTGTAGATATAAAATTTATTTTTGTGTAAAACGGCTACCCTCAAATTTATTCGGATTTTTATATTTGATTGTTTGACAGCTTTCGTGAAAAACTGCTGGAGGGATGCAGCTGAACAAAGTACCAGTGAACTGTGCACAAACCAAGGAGCACATTAAGACTAACATCATCATTGTTAGTGCTAGTCTGTACCATTTGAAATTTGCACTTGGAAGGCAAAACTGGTTTTTCTGGTTCCCACCTCCCTAACCCAAACTTCAAACGGTCATAACTTCTACTACAGACCAGATAGAATGATACTGTTAGCCTTATTGCACTCCTTGGTTTGTGCACAGCTCACTGGTACCTTGTTCAGCTGCATCCCTCCAGCAGTTTTTTTTGCAAAAGCTGTCAAACAATCAAATATTAAAATCCCAGTAAATTTGAATGGAGTAATTTTACACAGAAATAAATTTTATATATACAATCAGAATGAAAAATTACATGTGTCCTCCAATTTTTACCATCGTAACTGTAAAAAAGAAAGTTTTTGATCAAAGACCCATGTGCCCCCTTAAGGGTAGAGAAACTGTGTTATCAGCATACGTTTCGAAAAGAACGCGAGGGAGAAATGTACAATCCAGAAGAACGTACTATCCGGTAAGAAACGTACTATGGGAAATTGTCAGTGTTCACAATTGAGAGCGTTGTAACTGGGAAATCGTATGAATCGAGAACGTATCAATGGGGTTCTAATGTAGCTCGTTTCTTATCCTCCTCGCGTCACCAGTACCTCAGAGCTCAGTTGCTGAGCAAGTAAAATGGTGGAGGAAGGATACAACCCATGAACACTCAAATCAGACTTTATGGCAGGCATGCAACAATATGCTGTTCTTCTTATTAAAGTGGCGGTATATTTAGTGCGACTTCCTTGGTCAGAGAAGACAAGGTGTGCGCATTTTGTTTCTCTGTAACAGGCAGCTGCGAATAATCTAGGCCTCGGTAAGTATTTGCTTCTTTTGTTGGTTCCATGCATCTACAACATATCCTGCTGTAAACGCGGGTGTTATAACTAGGGGTGTGCGAATATTCGAAACTTCGAATATTCGATTCGAATTTTTTGGTATTCGATTCGATTCGAACGACACTTTTATTGTTCGAAATATTCGAACCACCCAAAACTAAAAAAAAAAAAATCAGAGCGTGTCTGTATCGGTGTTTATTTACAGTGGACTCTTGATAATACGATTCTGGGGGTGCGAATTTCGGGATGATACGAATTTCCGTAAAGTCCCGGCGAAATTGCATCGTTTGCAATGGGAAACATTTCGGCTGTTACGAACGGACCTGCGCGGCCCGGCGGGAGATACGAACGAGCCGGCGAGGCACCCGACTGCCGAACGAGCAAGTGACGGCTCTCGCCTCCTGTTTGTCACTCTTTCTCCAGAAACGGCCGGAATGTTGTTTTCTGCTCGCGAAAACTCTCTGCGCACGCCCAACGCGCTGACACCGCCGCGAAACCACCCCACGCTGCGCGCGGCGCGGCTGGCGGCGTCAACATGGCGTCGGCTCCAGTTGCGAAGTGGCGCGGGCGCTCGAGCGACCGCTTCTAACAACTCTTTAAAATGCGGCTCAAGGGAGACACGAAGTTGCTTGTGCGGTAAAGGAGCTGATAATGCATACGAAAACGGTACTATAAAACATCATCCGCGCCGCTAGTGAAAGCGCCCATAAAATATTTGCCGGGGTGCTAAGCCTAACCATCTCCGGCGGAGCCAAGCCGGCTGTCTCGATCTCATCGCAAGTAGGCTCCTCCATTCTGCCGCGCGCGTCGTGCGTCATTAGAGAGTTTTAGCATAGCGGCTCCCGTACGCTACGCTAAGGTTAGCGGGTAGCGGGACCGGACTGCGCATGCGCGCGCGGGGAGTGCGAGGAGGTTGCCCCTCAGCGGAGGGAAAGAGCGGGCATGGCGAAGGCAGGCCGCGCGGGACTAATCCACCCCACCGTGACGAATTTGCTCTCCCCAGTCGCGCCCCGCTACCCGCCGCCGCAGCGGAGCACGTTATGCTAAAACTCTCTATTTTCTGACCGAGGTAGGCGCTACCGCGGGGGCGAAATCGTCGATGTGGGCGTGAAAATACAGCGCTCGCAGAGCCGAGGCGAGCGAATCGCGTGCAAAAACGCACCATGCGGTTCACGCTTGGCTGTTGCGGCGTGTAGCGAGCTTGGGCACAGCGAGTGAGGAGACGAGCGCGAAGCTTTACGTGCTCCAGAAAGGACTGCTTTGCAACACGGGGGTTAAAGAAAAACAGAAAAAATCACGAATTTCTTCACGCGAAAGTAGGAAAAGAAATAAACGAAAACTTTTTTTCAGCGCTAAATTTTTTGGTCTGCATTGGTTCATACGAATTTCGGATGATACGTACGAATATTTTTCGCAGTCCCGCGAGATTAGTATCATCAAGATTTTACTGTATCAGCGCGCGGCAATGTGCACGGGCTCGGGCATGCCAGCTACTAGTGTCTCAAGTGAGCGGCTGTTTTCGGTATCTGGTAAAGTGGTGACGAGCAGGAGGTTGTCACTGCTCCCCGAACATGTCGAGCAGTTAACCTTTCTCCATGTTAACATTTAAGTGAGTGTAGACCTTAACCTGTTGAGTGCAATGGTATTGTGTAATTCCTAATTTTACTTTGTGTAATTTGTTGTGCAATAAAGTTGCAGTTTTTGTGTCTCTAGATGGTGAAAACTTTAATTTTACAAAAAAGAAATAAGTATTCGTATTCGAAAAATATTCGAAAAATATTCGATTCGATTCGAACTTTGTTTTTATTATTCGAATTCGCTTCGAAATTAAAAAATTGATATTCGCACACCCCTAGTTATAACACAATGCACTGTTACTGGGCAACCAGTAGAGGCCGCTCTTGTACAAACGCAGGTCCGTTGCACTAGTGTGCCTGTAACTCGAGAAATGAATGCCAACATTCGCTCATCTGACTGACGATTCTTCCATTGCAGAAAAAAGAAAACTGGGACAACTGATCTTGCAATCAAGGAGTGTTGCTGCTCCAGGAGAACAGAGCTCACCTGGGTAAGAGGCCCCTTCATTCGAGCGACAATTCCCTCCTGTGCTGTTCAAACCAAAAGAAACTGTGGTTTAGCTACTTACTGCGCCTTTACACATGCATTCATACCTTACGTAAGCTCTGCAGACTTCAAAATGTAAGGAATGAGAACTCTTTGTAACACTGTAGTCCTTCGTATCATCCTAACATTGTGTTTTGAAAACCAGCCTTTTAAAATTTGCCACCAGTTGCCTTATTTACTCGAATTTAATGTGCCCTTGATTGTAGCATGCACCTGGTTTTCACGACCGGGGAAAAAGAAAAGGTGTAAAAGTTCTCTTCATGGGGCAAATTGCTTATGTGTGCAAGAATTTTTTTATCACTCTAGGGCGGCTCTCATCACCCTCGAATCACAAAATGCTGCATGGCAAATTACACATGGTGGCTACCCTTCCGAACTGAACTGATAACATGCCCACCACCCACCAGATGTATACAATTGCCTTCTGTGTGCACCTTTGCGTTGCTGTAGTGTGGAACACCTTGCATGCAGTAGATGCTCTCCTTCTTGCCAAATAAATTAACCTACCGTAAAATTCTGAACAAGCGCCCCCATCCATCCATGCAAGTACTCCTCTTCCTAAATCCACGGCTAATTTCAAATTTCCATGCCATTCTGAGAAAGCCACCCCCCCTTCCACTTCACTCCACAGTGTCCAGACCCCGAAATCCACTGCACCCAGGTGACAGTGGCTTGCCATGGCCAGTCTATAATCCAATCCAATCCAGTCATGGATAGCAGCCCGTTAGCCCAATCTCTACGCACCATTTCTCATTTTTTTTCCAGCGGTGTCGATTTCTTTTGGCGACAGCATGTGCTTGATTTTGTTGCTGAGGCATGGGCTGCTGTAACCGAAGATAGTTAAGTATGGTCCTTTGGGTCTGGGGCATAAGGAACGCACTGCATGCCTCAAAGGAACATGACCTGCTAGGTGGATTGGCAGGGCACCAAGAGACCGGGGCAGACTTCAAGCGGAATCCTGCAAATTTTTGTTGTGGACTGGCTCAGAGGAGTCTTTTGATGGTTTTGAGAGTGATGACTAACATTCCTTGGCAGAATGTGCATTCCGCATTTTTTTTCCTGGCAAGGTGGGTTGTTGTCGTCGCTGCCATCTTGAATTGTGGTGTTGTTTCGGGATAGTGTCCCCTCCCTACATTGCCGGTGATCTCGACTCGCTTGCTTGGAATTTTATGGTAGTTGCCTGTTTTTATTTATTTATTTTTTTAAAGGGTTGTTGTTGTTCAAGCAATCTTGAATCTTTGCTTGCACAGGCGTGCCATTACGATCGCCCTGCAATGCCAATAATGATGAGCACCATGCATGCAATTTTGGGACGTATTTTTCAGGGAAAAAAGCTGCATGTTAAAATTGAGTAATTACATTAATGCTTTCATGGCTGCTCATGAAGTATACGTGGATGGTGCTCTTGTTTTGTCAAGAAAGTAGCAGAGTGCTTCATTCCGTTTTGACAGAAGGGCAGCTTTACTTTTTCTTTTTTTCATAACTGTTGTCTTCAGGTTTCCTTTCTTCTTTGAGAGCACGTTGCCAGATGGAACGCATGCTGAGAGCGTAGCCGCGAGTTTGCTTTCACGCCTCTCACGCGATGGCCGTTTTCGTGCAGCAGCTCCACCGCCAAGGAGGAAGGCTCGAGCAGCAGCGACAAGGAGCCCAGCGAGCCCGAGGCGGAGGCCGTGCTCAAGACCAAGGGCTCCTCGCACCACTCGGTGCTCCGTGGCGGGGGGGACCCCTCGCTGTCGGCGTTCCGTCGCTACCAGCCGCCCAGCATGGTGGCCCCCCACCAGCTCCCGGGCTGCTGGCGCCAGAAGTCGTCCCACGGCGGCTCCCACTTCATCCCCGTGCGGCCGCGCGACCACTCTTCCGACGACGAGGTGCGCTGGTGCGCCGAGGGGGGCACGCTGGACAACAGCAGCTACCACCGCCAGAAGACCATGCCCTCCAACACGCCCCTCGAGCTGCCGCTGGACGCGCACCTCGCGTCCATCGTCGTCGTCGAGACCAAGAACGGCATAAACGCTGACATGGAGAACGCAGCCGAGGAGAACATCCTCGAGGCGAGGACGGAGAGCCCGCTTGCAGAGTCGGCTCGCACGGCCGCCTGGGTCTTCGGGGGCAGCACGGAGAACGTGGTGCCCCCCAAGGAGATGTACGCCAAGGTGCGCCCAAAGCACCGCGGCGGTGGGGCCGAGAGCGGCGAATCCGAGTCGGCCGACGACGAGCAGAAGCAGTCGGCGTCGCGCAGGCGGCCGGCGGCAGCGGGGCAGAGGCGGAAGAAGACGCAGCACTACGCCAAGAACTACCACCTGAGCCGGCTGAAGCTGCGGCCCGAGCTGACCGCCCGCAGCGTACCGGACGTGGCGGCCACCGTGCCGCCCAAGACAGTTTCCGTGGCGGGACGACAGCAGCCGGAGGTGTCGCTAGGTGCAGCGGAGGACGCTGGCTCACAGAGGACTCCCGCTACTTCATCCACGACAACGACGACAACGACGGCGGCGGCTCCGGCCGCCGCACCGCCCAAGTTTTCGCTGATCACGAAGAGCAAGGAAGGCGGCAACCTGCGGCCCAACGGATCGCGCATGCCGGTGCCAAGCACCCGGGGGCTGATGAGCAAGTTCCTGCCGCCGTGGGTGACGCGCGACGACGTCTCGTCGCACCTCTCGTCGGCTTCCTGGGTCTACCTGCCGTCCCTCTCGCCGGAGGAGGGCGGGGACGAACAGCCACCGCGCATGTCCCTGCCGCGGAGGGAGGAGCCTCTCGCCGAAGTGGCGGCCAAGCCCAGTGAGCAGCCGCAACCGCCTGCGGCGGCGACACCCACGACGGCGGCGACGACAACTACAGCCAAGTCCCGGCCCGAGGGGACCCACACGCTGACCTGTGGCAAGCGGGGGAGTGGCATGGAGGGTTCTGCGTTCCACACGGTCAGCGCCAAGGGGAAAGGTTCAGCGGCTTGCCAGCACGCGCCGGAGCAACGGGTGCCCGTGCCGCCGCTGCCCAAGAACCTGCACGACATCCCGGCCTTCCCCGCAGGGCCCCCGTTTCCCTGGATCAAGGGAAAGCTTATTGGTACGTGTCTTAATGATTGTTTGTGCAAAGGGGACACCCGCTGTATTTCAGATATTCATTAGGGGTGTGCGAATAATTCGATTCGCAAATCGAATATCTACTATTCGTTTTTCAAATAGTCGAGTGGAGTTTCCGAACGTTCCCTGGCTTTGTGAAAGCGAGAGATGTCGGCTCACACTAACGCACTGCTGCTACACCGTCTGCTCAGCAAGTTTCATCTAAATCGCGCTTTCGATGAGCGCGCCTTGCAGAGGCCGTAAATTCTATCCCGCTGCACGGAGTAATCTGCGATTGCGTCGATAAGATCTTTTTTTCGAGCGGTCGCCGTCGACTCTGGCCACCATTTTGAATCGCGTGACCGGATGTTTACATGTTCGGGCAGCTTCCGATAAAGACCACCACCATTTTGACAGCGCTTCCGTTAATTTAGAATGAAAAGCAGTTCTGGCTTTTTTTAATGCAGTTGGTGTATGGTTACTGCATGTTTACTTGTTTTTTAGACCATAGTGGATAGTGCAGGCTTGCCCACGGCGACTGTTGCGCGAGCTTTCTTTCCGCTACATATTATTCACGCTTCATGCTGCTTATGTGCTTCCGAAGAAGTGCCTCATCGTGGTTTATGATTGCTTTGTGCTCGCTTCTGAGTTACGAGGCTCTGATTAGTTGTTGCCTATGATTGCAGTACAGCAACTGCAGTGCAAGTTTACTCTTTTATTATTATTTTTTTTTTTTCCCAAATGCATATTGCGTCCACTTCGGATTCCTGGAATACCGCCGATGCAAGTTGAAAAGTGCGTTCTCCGGGTTGAAAAAGAATGTCATGTCTCCCAAACATGCGAAGTAGCTTCTGCTTTTGCAGAAAAACTTATAAAAAATCAAGGCCTGTAAAAAAAGTTGATATTCGATATTCGATTCGATATTCGGCTTTTTTTCCGAATTTGATTCGATATTCGATTTGAAAGTTACTATTCAGCATTCGCACAGCCCTAATATTCATGGCTTAAAAGCAAGCACGATAGCCCTATTGTAGGCCCTTATTGGCCATGCTACTCGTGACTGGTGCCAGGCTCTCTTTTGATACGTCGGCGAAGAGCACGTTGGTGCACCGTAGCGGTAAAACGAGGCACCGGCCGTTCGAGAGAGAGAGAGTGACCCTGATGTGGGGACACCCCATGCGATGCAGGCAAGGGGGCGTTTGGGCTGGTGTGGTGCGGCCTGCGCAAGTCCGGTGGGGAGCTGGTGGCCGTGAAGCAGTTCCAGCTGGGTGGGGCGGACGTGCTGTCGGCCGTGCAGCTGGAGGTGGACATCCTGCAGTCCCTCAAGCACCCCAACATCGTGGCCTTCCTGGGCGTGCAGCAGGAGGAGCAGCTGGTCAACCTGTTCCTCGAGTTCGTCTCCGGCGGAAGCCTGGCGGCCAACCTGTCCCAGTTCGGGGCCTTCCCCGAGACGGTGGTGCGCCGCTACGGCCGGCAGCTCCTCCAGGCCCTGGCCTACCTGCACCAGAGGAACGTCATCCACCGCGACATCAAGGTGCACCCCTGGGTCCTGTCCTGTTCTTCTCCGAGAAGGGACCCATGAAAGGGACGCACGTCCTTTCTCCTTTCTTTCCCCTCCGGCAGGGCAACAACGTGATGGTGTGCCCCGGCACGGGCACCATCAAGCTGATCGACTTCGGGTGTGCCACCTTCGAGCCCTCGTCAGCCGACTGCGAGGGCCTGGTGGCCAGTGCCCGGGGCACTCCCTACTGGATGGCGCCCGAGGTCATCTGCCAGGAAGAGTGCTCGCACAAGTCGGACGTCTGGTGCGTCCTCGGCCTCGCTTGTGCCACTTCCTTTTCTTTTTTATTTTTTTCTGGGTTATGTGTCAAGTCTTGTTTGTACCTTTTCATGTTGATTTCAGCAAAAGAAAACAGGAAGCATGTCTTGTATATATTGTACTGAAACTTAAGTTTTGTTGATTTTCTTAGTAAAAGTGTATGAATGTTGAAAATGCTGAATACATCGCAAATAACGGTATTATTCAACTGAATATGCAGTGAACTTTTTAAACTATAGCATAACTTTTTATTAAAAGATGTTGATTTGATTGGCTTCCCAGCCAGTTTTTATGATTCGTATTCAATTTGCAGTAAAAAACTTGACAGTCACAGTGGTAAAGAATGCATGGTCGGAGCCATAACTTAACCTCTTTTATTTTAGAAGCATTTTGTACAAAACTTGCTCACGCATTTTCCAGTGTTGCCTAAAACCAGTGAAATTTGAGACTACGGTACATTTAGCTGATTGCCTGCCCTTCTGTATTTCAGGAGTGTTGGCTGCACTGTGATTGAGATGTTCCAGACAAAACCTCCTTGGTAAGTCAGCAAACAAGAAAATCTTAACGAATAATCCGCAAAGCTACGTTTCTCATTAAACGCTCTACTCCGCACCACAAAATTAGGAAGTTTTGTTTTTTCAGCTTGGCATTTGGTGATAACAGGAAACCCTGAGAGTGCCGTGGAAACGGGAATAAGGCTGTGTGTAGTGTAACCATGTTGCAAGCAAGCTCAGTAGAATGAAGGGCAAGATTCTCAATCTCAACTGGTGTTGTGAAGTTCTGTGAAAAGAGGGAGCATACAGACTTCATTTCAAGGGCAAAGAGTGATAGCGCGTGTGATCACCGAGCCTTTTAACAGCAGACCTGTCGTAGGCCGAGCCTTTTCGTCCGTCTGCTGTAGGTCGTGCGTAACGCAGGGGTAAAAGCAGGTTCCCAGATTCACCATTAGAGGGCGCAGTGGTCTCGCAGGCGTGGGTTCCTCTCCCTTTGCTAGGGAGCCTCGTGCCGTTGGCGTTCAGCTGCAGATTTCTTTGCGCGAACTGTTGAACTTGCACGGCGACGGCGCTGCCATTCTCAAACAAGCGCCGTTTACGTTTGAGCCGACACAAGACTTCACACTGGTTCGACCTGAATTGTATTTTTACTATTGCGCTGTCATGGGGTCGTGTAGCTTAGACTCCCTCAATTTGAAGTGAGCCAGAAATGGCACTTGGTTTAGAACCAGCCCTTACATCCTTAGTCTAATGAAGGGTCCTGGTTTCAGGTACGAGCTATCTCCCCTGGCGGCGGCCTTCGCCATCGGCCAGGGCACAAGTGACCCGAAGTTCCCGGACCAGCTCAGTCCAGATGCGCGGGACTTCATTCTGACATGCCTCAAAAGGTAAGTCCATCCGGAGCAAACCAGTCCTTGGTGGGGGAATTTTTTGCCACGAAAAAGACTACCCGAAACACGTTTCAGCCATCCAGATTGGCTGGAATTTGACTGACACATTTATTTTTTCAACCCACTTACGTAGCATATGTTCAATAAATAATTAAGTGGCATTGAGGCAATTTGGTACAATAGCAGGTTGCGTATCTGCTTCGAAAGTTTTCTGGGCTTTCCATTTGCACATGCTGCCTTTTGCCAACCTTAATTAAGTGCTTCACTGGCCAATCTGAAGCCAACTTGAGGTTCTACTTGTTTGGGCACAAGAATCAACTCTTGGGCGGGTACTAGTTCGAGGCAGTGCATACTTCAGAAGTTTCTTTTATATCTTAGAACTTGCCTTTCCGTCAAATTTTGGGTCGTCCTGCATGTTCCTGTTCACACCACCGCATCCACAGATGTCAGTATTGTCGAAACCTAAACTAGTAGTTGGCGGAGACAGCTGAAGCCAAGATTAGCCCGAATTTGGCCGCAGGCACCATGTCACAGCACTCGGGCTGAGCATCAGCAAGGTTGCAGTGTGTACGGTGATGAATTTTGCAGTTTTGCTGTTATGCCCATAGCGCCAGTTTCAAGCAATGCAGCAGTTTTACAAGGGGGTGTGCTTGCCATTTAGCAATTGAAGAGGGGTTGAAACAGGGCGTATATGCGTTTCCTAGTCAGTGCAGCCAGCCGTCACCTGAGCTTGCTTATGGGGGTTATATTACAGCATAAACATACCTAAAGCATACAAAACCACCCGAACAGAAATAAATAACAGCCAAAATGGACCTGCAATGATTGAAAACTACGGTGTAGAAAAATATTCAACAGAAATAGCCGAAACCGACCTAAAAGGGGAAAACCCGCAAAAACGGTCAAGAAGCAGTACCGTATTTACACGATTGTAAGTCGACTCGAATGTAGGTCGACCCCCCAAAATTGCATCTCTCAAAAAAAAAAAAAATGCGAGCGCCGCCTAGAAAATTGTATCACAAGCATGGCCTCCGCAATTTGCTGCCGGAGGCGCGCCGCCGGAAAAGCTTTTGTATAAGCACCCGGAATAACCATTCGCCGTGGGTTGAGCGGGAAGAACACATTCGCTGCAAGATGACAACCATCGAAGCGATTTACTTTTGAGCGACTAACTTCTCACCAACGCGTTCGGAAGTCTACTGAACAATGTGATATGATTTGGGCTACGTTAGCGCCGTGCATTGAATCAAGGGATTCGCTAATACTCATTTTGTTTATTAGAGTTGAATAAAACACTTCTTGACGCATTTTTGCATGCGATTTGTGCGCGTCGGCGTTGCGCGGGCGACTTTTTCACGCCCGTGGCGACGATTCCGCGCGCGCGGCACCTTCTACTGCTTTTAAATTCTACCAGTTCTACCTCGGTAAAACGGGCGCCGAGCGCGGCAGCGGTAGGAGCCTGACGACGCGGTGGAAGTTTGATAGCGCTTGGGACAGCCGGCTGGCACCGCCGTAGATGTTTAGGCTTACCATGGTGACGGATATTTGACTGGCGCTTTCCCTAGCGGTGCAGATAATGCTTTATAGTGTCGTTTTCGACCACATTATCAGCTCCTTTCCTGCACAAACGTCTTCGTTTGTGCCTTCAGTGATATCTTAGAGAGCGGTTAGAAGCGGTCGCTGGAGCTACGCGCACCTCTTCGCGAATAGTGCCGCCATGTTGCCGCCGCCGATCGCGTAGCGCGCAGCATGCGGGTGGTATTCGCGGCAGCGTCAGTGCGGTGCATTTTCACGAGCAGAAGACGCCCCATGTGGTTCATAGTTTAGACCATAATTATGGGAACGAGGGTGCAAAGCTGTCCCCAAGTCGTAGCACCCCCGATTTCTCGTTTCTCTTTCCATTACTAGCGGTAGACGGTTCGATTTCTATTCTAAGTCGACCCCCCAACATTGGATTGTCAAATTTGAAAAAAGGGGTCGACCTACAATCGTGTAAATACGGTAGCTGAAACTGACCAAAAGGCAACGAAAATACCTAAAATCCCATTTATAATGCATAAAGATATCATAAATAGATTATACGTATGCGTGATAACAAATGTTAATATTCAAATATGACAAACTCTTGAAAATGAAAAAAAAAAAAGCGGTAACGGGATTGGAACCATGGTTAGGATGTTTGCTTTGCAGGAGCGGAACTACTACACTACGAGACCAAGCGGTTGTGAGCGGTTAAATTGAGGGCCACAAGCATGTGTGCATAGCTTCAAACATGCCCCTAGATGGCACCATGCGTCGCTTGGCTGTGCTGATTAGGAAACGCCTGTGCGCGAAAACGGGCTGAGGAACGAGCAGAGAAGTACTCCGCTACCATTTGCGCCGCACCCCAATCTCAGCCACGTCCCCATCTTTGCAGGTGCCCGGCAGAGCGGCCTACGGCGGAAGAACTGCTCTTGCACCGTTTCCTCCAGACAGGAGCCATCGAGGACCTGTAGTGAGAACTGGGCACGCCTGGTGGCATTACTCGACTACTCGGCCGACGAGACGGCAGATCCAAAGCCACGTCCTGCCCGCAGAAAGCGTCTGCAATCGCACCGGCCAGGGACGCTCGCTCTCGAAGAAAAAGACTCTTTTCTTTTCCCTGTGGTGTCGCACCACTCAGTTTCTGGAAACCGGAGCAAAGCCGAACAAAAGGCGGTTGGACGCCGCAGCAATATACCGGCCTTGGCGCCATACTCACTGAATGGGCGCGAGGCTGTGTGTTTAGGGGTCACAGGTCGTTGAGGTTAAACAGGTCAGAGGTTAAGCAGGTCACACTTGCGGAGATGTGTGAGGAGGGAGAGGCTTTCTAGACTCGGAACGTAACTTGTACCTGTCGCCGATGGCACGTTATCAGTGTAGAGCTCACATTAGTGTTACTTTTTCCTTTCCTTCCCCTCCCCTACTCGGTGCATATGCGGTAACCCAAGTAACACTTTTGCTCAGGTAAGCCTCTCCTATCTTCTTGGCGGCCAAAAAAAGAAAAGGAGCGAACCCAAGATACGTCCCCCAGCAGCACCCAGTCAGGCAGTGGTGCTCCGGGAAATTGTAATCTAGCCTCCTCGTTGTTTTGGTGTTTTTACAAATTTAGTGATGTTCCTTTCTTTATTATTGTCATCGTGTACACAGAGACGAAGTTATTTATTTATATTTAAGAAGGCTTTTTATTTGAAGCTGATACAAATGTATATATATTTTGCGAAGTGCTGGCTGCTGCCTCCTTCCCCCCTTTTTGTGTTGTCTAGTTAGCAGTTGTCAACGTGTGTTTGTGAAAATGGAAGAAACAAAAAAAGGCATCTAGGTTTTACACCCCCCAAATAACTCGGGCTTCTCACTAACTCTTGGGCAGCTTATCGGAAGGAAATGTTCTATGCTTCGACTTTTGAAAAAAAAAGTAACAGGTGCACTGAACAACTTTCCAACTTGGCTTGTGAATGTTTGTGTTGCTCACGAAATAGGGATTGGTGTCACGTTTGTTATGTCTGGGCACCGCTGTGCACAGTAACGGCAATGGCTATGGATTGGCTGAATTGGCCGAATTGGCTGAATTGAGTTTATATTGAGCACTGCAGCCTAACAGGCCTGTTAGGCAAGTTGTTTGGCTGCGAAAGGTGAATGCAATGCCCTTTGCAATGTTGACATCTTGGGTTCAACACGAGGCATGCATTAAATTTTTGTGGGAATTTGCTAGAAATTAACAATTCTGCATATCTTTCTCGAATTGTGGAAAATTTCGCCACTTGGCAGAGGGTAATCATCCACTACTGCATTTAATCACGGCCAGCGCACTACCGTGCACTGCAGTGCCGGTATTATGAAAAGCGGTGGGAAAGCTGCTTTGTTGTAGATACAGTTCCCAGAGGGATTATACCTGTGAACACACTGAACATGATGATCGCACCCGCGTGTAATGTTGTCTTTGAATGACCCCGCTTTTAGGACTTCTTTAATGCGAAAGCGTTTCTTGGCCAGGTCGGTGAAAGCATGCACCCAGTTTGCGTCCTCAAAAAGGTGCCCACAAAAGGCCAACATTTGGTGCAGCAACACTCGGTGCAAGCTCAATTATCATTGGCTGTAATGCGCTCCATAGCGCGTGCGTCAAAAATAAAATTCCATGTGGGCACAGGCGTAGCATCAAAAAGGAGTGCACCCTAACCCTGAAGTGAGTCTTAGGCCTAGCATTGACATCAACATAGACTTGTCGACGAACCTAGCCAAAAGATATGCTTTCGCGCTCTCACCCATAAGAACGTGCTTAGAGATCTTTTCCAAAAAGTACGCCCTGATTCTGCTTTGTACCTTCAGTAATACAGCTGCCATGAAACCCTGATACCAATACGCTTTCTTTTTTAAGCTGTCCTGCGGTCAATTCTGCCACAAGCACTGTTTGTTTTCGTTCAGTAGTGCATCACTTAGGCGTACAACGGGCACTCGGTGATCGCGATTTATTTCTAGATGTACAGTTATTGTGCAGTTTAAGAAAGGAGCAGTGTTTTCCATTGTGTAGGCCCCCTACTGATCCCTGCACAGATTAGTGCACGTTGTGGAATACTAGACATGTATGGCAGCTGTTGTCAGAATGCATTGTGAGAATTTCATGACACGTCGTTGCATGTTCATCTATTCTCTCAAAGAAGGCAGGTGTGCTACACTGCATTCTAGGTTTTATTGAAGGGGTCCCAAAACACGTTTAGAACATGGCCGATAAACTTTCACAATCTTGTGTGGGCCTCCATTGCCAAGGACATCTCAGTTCTCCAACAGACTTGTAGGCCATCTTCCACAGAGCAACTAACGTAATATGCCGACCTATTCAAGTTGCATGTTTTGGGCGCCATTCACAGCTCTATACGCTCTTGAATGACTAACAAATCTGTATTGCAATCGAGTTCTTATCTTTTGAGTGAATTGCATGTTGTGAAAAGAGCAAATAGTGCTCCAAACGGATCGGTTGGCCGCGAGAGTATATAGATAGCACCAGACTAAGATAGACACGTACGTCATGGCTCAACTGAAGCCACGCATTTGTTTAACGCAAGATAAGAAATGACGGACTTCCCTGTAAATAGTGCGACTGAAAAGACGAAACAATTTTTCCCGCGACGCTACCTTCTCATGTACGCGCAGCTTTTAAAGCAGAGAACTCTCCAGGCTCAAGTTGCACAGCACAGCGGTTAGATAGCGTAGACTTTCATTGCCACACGCGAGTGTCAAACTAATATTGCGCGTCTCAGAAGAAAATCATTTATAATAATGCTCAAAGGTTGTTCACGTACAAAACTACTAACAAAACTAGATAGAGCATAGTAGTGGTAGTTTTGACGGTGAAACCCGCAAAACTATAAGGTTTGTTTCGCTTTTAGAACAGATTAAACAAACACATTAAAGAGACTTGCAGGAGCAAATGCCAGTACAGTTAGTACTAGCCTTTTATGTGAACCGTTGCAAAACCAAAAGCCAGTTTCTTGCATCGTTGCGCACCGTCTTTTGATATGTTAGCCTGGAATGCTCTGTGCCGGTCGCTGCCATTGGAATATCTAGGGTGACCAGACAGCTAGACTTGAGCTCGAGGCTTTTACTCAAATACTGTAGTCGACCTAGTCAGTGATCCACAAAACTCATTATCAGGCTCGAAGAGGATGCGGTACATAGCTTGAAATGAACCAGTGGACAAGAAGTAAAGTTGCATGCAGAAATACTACGATTTTAATCAATTTCTCAACTATTTGTAGCAATACTGCCAGTGTGGGCGATACTCATTACCTATAATACATTGACCTCATTAAAATGGTTAGGTGTCATTGGACCAAAAACATCCTAGTATTAAGTGGTGTGTGAACAAAACTAGGAGTGTGTGGGAGTTTGGTTTCGTAAACTGGACTGATAAGATAGGACCCCTGATAGTTAAAATGTATTTTTTATGATCTGTTCGTGTCTTGATAAGCAGGCCTACATTTTAGGGGAAAGTTTTCATGAGTAGATCTGAAAAGCAGGAGACGTTGAAGACCTGTTGGCAAAACTTGACCACCAAGTAAAAATTGTAGGCACAAAAAATGTTGCTTGCAGTGTCGACGCCTAGCAAGTGAGGCAAGTTTTCAACACTTGGGTCATGCCTAAAAAATAAATGAAATAGCATGAAGCATTAAAAAAAACTGATTAAAATATGATTAATAAAAGTAGGGTTTCATAGATCAGTTTCAAATAAGCTTATGTAAACAGAGAACTCCATTTTAGATCAACAAATCATTGATCAAATTGCAGATAAGCTCATGTAAAAAGAAAACTGCATTTCAGGTGAACAAATCATCAAAATAGTGTGTATTCGTATCTACTAGGAGTTTATTAATGCACATCCCAAAAAAGCTGTGCATAATTAATGTTGAACATACCTAGGTATTGTGTTCATATTAAAAACAACGATTGAGGTTGCTGTTTGGGGTGGACTCAGGAAAAGGAACTCTGAATACTCAAAACCCCTTCACACTCAAAGTCTCCTACCTCTTGTTTATTTTTATGAGTAAAAACAGCTGCCATCTTGTCTCCTTGGCCACTCGTCACTCAGAAAGAAAGAAAAAATGCTGGTGCAAGTTGAGCCTTGGTGGTTCTGGTGCAAAGAGTTTTATGCTGCGACCTGTAGTCAGGAATGTGGTGCTAGTGTCTGTGCAAGTTTGAAGCGCCTTTGAACTTGTCTTGGCTTGCAACGTTTCTGAAAAATTTTTTTCCCTCTTTTTTCAACAAAACCACAGTTAGTAATTACACTTCTCTTAAGTTGTAATTGGCCACAGGGTGAAAAAACAAAACCTGCTAAGACCATTCCACAAAAGTAGTCAAATTAGGCAGTAATTTAACTGCATTGATAATACCCGCCGCAGTGGCTCAGTGGCTAAGGCGTTGCACTGCTGAGCACGAGGTCGCGGGTTCGATTCCCAGCCGCTGCGGCTGCTTTTCTGATGGAGTTGATGGAGGCGAAAAGCAAAAACGCCCGTGTGTAGGAGATTTCGGCGCATGTTCAAGATCCCCAGGTGGTCAAAATTAATCCGGAGCCCTCCACTATGGCGCGCCTCATCGCCTGCGTTGCATCAGCACGTTAAACCCTATAATCAAATCAATGTACATTCATAATATCTTCGAAATTATTCCAATTTTATTCCTAATTCAGTTTCCGCAATAACACGATCAGAATAAAAATGAAAGTGCCCTGGTGTTGAGGTTTCTGCCCATGGTAAAGATTTCCAAGTGACCAGAATTAATCCAGAGCCCTCTGCTACAGCGCATCTCATGGCACAGGTGTAGCGTCAGCTCGTTAAACCTCCAACATTAACATGAAAACTTCATCAGAATAAGGTCACCCTTATTATATAACAATTACCAAAGCCTGCACAAAGAAAAAAGATTGAAAGAATTTTTAAGATTGCGCTGAGTACAGTTGGTCAAAGTTAATCCGGAGCCCTCCACTATGGCTCTCCACATAGCCAAGCTACAGCTTTGGCCCATTAATTTAAACCCCACAATCAATCAACTGACCAGCATCTATCTGGCTTCCCAAAAGGACGTTGTAAGCCAAGTCTTAGCGGAACCGACACCACTACAAGTTCACAGTTGACTGTACAACTGCAACACCAAGCCCCCCTGTAGGTAGCCTACCCTGCAAAGCTCTGTTGTTGTTTCTGACGGGGCACATCTTCCACATTGAGAGTTTGTGTCGTAACTCGCACCACCGCGTTTTCTTCCGCAGATAAACCATGCAAAGCTCCTCCAGGTATTCTTCCCTCTTGCAGTTAGCCCAACCGGACGAAGAGAGAATTCGATCAAGAAAATGCGCGAAGGGGGGAAATTTTTGTATCGCGGGGTGGGTGTCGGGGTGCTCTGTACATACTGTAAACACGACTTTTTTGTGTGATACACCCCAGTTACCCCTGAAGATAGGTGCGGCAACAGAGCGGGCCGCGGAAATAAATTTTTGGCGGCAATGTTGTTGAGACCCTTGCGGCTGTAAAGATGCATTTCTGGGTGTACAACAATGTCATGCACTGGGAGAAACCTTTCAACGCGTAGGTTTGGGCGAGTTGGTAATCCATACTGAACGTTCACTGCAAAAAAAAATCAGAATTGTGTATCTTTCTGTGGTCTTCGTCGCCTTTTTTTGTGCAGTGAACGTTCAGTGTGCAAAGGTGTTCGGCAAACATTGTTGTGCAAAGGGTTTTGAAAATGGTCTGTGCTTTTGAGCTGGGAGCTCCTACTTGCTGTGCTTGTGTTTGTCGTGAAACTGTGAAGAAAGCGGAATGTAAAGGCTGTATTTTGGCACATTGTGTAAAGCTACACGTGACGAAAAAAGAAACTTGTTTCCGTCTTTCTGCTAGGAGGCTCTTGACAAACTGAAATTGCTGCTTGCTGCTGCCCTCTACGTAAAACAAAATAATTAGTCCATGTTATCAAATAAAGAAGTCTAGTATGCTACTGAGGTCCGTTTGTCTTCATTGGGAATTCATGGTGCACGCAAGACATTCTACAATTGAGTCGGGAGGGGACAGCTGGTGGTTTGTATAAATCATGTCTTTATTGCACATTTGCTTCGCAGCTACAGTTAAGCCTTGATATAATGAGACTAGGTGTAGCAAAATAATGAATATAACGCGCGAATTGTAATTCCCCTTGAAGGACATGGGTTCGATTCCCGGCTAAAACAGCCGCTTTTCTGATGGAGACAAAAAGCGAAAACGCCCGAGTGTTCGAGATTTCGGCGCACATTAAAGATCCCCAGGTGATCAAAATTAATCCGGAGCCCTCCACTACGGTGCGCCTCACCGCCTGTGTAGTGTCGGCGCATTAAACCCCACAATCAATTAATCAGTAATTCTTCTTGAAAGTCCCCCATAGAAGCCACTGTGTTTAAAACTTCGTTTTAACGAAGTAAAATTTGCCTGCTACGCGTTATAACAAACAAATTTCGTTAGCAAATAAAATTTTGAGCCAATTTCACAACGGTGCACAATGCGACAACTACACGTATTGTGGGAATTGTGGAAACCCGCGATCCCAACTCGGTACGCGGCTAGCGCTCCGAGACCTCAAGGCTCTTCGACGATGGCGCGGCAACAGTCTTGCGCAATAGGGTGGCAACTACAGGGGGAATTGCTTGTGCCCCGTGAGATGTCGCCACTTGCGCCGAGCGAGGACAGCACGGCGTGCAGCAGCGAAGCAACCCAGCGACTTCCCCTCCAGCCTGGACTGACCATCGTCGACCGGTAGCGCCAGAGTCGCCGCTTGAACAACGCGGGGCCCATCGACGACACAGAAGGGTGGTTTTCAGAATACAGTCAAACCCGATTATAACGAACCCGGACAGAGTGAATTACGCTATATATTGAACAAAAGCAAATCTGTTACGAAAATGCATGTGAAGCATATTCCTTATAACGAAGTTCACATCGGATATATTGAACTCGGCGTCCGTTGTCTCGGAGCGGCGATTGAGGTGCTGATTGGCCATGATTGAGATGTTGAGCCTCGCATAGACCGACGTGACGCCCGACACCTTCCGTAACTGTTTCCGACGGACGGGATTCACGACGGAGCTCATCCAGCCAGTGAGTCCAGACCAAGATGGCATCATCGGTGAACTGCTGGAAGAGCTCGCCAACGTTCCAGCTGCTGTGCTGAAAGGAGTGTCCTCAGAGGATTTCCTGAGTGCTGACGACGATGTTGCCGTCATTGTAAGCTTCTCGAGCGCACACCGCCACCAATGTCATGGCAGCTGGTGCTGCTGCAAGCACAGAAGAGATTGAGGATGTCACAACGTAAAGCCACCTGACGCATTGTGAAGTGCTTTTGCCAGCCAATGTTCTCCGCCAATATTGCTTCGATATTGAGGCACATGGACTTGAACTGGTGCAAACGATGTCTCTTGTAGAAAATGCGGCGCTAGTTGGTGCCGCCAAAACGAAAGTGAAAACAAAAATCACCCCTTTCTTGCGAAGTAGGCACAGTTAAGGCGGAAAGTAGCTTTATTGCATGCAATAAATCGATTGTTTTGTGTAAGGTAATAGCGTACTTTGTGTTTGTTTCGTTATGTGGGAATGGCAGTGGGGGGCGGGGTCCCGCGTATTGCGAACTCGTAACAAAAAATTCGTTATAGACGGGTTCAGCTCTATCGTAGTGGGAATGGCAGTGGGGGGCGGGGTCCCGCGTATTGCAAACTCGTAACAAAAAATTCGTTATAGACGGGTTCGGCTGTATCGAATTATTGGCTTTATCGAACTAATCGCGGCGCATATTACAGTTCGCTATACCCGTGTTTGACTGTAAACCCCCTTGGAGGTTGGCCACCGGTTACCTTTGCGTCTTGCCTGCCTCCCACGCTGGCGCTGTAGACGCGGCTGCCGCATATAGAGGGTCATCCGAGTCAGACCCACACCACAGTATTTAGCAGTTCACAACTCCCGCCACGCATCCTCCAGCAGCATGCGCAAAGCTGGACGGCGCGCCATGCACGCGTCGGCATTCCCACTTGCTTCTCGCGCTGCACACGGCACGCAGCCAATGCACACGGTGTGTTCGCTGGCTGGCGCGATAGCTGGGTGGGTGGCGCCACCACTCGGTGCTCCCATCGTTACTGGAATTGGCCGGCGCATTAGACTACGCAGCCTTACGTTCCTGTCCAGCTCGGACCCTGCACAGCAGCTTGCGCTGCTTAGTAGGGCCAGGGCTGGCCAAATAGCTTCTGGGGTCCTTGAATGGGAATCCGACCCTTGATATCTCCCCCCTTTCTCTTACCCCTTTTACAAAATAAAGCTTACTACTACTTACACTTTTGTCATGTTTGCATTGCCGTTTTTGATGTTGAGGTGGTGTTGCGAGCGAACATGTACCGTGAAATGAAGTCTTGGTAGATGTGTTGTGTTAATGCATGCTGTATTCTTTGTGCTATGTCTGCCGTGTGCACTTTGCACTAAAAATGAAATCAACGCTTCTTTGCACTGTTCCTGTATTAGTTCATCAGTGTGCACAAAAGCTGCACTTGCTTTTCTGCCTAGAGTATTGCCCTTGGGCAAAATAAAATGCAATAAACAGACACAAGGATTGGTGACAATAAATTCATTGAACGCTGTTTTCCTATTTTACGTGAATCACGTTCAGCAGTGAACTAAGCTGCAGGCATTGCTGATCAACACATAGTTCTCATTGTATTAATTCCGGTAGTTGCAGCGAGTGATGAAAAACTGTAACAGATCCAAACAATCTTGCGATGGTGATCCAGCAAAGTATTCGAGAAAAAAAAATATTAAAGAAAACAGGTGCGGTAGCAGATCGCAATACTCAACAAAATACGCACACATCAACACGCACAGTACAGGTGTTGATCATAAAATCGCCGGCTCCAGGAAGCGACATTTAGCCGCGATCCCTAAAAATATCCCCGCAGTGCACAAGAAAAGAAAGCAACATTGATGTTCACAGTCATCTACAAAATGCTCTCTCATATATCCCCTGCTCGGAATGGGTAACAAGATTTCAAGACATGAAAAGTATTACCTGATAAACAGCAAATACAGAAACATTTTTCCTACGACGTGTAACTGCAACTGTGCCACCTCTCCTCTTTATATCCTCTCCATCAATGCCATCCCCTTCCCCAGGCCCAACCCCCACACCAGCGGGCTTTACACCCCTAGGTGTGACGAATTACGCCTGCTGGTGGGCTTTCCTCTCAATTCTCCAGGCAATTCATTCACTCCTTTCAGAATGACTGCTTACAAGCAAAGTCCCTTCAGCTATCGCAGGCGTTTTTAATTTTGTATGAAAATCTTGCATCCGTCAATCGTTTAACCATCAATGAAACGGGCACTGCACATTCTTGTCCTCTTTGCCGGCTACTGTTCGGTTCCACCATCGGCACATGTTAAGATAAGAACAGTCGACAACCGTCTTCCGCGCACGGCCATACAACGAAATGCAAGCACTTCCTTTACGCTCTGCATCATGTGTATCCATCGTGTTCACTGGTTTAGAAAAATCCCGCGAAATGGTACAGCAGTCTTATTGCACGGTTCCCAGTGGCCCAATCACTATGTCGCAGACGAAGGCTGCGTACACGATTGGTGGATAGAGACGACGTTTTATTAGAGCGCGGCTATGTCAAGCACAGTGCAGGCTCCAGTGAGGCGCACAGCTGGCTGTCACAGAGCGCAAAAGAGAGAGAGAGAAACAACTTTCGCTGAGCCCATTTCAGGTGACGCTAGCAGGCGTCAGACGGGGTGGAACCCTATTCACGAGTCCCATATGAGTCCAACAGCTCCTGGCCCCTGGACGCGAGCTCTTGCTGCGTCGACAGGTCGGGGCTGGACATCAAGATCTCCCATCGCTCGGGTAGGGGGGGAAGGGGAAGGGGGGAAGGGGAAGGGGTAGGGAAGGTAGGGGATTCTTGAGCTCAGTACACTCCGCCAGTATGTGCGGCAGGGTGCCTTCCGTCTTTTTGCAGAAGTGGCAGATGGGGTCGTGTTCTGCCGGGAACATCTTGTTCAATAAAGCTGGGTGCGCCAGTGACCCCGCTTGTGTGCGACGCACTATTGTTTGTTGCTTGTGGTCCAGTTGCTGGTGCGGCACGGGAAGCCTGCACCTGGCGCTCCTGTACAGCGTGGTCATCTCGCGGTAGCTCGTAACTGGGTGCTGTCGCCCCGACTCGTCATCGGCCCGGTCTGCTAGTTCGCGGGCGTAGTGGTCGGCGAGGGCGTTGCCTTCCACTGTCGAGTGTGCCGGAACCCACACGAGCTCTACGTCTCGTCCCGGTGGGCTGCGCTTTGCGAGAATTGCTAGGGCCGCGTGGGAGACGATCCCCTTGCGGTAGTTGCCGTAAGCCGTCTTGGAATCTGTGACGATCGTATGCACGTCTCCGTGCGTGAGGGCGAGAGCGATGGCCACCTCTTCTGCTTGGCTGGCATCTGTCGTCCGTAGCGACGCGCTGGTCACCAGCTTGTCGATGGTCGTGACGGTGGCCACTGCTTTGCTGCTGTGCTGGGGAAGTGAGGCATCCACGTAGAGGACCCGGGGGTCTGCTTCCAGCTGTCGGGCGAGTGCCTGTGCCCGCGCGGCACGCCTCTCGTCGTTCCTGCCGGCCTGCATATTGCGCGGCAGGGGCTTGGTCTTGAGCGCTTCCCTCCACGGCGGAGGTAGAGGGTGCTTGGGTATCTGTGGTTCGATGGGCCAACCAATCTTCCGGAGGACTGCTCGGCCGTGCTCAGTCTGGCTCAGTCGCACTCTCTGGTTGGAATGATGAGCCTCTATGAGCTCGTCTACCGTATTATGTACCCCCATGTCCAGCAGCTTCTGCGTAGACGAGTACTGGGGCAGGCCCATAGCCGTCTTGGTGGCTTTCCTTATGATCGTGTCTAGCGTATTCCTGTTCGCCTTCGTTAGCTGGAGGTACGGGGCCGAGTAGGTGATGCGAGACACGATGAACGCTCTGACCAGGCGGAAGGCGTCGTCTTCTTTAAGTCCTCTGTTCCGGTTCACAACGCGTCGGATCATTCCGGTGACCTGTTCGGAGGCCATCTTGATCTTAGCAATGGCCGCTGCCGCCTTGCCGTCTCGTTGTAGCAAGAGACCGAGGATGCGCAGCTGCTGCGTGGGCTTGACGTCTAAGCCGTCGATGGTAACGACCACATTCGGCTCGGCATCGTTCTTGCGTCTTCTGGGCTGCACGATGAGGAGCTCAGACTTCTGGGGTGCGCAGCACAACCCGCAGGTCTTGGCGTATTCGTGGACCGTCGTTGCCGCACTCTGCAGGACCTCCTCCGTCCAGGCTTCGGATCCCGCGCAACTCGTCCACACCGTAATGTCGTCGGCATAGAACGCATGGTCCACGCCGTCGATCTGTTTGAGTAGAGTCTACTCACAGAGCGCAAGGCACTGTGCAAAGACAGGGGAGGGAGAGACGCCGGCAGTGGAGAAGATTATAACACGGGATGGGGCTGTAAGCATACTCCCTCTGTAGATGGCCATGCTTCATAGTGCAACACAGAACGGGGGAAACACGCGTATGAGCCAGAAGTTGAGCTGAGTAAGGCTGAACTGGGCTGTTGCACAATTTTCTTATAAATCACAACTATAGCACATTTTATTGCAGACGTCACTTTATGTGTTGGAACAATTGTTATGAGGACCAATCCAAGCTTACGCTAATCTCCTTAATAAAGGGGCCATGCAGACAAAACACAAGTTTGTTTTATTCGAAAAATTTGTTTTATAGAGCCCCAGCACTGGTCTGGAAGCAAACGATGCCGCATTTGCGGAGAAATGAATCGACTTAGGGTAACATTTTGATTCTCCTGCCAAATCGTGTTTTCGCGACGCCAGTGAACTTCCACTGCGTCATTCGGCTCTGCAGCCTTAAGGGGGTAGTTGGGTCTTTGGGGCCAAAAAAACGGTCAAAAAAAGTGTTTTCTCAAAAATGACATTTTTGGCCTCCACGGCCATTTTTCTACAAGTCTGTAAATTTCCTCATCAAAAGTCACCATGTTTTTTGTTATTATATGATAATAGCATTTTAAAGTGCACTCTAGAGCTCAGTTAGCGCAGAATTCGATGGTGAAACAGCGCTTTTCTTGCAATGCAAAGCTAGCGTTTCATCCTCAGATATCTTGGCACCCAGAGTAGGTACAACATTAATTCTTTTTGCTTCTGATACCGAAATGTGTGGAGAATACAATGTTGGAAACAAATTTTTCAAATGGAGGCTTTGGAAAATTATTATTGCGTTCAATTGGCACCACCTGCGAGCCATTTCTGGCAGAGCACGGGAGAAGCGAAGTTCCCTGTGTTGTAAAATGACCAAAAATAGCTGAATCAAAAAAGTTCTTCCTATGTTGTATTGCGCATCAGTACTTCTATGCTAACGTGTACTTTCGTAACCTTCACTGTTTACCCCGCCGTTCTTACTGCTGCAAGATGAATATGCATTACATTTAAGCGCGAATAGCTCGCTCGGCAAGCTTATAAGCCGTGCCCAATTTGCGTTTGCTTTTGCCCGACTAAGCCACTCGCAGACCTAGGCTCATATGAAATTGTAGGTTCGAGTGAGGGAAATGAACCAGTAGGTCGCATGGCCATTTCCTCTTATCCTAATTATGTAGCTTATTTCAGCAAAGTTTACGTTAAAAGTGGGATCAGTAAGATTCTAACAAACGATCTTTCGATAGAACCAAACTTGTGTTTTGTCTGCATGGCTCCTTTAGAGTCAGCACACATCTAAACGCCGACTCCTGGGAAGACATTTGCTGTAAAGCCATTTTTTCAGGGGCAATATAAGCCGTCTTATATGAAAATACGGAGGTCCCAAGACCTTTCTTTTATTTCTGGATAATTTGTTCATACGGTGAACACATGCCGCTGAGCAATTTGTTGGCGTTGGCGCGAGACCCTGGCTGTAATATACTGCTTTTTTTCTTTTGAACATTACCTGCAAAAATCGCTTGTGCATCAGACCCGTAACGGTAACAAGGAATCTATGGAGCAACGTGGGTAGAGGTGGGAAATAACAGGGTAAAAATAGCGAATTGCGACATAAAACACAGGAGTGTCAAAGAGAATCTGTCATCGTAAAATCGAGGGCATGTCTAAAGAATCTGTCCAGTACTGTCCAGAACTTCACAGGTGATGCATAAATGCCTTACACAAAAAATGGAATATCTAGTCGTTTAGCAAGTGAAAGGTTTGTATTAATCGCAAGTTGTCTGAGGCAGACCTGTTGGTAACAATAAAGAGTAGTACAAGGGAGTGGGTGTGTAACTGAAAGTCATGCTGGTGCTGCGAGATGACAGTCCAGTGTTGTTCTCAGCCTGAAGGCTTCGAGAACGGTTCTGACCAATGCTTGTGCTGCCACATAAGCTGCCTCATTTCCAGGGATTCCGGCGTAACTAGGCGCCCACGAGATAGAGGCATCGATGCTCTTGGTTTCTTGGATCTTCTTGACCCAAAGACTATATGATAGTTGACAACATTTCAGGAAAGCTTTGGGACTGCACGTGTGAATGTGTACGTGCTTGTGCGTGTGAAAGCAGCATATGCTTATAACTAGGCGAGAGGATGATACTTTCTAGTTCTATAGACTGAAAAGGGAAGGCTACACAAAGCTGTTTGGTGCATCACAGCATAATTCCTCGCACATTAAAGCATTTTGCCGTTTACCTATTTCCGGTCAATAGAAAAAAAAAAGACATTCTGCAGCTGCTTTTTGCCAGCTTCAGTAAACCTGCTCAGGCCAAACCTACAACCCAATAGGCCACAAATGCAAGATGCCTTTCCGAATTACAGAATAGCTTCATTAAATACAAAGCGTCAAGATTTAGATTTTTTATTTCCACATAGTAGCAATCGACTCACATTCAGTGTCCTTACATTATATCAGCATCCATTTATTTGTGGCTGTAGGAGGGGGTTTAAAAGCCGTGTGCTTCATTACTTGATTGCTAAGCTTAGTCTAGAACCTTGGTTCATTTGCAACAGATGGCAGAATAATAATAAAAAAAAGACAGAACTGTGCTGTCCAGTCGCAGTTTCATGCTATATGCTCTCATTTTTTTTCACCCGCTTCAATGGGCAATGTTTTGTATGTTCAAGCACTGTATGTATGGAATAAACATGCTAGCAATGTGCTTAAGCTAGCAATGTGTTTAATTTAGCGCTACAGACTCGACAGTGTCATCACGGCCTAAACCAGCCGATAAGCAGGAAGAATGGTGAGAAAGAAAACACTTTCGAGCACTCATTTCGTTCAAAACAAAAGTGCTAACAGACCAGGAAAACTAACTGCTGACACATTGCAGGCTTGAATCTAACAAGATAACATTTGCTACTTGCCTCTGTGTCAATGTGCAACAGCCCCTTCAGGGCTAATTAGACCCCTGCCCACAGCTCGGAGTTGCATGCCAAGGTATTAACATAAGACTATTCTGAACTCTAGTCGCTTCCAAGAATGCTCACAGACACTACAAACGCAAACTGCTTGGTCACGTTCTACAGTCACTAGCCTGGGATTTAATGCAGAACTATGGTGATCTGTTCTTGAGCCACGATTCAACTAAAAAGGAGTCTAGAAGTACTCTCACTGAATTTTAAAATGAGGAAAGTCTGTAGGACCAGCCCTCAAGGGAGTCAACTAATGGGCATTATCTGTACTATGAGAATTGATGCAGTGTTATTCAACTCTACCAATCCATTAACCTGTTCCAAACCCTGCCAACACTGGGATTGTTCATGCAGTGCTCACAAACTACCACTTGCCACAAGAACACTCGCACCAAGGCTTGCCATGTAATCCACTTTGGGAGCTGAACTCTTGTACCGAAGCTACACCAACAAGAACCCTCCGAGAGGAGCTCCATTGCAAGGATCTTGAACGCCAGACGTGAGCCCAGTGATTTCAGAGTCTCAGCGAATCACTCCGAGTCGTGGTTCATGGATGCAAGAATTTATTGATCTACGATTAGCGTGCGTGCGTACGCATGAAGTCAATGTGGTTGTAAAAACAAATTACAAGGGAGAGAGAGGGGACATTGCATTGGCGGCCAACGTGCAGGCGAGTCAAACTACGAAATAAAACACTAGAAGCTGAGACCGCACACCTCACCCGGTATTTCTTTTGTTGCACCTACAGTCGAAAAGTAGTGGGGGAGGGGGAACAAAACATTGTCTATTTACACAAAACGATGACCGAGGGAGGCGTGTCGCAGAAGTTAAAACACGTGTACGTTTATATCACAACATAACTGGTCGTCCATGTATCGCACATTTAAAACTAAAATAAAACGGGGATCAGTGGGAGGGGGAGAAGAGCGGCGGGGACAGCACCGAGCTTTCTTGCAGGGTCAAGTATGTACAGGGTGGGGGACGTCGATAGAAGAAGCAGGTTGGCAGGAGAAACAAAAGAGAAAAACGACACTGGCTTCTTGTCAGGCAAGCGGCATGGAACGATCAGAGCCGTTGTTCTTGGTCGGGGCGGCGAAGTGGTGGAGATTGGCGGCCTGGTCCTCCTTTCACTTCAGGTGGGGCCGCTTGATGTTCATGCTCATCTTCTCCTCCTCGGCCAAGTGCTGCTGGAACCCGGTCACCTTTTCTGCAAGGGAAGAGAGCGGCAACCGTAAGGACTGGGGGCAACCACGAATGAGAAAGACTAGCGATGCACTAAGGTCAATCTTTTCTACAGCAAAGCTGTTATAGGCTGAATTGAGCAAAACTGCACGTCAACACCGTAGAAAAGGCTCGAGAAAGTGAACCTTGCAGCAAATCCAACCTTCTGGTGACTGAACCTAATGTAGGTACTGTGGAACCCTGATTGGGACCACACAAAAGCGCCGTATGACAGGTGTATGGCAAATGCCGCCCTCGTAGACTGTCTCACGCGACAGGTGGGCTAAGAACTTATTTGAATCGCTATATCTAGCACGTTCTCGCAAAATGTGCGAACCCCCAACTGAAATCCTAAATTTCTAAAAGGTAACCACCTACAGTACAACCCCGTTACAAGAGACACTCAAGGGACCGAGGAAGCAAGTTTCTTGTAACCGAGGTTTCTTGTATGAGAAGTTGCCAACACGGCAAGCATACGAAAACCAACCAAACTGTTTCCATTCGAATGTCTCTTAGAACAGCGTCTCTTGTAATGAGGTTTTACTGCATTCTGTTCATTCAGTTATATAACTGTCTAATTCGCAATTGAGCATACTTCCTAACATGTTTTGTTTAGTGAACTTGGTCAATTTCATGACATATGTGACATGTGTATCGTGTACACATTGGCATTTTTAGTGCTTTTGTGGCATAAACTAGTTGAAGTGCGTTTTGTCTGCTCTAGCTTTGTCTCCGTGGTAACGTTCGCTAGTACGACGAATTTAGGGCTCACCGTTGAATTTGGAGAGGACCTCCATTTTCTCCGCCAGCAGGTCCTTGAGCTTCTGCACGTACACTGCACAGGAAAGATGAAACATGGGAGTGCATGAGTAACCCCACAATTTTTCCCTTCATTAAGGCCCCAATTTAAGGCCCATGAAAAACTAAACGAGGTTAAGAAAAAAAAAATTCATTAACTTCAGGCCTCCTAGTGGAAGAGTACCTCTGTACACAACTGCTGGAGAGTTTGAAAGTGTTTCCTTTCATTTTAGACCGTTTGGTCGAATACTCTGAATTGCACTCGCTCGACCAGCACTGCCCAGTCCTTGCAGTTTCCCTGCTGAAAGAGGGCATGCAACAGAACCGCCCATGGACTGTTCAACTTTTAATCACTCGACCCAAAGCTCCATTTGCTTTCAAACGGCATCAAAAGCCCAGCCCCTGCACTGGCCACACACCCAAGGAAGTCCAGTTAAACACCACCACTCACGGTCGAGGTCGTAGTCCACCTCATTGGTCATGGTGAGCAGATCCATGTCCTGATGCGTCCAGGCTTGAGTGGCCTGAACAGGGCAGCAGACGCAGCAAGCACATCAGCCAGACAGCCGGCGAAGAGCACGTTGTGGAATTTCGCAAGCAAACGGAAAAGAAATTCAGATTTTGTTGCCAGGTTCACAGGCATCCTCAGCAGCAATTGAAAAGGACTAACACCTTCCTTACTGACCTTGGATGTATTTTGAAAACAATTTTGTATGTATTTTGACATGCACATGACTCGTTGCATCTCTGCAGGTGTTCAAGGTTTTCGCATATCAGCAAGGATATACACATGTTGGATATACACATGTTAATAGTTGAATTACGCATGCCATGTTTATTACTCTAATCCTGTTTTTCCTTTTCTGTTCAATCCACGCACCCATTGTTATACTGATGAGACAAGCTGTTCGCTTTCTTTTGATTCAAGAACTGCTGTATACCTGTTCTAATTTTTGTATATTTTCACCGTTCCTGCTATTGCACTGCAGGGGTTGCAGCACGTAAAAAAGAAAAAAGAAAGAAAGAAATGCTTGTTGTATACGAAATCAACAGCGTTAGATTGGGAGGGGGGGGGGGGGACAACTGACACTGGCTTTTTTTTTTTCAGTGAAAAGTTGTTACCAAATTTCCAGCACCTGCCCGGAAACAGCGCATAAAAAAAAAAAAAAAAAAAGTAGCTTCATCGCGCTTAGGAACAGTCGTACAACGGCTAAACTATGTCGCAAGGAGAGACGAACAGTGCACCAGGGGCAATGGCCACTACTTGCCTCGACCACTGTTTTGTGCAGGTCCAGGATCTCCTCTTCCATCTCCTGGAGGTGCGAGATGGCTTCGTGGAATGTGTACATCTCCCCCGACATCTCCACGTCCTGCAAGCATTGGGAAGGAGGGGGAGAGAGCTACACAGTACTGCAACTGGCAGAGCAGGCGGCTGCACTGAGTGGCAGAATTTTCAAGACAACAATAACCAAAGAGGGACAATGCTCAATTTGCAGCCCTGTGTATACAACCTCACCTACTTAGAAGCACCTTTCTTTGGAAGCGGGTATATTTTGTAGTAGTGTCACTGGCTATGATGTTCCCAGACATCAATTGAGAGGCACAGGTGCTTTAAACGGAATCTTTAACACATTCGAGAATTGAGGCATCACAAAGGGCAGGCCTGTTTCCCCAACACCAAGAGGCGTGGCGGGCAACTCACGTCGGACGCCCGCAGCACGGCCAGGTTGTCGTCCTCCTCACTCTCAGGGGCCATCTCTTCGTCCTCATTGGAGGAAGGGGCCTTCAGCTCGGGGCTGTCCTCCACACCCAGCTCCTTCACCCTGCGCACAGTCACCACGGAGGACACAAGTGTTGACACGCGACTGTCGGCACACCACGAGTATGTAGCTGGGACTCAACGCATGCAAAAGCGAGGTTGCAGAACCTCGCGTATTAGGGGTTCTGGCTGTCGGAGTCTCCTGCCATTGTCATTTTATGTAGTCACAGCACTAAAACACCGGGACACTCGTCTCCCAATGCCTCGCGCTAGAGTGCTTCATGCTTCAAAGGCACGAGACTTGCAGCAAAGCTGTGTACCTTTACCTGAACTCGGCACGATCTGTAACTTAACACCATGAACATTGGGACGAGGGAGAAGAACCCAAGAAATACATTATGCATTCAGACTTGGATTAGCTACACGATTGCATATAATAAATTTAGATATGTATATAGTTGAAACAAAATAGTCCTCTGCCTCTCATTGCCCATTAGCAGCGATTTTGCTGTGGAAAACACTGGCACACACTGCATGCTTCGTCAGGTTTCACTTTAGTAGAGATGGCTTGGGATTTTTTTGTATCTTGGTGCAACTTATCAGCCGCCAACTATTTTCCCTCCAGCAGCCACAGTGCCGGACGCACTGCTGGCTCTATGTACGCTATCACTGGCTTCGATAGAAAAGTGTGCCCTGCAATCTCCACCAGCAACCATTACCGTATTTACTCGCGTAATCCTCGCACTTTTTTTTCGGAAAAGTCAATGCGAAGTTAGGGGTGCGAGAATTATGCGGGAAAAAAAATGCGGTGCACAGTGTTGCCAATTTGCCTTCTGCCAATCCCGCTAAATGTAGCGGTCGTTTTTTGTATATGTAAGCTCAGTGTTGCCAACAGCAGCTATTTCTTTTTATTTTATAATTTACAACGTAAACAGTATCCCGTCGATCAGCGATCATGAAATTGCCGCCTTTGCTTTCTGGCGCGCGCCCTATCTCGTCGTCGTCATGTGCGTGCCCTACTTGTGAAGCTTGACAGTAACGCACGTTGAAGTCGGTGACGCCGAAGTGCCTGCCTGCGGCGCGGTTGCCGTGTTCGATCGCGTACTCTATCGCTTTCAATTTGAAAGCGGCAGTGTAGCTCGCGCTCTTCCCCATGGCGACTAGTCTAGTTGCGCGCACGCGAAACCGGCGCAAGTACAGTGCGAGTAGCGTGTTAGGGCGCCTGGATGGCCTTGGGCACACAGCGCTCTCCGCCGAACGGAGAGGCGGCGGGGGAGGGCGCGCGTTGGAGAGCGCGCGCACCATGCGGGTTTCGCGAGCGGGCAACTTTCGCCGCTGCAAAGTTGGGGGTGCGAGGATTATGCGAGGAACCAAAAAATCCAAGTTTTGGTGGCTCACATTAGGGGTGCGAGGATTACGCGAGTGCGAGGATTACGCGAGTAAATACGGTATTACTCCTCACATCTAGATTAGGTAGTTTTTGGAACCAACGGGGAATAGTGAAAATAGAGTGCTCAATTGGTATGCGTTAAATCTAAGATCAGTACAGGACTGAGTGGAATACAAACCGACAGTGTCAAGAAAGGTGTCATGGCAAGAAATCGCCACGACAAAAAGGACAACCACGACAGGAAAAAAACGTGCACAGCTGATGACGAAGACGCGCTCTGCGGGGTACGTGTTAAACACCCCGAGGCCACAATCATCATCAGCGCCTCGCGGGGTCATTGACCCCCTATTCATGAGCCGGCCAATCGCAAGGCGCCAGCGAGAAAAAACCGAAGAAGGAGCGAACCGGAGAACACCGAGCAAGAGGGGAGTGAGAAGCGTGGATCGCGACCGGGATGCGCGGTGGTCGGGCGACTGGACCTGTGCCGTGCCCCAAGAGGTCATCCACGACTGCAAACCCCAGGAGGTCGTCGCAAGGAAATCGTCTCGCCAGGCGTCGGTGAAAGACAGCGGTGCGCCCAGAGAGCCGCGTTAGTCTTGATCATGGAACGGGAGTTCGGAGCACGCTGCACCGTTACGGCCACGACACACTACATGGACCTTCGAACACCGAAACACACCACGACTGCGTATCTGGGACGTGAGGTAGGGCAACTCCGTTCCAGCTGCGAACGAATATTGTGGACGTTCCCTTACCGTACTCTGTTCTCGCCCTTCAATCCCGGACTTTGACCGTTTTCCCCCGTTTGAACCAATTATCGTGTTAAATACCGCATGGTCGCAGTTTCCGGTTATTCTTTGGTTTAGCTCCGTCTTCTATGGTGCGATTTTGAGTTGGGTTTTGGGTTATATAAACTGGTCTCGTTTCCAAAGTTTCCCTTTTCTATTTATTATTGTCCAACGAACCTGACAAAAGGGAGAAGACTGAAAAATTACTGAAAACGGTGTTCAAACGATAGTAAAAACCCGTGTTCCCCTTTCTTATCCCTGTCTGTTCACAAGTTTCACTCGTGTTGAGTGAAGCTTAAGGTTAAGGTTAACTAGCTGCTATCTCCATTTCGCCTCAAGACCATTCGAGACAAGTAGGCCAAACGCACTACATGCAAAAGTGAAAGTGTCACTGACAAAGCTGACTCCGTTCACATGACCCAAACCAGATTGACCTGGACATTGTGCTTGTCACGCGAGAGTAAACAAACTTATCAGTGGTTGTTACAGTTTTTATCTGAATAAACACGTCATTGAGTGTCGCTCCTAAACATTGCATTATGCGGTCAATAATGCAGATAATATACGGGGGTAATTTTCTTGCCCTTTTGCGGAGTGCTGAGGCAGAATTTGGCATGATGAATTTCAGTTTCAATGAAATTTCACAAGTCTCGTCAGTTCCGTTCGGAAATACTGTAGTACAAGCTGCATATGTTGTACGTTTGCTACACCTTTTGATCCTTCACAAATGAGATGTCGTGCTGAAAAATGTAGGATTTCTGTGACTGCTAAGACAGTGCGCATGAATTGCGAGCGACTGCTGACAAACGAGTGTCAAATTGGACCCACCTGTCTGCATAGCGCAGCGTGTTTAGAGAGTGTTCACAGGAGCTCAGGCCTGGCGAGATCATGGCAATCTGGACATGGGGGAGAAAAAGAAAATTGAGTATTTGGTTAGGAACCTGCAAGCAGACAACAGTTCAGGTGCCCGTGTACCAAAAAGACCAGGCATTTGGGCCAGAACAGGCATCTCGACGCGCACCCCAAGCCTGTAAGATGACATAACCACGGTGATAACCACACCCAGTCTCGTGTTCGCTAGAATGAAGTCACCGTGAACTGAACCTGCTTGGCCCACGAGGGTTGGATCATACATGCGATTGTGACCCTGTACGGAACACCACACATGCAGCGTGGTCACTGGTAGCAGTGAACTACTCTGGCTGCATTTTTGAAAAATGAATTCACAGACCCCCTCATTGGCACACCAGTGTCATGTTTTTTGAACTACTGCGAGGGTGTGAATCGAAGTAGTGAAGCTGTAGGGCATTCCTGCTCATCCACTCAGTTCCTTTTGAGACAACCGACACCAACAGAGGTGTACAAAGTGAAGCACCGATGCAAGGCTCTATCGCGCTGACATGAAGGCACCAACAGGCATCATCAGCATCAGCGACATCAATGACAGCACATGCGCATCTCCCTTTCCTTTTCATTTCTACATTTAGGTTAATGCCACTTACGAAAAACACACCACTGTACGAGACTGGTGGCAGTAACAGTGACGTTTAGAGCATTTGGGGAGGAGGGGGGAGAGAGAGAGAGGGCAAAAGCAAGGAGGGCCAAAAATGTTATAACGCCCAAATGGTTTCAAAGGCCACACGAAGGATGCACCAAAGTACTGCCTCCTGAAATAGGAGCGACAGCACATTGGCGGCAAGTTGGCTCGATTTGCATCAAGCGCTGCTTCTGCATAGGCGAACGACACTGACAGAGCCGAGCTTTGTTGAGGAAACAACAGTGGCCCCCTCCCCGCCACGTTCACCCACCATGCAGGTGCGAGAGTTCTCCCCGATGAAGGAATCTCGGAGGACCTGCGTCAGCTTGGAGGCCCGGAAGGGCAGGTGGGCGCCCCGGCGACCAAGCGCCCGGATGCACTCCTGCGACCGAGAAACGAGAGGAGGAGGGGGTTGGCGTTGCACCGAACACTCACGCACCTGCCAGCAGCGAAACAGAGCCGCCTCTACTAGGGAATCGAGCCTCCTCCCACCTTGAGGGCCAGCAGGCTCTTGTTGATCTCTGCGCCCTCCATTCGCGTCTGCCGGTTGGCGCTCGACGTGTCCGCGCCCCGCTCGTTGCCGGCCAAGTCGATCAGGGAGAACTTGCCGTGCAGGCGGCTGGACTTCCTGCGTTTCAGCACAAGGGGGGGGGGCAAGGCACACTCCTTAGTAGCGGAAAGTCCGCCGAGACGGCACAGGGAACCACTGCGCCGTCCACGGACAACACAACCATGGACAACACAAGCACTGGAATTGCCACACATGCATTGTAGCTAAGCTAGCTGGAGCAGTTGTAACGTACTGGAGCGTGCTTGCAACGGGAGGCCACACAGCCGGACAGGCAGGCCCCTGAGAATGGAACTGGGAGCTAAGCGGGGCTTTGTTTTAAAACTGGGCCAGCTGGATCGTGTTAACTAGGGCCGGGAAACACAGGATGTGTTAGAGTTTTCCCCCCCTGGGTGTACCACGGATGGCTTCATTCGGACCAGCTTCCAAGTTCCAGGAAGCGTGGCACCCTGCTCTACAATCACGCTCCTGCTTCGCATTTTACTGAAACTCGAACCCCACCCTTCCGAACACCCTTTTTTCTGCCTTTCTTGCACCAAGCTCAGAACAGGAGCCGGGATTTGGTGCTGTCCCTACCTGAGCCTCAAGATGATCTGGAACACAGCATGGGAACGCGAGGAGTTCTGATTGGCCGATGTCTGCCCGGATGTCCTGCAGAAGAAGAAACAAAGGTGTAGGGAAAAATGACACCTCATTAAAGACTGCAAATGCATGCAAAGGGGAATTGGGGGATCACAGTGTTAACACTGCTAACACAGCACACCCTCCCAAGCAAACTGGTTCAATGCTGCAAAAAGGTTCTATTTACAAGGGCGCAATGACCCCTCGCAATCCAACCCGCCCTTACGAGGGCCATGAAGAGAAAATACAGATTTAGTTCAACTAATTAGAAAGACTGCTTTGTCGCCATAACAATGGAGACACCCTAGCCACTTTCCGGCGATTCTACACCATCACAAAATCTTCCACAACTGGCAGCTTTTACTAAGACATGACTGGACGATTGTAGCGAGGCCTCTAGCTTCGTTTGATAGCATCACTTCAATGCTAACGTGCAGTTCACACAATGAAAATTTTGTTTCTAGGGCAGGCCCACACGACCTCACTCTTGCTTATAACACACCACTGTAGCTCAAAATTTCAATGTTTTTCTATACTTCTTGCATTTTCTTGCTAAAACACGTTTTTCATGGCTGGAATGGAAGCATAGCGATGCACTAAAGCCTAGTTCTTCCAAATTAAGCAGACTTGAATGTTGGCTTCATGGCCCCTTTAAAAACAGGAACACCAGCGCACGCACACGCACCTGACACTGTTCCCATGCTGGATGAGCTTGAGGACCTCTTCGACGGAGTCCACCTCCTTCTCGATGAGCCCCACCACCTGGACCTGCTGCTTGCCGTCCTCCAGCACTCGAAGCTTCGCCTTGCCGTTGAGCAAGTCAAAGACCTGCACAACAGTGGTCACAAGAAGGTGAGAAAAGCGAGCCAAAAAGCACACTGGGCGCATTTTGCCGCGAACCGCGCCTTATCTATGGTTGGAGAAAACACGTTACCTTCCCTTTCTTTCGTATGCCCCACAGGCTGTTGTATGCGATGGGGAGAGTGCTTCTCCCCGACGTTACTAGACTAGAACGTTCCTCCTTCGATTGCCAGTATTCTCCGTCCAACTCCATGGTTACAGAAAGAATTGAGTGGAAAGGTAAATGCTCGCAGGGCAAATGCCGCTGCATTCAATCGCCCAACACTTCTCAGCACACACCACTCCACTGACCAATTCTTCGACGTTCGCTTTCAACTGATTGCAAAGCACAAGTTCGCTCCAATTTGTTATTCCTCCAAAAACCCCACGTCCTTGGCTGCATCATAGTATGCTGCGAATAGACAAGTTTGCAGGACACAGCTTCAGCTAGCAAAAGGTACTTCTTAGCTGCCCAATGGTTCAACAAGCACAAGTGACACATGGCACCACAAGGCATGCCAATCAAACACTTACCAGAAGACCAGCCAGCGAGGGAGAAAAAGACAACTTTCCCCGCCTGAAACTGCATCCTGCAAACTTTCGTCTGTTAGTATAGATGGTATTCACTGAAAAGTTCAGCAGTCGATTTCTTCACTTGGCAACACTGGAAACAGCCACGTACATGGTGCGGCTTGTGCCACTGCACCCGCACACCGAAGAAAAAAGAAAAAGAAAAAGAAAAAGAAGAAAAAAAAAAAAAAAAACACCGGCATGCGCCGTCTGCTTCAATTCAACCCAATTCTCAACAATGCTGTCAATAGAGATGTTATTAATCGCACTCACATTAGAGTCCAGGCATTACTTTGCATTCGGTGGGGTAATGTTTGGAACGTCCAACACACGTGCTTAGTACGGACAAGTATCGCCACCCCGTGGAGCCCGACAAAACCAGTGACAGCACTTTTCCATGGTTGCCTGCATGCGTGCCTCACCAGTGAATGCAACCTATAGGTCTTAAAAATGGCCCATTCCAAACAAAACCGGATGTCACTGGAAACGAATTTAAGGGAAACTGAGCGCTGAACAGTTCAAACTGAACAAGGCAATGTGTTCAAATGTGCAGTATTAAATCTAGTCATTGTTACACCCGTCAACAGAAATGCCAGCGCAGAGGCAGAGCCTTTACACCAGGTTAAGTACACCGGGAGTATTGGGGGAACTGGGTACAAAAGTCGTGAAAGATTTATTGCTAACGAGATATTTGCAAACCGCAGAGCTCGCACGAGCCCTGCAAAAGTCACAACAGAAGGAACACCTACCTTCCCACTGTAGATCTCGAAGAAGCTGGAGGAAACGACTAGGTCTTCATTCTTGTATTTGGGAGACCTCAGGAGCCTGAACACATCCTTTGCTGCAAAAAGAAGGAAGAAGGCATGGTCACCAAACAGGAGATTCCCTGTAACTCGCGAAGCTACAAGTACCAGTTTCACACAATATTACAAGAATCACAAATTGAACAAAGGTGGAGAGAGTAAAAATTTTGGGCAAGAGAAAACAGAAGCATCTGAGATCTCGGATAACCGGAAATATGCACATCATAGTTTGTGCACTGTACCAAGGTTGGAATGGGGGGGGGGGAAGCCAAGCTACTCACTCGCTAGTGCATAGATGCCTTTTGTGCAGTCCTGCGTCTTGCCAGAAAAGTCACCACCCATGGTCTGCAAAGGTCACGAGGAGAGCGCACACTGCAACTACACGCACTGCACAACACTGGGCCCCGCTATACTGATGTAAGAACAGCACAGCAATTGCTTGCTGGCCTCTCCACACAGCCAGAGGGCTTCAGTATCAGACGGACAACTGTCCATGTGCAGTCTAGCTTGCGCATTTTTTACCCCTCCTGGGCATACTACACGCTAAAATTTTTGTACTAAATTGAAACTGTGCAGCTGAGAGCGTTGGAACAGAATTAATGGGCAACACACAATCACGCAAGTAGGAGAAAAAGAAATTAGACCTTAAGCAGTAGACCAACTGCTGTAGCAGAGAAGAAAGAAAGGCAGTGCCAGAAGGGACAAACCAGTGCTAGAATCAATGCTGGGAACGAGAGCACTCACATGCGTCTTCCCACTGCCCGTCTGTCCGTAAGCGAAGCACGTCGCCATGCCCCCGTCAAATATCGTCTGGACTAGTGGGCGGGCCGTGTACCTAGAGTAGACGCAGGCAAGAACAAAAGCATGGCTGTTTAATATAAAAGAAAGGACAGTGAAGGGATGAATGCCGCAAAGTTGTGCAACAACAACAAAATGAAATTGCAAGACTCAGACAGGCACTTGCACTGTAAATACTAAATAGCAGCAACTTGCTGTCGTAACTAAGCAATCATGAAAAGTCCCTGCCCAGCCGTGGTAACCAATCCAGCCCTTCTCGGCACATCGAAGAAGGGCCATTTAAGTTGACTTCAGAATGCAGTGCGTTGTTAGTTTCCGAGAACTACTTGCAAATACTGTCAGTGGCTTGCAGCACAGCCTTCATAGTGGCTTGCAGAATAGTCTAAAAGCGCATAGCGAGGACCCTTGTGCCGCGTTAGCTAGTGCAGTGGTTCTCAAATGGGGGTCCGCGAGAACATATGAAACATATGAGGGGTCCGCCAAGCCTCGCTCAAAGCTACCCCCCCCCCCCCCCCCCCCTCTCCCGCCATATTTTTCTTGATATTGCTAAGTAGCACTTTCTTGCAATGGAAAAAGGTGGCTTCGCCACATTACGTGTACGCTTAGTTTCTCCGCGTAGCACATATTTTAACATCTGCTTTTTGCACAGCACGCCATGAGAAGAAAAGAAACAGACACAGAAAAGGCAGACTTAGATTCAAGAGCAAATTGTTCAGCATTATGACGCGCATTGTCATTAACGTCAAGCAGAAAAGGCGGGAATCGGATAAGTGTGTGGGCAACGCAAGCTGCAAGTACAAATTGTTTGACATTACGACACCGATCAACATATGCTCCATCGTGGGGTCCCCCGTCACTTTCGCAAGCCCCAGAGGGGTCCCCGGGGCAGTAATGGTTGCGAACCACTGAGCTAGTGCATCAACGCAAATACATTTCCACAGGGCTCGGCTAGAGATCAGTATCACAAAAGTAAGCCTACCAAACGATAAGTGCTTCCTGGCTTAGCCATGCTCTAAAACAACGCCATGCACAGCAGACACTCACTTGTAAACCAGCTCGTTGTTGGCTGAGTCATCAAAGGCATAGTCGAAACGGAAGGTGGAATTCTCCAGGAACTTTGTGAGGTCGACCTTAGCCTTGGGTTCGTGGACAACAATAAGGTCTCTGTTCGGCACTGTGATGACGTCCACTTCTTTGCGATTCAGCTCTGCAGACAGAGGGGAAGGGAACCACACAGCTCAGTCACAGCAATCAGCCAGAATCATCAGGTAACACAAACAAAAACTAGCACCTTCCGCCACCGAAAAGTGGGTTGCTCTTGGCATTTGTATGCACTGTGCCACTTTCATTCGATATGCTGGGGGCGAAGTTTCCAGTTTTGCTATTTTCAGGGGTGAGACAGCCCAAAGAGATTTGGGAGCAGTTTTCGGAGCAGCAAAATTTCCATTTTGGAGCAGAAGAATCTTGATTTGGAGCATTTAGGGACATTTATTACATCGTCTTGTGAGCTTAAAAAATCATAATTTTAGCAATTTGAAGGGTCAAGTACACATTTCAATCAGTTTTGAATACACAGAACACTGAAACAGCCTTACGTGAAAGAATTTTTTAAGAGTATCACAAAGTTCTAACTCACTACCTTCTTCCTAACTAGTGATATTGTGTTGCGGCTGTATGCAACACTGACAACAAAACTGCCGTTAACATTATCAAATTTAAGGGATCTGCAATAGTGGCGTGTTTTTTTACCGTTTCAATGCTAAAATTATTATTTTTGTAATCCCAGGCTGCGTTGTACAAACGAGTCTAGTCACGGCAGCAGTTGAGCAACTTCGAGCTAACGGTCGCATAGCCCAACCAGCCTACCCGTTGCAGTCCGTGGGGCGCACGTTCACCCCATGGTTTTTTGAGTAGCGTTACTGTTTAGCCACCTAGATTTTGGCATTAAATTTCACTTCGCATACATCAAGTGTTATTAGTCGCGTGCTATGGCAACGCTGCAGTCCTGCAGCCATTGGGCGCTGCCTGAACAGGTCGCGGCGCCGCAGCACAGCCCGCAACTTTCGTGTCGACCGTTCTACCCCCCAGGCTCGCAATCACGCTTCCAAGCACAGCAACACTTCAGCATTTTATAACACCACAGTGAGCCAAAAAAGTTCACTTCACAAACCCGATTATAGATGCCCGCACCGCGTTTCGCACTCCAGGACAAGCCACGCGGAAGTCTTAGGCCCCACATTTCAATGAACTTTTTTTCGAGCCGCACAACTCCTTGTAATCTCGCATCAATCTCAAACCATAACCCCGGGTTAACGTCACTGTTCAGAGCCACAACTGATAGAATTAATAGACTGGAACCCAGCTGATTGCGTAAAATGAACCAGGGAAAATATCGGCGATGCGCACTGAGCGCGGAAGTAGGCAGTAGCAGCCGGATCAGGCGGTGGCCATGTTTGTAGCCACAGCGATTCCCAATCAGGAAGGCCGTTTCAGCGAACCCGGACGGAAAGCCAATCGTGTTTTAGAAGCTATCGTTTGCTTCATTTCAGTCTTTCTATTTCTGCCATTTCGGTGTTTGCAATTGACTGACAATAAAAGTGGTGACCAGGATGCGCGAGGCTTTCGTCCCCGCCGGAACTGACATGAGCATCAAAATCCGTGCCTTTCAGGCTCTTCTGGAGCAGTTTGGCGCAATTTTCGCAATTTTCATGCTTTTGGAGCAGCTTGGCGCAGGAAAATGGAATTGTATCAAAAAGGCGCAATATGCGCAGCTGTCTCACCCCTGTATTTTTATGGATTCCAGACTGCCTTCCATGCATGCATGCATGCATATAATACCGCAAGCACAATTTTACACTGGAAAAAAAAAAAAAAAGGGGGGGGTCCAATATGTAGTTCAGTTCGTCTAAAGGCAGCTCACCCACCAAGGCCACTGCTTGTGGACATAAATATTCACTGATAAAATGCCCGTACTTGTACGCGTTTGCTCTACACAAATATTTGGTACAAGTCTCAACATTCACCCCCATCCTGCCATTATCACACTTCAATTTGAACACTGTTCCAGTGGCATACCCAAGATTTGGACAAATGTGGCTACAGCCAAACACGACCATATCAAACCCATTTACATTGAATTGTTCTTTATATCGAACTATTCGAAGACACTGCATTTTTACTGTGTCTGGAAATAGCAAAACTACACTTACAACAAAAAATATCAGCGACAATTAAAGGGGTCCTGAAATACCTTCCGCCGATGCGTTGATGTACATGTAACCAAATAAAGCAATGTATTAGCAATCTCCTCCCGCAAGAATTTTGTTCAAGCGATGAGTATTAGCTGAGAAATCATAAATCAAAAACCGCGCATTATCGTCGCGCCGCGTTTCCTCCTCCTTTCAACTTACTCTCCGCTGTTAAAGGCGAGCGAGCCTTCCCTCCCATGATGCTGCGCTCCTCCGCGGTGACGTACTTCCGCTATTGCGCTTCTCACACAGCCGTCTGCTACGGGCAAGATTTGTTGACACCGTGAATCCCGCACTCAGCCCAAGCGAACGAAAAATCTGGCCCCATGTGTGCGGCGGCCTGGCCTTGCCCTTTCGCGGTGTACGTTGGTGCAGAACTTTGCTATCGGCGGCACGCGACTTTTTATCGGCGGCGAACTCGCAGCCGCACGGGGAGGATCGTGCGCTCGCTCCCTTGGATGCACAGCGCACTGTTTATCCAAAAAGCGCCGTATCAGATGTGGCCCCGCTGGTGCCGGGTCTTATTTTGTGGCGGTGGTAATTCCTGCCGGCGGCATGTGAAAAAGACATTTTAAACTGATACAGAACCCGTGCACAAAACGCCAGTTCAGCTTGGGGCGACGCGTGGTGGAGAGCGGCAACGTTGGCAAAACATGCTCCGGCCTCTGAGCTTTCTAGCGCTAGAACGAGCGCCATTTCTTTGACAATATCAAACATCGGTTGCCCTGGCAACAAGGCACAAACCGCTCTAGAAGTCAGTTACGGTTGCGTGATCCCGGTTCAGCTTGGGGCCCCACCTCGCGGCATATGCGCACTGCAGGCATACTACTCACTCCCATTTGGAAGTGCGAGATGCGTTTGGCATTACAGGAGGCGATTGTGTGTGTGTTGTGGACGCCTTTGTTTCACGATGAAATGCGACGTTGTGCTTCTGCGGGTGGATAGTGCTTCCCATGGTCTGGATTATCTTTCTCGAGCGGCGTACGACTCAACCTCGCATGGGGTATGTGCAGTGTGCGTGGCTAAAAGCCATCTCGGCTTGTGCGCCAGAGTTAAGTGACTTGCTGTTCGTCCCCGCAAACCGCGCGCGAGGTGAGTGCCGAATTTACGAGGGGCAGGAGGAGGCAACCCATCGTCTGTCAGTCGCGGTTCGAACTTGCAACGCATGTTGTGGCGTTGTGTTCGTTCGAAACACATCTCTGGATTGTTTGGAAGTTGAATAAAATGTATGCGTCAAACCCGGGCATTCGGCTCAGGGCGTTCTCTGCGATTGCAAGAAAGAAGTGCCACGGGGTTTCAACGCTTTCTTTATGGAACGTACTCAAGTAAGAGAATATCCATGTCGTGTTATGGCCGTGTTGCATTCAATACGAACGGTTAAGCGTTTGTTTACACTTGTTTCGTTTGTTGTAAAATGTCCAAGCACTCCGGCACTCCGCTGGCAGAGCAGCCGGCGAGCCGCCGCTGAGCAGACGACTCATCTCGTTGCCGGAAGTGCGTGAAAAAGCCGCCCAATAGCAGGATGTCTAGCTCCTGACGAACATCTGGGAATCGATGATGTAGACATGTGAAGATGGCGGCGTCCAAAAACACGAAGGAAAGGGTGAGAAAAAAACGACAAACTTTGTAACAAAAGTGTGAGCTTTCCGCTGCGCGTAAAAGAGTAATACTTGGCACAGATGGTGTTGACGACCCAATCTAACGATTGCGCTAGTCAATTTATTGTGCTCAAAACGCCTTTCAGGGCCCCTTTAATATATCGAACGAGAAATGCCACAGAAGTGCCCCCCCGCAAGGCTGGCTGTCCCGTGGGGTGGAAGTGAAATTCCACCGGCGCGCCATTCAAAGTGCCCGGCCATTCATGGGCAGTGGGAGGCCCTTTCCCTCCCCTCACCTCGCTCTCCCTATCGTGACTGCGCCATCACGCCATGTAGCGCGAGCTTTCGACAACCCCCCTTGCAAATAATGAGCCCGGTCCACCCGCCATGCTCGACATCTGGCCGGACTTGCCTTTTTTGTTAAGTGGCCTCTTTCGCACGGCGACACAGATCTGGTGTACCTCTGAGGGGTCATTCATGGACAGGGGCCGGAAGTCCAGGCCGGACCTGTACTCCCTGTAGAGCAGACGGGAAAGGGGAGGAGGGCAACTTTAACGCACTGCAGGAGGTCAATCCACAGAAACTTCCACTTGCAGAACAATGCTTTAGCTACAGACCTTGGGGACATTTCTGCTTTCTTAAGGAAGAATGCTCTTCGAAACAACCTTTTTTCATTTTGATTTGCTCTAGAGGTTTTGAAATGCGGATCGTACATTCTTCCTGCAGATTTCAAACATACCCTTAGTTTTACAAGGCTAAAGGTGGTCATGAAAATTGGGCATGGATGGGTCTAATGCCATTGCCAAGGCCGGCTTACACCTTCCTCAGATAGAAAAAAAAAAAAAAAAAAGTGGCATGCAGTCTGCTGTCAGGCAATTTAAAAAACAGTGGCCCACCGAATTTTGGTTTCACCTGCCCTTACAGAAGACATGCAAGATTGGAAAATGAAAGAGTGTCCCTGAAACGTGTTGGCACTTTTAGAACAGACCAAATGCACATCTCATTTCCCCCGCCACACAGGTGCAGCCCTAAAGGACGGCCCAGCCAAGCAGGAAGAGCGTGGGGCCAAGGGTCGCTCCCTGGGGGCTCCCCCACCTGATCATAGAGAGGAACTCCCAGTTGGGGTTGCCTGGGTCCACATTCATCCTCTCCCGCTTCTCCTCAATCTGGCAGAGCTGGCGGGCCCGCCGCTCCTCACGCTGCTTCTTGATCCGGTCCACCTCCTTGACCACGTTGGTGCGCCGCCGGCTGGAGGCGTTCAGATCCGAGGCGCTGCCGCCCCCGCTCGCAGGAGGACCCATCGACCGCTGGTTCTGTAGCTGCTGCTGCCGTGCGGTGGCCACTGAGTTGAGGCCGTCCTTCTCGGCCACTGAGGAAAGAGAAAGCGGCGGCAAATTCACATTTCGCCGCCGTAAAGAAGCGAGTGAAGACTAGAGGGGAGGCTCACGGGAGGACAGGATGCCAGTGGACCTGGCGGTGGGGAGGGGTGCGGGAGGGGGACCCATGGCGCGGTCGTGGCCGTTCTGCTGATGGAGTGGCGGCCGAGCCAAACTCCTCCGGTCCTGGATGGTGCCGGACTTGGCCGACGCCAGGGGCACCTGCGTGTGCCTGGGGAGCTGCGCAACAACAGGGAAGCGGGGAAGCCGCTCCGTTAGGATTTCAAACAGCAACTAATACAACCCAAGCCGGCGAGCTGTAGCCACCAGCCCACAAAGTAACCAAATAAATGCCAGCCGTGCGACTCACCTTTTTGACAGAGTTTCGGTTCACGTCCTGGAGTCCCGGGTTAAGCGCAAAGACTGTGCTGAACTCGAGCTGGGAGGCAATGGAAGAATATAAATCACCCGTCATCACCTAAACCACACACAATATTAAGCAGGTTAACACACCCCCTACAGTCCTACAAGACCCGGAACATATGCAGGAAGCCTTTTTTTAAAAACTTAATTTGATCTGATTTTGCAGTTACTTTAGCTTACCACATCTTTTGCTTGCACTATGCAGTGTATGCATTGCACTGGAGTTACAGCATCAGCAATAGTAACAAAGTACGGTGGCAAAATATTTAAGAACTCTGGTCTTCACCGTCAGAACACCAGTGACTTAAAACGTAGATGCACCAGCTCCGGGAGGGCTGCGACAGTGATATCGTTTCTTTGTTACTGACCACTGACTGAAAGCCACCGATAGCGCATAAACGAAGGGAACGTATCACTTCCTCCTCGACACTGAACCCAAGGTGCCGCCGGCCAAGTTAGTCGCACTGCTCGATGCACAGCCGCCACACAGGCCTCTTCAAACGGGTCAACATTACTTATTGACCTCCTTATTGACAAAAAATTGTCTGCTCTGAGAAGCCGTAGCTCAATGCAGTAGCTTCGCTGTGCCTGAGTCACTCCTAGCCAATCAGGGCTTGCTCAAAATGGACAAAACTTCAAAATACTGCCACAGTATTAACAAGCTGCAGCATCCTTCAGAACTCTTAAAGATGGTTGGGACATGCAAGCTTTTACTTATCTCAAAATTTTGCGCTATAAGGTTGAGTGGTTGTTAAAGCATGTTCAATTTGAACTTGCCAGATCTGCATTCATTTTTTGCATTTGAAATGTGAAGGCACTCAGAAGTGTAATGTGGGGGCTTATTAGATTTAAAGACTGGATTTTTTTTTTTTTGCCAATATTGGGCACGGTTAGAGCCTTTGCAATGACAAAGCAATTGTGACAGTTGCCCTTCCCCGGTTGTAACCGGAGGACAACACAAGAAATGGCCCCACAGTCACAAATACGCATTAGACAGTTCGGCACAACGCATTAAGACATAAGCATTCTGGGGAACTATGTGTTGGTGCATTCTCGCAAACTAGAGAAAAACCGGTGACAAAACAAATCGGTGCAGCAGTATCTCGGGGGGGGGGGGGGAAGACTTTAAAACAAGCTGGTGGAAAGGTTAAGCAGGTTCAAGAAACAAATTTAAAAACGACAGCCTCCACCTTCACAGCCTATTATTTTGCCCACAGGATGCTCAAAACAGAAACGCAGCCACGGTAGCAAAGAGTGCTACCACCACTAGGCAGGCAGAAACGTGCCAGTCTAGAGGGTGCAGTGCCCACCCACCTCCTTGCCCTTGGTCTCCCCCTTCTCGTACCACTCCGCCACTATGACCTGCTTGTCTGTGTCCATGCTCACCACGGTGGCCGAGTGGATGCGCCCTGCATCAGAGGAAGACAACACATGAACATCCATCCCCCACTCCTTCGTCAGACACTTAGCCGCTGCGAAGTAACAAGTGGTGGACAGGGTCAAACCATCCACAAGTGCCAGGCTAAGGGTGCGGTCCCTTAGTGTGTGGTGTAATTTCCAGAAAGGTGGGCTCAAGTGCAACGTGTTCCAAGATGTTGCACCGAGCTTCGAAACCTCCGGCCTTATTTCAGCTTTTGACGCAAAGGCTTTGACGTGTGCACTTCGAACAGCATTTGAACATTGCCCATTCTTTCTGTCCATGTCAACGCTCTTGAAAGATGCATTTAGTAACACAATGGCTGCAACTTTTGCCAAAGGAAACTAGTTGGCCTTGCCTGAACAGAAGAACAGGTCCCTGTGTACAGGCCCGTACACAACCAAGCAATACTCCCTGTTGTTCGGGAGTTGAATACAATTAGGACATGAAACTTCAGCTTCACTCAATTTTCGTGAATTGCAGATCAAAACGGATCACTCAGTAGGAGTCGCCATGAAAGACATACGAAAACCACATGGTATGAAAATCCCTGTCAATGGGACAGTGCCAAAAAGCACATTCACCCAGTTGCTGCACCAATTAGACTTCGGAGGTGACATACAACTTTGATTAATATGAAAAAATTTGAGGTGGAGTAAAACATTGTACCAGGACCGTTCTTTAATTTGGCTAAATATACAGGAAAGAAGAAAGGTGTGGAAAGGTCCTGGGTGCTTCTTCCTACACATGGAGCAATAACAAACGACACAGGTTGCAGGCTTGCAGAAGAAATAAGCTTTAATTATAGCTTAAAACCGTGCTTGTCCCTGCAATATGGCAACTAAGAAATGGCAATGGCACGAAAACTTGCAAGAAGCTAAAGTGGTTCACAGCAGCCCAAAGCCCCAGCCGCCAGGTATGTGGAGCCATCACTTTTGGTGGCTCTTGCATTAGTAAGACAACTAGCCCTGGCACCCACTTTTAAGAAGCATTACAATGTGCAGGCACTAAGGAACTGAGAGTCTGGCAACAAAAGGACTGCAACTGCATGTGGGCTATAAAGTTGCCAGACTAAAAAAAGTAGTGCCGTATTTACTCTCGTAATGAATGCACTCGCATAATGAACACACCCTCAACTTCAGTCGTCAAAATTGAGTTTTCCCAGCGCAATAAACGCACACCCATCTTTTCAACCCTGCAGTCCCACCAACGGCTGTAGTGTAGCTTTCCCTCTTCACTCGCTCCCACTGGTGATGATCAAGAAATGGCTCTAGGTTACATGCGCGGAATAAAGCGAACGAACACTTCGGCGTGGAGTCGTGGGACAGTGTCACAATGACGCTCAGCCGGCTGAGTCTGCTGAGCGTTTAGCCCTACTTTTTTTTGTGTGACAGTGTTACTTGCTTTTCTGCTCGTCTTGCAGGTTTCGTCGGCAATGGGCCGAAATGGCAGTTACACCGCCAGTTTAAAGTTAAAAGCTCTGGAGTGGAGGGGGGGGAGAGAGTTTTGCCACCTAAAGCAAAACTGAAGAGCAGACAATACGCCCTACAACGTTTTACCAGGTTCAATTGGCAATGACCCAACTTCTAAACCCTCTGTGACTGTGCCTATTTGCATGGAGCCCACATATCGACCCCAGGATTATGGCTAAAACAAGCTGCACATCCCAGGATTTGTAGCTAGTTTGAGCCGCAAAACCCAGAAAATTCCTACAGAGTGGAAGCATCATTTTCCAGTCTTCTGAATGGAGCAATGAATAGTCAGACCCACCCGTTGTTAAAGAATAGTCTTTATAGTCCATTTAAGAACCACCTTCAACGCTAACTTTTTCACTGCATAGAAGCCATACAGACAATACCTGCAGAGGCATTTAGAGCCACAAAAAAAAAAAAAAAAAAGTGGGGGGGGGGGGGGGGGGGGGGAGGGAAATAGCCAGAAAAGGCAGATTTACACACTGCGGCAGAGAGCTTCCCACGGCACAAAATACAAGTCCGCAAAATATTCAAAGGTCCAGAAAAGACTAGGCCTCATGGTCACGTGTTCGGACCGCCCCTCCAAGGCAACCCGAAATTACCGCCTTGAAGCGACAGCACCATGGAAAACAACTTTTCTCGTTCCTCCCTTGCAACAATAACATCCCCGCCATTGTTATTTTTCTTTGTGAAGAGGGAGACTCGTGCCAGCTTCCTTCCGTCCTTGAGGTGGAATACATTGCGCCGATTTTTTAGGTTTTCGAGATGGAGCGGGTGCAGAGAGAGAGAGAGAGACTCCTCGTCTTCGTCACGCAAAGGCGACAGCGCCAGAGCAGGTAAGGGAAGAATTGCAAGAGCGAAGGAAAAAACGCGAAGCGACGAGGGATGGGCGCTTTGCGCAATGCCGTCTCGCGAGGTACCTTCCAGACGCTGCGCGAATGGAGGCAGACGGTCAAAGCAAATACGTCAACGCGACGCGACGACAAAGGATGACGGGGCGAGGAGGAGGAGACGGGTCGTCCCAGCGTGGCGCGAGCTCCCCGATCCCCACGTGCCCGAGCGCTCTCCTAGCGTCGTCCAGCGTGTATGTGGCGTCCGTTCCGCCAGCCGTCGCCGCATCGTCATCCCGTTAATGAGCCGGGCGCCAGCAGATGCATTGTTAATGGCGGCGGCGCTTTATAAGTTACCACTTCCGCCTGCCTCCCCCCCTCTCCCAGTCCCCGTACCTCGCCGGTAAGATTGTGATGCAGCCAGGCGGCAAAGGGCGGCCGAGCTGGGAAACGAACTGCTTCGTAGGGCGAAAATGTCTCATTGGAAGGTGACCTTGCATGAACCCGGGGAAGGAGGCCAGAAGCGAAACGATGCATGCAAGGCGGGTTACGGATGCCATTAGCGATAAGCAGGGCCGATTAAGGTAAAGGGGATTAACTGCAGTGTCAACAGGTGGAGGTGTAAAAGGTATGCCCGTCACAACGGTACGCCACGATTCAGCCTCCAAAGTACGCAAGCAAACGAGTGCTTTGAGAAATGTTGCGACCAGTAGACACGCGAGCGCTCGAAGCAACGAACAGCTTACTGACCGGGCCCCAGGCTTCATAGAATTGTCATTTCACTTCAGGAACGAACGTCGCTGCTATCAATGCAGCACGCACACTTCGATCTACTCACCGGCGGAACGCTAGCAGCGCAGAATTCCGCTCAACTCGGCGATGTTCGTTTTTTATTCGAACAACGAAATTCGCGGAAGGGGCAATGAAGACGAAATACAAGTTTCATTTATTGAAAGACTTTCCGATAGCAATGGTACTGCCTATTTAATCGCAGACTTGGAACGAGTAATTCGGATAAAGAAAATCAGCAGTGGCTTAGCTCGGCCATGCCAGGATATGCGTAGCCTGAGCTGAAGTTCAGCTAGCTTATTCTTAGGTTTCCTGGTTGTCTAGGATTAGCCGATTATCGTGCTTACTGCTGCTAAAACGATTTCCAGTCCAGTCACTGCTCCTCGCGCATGCGCAGCACGGCTCTCCAGGAGCCACGCGAAACGGCCATCAAGCGGCTCCGGCGCACCGCCAGACTTTGCTACGGCGCAACGGAGGCGCACAGCTGGGCACGCGCCGGCGCTAGTGCGTCTGCCGCGGCTATGACGTCACTCCTCTCGAATGCGCAGACCGGCGAATGTGCAGACCCAATTCTCTACACTCCCGTACTCTAATTGGATCGGATATCCAATCCAATGCAATCCAATTTAATCCAATCCAATGCTCCTCGCGCTTGCGCAGCACAGCCCTTCAGGGTCTACGCGAAACTGCTCAACCTCGGCCAGTGTAGCTTACGCTACACAAACGCGGAGCAGTAGCGACTCCCCAGCCATTTTCCGGCGATTTCTCCATGACGTCACGGAATCTTGTACGAGCGATTGGCGGCCGCTGCCAAGAAACATGACCGGCGATCGTAGTGGGGCCGTTCCGCGTGAAGCTATCGCTTGAATGCCAACCCGCATGCAGTTAACACACTGGCAGTTATTGAGCGCTACAGTGACGTAATATGAGCCGGCACTGAAAAGAGATTTTAACACGAAAGTGTTTTATGCCAGGATGCACCATTTCACTGACGTCATATCCGTCACGGACATGACCCCAGCCATGGAGGAAAGAAAAGCTACCCCATGTTGCGACCGGGCGGGGGCACCCGATCCTTTCTTCGTGGCCTCCAACATACGATGGGTAGCGTGTATGGTGCGAGCGGCCAGCCGGTGTTGCAGTCGTGAAGAAGTCCAGAGCAGTAGGGTAACGTAACTGTTTACTTCATAGCGAGAGGTGAGCCGAAGCCAAAAAAAACATACAATGCCCCGACGGGCGAGGTTACAATACAGGACTAGAGCAGAGCGACCGCATGGATTCGCTGCTCAGGCAGGAATGATTTTCAACGTTTGTGCTGCCTCTATTTATACCCAAAAAACGCCCCCAAGAGTAACACGCCACGAAATCACAGACACGCACACACTCTGTCCATAGTTGGTGAGTCACCCATGGCTTCGTCCCACATGGCGTCCGAGAGGGGGGAGAGAGTGTCCTTGAAAGGTGCCGGGGTCGCGCTATCAACTGCTGATCGTGCCGATAGCGAAACGTCTGAGCCGGGAAGGTCAAGGCGACGCGCAGGTGCCTGAAGGGTGTGGCGAACGTCGTGGCTTTGCACGTGGAAGCTGATAGCTGCCGGAGGTGTGTTGCAAAGCGAGGTGACTGACCCGGCATGTCGAGACACGAAAGTATGATTCACCAACACGCGGGCGCACATGGTCGATTCCCACGTGGTCGCTGATGCGGGAAAACACGTGTTGCTGGCCGATTCGTAACACCCAGCACACCTTAGCCGAAGCGACCCGCCAGAAGAACGTCGCTCGCCAAGCACAGGCAAATCATGCCCAGCTGCAGATTTCGCTGCGCATTTCGCTTTCATGTTCTACCGATTCCTATGACAGGGGAATCAACCACAGATTAACATTTCTTGCGTCCTTTCAGTTTCATAGGTGGAACGGGGCGGAGCGAGTTAGAAAGGGCCGATTCTTTCAAACTGAACAAAGCTGTATTTTGTATTCATGGTTCCTTGAACGAAGGTGACTTCCGCAGAAACTCTACTGACAGAAGGGGAGCGCTGCCTGGCAAGTTTCTTCGCGTGGGCCACCTTAAATCAGGCCGTAGAAAAAATGCACGCGCGGCCGCCGTTCCCTGACGGCAGCGACAGGCGTCCGTCAACAGTCGCCGACGTCCGGGCTGCGTCGCACGCAGCCGAGGCACTAAACAATGCGCCCGTTGCGGGGGTCATTCACCCACATAAAAAAGCCCCGCCGCGGCGTCTTCGCTGCTCGTCACACGCATGTGCTAAATTATGCTTCTCAAAGAAGATAGTCCTTCCTGGGCTACTTGAACAGGAAAATTTTGGTCTGTCTGACTCGATTCAGCCAGCCGGCCGAAGTGAAACAAATGCCGCACAATAGTCATACTCGGAGTCAAGTGAACGGATGGTGGGGTTGCCTTGACCAGCTCAGAGAGGTGGACGCAGGAAAGCCACCGACATGCCAAACAGAACACATTTAATACACACTGGAAAAACCCAAGCGCAAACCACTCAAATCAATTGCACAAACCAGATAACAACCAAACCTCAAACTAAATATCCCTAAATGCAATTCAGAGCCAAACCCAAAAGGATCTACAATAAAGTTTCTAGATTACTAGTTCAGATACCCTCATCAACAAAACTACTAGTTGTGTCCTATGACAAGTGACCCTAATGGACTGGCCTACCCCGCAGTCGTCGGCGCTGACGTGTCGCACGCGTTGCGTGGCCGCGACTCAATGGTAGCCGTCCTCGTCTTGATTCTATGCCGGCATTCGATGCGCTCGGTCGTTCCTCGGACGGCATGGGCTCCGCGCGTCCTGAGGTGTCCTCAGTCTCTACCCCCTGGTAGCCGCTGGAGGTCCCAGGTAGTCTCGGCCCGAACGTAGCTCTTCGGAGCCGTTGAAGCGAAGGTCGACGGAGCGTAGAGGCTGGCCCTAGGTGCCCGACCGCCGCCGCTGGGGCCACGAAGACGCAGGTTCGTGGATGCCGCAGCCGATGCGAAGTCGGCCCGCTCCCGCCCAGGATTGGTGAGCATAGCAGTTGGACCAGCCACGTCCCCCTGGCTCGTTCCTTGAAGCTCACGTGCTCCTGCCGCATCCTGGTTTCTTGCCTCTCCCTCCCTGCTCCTTGTGCGCCCGGCTTTTAACAAACCCTTTGGGCTTGAACGCGGTGCACTCATTGGCTCCTTGCCTTTTTATGTCCATATATAGCCATCGCGCCACTGGTCTCCTGCGCGGCGTTCTCTAATTGGCCGACCAGTGCGCTGACATATTTGACCATGATGCCTCGGGGTTTCGGCGCTGGCGTTCGTTCATTGGTTATTTCCTTCAACGTGCACAACGTGCACGCTACCAACACAACACATACAACACTACATAGACGGGCTTCCAGGCACACCAAAGTGCTCACACTGCGACCAATACCCCAACAATGAACACACCCTCTGGACATGCCCAAACATACAAAGCACCCTGAGATCTTCCCTGCAACCAATTCCTGCCACAAAGCGCCCTCCTTGCTGGGAGGCATGGGTCACACCCCCTAAGGAGCTTGAAGAGCTCTACTGGACCACGCTGGTGCACCACGTTAAAAACACGCCAGGACTATAAATAGCCAGGACTATAGTCCCTGCGACCTAACCAAGAAGCCGAGCAGTCCTTTGGACAGAGGCTTCAAAATAAAGTTTATCTCTCTCTCTCTATCCTTGGGTGCAATTTCAGTTTCTTTGTTCCTTTTTTGCTTGGGGGGTTTGAAGCATCGGGAGTGCCCTTGACATATGACACAGCAAAATCTAAACGTGCAAGTCCGGTTTATATGTTCATACTTTTCAACATCGTTCTACAAGAACAGGAGATTGCGCAGATATAAGGCAGAAAATCAACACATGAGTGATATTTGGAGTTTCCCTTTATTCAAAATTTACGGGTGCTTGCTTTTTGCGATAGCAAATAAAACTGCAGAAAACCGTCGCCTGCTGTTACCCGCGCTCCCTTGCGGAATTCTCAAAAATCAACAGCAACGAAAGGTCCCACTAGATGGGTTTCGCGTTCCGCGAAACCCAGTAGGGTAACGTGGTTCTATAAACGCTGTAGTGGGGGGCCTCGATTCACGCGCGTCTCCGCCGTACGGCAGCGCTGGCATCGAGGCACGCAGCCTGGAGCAGTGGAACGCTGTAAATTTAAATTGACTTGATCAGACCTTTAGCGCGTTATCTTGGGACGAACGAGACGTGAGAGGAGCAGCATGAGAGGTGAGCGGCAAAGAGAAGGGATGCATTTACTTGCCAGGGGGGCCAGTCGACTATAGTCTTGCGTCGACATTTGCAACGAAGTAGCAGATACGCGGCCAATTTTTTTTGTTGCTATGTCACACCAACTTGTGCTGTAGCGATGCCTCCACATACAAGACGGGTGTAGATGCCCTTAATTACTATTTTAACGCCTGTGCTACATTAAAGATCCCTCCACTACGTAGCGTCGAGTGTAGTATCGGCACGTAAAACCCTTCAAATCTGAAAAATTCACGCGCTACAGGGACACTCACAAACTGACAGATGCCTTGCGCCATAGCCAGACAATGCATTCGAAGGCCTTCGAGAGGTAAAAAAAAAAAAAATCTGCAGGGCGGAAATACTGCTCGTGGGAAAGCGCGGGCGGTGCACAAGGTAGACTCGAAATCCGAGACCCGTAATCGACTGCCCTGCAGAAAACGCACAGTCCCAACGCGGTGCCCGCGGAAGCAAACACGACACGTTCCGCCTTGTTTACAACAGCGACCGCGGCCACTCGTTCAAAGACCTTGCCGCGGGGGGACAACCGTATATTTTGCAGCGCCGACGGCCGCTGCAACTCGCACGCAACCCGCGATCCCTGTGGCAAGAGTCGCTGCCTCCAGAGCGTGGGAATATTGCGTCCGCGCTCGTCCAGATTGACACGGCACGCAACGACTGCGGTCGGAAAAGGCACCGCGCGGCTTTGGACGTCCGTACCGCACGTCTGGACACGTGACCCGCCACGAGTGGGAGAGCGCGTTCTCGATAGCCGTGCCTCGTTGGTCCGCATCGCACGCAACAAACGACAGAAACGAAACCTCCAAGGAACTACGATAACCCGAGGAGAGCGTTATTACGAGGCGGGCCAGAAAAGGCGGTCACTGGTACGCACAATTTGGCTTTCGCGTCGCATACATGCGCGAGCGGCGGCTGCCGCGATGGGGAGCAGCAATTTTTCTTGGCGTTAAAACAGGCCTCCCCTATCTAATCATCCACGCAGACACCGCGATAAGTGCAGACTCTTTCCAGGCCGAAGGAAGCTTGTACAGCGAAGCCGTCATGTGCACGGGTCTGACCAAAATTTCGCGAGCCTATGGGGTTGCCTCGCCAAAGAATAGTAAGCACTAGCTTCAGAGCTAGTGCGAAATGCTCTGCAGCTCAGATCTTGCGCGGAAAAACGCTGAAACTGGCCGCTAGGACAACACCGGCATCACGCCGGGTTTCATTTACTCGAGGTTCACAATGAAAGTTGTAAACGTTACACAATTACCGTCGCCTGTCGGTAAGATGGCCGTCTACGGAGGGATAATGGTTACGTAACACGAATGGAACTCTACCGAAACGACTCCAAAACAAATTATACGCGAATCTTTTTAAAGGGATCAGTAGTAAGGCACCTTACATAGAATCAAAATAGCTGCCCACCAATACAGCTTCACTGATCTTCCGTCTTCACAGTAGTGGAAGCGCTATATTTCTTTTTAGGGGCGGAGCCCCTTCTGGGGCTGGGGCTGTTGGCGTCTCCTGTCGTCGTCGTAATCGTCGTATCATGTAGTCCCGGTACTAAAACACCCGGAAACTCATTTACGCGTACCGATAGAGAGAGAAAGAGAGAGAAAAACTATTTTGGAACCTGTGTCCAAAGGACTGCTCGGCTTCTTGGTCGGGTTACAGGGACTATGGTGCTGGCTATTGTCCTGACGCTTTTAATGCGGTTCACAAGTATGGTCCGATAGAGCTCTTCAAGCTCCTTAGGGGGTGTGACCCATGCCTCCCAGCAAGGAGGGCGCTTTGTGGCAGGAATTGGTTGCAGGGAAGATCTCAGGGGGCTTTGTCTGTTTGGGCATGTCCAGAGGGTTGGGGTATTGGCCGCAGCGTGAGCATTTTGGAGTGTCTGGAAGCCCGTCTACAAAGTTATGTGTTGCGTTGGTAGCGTGCCGGTTTGTGCTCGTCGAATGAAGACAGCATCAGGGCGGGCGAATTTTCTGGGGTAGGGGAGGGTGGTTCTCTGATGTCCCGTTAGTATCTTCTGCGAGTGTGATGCATTTCTCGGCGGTACTCTTTTGGGTCATAGAAGCGAGGCCATGGTTTGGGGTGCCCGGATCATAAGAGAGCAGCTCGGGCTAAGGCGTGGGCCTTCTCATTTCCCTTTACACCTGCGTGTCCAGGGACCCAGATCACAGTAGTATGAAGCTCGGGGTGGTTGCACATGATGCTGGCGAGTGTATAGCGCATGTAGGGGTACATGCGATTCTCTCGTAGATGGCGAATCGCAGATTTGCTGTCGCTATGACCAGTTTTGCTTGATCGTGGTGTGCTTCTATGGCATTGACAATAGCCTGAAGCGCCAGAGATGTCGATGGTGCGAGGGCATACTTGGCTACTGCGGAGAGGACGTCGCTACGAAAAGCTGTCGTTCCGATTTTGGAGTCTTGTACGCAGCGTCGGTGTAAATGACCGTAGTTCCTGGGGAAAATGTCTGCTTCAAAGACAAGAAACCTTTACAACAAAGCTGTATACCTCTGCCCCCCCCCCCCCCCCCCTTCCCCAACGGTTTCATTTCCGTTGGCAAAAACGTCAAGGCTCCAAGAATACACTTACACTGCATGCTTCGCCCCCTAGATAGCCCGGGATTTTTTTTTTTCCATTGCGCGAGCAGAGAACACTGCAATGCGCAAAAAACGCGGCTTTGCCGAGGCGGCGCTAGACGTTCTACAACACCTTGGCGCGTTATTGCAACTGAACCCCCGCCACGCGCACTGAAAAACGCGCCCGGTTTTGCGCGAGATACCAAGTGTTTCCGCAGCCGGAGAGTTGTGCAAAACACGAAGCCGGTCCTTGAGCCACGCAGCGGCGCGGTCGAAAATGACAGCCTCTCGCTCGTGCAGTGCCGCCGGGTTTTCGTAGTGGTAAAGCCCGCCGACGCTCCGTCCTTGGTTACGGAACGTAATAGGTTTTCGCGACCAAACAACAAAAGTGGGAGAGTTGCCCAGATCTTTTTGTTCCTTCCACGTTGACTGTCAAGCGTGCTACCCGAGAACAGCCGAGTAATAAGTACCACGAAATAAAAACCCGAAACATTTTCTAAAAAGTGGATTATCTACAGTCATTTTAATTTTAAAACAACCTGCACTTGTAACCTTGTGCCAGTAGCGACGTTTCTATTTTTTTTTACGACGCTTACTCAAGCAGCTGTGCATAATAAATTGAGCTGCGTAGCCAGCCAACCATACAAAAGCTGCGCCCAAGATACAAACCCGCAATATCGTCATTCACCTGCTTTTAATTCCATTCGCAACAAGAAAATAGATGGCGAGTCCAGCCCTCGCAAACGATGGACCACCCAACGTGGTCGGGCGACGCTTTGCTTCTTTAAAGGCAACGAAAAACTTGTATTTACTAGACCCGGTCCACCAAACCGAAAAGTAGGCCGAACAAAAATGCAGCTCGGGGAAAAACACGTAACCGCTGGAAAGCAAAACATGCCCGTAAAAAAAAAAAAAAAAAAGCAAGGGAGTTTGTACGTAACAGATGGAAGGCTTTTTTTTAAGAGTGTCCATTGTATGTTATTAAACATCATGTGACGAGTGCTGTGCTGAAATAAACATTCGTTATACGTCCGCCCTTGCCTTCTTTTATTTTTGTTAATGCTTTCTGCCTCGCAGAGAAAGTTGCGTTGTGAAAGTACATAGTGTCGCTCGTCTAACTAGACGACGGAAACTTTCTAAACACAATCGCATCCCACAAGACGAGGCGTCCTTCGAAAGCGCTTGCATACGGACGCGAAAAGAAAAGGAAAGGAAACCCGACATCCGGGAGCTTCATTGCGTATTCATGCAGCGGTAACCAAGAAGCAAGCAAGGCGGGAAACAAAACAAGCGGGCACTGTGCCCACCAACTAAAACGAGTTTGACACCGACGCCGCGAGTAAAAACAGGCCCCAACGGCTAGAACAAAACAAGGCGCGAGACCGCGTACCGTTACGCAAGCCGCGGATCGGAACGCTCGCCGGAGAACGCCCCTCCATTTGCCTTGCGACTGATCGGACAAAAATAACCTGAATAAAATGCCTCGACGGCGGGAAAGGACTACAAGAACCGATTTCAAGACCCGCAGAGCCGCGACTTGACCACAAAGTGCTTAAATCACAAGCAGCCCCAAGTCTACATCGTTTCCTAGCCAGACAAGATCTTGCAAAACATTTCAGAAACCGCATTTACGATAAAGAATACAGAGACGCAGTGAAGGAAGAATCGAGGTCCCTGCAGAAACAACGTGTATTGGAGCGAAGTTGCGCACGGCAATAAACTAAAAAAAAAAAAAGGCAAAAGTACCAGTGAACAAAGCGACGTGCACATCGAGCGTCGGCGAGGCGAATGCCGCGGAGTTTGCGCTGCGTGTACGTATGTCGGAATGCTCTGTTTACCCGAAATATCCAATTGGATCGAGAAAATTGCCGATTACACAAGGTCAGTCACGTTAGTCAAACAGGACTGGCCGGCGTGGCATACGGCAGAAGGCGTAAACGCGCGCTCCGCTTGAACCGTAAGATAGCACGGGAGCGGCTAAGCGCTGGTAACGAAACGAGTCAATTCACTGTTCGTGGCAACGAGATCGGCGAGCTGCCACCAAGTGCCAGCACAATGTTATGAAATACTGAATGAGTGCTCCAACAGTGTTTAAAAACGGTGGTTGATTCCTCCGACATATGAATCGGTAAAACACGAAAGTGAAATGTGCAGCGAAGTCTGCAGCTGAGCATGATTTGCGGGTCGACAGCTGTCTTGTGGGTGCGCTAGGCGAGCGATGTCCTGCTCGCGGGTCGCTTCGGCAAAGGTGTACTGGAGTCATTTCCGTGACGGATATGACGCCAGTGAAATCTATAGGTATCACGGCGCAAAACAAAATATAAAACCCGAAAACCAACAACCGTAAGTATAATGTACTCTGTTTAGTACTAAATGGTATTAAAGTACTAAAGGCCAAGCTGACCAGTTCAGCACCAGAGCGACAGCGAGCCCTGGTGCAACGAGCTCTGGGCGCAGCTCGGACTCGCGGCCTCCTGGACTTCGGAGGCTGAGCACATCGTGGTGTGCACAATAAAAGTTTATTCCTCCTTCTTCAGTACTAAAGGTTGCTTCCCCGCAAGGAGACCCTGTGCGCAGGGGTGCACCCTTACAGGCCGCTTGCCTCGTTGTACTGGCGTCGGATACGACATCAGTAAAAATTTTGTGTACCCAGGAATAAAACACTCGTTAACCCTTTACGATCCAGACCTATTATCCCATTTCTGGCCGTTCTGGACCAGAAAGTGGGTAAAATTTATGGATTAGAATGGATGGGCCTTTTACCCGCTTGTGAGAAGAGCCGCGAAAATAAACGAACACCCACGTCGAGCTGCCCCGACAGCAAACCACTGTGGCTGTGTTGCCGTGTACGGCTGTGCCAGGCATGGCCCGACAACCGACCGCAAAGGGTTAAAAAACCCGCTAACTTGAAGGGCCAAACACGTGTGCGGAGAGCGACGCGTTTTTCCCTCTGGAAGACGTTTTTGAGGCTGGAAAACGCGTGCGGAAACGCGTCGCCCTCCGCACACACCCATTTTCGCAACGTTAAATGATGCGGAGAAGCGACCATGCAGGACACAAGGGGGCTAGGTATGTAAAGTATTCCCATCAAGGACCAAGAAGACGACGGAGGAGACGACGTGCTCATGCCACGCGAGCGCACGATTCTCCCGCCATTAAACCTGCGTGTTCCGACAGCCGCTGTGTCTCGTCTGAGCGAAAAAGGTATAAATGCGAAATCTCGTGTCACGTGAATGCGTAAGCATTCACCAACGCCCTTTGTGCACGACTCGCGCGCAGATGTGCTGGCGTTCTCAAAGGGGTTGCGCGAGACGTAATGCGTACTGACTGCCACACAACCACGACCTAATGGACGTTCAGTCGCAGGTCCCTCCGATTTGCCATCTACGCTTCAGCTTCATCCCAATGATGCCACTGGTAATGGCGGCGACGTCGCTACCTCTATCGCAACCACTCGTTCAGCAATACTAAAGGATTTGAAAAGGGATCAGTGTTTCAACGCTATTTTCACTGATTTCACACGGCACCAAACGTCCTCCTAATGAACCCCTGTATCTTGCCCATCACTCCGCCTAGTGCCTTTCAATTTACTAACACAGCGCCCCCTAAAGTAGCGCTACCAAGCCTACGTCACGTGTCACCTTTAGGGCAAACTCGAAGATATCCACCCTACTATACTGTCGCGAAGCCCCCTTTCAGTTTGCGCTTTTCTAAGAAGCGCAGGCGGAGCGTGTCTTCGCGCGCTGGACGACCGGAAGACGCGGCTGTCAGGGGGACCAAGGGTGACATAACGGAGCAAGTTTAAGTGCCCGAAAAGCGCCCAGCCGATGACTGAAGCGGGGCAATTTCGGCGATAGAGGAGGAAACCTCTCGAAGGAAACGACGGGCGGGTCGCGGAGTCTCTCCAAATAAGGAGCACGCGCCGACGACAGTGTGGGCCGAGGGGGCGCATTTGGTGGGACCGTTCTCTTTCGCTCGCGGCCAGGGTCGGCCCGCCGTGAGTCAGCTCGTGCGCCGGTCGCCCTTGTTGGCCGACGGTGCCCCCTCTCCGCTTCTCGGGGCCTTCGGAAGGGTAGTGGTGCGCCAGCCGACGCTTTACGGGCCGTCCAGATTGCTGCACGGTCCCGTGCCGCTGCTGTGTGCCAACGTTGCGGTGTGCGGCCGCGAGCTCGCGTTGCTCCGGAACACTTGTACGTACTTACGTCACAACGCACTGTCGCCATGAGTAAAGAGCTATGAGAAGAGGCTGCAGGTAGATTCTATGCTCCCCCCGGCTCACCCTTCCCCCTTCAAACTCCTGTAGAACACAACTAGCCTCGCCCCCCTTCACATTATCTCCCCTCCGTGGTGCACGGGACTGCAGTGAGATGTCACACGACCAGGAGCAGGAGTTGCACCTACGGCGAAGCAAATTGCCCATAAACATCTGCTCGGGAAAACGTGTGGAAGTTCAGGAACACCTGGACAGAAAGCGTCAAGATGCGATCTAGAACGTCCACACTGCGATTTCGTTCTGCTACTGGCCGAATGAAGCCGGTCGCAGCGCAACAGTATCGAAGCCGAAGGAAGGAGAATGCGCACAACCAGATCAGATATCCCTCCATCACACACTGCCCTCAAGCTACGAACATCAGACACCACAAATACCTGCCCTCCATCCCACTAGATGCTACATATCGCACCCCACCGTACATTCCCTGCCATGCCGCTTCTGCAAAGCCACAGGGACAGTCTTTCATGTGGTAGGGGGCTGCGCCCACGCCCCACTACATTCGCACGACCTCTCGCATTCTGAAGAGCTTTGGGAGAGGGCTACGACCAGCTCCGACCTGAATGACCAGCGCCCTCTGGCGTTGAGGGCTGTTAAGGCCAGAAAAGCTCAAGGGGTCAGGACCCGGGACTCCTCCCCATTGCTTTTCGTCATAAACATGCTTACCCTCTACGACATCACGATGACCGGCAACCGCATACATCTGCTTTCAAAACAACCCTAGGGGAACACTTCAAATGTCGGCAGTAACGCACATGCTTCACATGTTCTGACAGTGCGACAGCACAGTACAGCGGGTCACATAACATGGCTGCATTGTGGGCCATTAGTGGCGCTGACTGCCCACAGACGCCCTTGCCACGTCGCCTGCCTAAAAAGCCAGTTGGCTGCTGATCTGTCTTACAGTGGGGCTGTTGGCACGACCTCGGCTGGGACACCTTCAGAGTTCGCTACCCGTGTTAACAAAAGCCACTCCTCAATCCGCAGCCGAAGTGGCAGGCTGAGAACTACACTTGCACGGCTCAAGATGTGGCCACGAAAGCATCGCCATCCTTTCTCCTCCTCCCCCTTCATTGCTATAACTCACAGCCTTGGCCAACGGCCCTTGCTGGGTTTACGTTTAGGCTTAATGTTTGGTAGCCTTGACGACAAGCTTTTCAATGAGCAAAGCAGTGTCAAACTCAACACATCAACCAGCAGATTCAGGACCTAAATGCGAAACGTTTGGCCTAACCTCCATCCAGTGCATACACGACCATTGCTGCTGTTGCTGTTCCCCCACTGATGTACTGGGCCCAGTTTGCGGACGCGCTGAACGCCGCCTATTAAGTCACTTCTTAATCCACAATCCTCCCCTCACAATGACAAGCTGATGCAGAAATTGCGAAGCATGGTCACAATTCCTCACCCGCAGAGGAGAGGGATAAAGCTAGCAAAGAACGTCACTACACGCCCACCAAGTTCCGATTCTGCGACCAAATGACGGCCAACTTCGCTCGGCCTATAGACAATTTCGTCCTTTCCAATCAGCTTCAGGTCAGTCACTGGGTGTTCTCTCCGTCAAAGCACAAAAAAAAAAAGGCACTGAAATGCGAGATTCTATGGCCTACACGCCAACCATGCAACAGCAAATACAAACTGAAACACGAAACCTGGGAACATTAACTTGCAGGTATTGTTTCGGAGGCAGAAGAAACAGGAAAAGCTTTCGTGCAGGAAAAGCTTTCGAGTAAATTTCCTTCATCCCAAATGAAAGGGCATCACTTAGAACACCTTAACCCTAAATGGTTGTGCTGATCGAGCCCCAGAACTTTTGAAATATGAATTTTTAGATGTACCAGCCATAAGTTTCCTGCCAAAACACACTTTTAGCTGCATGCAAGATTAAAAGAGCTATTTAAAAACTTGTCGAAAAACTTTTCCCCGGCATAAACAACAATAACAGGGTGCAACCTTTCCTATTCCTTCATCCGGTTTTTGAACCGCGCGTTGAAATCGACGGAGTTTTTTTGGACATGCGTGGCCTCCGCGAGCCGATCGCGGAGGCCACGGGACATTAACTCAGTGTCCCGTTTAACCACTACGTGTCACCACATTTCAGACTTTAGGAATTATAGTGCAAAATTAATTTCCACCTGTTTATTTAGAAATTCATTGCAGCTACCTCAGTATGTAAAACGCTGGCTTCATATAAGCGAGACGGCATGCGCTCCAGAGAAATCAGTTCTGTCCATTTAACTCTTTCGTTACCACGGGAAATTGACCAATTTTGAGGGGTCTGACTAATTTTTTTCTGTGCTATACATATTGGTTAGGCACACATTAAAGCGGCATGAAATGCAGATGGTTCCACGCGCTTCCCAACGACACCAGTTTTAATAATGTTTTCATAAATAATGATTACGAAAAAAATTATCGCATTCAAAATTTGTCAAGGCGTCGAAGAAAAAAAAAATTAAGTGTATAATAAACCACCAGTAGTAGAAAAAAAATTAGAATATACATTTTGAAGCTAAACATTTCAAAAACCCGTCCTAGAAAAAAAATTGAGTTGCGCGGTACAATTTGTCAGATATAAAAGAAAATGTTGGCCCGCGTGGCGTACGTGCCTTGTGGTGAAGCCCAACCACTATTTCAAAGTTTGCTATTTTGGATGGTTCTCTAGAAGAAATCTGGTGGTTTTACATCATAAAGGCCCCAATTAGCCTCCACGTGACGTAAAAACACCTGGACAATGATTATGACCAGCACAATATTGAAGGCAAGCAAGCGACGCGAAAAAATCCGCTTGGAGTTGAAAACCTAACTCTTCGGTGAATGCTTGTTGAAGTTCTGATAATCACTTATCAGTCAGAACTTTCATTTGCGGTTTATTATGTTCCGACTCGCTATGGTAGCCCTGCTTGCACGAATAAGGTACGATGCGCTAGAATCGTGCCCAGCAAGCTTTCACCAAGCCACTGTTGGGTTATGAAGCGAGTTCAGCACTACGAACCTACTACATTGCAGCGCCAACTAACAATTTCCAAAAGAAACAAATACAAGGCTGTTGGAGACTTTGCCAGAATAGACAGTACTACTAAGCAGCGACACTAGACCTCCGGAAATACCCTCGTATGAAACCTAAACCGGCCGGTGAACAGCTGCCGGTGTTCAAGGCCAATTGGAAGCGTTCTCGTCTGAACTGATATCACGCGCCATTGCTGCTGCTTCACGATATTCACGTCGAGGCTCCTCGCTCTTGTTGCTCGCCTACCTATCCTTTTATCACCCTTTCTCCTCTAATCTTTATATACCCCTCCTCCCCCTCCCCCCCGCACTGGGTTGTATGCAGGTGAGCCCCCAGCTGGGCTCAATAATATCCCCAGTGCATCTCCTTTCCTTTTCACTCGAACCACTTAGTTAGTTAGTTGAACTGATATCCGACGACCTGATGTTATCTTCAGACTTTCAGCGGAAGATCTTATCGCAGAAGCAAGGTGTAGATAACTGGAAGCACAAGCGGCATGCTTGTTTCGAGGAGCAGTATCGGCAACGGAGGCGCCACGAAAAATGAGCATGTAGTTGGGTAACTGCGTAGTATCGCCAAATATGTATTTCGCAACGCAAAAATGAAACCGAAACTGATGGAAACTGGCTGAAAATGCCAGGCACACTTGCTAGACATGCGGGGGACCATCAGAAATAAGCTTTGGCAGAATAAAGCTACCCTTTCTCCGAACTAAATATCACTAGTGAATAGCTGGTGTCATATTCAAGTAATTATCACCTCTCAACGCTGTTGGATTACAAAGCTGACAACATTGTTGGGTACTTGACTTGCCAGGAGCCTTTTGACAAAAAAATATGGTACTCAGCCTAACCATGATCTGCATCCTTTTTTTGTCAAGTGCAGCAGCCACGCCCCCCTTTCTCAAGAACACACCTCATTTCGCAAAAAATGACGTCAAAAATGTTAATGTCGCCGGAGGGGGGAAAATTTAAACCGATTCTAAAAGTGCAGTGCCTAGACTAACCACTGCCCGCATTAGGTGTACGACAAATGACTACAACATGTCAAAATAGGCAATATGAATCATCGATTACCGGCGATCGATTCGAATAGGCGTGGTAACAAAAGAGTTAAAGGACTACATCGATGTGGGTGTTAGTGCAGGGATGCGCTGATAGACACCATTTCTCAGATCAGAAGCACAGAGCATGTCGCGACAATGAGGTAATCGAAGCACCAGTGCGAGCACTATGCTGCAGAATTCATGGAGGGGTTGACCCCCCCCCCGTTCAGTTTTGAGGAAGGTGAAGAGGCCTTAAAGTGGAATGCAGCGTAAATTATGAGACTCAGCTGCATTCCAGAGTTAAATGAACACTGAAGCAAGTTTGCCTTAATCAGTAGATTATACTGTTGTGAATACAAATGTACCACTCGCAGCAACAGCAATACCAAAACCACAAAGAAGTGTCGACGCCACATCCACTTCGCCCCCCCCCAAACTTTGCGACACCACAAATTGCGAATGTATGGTGAAACAGGATGGATGGAGTTTTTTTTTTAAGCGCTTTTCTGAATCAAACAAGGAGGCAGCAGGGCCGTGCAAGTGTGAAATAAATGTATGCAGGGGCTTTTCATGGCCACACGCTTTTGAAGAGACTTCCCCACAGAAAGCACACACAAAATATGATGCCTAGGTGGTAGGCTGCGTTTGAGTTATTGTGTGCAAGCACAGTCAATGTACGCATGCGTGCAGGCGACCGCAAGAAACTACCGCACCTGCACACCACATAGTGCGTGTACACATTAAGCGGCCAGCGGAAAAAGCAGACATTAGCATGATCAACCCAAAACGAAACACCTGCCAGATAAGCAGCAAGCACATGTTCAACGCCTGCTCCCAGGTGGTGGCACGTCCTGCGAATCCCCCCAAAAAGCTTGCAACGTCACCCTCTCCTGCCAATCAAGACCGGGAGCTCGGCGGCCAATTCTTCTGTACGCCGGCCCCACCAAGATGACATCAAATACACCCTTCCCGACTGGCTCAGACGAAATTGAAAGACAACGAGGGCAGACTTTCAGGAAGATGGCGACGATCGAGTAATCCCGCGCTCAGCTCGTTCTAGTCGCGTTGCAACGTGCTCAGAAATGTCGAAGAAAAAGAAAATGGGAGAAATGGCAGAGGGAAATGCAAACAAGGCATCATTGGCTGCTGAACAAAAGCTGAAAGGGCTACCAAACAAGTGATCTTTCAGTTGAAACAAGTTATTCAGCCTTCAGTGTCCCTTTAGGCTCTGGCACCTCGTCTGTTTGTGTAATTTCCCTTGTTCTCTGTTTCTGTGTCAGGCAGGGCACCTCTACACGGCAAGATGTTAAAACACCAACTAGCCAACTCTCAAGCCTTGCTTGCTGGCCCCTGAACTTTTGAGACTGTGCCTATCCCACGCACTTCCAATGTTTCAATGCATCCAAGCCTCTCAAAGCACATTTTTCCCGGCACTTCTCAGTTAAAGAGTGCCCGCAGCACTTACCACCAACTATTTAGAATATGTATTTCGGGGTAAAGTCTACTGTAAAAGCAATCTCCTCCCACAAGAATGATCAAAATCAGTTCACTATCACCGAAGCTACACGAGATGAAAAATCGCGCGCGATTGTTCCCTTTCAACTCAACCGCGAACTGCGCGACGAAACTGCACAATCTCCCAGACAGGGATGGCTTGTGGCATTCTCTTCGGCGGCCTGCGATATATCATGGGCCGGGGATTTTTTTTTTCGGCAACGAGGAGGGGTCTACTTCCAGTTTGGTGCAACGAAAAAGCGAGCATTGGTGCCTGCTTGTAAGCGAGCGCACAGTCAGGTAGGGCGTTTCTGAAGCAATAAACGTTGTCGAGTGGTCTGGTTTAAAGGGAAGTATTGAGTTAGTCACTCAAACTTTGCAAGTACTCAAAGTACAGAGAAACTCCAAAACTGTAGGGGTTCTGGCACAGAAGAGGTTGATGCACAGCGCCGATGACGGCGGACAGTCATAGGAAATGCGAGAAATAAACAGTGAAGTTAACCAGCAACAGCCACCATTGTAATGCAAATACAGAGGTGCATAATGAGGAAAACTGAAGAGAGCAGGGTTGGTTTTGCCACGTCTTTTACGGTGATTTGCGAGCTTATTGCTTTACGTGCACATGTAATACTTGGCTCAGGTATTCTCGCCAGTGTCATCTAAACAACGCGCAGGTGTATTTGCACTGCTCAGAGTGTTCAGGATCCCTTTAAATTCAAGCCCGTGCTATCTATACTGCCTCATTCATAGCTTTACCAGCATGACTGCCTAATGCTACTTGGCTACCTTTTGGTCCCCTTCTAGCACAATTATCACTTTACAAGTGCCTTGCACACGTCATTAACTGCACCCCCAGAGTACTCTCGAACCATTACGAGCCCATTTTGCTTTCCTCGAATTTTTCTATTTGCTTAATGCACGTTGAAATAAGACTTCCCACTACGCAACTGAAGGGTGGTTGCTTGGGTAGATAACACGATTCTACTTGAAAGCACAAACTTGCAAAACAACAGCAAGAGGACGATGTCACAAGATCTTTGCGTCGTCGCCCTCCAGCTGCTTTCCTCACAAGTTTTGCACTTCAAAATATAACTTTTTATAAAAGGGTGGAAAGCTGGGCGACCTGGCAAGGTGGCATCTTGAAACAGCACAACATGGACGAGGACGTAAGAAGTAGACAAGACGAGCCCCGACTCGCAACTAGTTTATTTCATTGAAAGAGCATAATTTATCACTTTGGCTTCAAAGGAAAAGAAAAGATGGAGAGAGAACACCCAACAGCAACCCTAGCGGGCACACTCTTGCTCCCCTGCAGCTACTACAAATGATAACCGCTGGGGCAATCACGATTTTAAAAGACGCGGAATAATTTCCAGCCCAGCAATCATGCATCATAGCACGTGCTAGATAAGAAGCCACATTCCTTTTCACAAAGTGTAATGGACGGCTTACTGACGACTACTGGCAGGGAAATAATCGAAGTGTTCCACAGCCGAAGGTTGGGGGATGCATGCGTCAGTAAGCCGTCTATTACACTTTGTGAAAAGGAATATGGCTTCTTATCTAGCACGTTGCTATGATGCATGATTGCTGGGCTGGAAATTATTCCGCGTCTTTTAAAATCGTGATTGCCCCAGCGGTTATCATTTGTAGTAGCTGCAGGGGAGCAAGAGTGTGCCCGCTAGGGTTGCTGTTGGGTGTTCTCTCTCCATCTTTTCTTTTCCTTTGAAGCCAAAGTGATAAATTATGCTCTTTCAATGAAATAAACTAGTTGCGAGTCAGGGCTCGTCTTGTCTACTTGCGTCCTCGTCCGTGTTGCGCTGTTTCAAGATGTCAAGAACTTTTTATGTAGTCATGCACCCAAGTAAAATTTGTACCGTTCCACTCAGGGTATCTTTCCCTGCTGAATCATGCTACGCTCTATCCACTTCATTGTCACGGTCCATTGCTCCCACTTCTCGGAGCTAAAATGTGGGTAGCAATGCACAACCTCTTTGTCACAGTACTTGCAAGCCTTTTGTATTGTCTACCAACACCTTGTCATTTGCATACGTTAGTCATAGAGTCTGCCGTTACACCAGCTGTTGTCTGCAATGCTGCAGCAGGACGAGGCCAAGTTCGCATTTACCTTTCTATTTATTCACATACACCATATACAACCGTGGAAATGGGGGCATCCCTGCTTGAACCATCTATGAATGTGCATAGGCACTGTCCGTTTTTAGCCTTCACATGCAATTCGTACCCAGTTATCCTGTACTCTAGAGCAGCTTCGCATCCATAAGCAATGGCAACTAGTAAGTTCTCAAAGCTATCTGAATATGCAATAAAGCTAGCCACACCCCGGCCTCCATCAACAAAATACCCACACTGCGAAGGGAAAAAGTACGTGCTTGGTGATGCATAGGTTGCTCATGACATCCCCACCATTTCGTCTAGTGCACTGCCTTCAAGCGTTGCAGCAGATAAGAGCACCAGATCAGTTCAGCGTTTTACTGCGCATGTGTTCACCATGTCAACTACAGTGATGTTAGCGCAAGCCATGTATAGGGGGGGGGATGACTAAATGGTTCGCAACTCTGAGCATTAACGTTTAACGTGCTTTTGCGAAAGCAACGCCCTGTGATGGTAAATTATCTGAAAAAGTCAACCTTGCAACAATCTAAACCCCACAGATTGGGTGCTGCCACCAAACACCAGTACAGCAGACAAACTGAGGCTTCGAGGAACTGCTACTGAAAAGGCTGGACCAAAACTTCGATGCGTAACTAACCAAGGCCATAAACAAGACCGTAGCAAACTACCACACTACCAAATACCTACTGGAAATAGGAAGTGCTGGTGGCGCGAATCCAGTGCACATTTCGTTAAAGGTGGCCTGGAACGAGTTTACGTTTTGTATTAAGGCAACCCCTTCCCAAAACAGAAAAACGGGCAGAACGCATGGTGCAGTAGCCCGGCACGACGGCAACACGTGCCTTTTCCGAAATTACTGGGTTTATACTTCACCGCGCAACGAAGCGAGGAGAGAGCCGTTGAACCGCGACAAAGCGCGCGCCAGTGACCTCAGCCTCCTTTTCAAAGCAACAGAGGGGCTCAAACTCGACATTTCTCGGTTAACCCTTTTTTTGCTTTTTTAACGGAGGTCATTCCCTTCCGGAGGAGGCGACGGCTACACCTGCCGGGTCGTCTGCTAAGCCAAGCCCACCGGCGCGTTTTAAACACACACACACACACAAAACGAGTTCACGGGTGGAGGAGGGACCTCAGGGGCATTAAAAACTAAACGTCGCGACGCTGCGAAACTAACAATGAGGCATTGCTCAAATGTCTTCAAAAATTAGAACAGTACAAACAATGCGGCGACAGGAGTGACAAGAATTGGAAGAGCCGACAAGCGTGAAGACGCGAGAAACCGCGAGAGAGGGGGGGCGGATCGCGGGGCCGGAAAGTCGTGACGGGTCTCGTCATACGCGAGACAACGGCGAAATGAGGAGGGAAGGCAGAGCAAAAGCACGACAGCGAGCCACGTGGAAACGGAACCAGAGTAAACAAGACACACACACACACAGGACGTTATCCGCATCTCGGAGAAGCGCGCGAGCGGAGGGTGAGGGACCGCGCGCGCGCAAGAAGCGGGCAGGCGTGGAGAATCGAGACTCACGGAAAGTAGACCGCCCACATTTTCTTGCTCTTCCAAGAGCCGGCCAGAGGAGTAAGTACTGGCGAGGGCAAGTTTCTCGTCTTCGTCCGACTCCGCCACCCGGCCGGCCAGTCCCGCCCTCGATACCGCCGCACTCATCGTTCGTGTATCGTGCAGACTCGGTCCGTAGCACGGAGGCTGCCGTTCGCATGGCAGCGCATTTGACCCCGAAATGTGTACCGTGCGTCGATGCAGATCACAAACGCGCTGGCCGACGACCAAACAACGCGCAGCGGTGCGCACGGAGCGGGATCAATACAAAAAAAAAAAAGACAAATCGACCAGGAAGCAATGCAGAGATGAGCAGCGCCTGCTGAATGAATAGAATAACAAGAAAAAAAACGCAGCAACGTTTAGACACATACACGTGCCGCTAGCAACGGAGACCAGACAGCGTTTAAACAAAAAGAGCTAAACGGCCGTGAATGTCTACGTTCGGCCTTGAGGGGGGAGGGGCGCAATGATTACCGAAGGGGGAGGGGAGGCCTGAATGTCCGCTACGCTAATTCGTTTACGTATTTTGTTCCCGTTTTCGTGTCGCTTTGTCGGCGCGATAGAGTTACGCCGTATTGCCGGTGTCTGTCTATTCAATGAGCGGTGCATGTCACGACAAAACCCCGCGGTTGACGCGACGTGGTGGCGAAGCTGCGCAGGGGATAACACGCCTCGCACTGTAGTAACGGACTGTAGCCAGCGTTCGACTTATATGAGCAGCCAAGTTTAGAGCTGCCAACAGCCTACGTACGGCTTTTTTTTTTTTCTTTCTAACGTCCTAAAAAAAAAAAAAAAACCGCTTGCATGGCTTCGGGACAGCCCTGAATCACTCAGTGGAGCTCGCAAGCAGAGTGCAGACCCGTAGATTTGGGACAGACTTTGCAGGGAAGTTCCAATGCAGAATATAAATTACGCAACAAATTTGTATGAGCACGCAGTATCCAGGCGAAGTGTTTTAATGCTGCTACGACAAAAAACCGCCCTTGCAAGGAAACAAAAAAAAATTTAGAGGGTCTGGCGACAGGCGGGGTAACAGCGACAGACGACGGCTTGCAAGTGTGGACCCGCCTGTGCCTACTACAACAAAAAAACCACGAACTTACTTATTCTAACCACGCATTTTGCAAACTGAACTACGCGGAGAAAACGGGTCAGGAATTTCGTTGTTGACGAGCCCAGCGCTCGCTGGCTTCACCTTAGGGTTAGGTTCAATGAAACGTCCGCCCAATGCTCGGGGGAAACTCACCATCCGTTCTTTGGATGTCCACGCTGGCCCCTATTTTAAGTCCGCCGATTTGAGCCGCCATTGTAATGTCCGACACAGCACACCAACCGTACGTCCAACGCAAAGACACGCTTTTTTCACTTACACAACCACATTGACAGTAAAAACTTGAATGCAACGGACTCCCTCAACAGACACAGTTTAAATAGCACTTCTGTGATTGGCCATTGGTCGCTATCTCCGCTCGTCTCATTGTGGCCAGTTTCGTACTAATCGGGCTGCCACAAGCAGCGAAATAAATCGCAAATAGTACAATTCAAATTACCAATTATTTCATTTAAAAATATAACCTAAATTTGCGCCACACTAATATATTGCTTATTTTATTATTTATTTTAAAAAACAAATATGGTAGAAGAATTGTTATTTGAATTTTACTTTACATAAAACAAAGCTCAACTTTCAGCAAGACATTAGCTTATTTTGTATTTATACGCTTAAAAGCATAAGTTATGACACAAATAAAAAACGCATTTTGTTATTTGGTTTCGGTTTCGAATTTCGGTTTTGTAGCGCTAGTGCACTAAGCTCATGATTACATGCACGTCGAGGTTTTCATCAATTTTCCGTAAATTGGAGTTAATCACTGAAGAACAAGCACCGCCCTCTAGTTACACGCCGTCATGTGCAGAAACTATATTCATGCAGAAAATAAAATACGTACGACATTGTGACGCAATCGATGCAGGCTGGCCAAGTCTTTCCAGGTTATCGGTCTATAAATTTACGTTAGCTCCAAAACTATTTCGCTCCCACATGTATTCCATCACATCGGCAATCTTCATTCGTCATCAAACTACAGAATTGTAATAAATTTAATTAGCTGGAAAATTTAATGAATGTGTTTCATTAGATTAATTAGGCCTGTGTTAACCAGTGTGCACATTAGTGGTAAAGTTTCTAATCACTGTTTATGATATTACGTAACAAATCACACAATTGGGGTGAACGGGCCATGAATATGGTATGCCTGAAGTAGCCAATAGATTCTATAGTGCTCAAACTGGCGGAATTCCTAAATAACGGTCCCAAATTTAACTCGCCTGTTTGATTTCGCATGTCATTTTGGAATTGCAAATAGTGGGCTTGTGCTGCCATTGTGTGCAAGGCACGTGCATTAACTTCATAATAGGTTGTCTCATCAATGAGGCTCTACACCTTCCTCCCAATGATTACACATACGCATAACTTGCTCGCTGCTTTTATCTACAGCATATCATCAACGCTTCACTGAATATTTTTAAAGCGTTTTCAGCCCACTACGGGAGTGAACACAAAAAAAGGAACAGGACAAGGCTTTTGTACAGTACGCATGGCTTTATTCAGGAATGAAACAATTTTTCAAATAATGTGCTAAATGCTAACAAGATATGGCCCCCTTCGCTTACCATTTCAGCCCAACAAGCGAAATCCAAGACGATCAGTCCACTCAAATGGCTCGGCGCACCTTAGCTGACATAACAGACATTATATATTACGTTATGATATCAACGAAGATGCCACAACACTAAGAATGTGCTTTGGCTGAAATAAGACGTTATTAGCAATGCATCGTTACAGATAAGTTGTAGTTAAGTACCCACTCCCCCGCGTGAACAGAGATAATTAGGCCACAGCAAATATAGATGCAATCTTTAAGTTACCCAGGTGTCCCCACAGTACGAATGATAGCGACAACAACCTCTAAGAGACAATGAATGCACGCACCACACATGCACGCAAAATGTACAATGTCACTTCACCAGGGTTCGAGAGCACAAAAGAGAGCATTGCCCAACTACACATTTGCAGCAACTAGGAAGACAAAGTTGTCAATTCAGATTTTGCTTTAAAACTTTTGACAGGAAGGCAGGTCTCACTGTTTCAACAGCCAAGAGACCAGACAGCCAAAATGAGACACACTAAATTGTTCAACAGCAAAAGTTCACAATAACAATTTCGAAGTCGTTGAAAATTTTTTTAAACCTACTTGGATTGGTCGTTATTGGAGAAAAACGCAGTTCGATACATAGTGGCAGAAACAGAGACAACCTCAGTGTTTAAGGCTCACCAAGTATCGTATACCGGCAGAATTTTGTATCGGCACACAACAGAGCTGTACAAAAGCTTATAGACGTCAATGGTTAAGCAGCCAGAGTTATTCAATATATGCAGCTGTGAAACTAGATTCTGCATATCGACAAATGGCCCCTAATTTGTGCCCTAGTATCAGTCATGTGTTGACAAGAGTTTGAACTACTTAGCAGACAATCTAGCATGATGTTCAGAACATTATGCGAATTGAGCCTAAAATTAGAGACGCACAAATCAAAAAAGTCTTCACCAGCGGTAGGCATTCTCTTCAATGACAGAGGTAGCTTGGAGAAAAATAACTTGCGAACATTGTTCTCCACATGCTTGGAATACAGGGTGTGCTTTTCAGCAGTTTCGCTATTTCCAGTCACTAATACGAAGCGTACTACGCAAAAGTAGTGCTCCATACCGTATCTGCATTATTCCAACCCGCAGCTTTTTTGTTTAAAGTAACCTTCACATTAGTGTGCACGTTACAATTGGGCTCAAAGCCGACATCGTCTACAAAGTGGCTAGCAGAATTTCCATGTACACGAACGCCTACAAAAACACTATTCAATCCAATCAAAACAGAACTTTCTGTTCAATTCCTTCAGTAAACTTTCCTGCATGTTACCATTGGGGGAACGTTAGAATCATGCGAACATATCTGTTAGCTTAATCAATCTGAAGCCCACACTTGTTTTGTGGGTCACGGGTTCGATTCCCGGCCGCGGCGGCCACTTTTCTGATGGAGGCAAAAAGCAAAAACGCCCGTGTGTACGAGATTTCGGCGCACGTTAAAGATCCCCAGGTGGTCAAAATTAATCCGGAGCCCTCCACTACGGCGCGCCTCATCGCCTGCGTTGCGTCGGCGCGTTAAACCATACAATCAATCAATCAATCAATCACTTGTTTTGTGCAGAGCTTACATGTGTTAGGTACTCGCTCTGCATCGCACAAAACACCCCCCCCACCGCCTACCCCCCAAAAAAAAGAAAAAAAAAAGAAAATGAATGTGTGCTATGCGGTGCAGTCAATAAAATGAACATGTCTAGCAGCAATCTCAGCGACTATTATTCTGCTAATCTTCGCAATATTTGGCAAGGTATTTGAAAAAGGAATTCAACATTTAGGATGGTAAAAGCGTGCTGCAGATCGAATTAAATATCAAAATGCTATTCGCCAAGTCTTCCAAGTTTCCTCTACACAAAATTGTTGAAGTGGCCAAAATAGCTCGCTTTTCATTGCTACAGAGGAATTTCATGATGTTCAAAAAAATGTGCTGGAATTTGTACTCGGTCGTTGAAAGCTTATTTTTTCCCCACCAGAAGTTGAGCAAAATCTGCATGTAAGCAAGCACCGTATTCCAGAACTGCCATGTATTGAAGAACCCTGGCCGCCATGGCTGCAGAACAAAAAATGCAAGTCTGGTTATCCTTTTTCTTTTCTTATTTTTTGACATAATCGGGACACGAAGCTGATGTAACAATGAGTTTAACAACAACGCTACCAAGACTTGCGATGAAACTTGGCCAAAATTGTAACACAAACACAGCCTGACGCATCCTCAAGACATACGGTTCGCAACACGACACTAAAAACAAGACACACTGGGCAGGACACTTGCGTAAATGCACACAACCCTCTTCACCATGGTGGTGATACATAACCAACCAACATCCAAGACCGAGAAAACTTGCATTTCAAGAGACAACCAACTCCCGGCAAGACGCAACGCCCCATTCGAAGCGTGGCATGCAGGCAATATTGATGCTGTAATGCGACGACACTACAATATGCACAACCCAAGACATACCGTCTTCGCACGATCCTAAAGCGCAGGTGTGTTTACTCATGACAATTTAAAAAAATAAAGTAATGCCAGCTCTACCGCGTAGATGTAAAAGACATGACACCAAGTAACAGGCAGAAGACATTTTACTTGACGCATGCACCTGTCGTAGAAGAAAACCCCCCATTTTTTTTTCCTTCATAAACTTGCTTATCCAGCTCCTGCTCGCATAAAGCTAAAGCGGGGAACACTGAAAGCAGATTTCGGTTTTGAGCGCGATTGTAACACGTACATTAATTTTAAGGCCACGTTTAGCAAAATAAGGCGCGCGTTAGAATCGTGCAAGTACGGTAACCGACAAACCTTGCAAGTCGCACTACAATGCATGACACATATTACGGCTTCCCCAATTTCGGTAGTGCACGAAAATCTGGCCACCTTCGAAGAACTCGAACGACATCTTCGTTTCAGAAGAAATGACCACATTACCAAACAACGAAACAGTCCACACAACATAAAAAGAAAGGAGAAAGGACAGGACAATGCTAAAACTTAAAAACCACCATTAAAAGATGCCACACTACTGCACTACATAAAAAAAATCATTTTGGAGTTTCAAACACCTCGTTTTAGCCCGATGTCATTTGCGAAGCATGCAAGCGCTAGTTTAGCTCATCGTAATCAACTGGGGCTGTCACAATGGCAGCCTCACAAACTTAAACCATGCCTACCATCACCAGGCAATTAAAAATATTAATGTTAATTAGTAACAGCATTGATAACCACGCTACTCCTTGCACAGGCAGTTTGGCCATCCCTATAACAAGGAAACTGCGATTGCCACAAGTGCACACACTAAAAAGAGGCACCTCTACCTTTTGTTCTGAGCGCTCTAGGAACTTGCTGAGGTATGCACAGTTCAGCCCGAACTCGTTTTCTCACGCGCAACAGCTTCTGTGAGCGGCATCCCGACTGTGACGCAGGACTACACTTTGTTTCAACCACAAGTTTGCAAACTGAGAAATCTGTGGGTTTGCCAGCCAATGAGATCACGCGACTCCTGTCTTCAGAAAACCCATCCTGGAAGCAAAAAACAAGAGCTGCGGAAATTCTGAGAAAAACGGCGCCTGCTGATACTCTCTCTTAGGAGCCCACACGCCTTTTTGTTGTGAAGCAACATATTGTGTGCTTGCTTAAAAAGACCTTTCACTACATTAGCAAAGCATCATAACACTGCATCGGAAAACTGGTGCTTGATTCACGATGATAACATCTTAGAATTCAAAGCACTGATGAAGGCACACATTTTTTTTTGCAAGCAATTTCAGTGGTGAGAGGATTGGGCAGTAAGGAAGGGAATTGTGCTGAAGCACATTAGGTCGAGAATGTCCCGTTTGACCTGTGGAGGTCAGCCCTTCATCTATCACCATCTGCAAAGGCATGGTTATGGTGAAACGGAGCACTGGAGTTGAACGGGCTTCAAGAAAAATCGGAACTTACTCAGGAATCTTCACACGATACTTTCGCAATATCATCAGTTAACAGACTGGCACAAAACTCACCCCGAAATTGAAAAAAAGGGATGTTTCACTAATGCTAGATTTCAGTGATGGTTTTACTTGGACGAACACTTGTGGCAAGTTTCGTCAAATATTTGTGGCAAGTTTCGCCGAGCCCCAAAGCTTGTAGAAAGGGGGAAAAAAATATTCGACGAAAATAGCTCGTAATCTGTCTTAGGCACTTAATAAGAGTTTCTTGACATTTGATGTCTCAAAGAGTAGCCATTCACAGGAGACGAAGAGCTGGCCAGTATACTTTCGTGGCTTTGCCACCTGGGGGGTATACTGTAAATCTTAATTAACAACAGCCAAATAATTAAAAGCTAAAAAAGCAAAGATCATTTCTGACTCCCTGGAAGCAGGAAAATATATCTGTAAAAAGCTCAGCCAGCATCTAAAAGAAAGATTGAGAGATACAGCATTCATCTAACAAGCAACAGACCAACATCATTTCTCTCGATGGAACCAAGCAGAACGCAGTCAATGCATTGCCATTTCCTCCAACTTTAAGAGCACCACTCCTCAAAAGGACTCAGAGGCTGAATTCGGAGAGTGGCATAAGGCACAATTATCTATCACAACAGTCCATTTTGATTTGGTTGCATGCAAGAAATGGGGGCACACGTCGAGTGTAAATAGTAGCTGCTTGCCCCAGAGTGACCCCGATCGACTGAATTGATCCAACAACGAGCGTAGAAACAGCAGCACTTGTGAAAAAAACACAAGTGCACATCTGAAAATGTTCAGCTGACAGGTCTCTGTATAACTGCTCTGCCAAAAAATGGCTGTTAAACAGCAAACAATGGCACATTGCTGTCTTCTCATTAACAGCTGCCAAAACTGTGCAGCCGCAAAGGGCATCTGCGCAATTTTAACAAATTCCCGTAAAGGGGAATAAATTGCCACTTTATTCGCACTGAAATGTGCGAATAAAGTGGGCACTGTGCTAGAGGTGAGCGCACCATATCTGCTCTGATGCATAATAAACAAACCAAAATCGTTAAAAAAAAAAGGTTATTGCATAACCAAAGGAAAAGCTAAAAGACCAAGCTCATCCCTTCAAAACTACAGACTGCACCGCGATTTTGGCGTGAAATGAGAACAATATAGAAGGGATAAGAGATCAGGTCTCTAAATGCAGCCATCAAAACCCCTGAAGGCAGGAAGACAAGCTAAAAACAGGTTGCTGATCTACTTCGGATCTTCATCAAAAAATGGTCGTCCGAATACCGCAGCTGCAACAGACAGCTTGGTTAGTAAGAATGCTGGAGTAACTATAAACACCTATCTTTTGAACTGCATGAATCCATGAAAAGTAGGAATAAAGTAGGCATCGCATTACTCGCAAGCACCTGATAGCCGCACTAATGCAAAGTACGCAAATCAAGTCATGATGAAAGGGTCGTTCCCGTAACAATACGAAAGGCTAGGTCCCGAGACGATCCCTTAAAATCTGCTTAACAATGCATTGCGAATCTAACCGCGAGTGAAAATAAAAACTAGCGGTTAAAACAGAGAAGACGAATAAAGTGGCTGAAAACCTGTAAACCCAGCAGTGGCAACCACGCCACTAAGGCCATTGCGTCGGCGCAAACCACCACACGTAGGGCACACACAACTGAAGCCCGTGCCAATCGCTGAGCGGCAGCATACTTGGTACTTTGGTAGCTATACATGGATTGGCACTTGATGAAGGATGAACGAGCGACATGTATGTATACACTTCTCCAGCCCTAATGTCCACCATTCCCGAAACACACCAACCACTGTCAAAACAACTCCGTCCATTCACATGCACACACTCCACTCCAAACCCACCAAACACTACCCTGCTAGTAAGCTGAACAAAAGGAATTCACAATAAGGCACACTTTACAGCATATGTCGAAGCAGCTTACAGTTTGACCGAGGGTCGCGGGAAAGCAGTCCATCGCCTTTCGTCAGATTGGGGAAACTATCGACAGAAAATGCTGCAGTACACAATGCACGAACACCTCATTGAAGGCCATAAAAAAAAAAAAAAAAAGGACAAGACAAGACAAGGGAGACAGAAGGCAAGGCGACCGCATCGAAAGTCCGATCCCTCCCCTTCAGCAGGTCTGCTTCATCCTGTCCATGACCTGTTGAACCTGGTTGACAGTCTCCATGACGTGGTTCTTCACCACTGCAGAGTTGTAACCTGCGAGAGAGAGAGAGAGAGAGTTTCCAACTGGTCATCATTGCTGCTTGAATCCTTCATTATTTTTCTTAAAATACATGAAACACTGCACAAACCAATTTATAATTTAACACCGCACTTCTCAACCCAAAGTGCAACAGAGCACAAAGGACTCCTGGGTACTCGTGTCAAGGCACGCACTCGCCTTGTGTTTGCTACTACTCACGGCGCCAAAGGTGAGCAGAGAAGCCAACTTGCACAAGGTAACTGTGGTAGCTGCTGTGAAACGTTGAAATGCCGCCTGTTATAGCAGATTTCCTGCGCATACAGATGCACTATACCCGCATGTACGGACAGATTGTGTCACACTGCAGCTGTAATGGAAGTACTTGCACCGTCTTAGCCCATACGTTCTTTGCGAATGCCATCCTTGCTCCACATAACTGTTAATCTCCAACGCGTAGAAAATGGGAAATCACAGCCACAAACGTGGTAAACAGCTGCAGTGACGATGGGAAGCCGGCTGTGATGACCCACAGCTGCTTTCGAGACATACGCTAGGAGGCTTCCGACGGCGCTCTACAGGCAGCGCTCATGGCCCATAGGAGGAGAACTTGGTCGTGAGTGCAACAGATGCTGCCATGCACAGCATCAGCCCTGTCACCGTCCCAAGCTGGCAAGCCACTGTATTCCGCAGCTTTGCAAACCGCTCGGCAGACAAGGATGGAAAGATGGGCTTCTCTGATACGCGGCATACAGTGGAACCCCGATAATACGACTTCCAAGGGACTGCGCGGAAGCGTCATATGACCGGGGTGTCGTATTATCGGGACACGGGTAAATGCCGACCTAGCAGACGGTCTCACGCGACCGGTGGGCTAAGAACTTACTTAAACTACTACATTGCGAACCGCTAACTGAAATCTAAAGTTTCTAAAAATAAAACGCCTATTTTGTGCCCTGCCCCCCCCCCCCCCGGTGTCTGTGCGTGGCCGAGCAAATTGAGGGGAAAAGGCGAGTGTGAAACTGCCAAGGTCAAACGAAACGAACGATAGTACAAGGTGGAGATGGAAAAAAGGCGGCAAAAAAAGGAGTGGAGCGACAACATAGCGACAACATAAGCAGAGAACAAAGAGATAGGGGGGGAGAGAGCAGTGTAACAGGAAGAAACTTGGATCGAGCGGGCGAAGAAAGCGGGTGTTCGGTCATCGCCGTGGAGTTTGCATCGTATGTATTTCCGCGGTTTGCCGGGCACCTGGACTTTGACGTCTCGCAGCTGGCGCGTTGGCATTCTGCTGCCGCGTGGGGCCAGTACCCGCGTGCTCGCTTGCGTCTGTCAGCAAGTGGTCTGGCCCGCCTGCGGACTTTCACACATTAAGCAGCGTCAAACGGTGGTTAAGAATAAAGAAAGGTCGGGACAAGGTGTGAAGCGGTGTAAAAGATGGGAAAAAAGGCTGGTTTATCCTCGCCAGGGTCTGTCGTATGAAGCGGACAGCGTGCACCCGATCGTCACATCATCGGGGTTTTTAATGCACTGTTTGCTATGGGAAGTTTGCTGGGACCACGGAGATCCGTCATAAGAAGCAAGTCGTCGTAAGACTGGGGGATGTATGAGAGGGGTTCCACTGTATTGCTCGCACTGTGCTGCGAGGGAATTTGTCGGCTTCATAGTGTTGTTGGAGACATTCTGAATGTAGAACGGCAGCCTGGCTATAAAAATAGCTCGTAAATTAACTTTAAGTGTTTGTGATGCTGTGGTGAGATCATGGTGACACCGTTAATTCTCAAGCAGCGGTAACAAAACAAGTATTGCAAAAAAGCAAAGAACAGAAGAAATTTCAAAATGGGAAATGCCAAGTTTCGAGCAACTAGCCACAAAGCATTAAGTGCTACGAAGCGTTATAATACTTAGCAATTAAAAGGAAAAAAGGAATACAGAAAACAAGGCTTCTTTCAGCTTCCACTGGTGCCCTTCAGTCTAGCTGTACACCTACACTACTGTATTCATCAGGCAATCATGCAACCAATGCTTTTATCATGCAAAACCGCATTCAGTGTGAACGTTCTGTGAGCAATTAATGCCAGTTTGAAAAAGACGCAATAAAATTTAATAAAATTGTGTGCACACCACAGCGACCAAATGCCCATGCCCACTAAAGAAAGCCTATTAGCCCAGCACAGCATGTCTTTGTTACGATAATTACCTTGAGAGCAATGTTTCGAATGCTTAACATGCACCATCTAAACTACAAGTTCCCCTTGAGGGAACATTACAACCACTTGAGAACAAACACACAATGTAATCATGCACGGTGAAGGCGTTCGCTATTGCCAACACAAAGTTGCTTCACATCTACCCTCGACACGTAAAGCAACACTACTACGGTGCCTGGTGACACATACCCCCGAGCATTATTGGCGTTTACTTACGATTACCCAGAATTGCGTGCGGTCACTTAGAAACTGAGACCCAGATCAGTTTTTGGCTACAGAGACAAGGTTAGGGTGGAAGAAAGAACAAAAGAAAAGGAGGATCAGCTTGTAATCTCTAAATGAGCTGCTTACTGTTCAAACATGAGGCAACAGTTCATAAATACAGTCGACGGAAAAGAGTCAAAAGTAACTTTTATACCAACATTGATCATTTTAAACGCTAAAGGAGAACTCCCACAATTATAGAATAAATAACTGCAGTGTTTATTCCCATAAAACAGTGCTCTGCCCTCATCTAAAACGTTGTGCGTGTATGCACATGCCTGCACGTGTGCTCGCACAAGTGGGTTGGTAAACCACTTAACGCCCACCAACGCACAAGTTGGCTGCTGGCTGCTATTTTAAGCCTATGAACATGACAGAAGCAACACATAATAAAAAACAAAAAAAAAATGTTTTCCTTATTAATTGAAGGACATAATAAAGGCATGCTATCATAGCATTGATAACGGCTTTTGAACAAGCTGCACTAAATGTATTGCACCATTATTCCTTCTTTCTTTAACTGAAAAAACTCTTAGTAACTTTTGGCTCGTTTTTAAAGCCTGAACTTGAAACGAAGCCCTTGACAAGTATGAGTTTAAAAGCATGCACATAAAATTTAGTCTGTGAATTATTTTCAGAGTTAAACCAAAGATATGTAATGAGCTTCAAGCAATGCAGTCAATTTTGCACTTGAAACAAACAAGCAGAAAAAATAAAAAAAAGAAAAACCAAGAAACACTGCTATAAAACTCATTTCATCCGAAGGCACGCAATGCAGAACTTCTTGGGCCTGCATTCTTACGAAAAGCCAAGGTTTTGAAATACTGGATTACTGTCTTTGCCCTTGAGGCGCCAGCATTGGTGACCTAGTTTTTTGGTTAATGGGTAAAATGAAGCAGCATGCCTACACGATGCTGGCATAGCATACCTCTTCCACAATTAAAGCCATGCAGTGAATACTTCAGCATAGTTCAAACCGTAAAGTGGATGCCGGAAAAGGGTCATCCCACCCCACCCCTTTTTTTAACGAGGCAATGCAAGTTACACACAAAGGGAGCCAGCAATCCCCAATGATAGATTCTGTAACCAGATTTGAAATGTACGTAACGAAAAAATAAAAAGCGTGAAGGGCCCCCGCTAAGACAGCCTGACCCCACCACTTTCCTCTGGCTCCAGTATTTGTGCGACTATCAAACACACGTCTCAAGTTCTTAATTACACAACCGGGGATCAGTTTTTGTGAGCTCTGATTAAGCCTACGCGAACTGGAAGCCTGAATCGCCGCATCAAGCAGAAATTCAGCACCCCGTTTTAACCCTGCCCTCTCGCAAACCCTTCACAGCTGGCGAAAGAAGTCCACAAGGTCCAGCAGTAAGTGTCGGACCACTCACCCTGCTTGGGCTCCGAGAGCAGGTCATCCAGCTGCCTTAGGATGCTCTCCAGCTCCCCATCCAGGGGCAGTCCGGCGGGCCGGCCATTGCCCATGACCGTCTGGCTGCCGGGGTCTTCCAAGAAGCTCGACGGCACCGGCCCCGTCAGGTCCCCAAAGGTGCACTCTTTCGCCGAGTCCTTGTAACACAACAGGAGAGAGGAAAAATGCTTAAAACTAGGGCTTGAAGGGGCATGGAAGTAAGCGTAAGCTTGCTGAATTCCTTATCTGCAGCTGAATTGTGCCGTTCGACTGGAGTAACCCTTTACTACACCATTTAGAGAACGCCGAGGCCAGTAAAGTGAGAAAGTGCTTAAAAGCGGGCCTTGTAGGGGCCCGGAAGTGAACCTGTTAGAGCCTTATTCGCGCCGTTCAACTGACATAACCTTTTGCTTCATAACTTCGAAAATGTCTGGGCCTTGGTTAATTGGCAAAGCGTGGGAAGATTGGAGAACCAACCTTGGGTGCCTATCATGGCATGATGCTGTCATCTTAGGCTTTAAAGGGGCCGTGATGACAAAATACAACTATGTTCAATTTGAAAGAACTCGCGCAGCTCCATCTCCAGCCACAAGAGGCAGTTTTTAAATGAAAAAAAAAAGGGGTGAAAAACTATCGAAGACCTTTCAAATTTCCCGCCACAGTAACATATTACAAAAAGGGGCGACGCAATAGAGGCAAGCACTAAAACTTTTTTATCACCACGTTAACTGCACGTTAGCATTCCAGCGATACTATTATAGTCAAATGGAACTAGAGGGCCGGTCCCATGTCTTGGCGGTGGCCTCAGTTAGAGGCCACCAATCCCACAAACAAGATTCTGCGATGTCAGCGAAATTGTCGGAAAATGGCCGAAGAGTCGCCACTGTTTTATCTGTTTTCCTTAACATTTCTGCCATTTTTTCTAAGTTTGCGATACAATTGGTATCACTGTCATTGGGACAAAGTAGTCTAACAATCCAAACTTGTATTTCAGCTTTGTGGCCTCTTTGAAACTGGGTGTTGTAGGGACACAAAGGTCCTTAATCGTGGCTGAATTGTGCCGTTCAACTGACGTAACCTATTTATTTCCCCATTTAACGAAAGTATGGATCCTTAGTTTATGTGTACAGCTCGTAAAAGATTAGGGAACCAACTCCAGGTGCCTAGAAGGGCTGCCCCCATATCACTGCAGTGCTAGGTTTCATTGTAGGATGGTAATGCTATCGCGGTCTTCAATATTTCCACTGCCACTTAGTAGGTAGTTGACATCAACTCTTTGTTCAAGCACAGCTAACGTAGGTTGCACACACTGACCGTCTGCCAGATCCCTGCTTACAAACCACACTTACATTCACTAGAAAGGAATCTAGTGCTAGCATCAACGTGACCCACTCGAAACCGCCTGTGTCCCCGTTGGAATTATGGGAAAAGTACAGATTTTCATTTGCTTTACAATCGACTCAGTTCGTAACATTGTACTAAATGTAACACCACGTACACCGCAGTAAAATCGACAAAAGTGTGTGTTTACATAGGTAGGAAATAACACATTGCAGCAATGACAAAACTTACATTGAATGCACCCCTTTTCTTTTTTTGCACCGGAACACTTATCCTCTGCGATTCGCCTGCCATACCTAATATTTAAGGGCCAAGCCGACAGTTATGAGGTAGTTTTAGCTTTCACAATACCCCACGAAGGCACGACTTAATTGTCTTATTATTATTCTAAGAGAATAAATTATCAGGACAGTTTGTAAATGTTGTATTCGTACGACAAAAGATCCGCAGCGCTGTCGATCACACAAACGCAGTTTGTCCGACCCTGCGAACTGTTGACGCCCGTGAATTGGCAAGCAGCAAGTAGCAGCAAAAGCGCTTTTAACGCATTTTTCTCGCAACTGAAGGTGGCCTGATAATCACTGTGCACTTTAAACTTACAATGTAATCAGATAATGTTTACAAATCGCTTCTCTCCCGGAGACAACAGTGGAAAATTGCAGATGTGCCGAATGAGAGCTCACCAGCGGATCCCTGTTTCCACAGTGGTTGATCTCGGTCGTCGGGGCAGCACAGGCAATGGGTGATGGCGGTTCTGGAAGGGTGGACGAACTCGCTGCCGCGTCCCGACGCAGCTCCCAGACGATGCTCGGAGTCGAGGGCGGAGGCGGAGGGGGCGTGGGGGCGCTTAGAGGAGCCTCCAGGGCTGATGTCGATGCGGGAAAAAATGTAGTAGCGATTATCCGTAATGTTCCACAACCTTTGCATGAATCGGATGAAACGTGCATGCACACAAAAAACACGCAAATTTGTGAAATAAAAATCTGAGATTTTGATTTGCCCAAGAGCTTTTGACATTTTGGAACATTAGGAAAAGTCCATTTTCTCCTGCTGTTCTAAATCTTACTTCGATTTCGCATCCAGAATAATGTATTATGTTACGCTGAATGTTTTAGAACAAGGTTTGACTGTATGTGTTTCTATTGCTTGATGTCTATGGCAGCTGCTTGGCCAAGCGGTTACACTGGAGGCGTTTAAAGGGCACAAGAAGACAAAATACACGTTTTGTTCATTAGAAAGAATGCTCTGTACTGATAGCAGTAATATCAATCTTATCGTGAACTTCAAACAAATAATCGAAATATTAAAAAAAAAGCAGACGAAACAGTGGCGACTCCCCAGGTACTCCGGTGATTCGCGATAACGTTAGAGAATTTTGTTTGTGCGATTGGTGGCTGGTGACTCAAGCCACTGCCAAGAAATGTGAATGGGCAATTGCAGTAGGGCTCCTCTAGATCCATTCGATTGCATCACTTGAATACAGACAAAATGCTGATCCCTAATTTTTGAGTGCTGTCCCATAATAAGTCACACAGTCCATACATATTTCTGCAGAGTGAACTTTGAAATATCTTTAATATTTTGCCCCCCGCCCTTTTTTTTTTTTTTCGGTCCAAAAACGTCTTTCGTGGCTCGAATGACACTGAGTGAGTTACCAACGGCTAATTCTTCCAAACTGTACAAAGTGGTATTTTGTCTTCACGGTTCCTGGTCCTAGCCCAAAAAGCAACCGGGCAGTAAGACGGCCTTTTTTATTGCATCGGCACACCTTCCCTTCGAATGCGCCTTGGCTCACCTTTGAGTCCATTGTGGATCTCCACGAACCGGTCCATGCTCTTGCACGGCAGCCGACCGCCGTTGGCTGGGGTGCTCTGGAGCCAGGCAAAGTTGTTGCCCGCGGCGTTGGCCGCCATGCACGGGTGGTGACCGGCCCCGCCGGTCACTACGCCGTTGGGAGCGGCGCACATCACTGGGTCCGCGCCTCCCATCTCCTCTCGAGAAAGCATCTGCGCTCGCACGCAGCGACAAACAGACCAGAAGCACCCTTAAGCATTTGCACTCAAGATTAACAAGGAATCGTTCTGAACGTGCAGCTCGTCAAAGGCCCCGTGCTGCCGAAATGCCGGCATTGTTGTTGGCGTCGACCGTGAGCGAGAAATTTGGTAGCGCCCCCTTGGATGTTGTGCGAGCAGGAAAAGAAAGCTTGGAGGTGCCGCTGGCACAACAAAGCAGTGGTAATGAAATGCAAACGGAGCTTGATATCATTTGCTCTCTTATTTGCCAGACCTGAGAAGTTCTGAGCAGTGCAAAACTACTCTCACAATAGAAATTCTATGGGCAAATAAAATACAGAGCTGTCCTGGAGCAGACCAAAATGACAAATAAATGAGGTTTGCTGTAGCATTCCACGTTAGAAGACAAAAAGGCGTCCCTTTGTGTCTTTTTTTGGTGTATTTTCTTGTTTTCACTTTGTTAAGTATCTCTGACTATCCTCCATTTGTAATAAAAAATGAAAATGAAATACGAAGAAGACAGTAAAAAGACGCGCCTGAATGACTCAAGGAGACTCGAGAAATCACGCATTTGGTTATTTTTCAGACACCTTACAGCGGCTTCGTTGTGCACCTTAAACACAGCTTAGGTTCCCAGTTACCTAAAGGTCCTTTCTGCTATCCACTGTTGCCTTGTCTCCCACTTTTTATCAATTTTCCTTCTTTTACCTGGTGTAAGCTGTCTAAAATGGTTTAAAAAGATTTCACATTTTTGTTCCCTGCCTAGATTGCAGTGTAGTATGTCTGGCAACCACGTAGCTATGCAATGCTTATCAGAAGCTGCGATGCAATGCTTCTGATCTTCTCAATGCTTCGGAAGCTGCGAAAATGCAATGCTTATCAGAAGCTGCGATTTCTACTCCCACCATAGTGTGCTCGTGTAGATAAGCATAATTCAACGAATGAAAGCACGAGTGGTGTCAAAATTTTTCAAAGCAAAACAGACTTTTTTTTTTTCTAATGTGGGGTTGAGAGGGGACAAAAACGATGCCCGAACACGACTTCACGTAACATCAGCAGCCTCACACTCCCTTAAACATCGTTTACAAGCCTGTGTTAATTAGTACGCTCGTCTTACACATGCTCGGTTGCATCTTTTTTGCACAACATCAATGTTTCACAGGAGAGCCAACCCAACAGTGAAGAAGAAAGCGGCGTCACTTGCAAGCACTGTGACGAAGCCAACTTTTGCACGGCTGCTAATGCTTTGTACGTATGTTTGCATGTCAGTGCATGTGCGTTAAAAAGAGAGAGAGAAAGATAAAACTAGTTGGGGTTCACTCAACACACAACAAGGCCCCAAAAAACGGATTCACCCCCCCTGGTGGTGCCCCCACCTGTAGCAGTCCGCGCATGCGCTTCAGCTGGACCTCCACTTGTGCCAGGTGCTGCTGCAGGTAGCGCTGCCGCAGGGGGGATGAGGGCACCGACGACAAGGGGCTTGCCCCTGGGCCCAGCTCCTTGGCCGCCACCTCTCGGGCCAGGTTCCTGAGTGGAGGGTGGACGGGGGACAGCCACTCATTTTTAGTAGAGTGCACGATGTTGTCCCCCAGCTCGCATGAAAGCCCACGTTTTATACAGGGTGTCCCTACTATCACGCACCAAGATGTAAAATAAAGAAAGAAACGGCGTTACTCGAAGGAAGCCTAGTGCATAATTTCTCTAGCATAGTTGCCAGTAATTTTTCCGTTAAGCCTTTGAGGTCCGCAGTCGGGGTATGCCCGACCTGCATGTTCAGGGTTAAATTTCACAGTTTTTGGCCGCCATCTTGAATACCGCGCTGGATGTTTACTGGTGGGCAGCTTGAGTAAAAAACAATGGCCGCTGCTTTTGTTGCTTTTGACAGCCCTTCCATTTTCTGGCTTTTTAAATGCAGCTGAAGTAAGTTTATTGCACCTTTTTGGTTTTTTGACCCACAGGGGACAGCACAGGCTCGTGCGTGGTGAATGTAGCGCGAGCTTTCCTTTCACAATGTACTGTTCACTCTTCACGCTGCACATGTGCTTCCAAAGTAGTGCCTCGTGGTGTTCCGTGATTGTGGCTGTGCCATGTTTTCGCGTCATATTGTTCATGCCTGCACAGTGCTCGCTTCGAAGTTACCAGGTACTGTCTAGTCGTTGCCTACGGTTGCGCTACAGCAACTCCAGTGCAAGTCGTTTTCGTTTTTGTTTGTTGTTTAGTTTTTGTTTTTGTTTTCCAAATGAGCATCGTGCCCGCTCCGGCCTCATCGAGGTTCGGCCACTGAACTGCTGCAAATGAGAGTTGAAAAGTGCGTCCTTCAGGTTGAAAAAGAACGTCATGTCTCGCAATCATGCAAAATAGCTTCCGTTTTTGCACAAAAACCTACGAAAAATCAAGGCCTGTAAAAAAAATTGATATTCGATAATCGATTAGAAATATGCTATTTGGTGTTCGCACACCCCTAATGAAAACAGCTCCGTTTTTGGTTTCAACGCGTGATTCAAAAACCGCATAAAGGAATATGGAAGAATTATTGTTTTGGGTGGGGACAATTTTTTGATCCCCTCTTTTCATCTCAACTGCAGTTAAAAGAGTGTTGCCGCACAGCTCACTGCCATGGTTGCCAGCATTCATCCTGGCTCCATACGCAAGGCTCGCAGGTCTAAAAAATTCCACTTTCAAACTTTCTAAGGCCTCACCGAGGAAACTGTTTCAGTTGAATGTGTTCCTCAAGTGACGCCCTTTCATTTGGAATAGAGAGCATGTACTCCACAAAAATCAGTTGTCTGTCCCTCTAAGAAGCTGCTACCTTCCCCACTCCCAAGGAGGGACCATCCGGTTTCTTGTAGTGTCCAAACACTGCAGCCATACGAGATTCAAGCAACAAGATTCAAGCATCTGGCAGGGCTAGATACGCATCTTGACTTTACGGCTCACCAGCCAACCAGTTTACCAGCAATCCTGTCAGATAAAAAAATAAAATGTGTCGGTCACTTTTTAAGTGCGAATGCACTTCTTAAGCGAGCCTGAAGCGTCCGCCGCCGTCCGCATAGCAACAGCTGCGGGTGCGCGCGCTCCTCGTCTTCCTTGGCAACGGGGGGAGATGGGCGCGCGCTGCCTGGCCGCTGACATGGCACATACCCACGTGGGGGATTGGCCAGGAATCTCCTCGTCTTCCTTGGCAACGGGGGGAGATGGGCGCGCGCTGCCTGGCCGCTGACATGGCACATACCCACGTGGGGGATTGGCCAGGAATCTCCTCGTCTTCCTTGGCAACGGGGGGAGATGGGCGCGCGCTGCCTGGCCGCTGACATGGCACATACCCACGTGGGGGATTGGCCAGGAATCTCCTCGTCTTCCTTGGCAACGGGGGGAGATGGGCGCGCGCTGCCTGGCCGCTGACATGGCACATACCCACGTGGGGGATTGGCCAGGAATCTCCTCGTCTTCCTTGGCAACGGGGGGAGATGGGCGCGCGCTGCCTGGCCGCTGACATGGCACATACCCACGTGGGGGATTGGCCAGGAATCTCCTCGTCTTCCTTGGCAACGGGGGGAGATGGGCGCGCGCTGCCTGGCCGCTGACATGGCACATACCCACGTGGGGGATTGGCCAGGAATCTCCTCGTCTTCCTTGGCAACGGGGGGAGATGGGCGCGCGCTGCCTGGCCGCTGACATGGCACATACCCACGTGGGGGATTGGCCAGGAATCTCCTCGTCTTCCTTGGCAACGGGGGGAGATGGGCGCGCGCTGCCTGGCCGCTGACATGGCACATACCCACGTAGGGGATTGGCCAGGAATCGGGCGTGAGAAGGGCTAATGCACCCGCTTAAGGGGGGACGCGGCTTTCAACTTCGGAAAAATGACCAAAACATCGTTTTTTTGAAACCCACATATTCGGCTTCTACGTTTCCTATTCTATGCGTCTGCAAAGTTTTTAGGCTGATAAGCGTCGCAAAGTGGCATAAAAAAATACTTTTGTCAGGCGCGGTGACAAACTATCAGCGCAAAAGGGCGAAAAAACGGCAATTTTCGGAGCGCTCTATCTCCGCACCGGTGCCACCGGGCGCGGCCATTTTGATATGGTTAGATCGGCCGAGCGATCGTCTTTCCGGTTCTGCTCGCCTCTTTTATCTTCGTTCATTCACAAACGCACAAACGGCAGAAAAGAAACGACGCACAAACGAAGCTAGAAATAGATGCTGAAGCGCTATTGGTCCTCGGTCGGGGCGCGGAACACCGACCCTCCTGATTGGATGTCACGGGCGCAATGCAAGATGGCGGCCGCCTGAGCTGCGTAGCGAGCGGGTTGAGTTCTTTCGCCGCTTCGCTCGGCCGAGTTTCTGTTCAATCTATGGCATTCAACACGGACGTTATCGCGGTGGGAATGCCGGAGATAACGAGCCAGATTACGGGAAGTTGTGTGGCTCGAAAGGAGGAGGTCATCGAACGCTTCGTGGTGCGCGTGACTCTACCGTCGCCAGACCCCGGAGGGTGACGCGGTGTGCGCGCTTGCAATAGCGGTTCGTGAAGTGAACTTTTGGTCGGGTTTGCGATGTTTACACGCTTAGTTATTGCTGTGTTTTGACTGTGGGCTCGCTAGCCTTGAGAAAGAAACGGTCGACGCGTCAAACGCTGCGGCGCGCACGGCATAGCCGACGCGCATTGGGACAGCACATGACTGGGCAACCGGTTACGATTGAACGCCAGTAGTTGTAATTAATGCCTGCGTCGTTAGATTTAATCTTAAAAGCGACCTGACCAGCCATATCAGCTGTAATCAAAGTTCGATATGTCGCGGTAAGCGTGTGCTAAGATGCGCGCGAGCCATATCGCCTTTCTTGCGCAACGTTTCCCGTGCACTTGTAATTTTCATGCAAACAGGTTTGAGTTAGTAATATAGGAATAAAAATATGTTCTCTGCATTAAAAATGTACGTTTGTCGCAGCATTTAACAGTGATTTTTTAGTGAAATTATTGATTCCATTGCTCAGGGCATACTGGCTTTGCTGTGAGAAATATTGGATGCCTTGAATGTCAAAAGTAGTAAAAAAATATGCTCTTGCATTGAAGTTGGGAGTTATGCAGAATACTCTACCAAGCTTCAAAGTAGCTCATTTTCATCCTTGTGGTATGCAAACTTTTGGCAATGAACACCTGCACGTATGAGTACTAAGTTGCTGTGCCAGGCAAGATGATAAAACATAAAAAAAATCCAAAAATGTTCAAATTTAAGTAAAAAAAATGCTTAACTTGTTGCCATGGTGACAACACTGCAAAAGGAGGCTGTTCAGTGCGATACAGCCAACCAGCTAACCTACTTTGCATTGAAAGCCCATTGAAACCTATCTCCCCCTTCATTTGATCTGCAAAGTGGGGTATGTACTCTTCACAGAGGAGCTGAAAATGATATTTTCTGGAAAGAGAAAGGCTGTGAAAGGCACTCCAATTTCAAGGCAAGGCATTCCAGAAGCCCCATGTTCAAAAGGACATGAAAGGCTACAACCGTGACGACTTTTGATAAGTGAAACCTATGTTGCAACTTTGGAAGCCGTTTTCTCAAAACAGTTTTTTTTGCCACCTGTGTCGCTTGTACCAGGGATTTCTTTGTGACCGCTGGGTCTATTTTGATTCCGTTTCTTGCATTACATTCCTTGATGAACAGTTCAGGTCGTGACACTCTTGGTTTTCCAGATTTGTTTTTTGTGATTTTTTTATTCACATAATCGTTCACAGTCAACATGCCTATTGCACATTAACCTCTAAAAAAATGAAAACTAAAAAACATTGTGTTGTAAAAAAAAAATTCTAAAACTGTCACGACCTCGTCCATTCATTTGGGAATGCAAAGCACTTCGAACAAATTTTCTATCATGTTTTATAAGCCGCTCAAGCTCGGTACAAGCGGAACAGAAAGAAAATTTAATACATAAAAAAGTTTTCAGAATATTAGCTTGAAATTTTTATGGTGTTATCACGGAAGCATTTCCAGTTGCTGTGCCAATTTTCATCAAAATCCACAAAGAAATAAAAAAGTTGATTTTGAAAGCCACGTCCCCCCTTAAAGGAGTACTGACACGAAATTTCAAAGCTGAGATCCGCTCTAGCAATCAAGTACAACGACAACACAAATAGGTGTCTGTGAATAAATGCATCTTTCTTTCTTTGTAGTTGTGTGTGTGTGTGTGATCTCTCTTTCGCGAACATTACCGAACCGCGCAAATTCAACTCGTGCATTCGCACTTTCACATTCTTCCCCTCGGGGAAATGCGGGGAATTTTTTTGTATCGACGAACAGGTGCTTTTGTCTCGATGTTGATTCACCTAAAGCTGCATTTCAAACTACTGGCTCTAAAAGGCACCCCAACAAACAGTATACCCCAAGAGAAGACCTGGAGCTCAATTCCACTCCTTGTTGGAGCAATGTCCTAACCTGTTTTCTCGCTCCAGCCGTTCAATGATGCTCTCCAGCTCTTGCTGGTGAAGGGTGTCCAGACATGGTGCCATGTGCACGTTGTTCTGAAACAAGCGCAAAAAACTATCTCGGTGAACTAGTTAAAAAATGCACCTCTCGATTTGTTTCACACCATAGTATCGGTTCAGCCATGTGCCAGGCTGGGAAAAAAAAATTTTTTCCAGTCATCTCCCCAACCAATAGCGCACGTGAGCCGTACAAAATTTCACGCAAAGAATGTGGCAAAATGACGTGACACAATTCATTCGAACCTCGTTATAATGAAGTAGTATCGGGACAGTAATTTAGTTTGTTATATCCGATATTCGTTGTAGCCGTAGAGCTAAAAATTGGTTCAAACCAGTCGGTAATCCGGCTCCCGCAAAAATCCTTGATACAAAAACACATTATTTCTATCTTTGAACCTACTATAAACAATGTAGCCCCTATCCTTCTCGTGGCAGCATTTCAAGCTCAATGATCCAGAACATGAAACGGGAAATTACAACAGAACAAAGCTGATTTGACAAAACAGGCCTGCGTTTCCATTTTTTCGACGAAGGATGTGATCTTTGTCTGGCGGCAATTCCCAGCACTGAGCAGGATGAAGTTTTCCACAGTGTCCACGAACAAGGGTCCTTTTCTACTTCAGCAGTTTCGGACGCCGGGAGTTTTTCCAAGTAGCTTCTCAGCCTACTGGTCAAACATTTCTTCGTTATGTCCGATAGTGCGCGCGGCCCTCACTGTTTCACTTTCGTTATGAAAGAATAAGGGCCACTGAAATGAAGCGTGACCAACCACAGTTCGTATTTAGTTCGCTATAGCCGATAATTCGCTATATCAGTGTTCATTATAACGAGGTTGAACTGCACACGCTCCTGCTAAAATTTATCAGAAGCTGTTTTTCGAATTTTCAATCCGTATGATACATTGACCATGGCAGTTACGTGAGCTGTATTCACCACAAAATGTTGGTTCTGCCCACAGGACCGTGCAGGTGAAATTCAACTTTGATTCGCAACTCGACAGAATTTCATTTGGCATGAAACAAAATTTGCACCGCCCCAAAGAAATGTCTTTAAAGTGGCACTAAAGTGTGTTTCGAACACTGTTTAATTATTTTAAAAACAGTTTACTTCCAGTTGCTCTTCTGTATACCAAGACAAAACTGAAAAAAGGGATGCAAAAGGTATTGAAGCACTTGGCGAAAGCCAGCCCTGCCTTGTGCATAAAATTGGGAAGGAGAAATCTCGAAATTGCCGTGTGTAAGGAAAGATCGGACTTGTTGAGAATACGGAAGGGTGTAGTCCCTATCCCAGCCATTATCTAGCTATGAGGGCCATAGCAGGAACAGCAAATCTAAACACATACACAGGAGAAAGCACAGGAAATAAATGAAAATGTAATGTAGAACACAGGAAATGCACACAGTTACCATATATATCAACACAATAGGTTTAAATACATGGTAACAAAACTCAAGATTCGGATTCTTAAAAAGAAAACAGAAGAAAAGCCAGATAAAAGTTAATGGCAGCACAAATTTCACGATACCTTCCAGGGAACTGATCATCTTACTGCTTTGTCTTCGAAGGTTAGCATTTATTGAATACATTTTTTGAAATTCTACCAAGAGAAATTCTAGCAAGGAGAGAATGGTGGGATGCAAATGTAAGGCAGGCGGTATTTTTTAAATATACACACGCGCCCATGCTGGTGACAAATGCCAAGCAACTCACAGTGACAGACTTGACGCAGTCCACTTCATCCGACTGAGGGACTCTATAAGCCTTCGGGCTCTGCGCTGGCGGCCTGCAAAAATAATGCATTCAGGATGCCATGCTCAACCACAATGCCTTCTCCACTTGAGTTCACCGCAACGATACGACCAAAGACTACGCATCACACACAAAATGCACTGTTTGCACTTTTTCAATAAACCTTTCACATTTATATTTTAAACAGATATGACGACAGGAAGAAGGGTACGTCTTTTGTTCAATTCAAATCTTTAGATTATTCACATCTCTAAATCACCATCAGCAAATCGTCAGATGGTGTGACTGCTAGCACCTACTTGGGCTCTGGGTTGGCTTGCAGGGGAAGGTAGCTGGGCCTCGGCTCCCGCTTCCAGCGCTGAATCTTCAGGCTGATGGTCTTCAGGACGGCCTTGACCTTCTCCCAAGAAGACGTCTGCGAGTGTCACGGGGCACAGCACAGCCAAATTAAATAAGCTTTATCTAGTCAGGTTTTAAATGTGCGCTATGTAAACGGGGAGATGGGGAAGGGGAGAGGGCAGCGGGCACACTGCTCATTAAAGTGAAAGAGATGAGGAAAAAAGAACACTATTTCTATACCAACTCTATCGGCGGGTTGGGTCAACAAAAGAGTGGGCCAAAATGCTATAACGAACACACCACTGCGCCACTTCCTCAGCCATGGGCGCACCTATGTAACTCACACAGAAAGACTTAACAGCACTTATTTGTGAGGCAAGAAGATGAAAAAGAAATGCATAAAAGCCACCAACCAACAAACAGTACCCAAAAGCAAAAAAATCTTGACTAAGATTCCTTCTGCATCAAAGCTTCTAAAATAGAAGATCGACCTAGAGTAGGATAAACAAAAGCTTTCAGAGCACCCTTTTTGCTTCCAGTCATCAAAAAAAAAAAAGAAAAATTGCTGCAAAAGCAATTAGCCACGGCACATGGTACTGAACCAACCAAGCACCAGTGTGGCCAAGTACCAGCATGCCCAATCACCAGGGCGGATGAGTACCAAGCTGACCAAGCCCTAGCCCAGTAGGGCCAATTACCTGTATGACTAGGTACCACTGTTACCAAGTATCACTGTTGCCAATTACTCGTACAACCAGAAGCCATAGTTACGAATTACCAGCATGACTCAGTACCAAAGAGAAAAAAGACTAGCACAGGCCGAGACCGGTGCCGCCAATTACTGGTATGACCAAGTACAGTGGAACCCTGATGATACGTCTACCAGTCTTACGATGACCCGCTTCTTGCAACCGATCACCGCGGTCCTGGCAGAGTCCCCGTAGAAACAATGCATTAAAAACCCCGATTATACAATGATTGTGTGCATGCAGTCCGCTTCATATGACTCATGCTGGCGGGGGACAAACCAGTGTATTTCCCATCTTTTACGTCGCTTCGCCGCCTCATCCCGAACTTTCTTTATTCTTAAAATCCATTTGGCACTGCTTCACCCTTTCAGGGTCACGGACATACATGTACATCCTCTGCAAACACCTTCGAAATGGTCAATAACGAACATGTACGTCATCACTTGTATGTTTAAAAAGCGGGCCTTTTTCGCCAACTTCTCTTGCTTGGCATGTGCTGCCACACTGCGGAAATACCAAATTATTTTTTTTTGCGCCGATGACTCTTGTTTTTATTTTTTTATGATTTACTTCAGCGGCGTGCCAGCTATCGCTTGCGCATCTGGTAACGAGGGGGCGCGCTGGGTATCGCCCACCTAAGGCCCCTTACGCCCACCAGGCGCCTCTCGCTTCTTGCGCCTGCCACAGAAGGCGCCTGCGAAACTGATGAGGCTCTTTTCTCCTTTTTTTTGTATTTTTTAGGAGCGGAGCGCAGTCTATCGCTCGCGCATCCGGCCGCGCGCGCGGGCGCAGTGGCTGGTTTTGGTATCGTCCTCCGGCGCTTCCCGCTTTTCGCACCCACGAAACTGATGTTTATCTGATTTCGATTCACTCAAAAGGTGCCGGCCTGTTACTCTCTCGTTTTTATTTGGAACTTTTCTTGTGTTACTCGTGAATAAACCACATGTACGTAACAACACAAACGATTTTTGTGTCACTTTATGGTCACCCTAAAAATATTACCACACTTTTTTCTCGAAATAGATTCATCCGAAGAATTGAAATCAGCAATAACAAAAATCGACCCTGGGGGGTCGCATTTGATGAAAAAATTCGACCCTCAAAGGGTTAATGTGCAGAGGTCCGCGGGCGGGCCCGACCACTTGCTGTACAGACACAAGCAAGCAGGCCGGCACTGGCGGACGGGAGTTAACCACCGACGGCCCCACGCAGCAGCGGAATGCTATGACACGCCAACCGCGACAAGTCAAAGTCCACGTGGCCGGTGGACCACGAATTTGAAGCTCCCGTCGAGCCGACGAATGTGAAAACACATACGATGCAACCCCACGGCAATGGCCAAACACCCGCTTTCCTTGCACGCCCAATTCAAGTTTCTTCCGTCCATGACGCTCTCTCTCCCTCTATCTCTGTTCTCGGCTTATCAGCGTCTTTCAAAGCCATGTTGTTGCTCCACTCCTTTCCTTGCCGCCTATTTTTCCATCGCCGCCTCGTACTATCGTTCGTAGCGCTTGGCCGCGTCGGCCTTCCGTGTCTCGCGCGCACATGGGCTAGCGCAGCAAGGGAGGGGGGCACAAATTAGGTTTTTCTTTTTTTTTTTTGGAACTTGGTATTCTAGCTGAAGGTTTGCAAATTACGCGAGAATGCACTAACTATAGTGGTTTTAATAAGTTCTTAGCCCACCTGTCGCGTGAGACCGTCAACTAGGCCAGCATTTAACCATTACCCCGGTCACAGGACGCCCCCGTCATAAAACGCTTTCGCGCGGTTCCACTGTACCAGCGTTGGCAATCAAGTACCACCATTGCCAATTACAAGCGGGTGCGTACCACCACGGTCAAGTACCAGCATTATCAAGAAAGCACCAGCCTGACCCAAACCTACCTGCTGGCAGTGTTCCTGCATTCGGTGCTTGATGGAGTGGTTTTTGCTGATGTTGCCGTGCAGGAAACAGCTTTGGCACAGGTCGTAGTTCAGGCACTGAAGGCACTGGTACCTGTAGCAACAGAGAAAACCAAGCTCCATCATTTCCACCCAAAAGTTGCCCCCAGTGCACAGCAGAGAAGGGGAAAGGAGGAAACTTACCTCAGACCAACAATGGGGTACGTCTTGCACGCTCCACACTTCATCGGGTGCGCAACTGCACAACAAAACAAAATCAGAATAAGAATACACGACCCGAACTTTCAACAAAAGTAAACGAGCAATTACGGTGAAGACTGTAAACGATAAAGTTGACTCCACTTCACTTACAGTGCTTACGTTTTCCTACGACCTGCAAAGCACAGCAGTCTCACTGAGACCTCAGCACAAGAGTCAATGCCCGCTCCTGTAAGCATTTCTACATATGTGTAAAATAGTGTCGAACAGGCGTACAATGCTAACATTAATGCTTCGTGCCTGTCACTGCCGCTCCGACTTCTTCACCCACTTTAATTTCCACTCCAACTTCTCGCTTTCATGAGCATAGAAACTGCGTTAAAAAAAATAATAACATTAGGATCAAGATGTGCTCCTAACAAGTACCGTATTTTCCGGTGTATAGGTCGCAGTTTTTTTCTGAAATTTTCGTAGGTGCGTCTTATCCACTGGTGGAATAAATTTGGTACGTGGTGACCATGCGTGGTTCGCGCTCGAAAAGGTGCCTGTGTGCTGCGTGATGTCAGTGCATGGTCTAAATGAATGAATTATTCGTTAGCGAGTCGGAGGGAGAAGGCTTCAATGGCTTTGCCTAAACGCCGTCTGGAAGTACATGCCATCTGTGTGTATCACTAAACTATTTGTGAGAAGTTAGTTCTGTGTAGACTTTTGACGGTAGATGCACGTGTCTAGCACTGCTTACCGGGGGATGCGTTCAGAGGCGGTGGTTGCCACAACCATGTACTTTCGCCGCACTTTCTAACGAACTGATCCTCTATGAGCTTACTTGACTAACAAGTGACTTTTGTACACCGACGAGTCTAATACACCGGTGCGACTTATATACATTTTTAATTTAAAAATTTGACGTTTTGAGGGGGATGCGACTTAAACAAAAGTGCGACTTATAGACCGGAAAATACAGCATTTAATAGGGGGGCTTCAACAATGCTTCCAGACAGAAAAAAAGGGACATATGTGTATGTACATACACAAGAGCGCATCTAAACTGCGAAGAATAGAGCGATAAGGGCGGCCAACTCCCGTACCGTTTTCGGTGGACCTCATCCGGTAGAACGTCGAGATCCAAACCAGGTTCTGTGGTTCCCGGAGCAGCCAGTTCAGGAACATATCGTCCGGTATGGCGGGCAGTGGCGCAAGCTGCAACAGGCCACAAAACCAATCCTCTATTCTTGTTTTTTTCCCCCAGTGAAACGAAGACCACAATTCCCCTTTACAAGTTGTGTATAAAAATAGCCGCTATTTCGCAACACCATTCACAGATCAATGTCAGGTAATTTCGAAACTGATTTGCTTCCTTTTACTATACTTGGGACTGGCAGTGCGAGCATTGTCTAAAATAGGAAGAACATAAATTTTGCGTCACACCAACGAGCACTGTTAAAAACTTTTTGGAGTGTAGACTCCCCCCCCCCCTACGACAACACTGCACGTGGTTTCGAACTTATGTACATCTATGAGTACAACTGCGGCTACACAACTGATGGACAACACATAAAAACACACCACTTTAGCTTCATTACGCGTAATTTTGTTTTTCACCCGGAAATACAACTAAAACAGCATGCACGTGACAACAGAAGCTGAAACTAACTATTCTATCAACAGTTAATCACCATCAATACCAAACACGATGGACTACTGCCATATTGTTTAAGCCTTTCAGCCAGCACAAACAGTACCTCGGTATTCTCTAGCCTAATATTGTCTTTTTTCAGCATAGATACTGTTTTATTCCGTCTTTTCCAGAAAGGGAGATCATATCTTAGAGGGAGATCATGTGGGAGATCATATCTTAGAGCACAGGGCTCTCTAGCTCAGTTCACCTGCACTACGCTGTAATTTACCAGACTAGCAGAACAACTCAGCCTCAGATTTATAAAGCTGACCCAAATGCAATCCTGCCCTGTATGGCTGACAACAGTATCAGTTCAATGATGTTCTCAGTAACTACGAACAGTACGAAAGACAATGGTCTGCCTGTACTACCTCAGATTTCAATGACCTCCCATCTCAAATGACTCTCCGCTTCCTTTCAAGACCATACCCTTTTAATAAGACTGCTCGAAAGTGGGTGAGTGTTACAGAGTAATAAAAGCGACAGGCCAATAATCGAAGCACAGTGCTTGAAACCCGTTCTTGTCATATTGCATGGGCAATTCACTGCTTCCCATGGGCAAGTAAGTCCACACAGTGTAGTGTTGCTCACTTCTACTGAATTTACTCTGGCAATAAATTTCCTCACACAAGGCCCCAGGTTCAATACCACCAGAAAGCAACATGGTGCCATTTTAAAGCCCCTTCCCAAGTGGCTTCAAGCCCTTGCGGTGGCCCAACTGAAGCCCAACCGGAAGAAGCTTTCACAAAAGCCAACGAGACCTGATTAACTCAAGCATGAGGCAGTGCAAAATACGCAGCCGTACAAGCACAATTCTTTAGGTATCCTCGCAAATGCACACACCAGATGCCGCATCTACAACAAGCAAGTTTCTCGATAGCTTAATTAACAGGAATTAGGACGACATCTGCTTAAACTAATTGTTTTGAGAAGCCGCTTTTCATTAAGGTTATCAAGATGCCTTAACAACACAGGTAGAATAGTACGCGAGGGCCCAGTTGTCCGTCACCTGAAGCAAATGTGAATAAGAAAAAGAATCCTATTCATCACAGCCAAGACAAGAACAACTGCACGGGCATGCAGACTGAGCAGAATTGCAGGCCCCCTTTCTAGTGCGACGTGGGCTTCATCGCAGAGCTTGGGTGTCTTGTGAGGACATAGAAGGCAATTACCAAAATTAAGCAAAAAAATAAAGGGGGAGCAATGAAGATTCTATGCCCAATCCACAAAACTACCAAGTGCTGTGTTGACAGGACACAAAATACTGCGTGGAAAAGCCCACAGCTGGCTATTTTCGTAGCAACACACCTTACACTGGCCTCAGTAGAGAGCTCGCAAGCAATTGTGAACACAACCAGCTGTCGCCACCGATTGACAAATGTGTTATCTAAAGAAAATAAACTGCTTCTTTTTTCCCCTCTGATAAACCTATTTTCGCTTCCCCCTCCACCAACACATACAAATAAAAAACAGAGAGAGAAAGATAAGGTAAAGCAAGCAAAACCTGACGTACAGCTAAAGGAGGCCATGTGCGGGCGCAATATTATCGATCCGGCGTACTTATCACTACAGCAGAGGCGTAAAACATCTGCCAGGTCAAAAAGCGCACAAGAGTCGCATTGACCCTTATCACAAGAGCACACAAACACCTTATCTTATCAATGCCAAAGAGACCCTGTTGTGACAGCGTCCAAGAGGCCATCGCTGCATCGCTTGGCACTATTTTACGCAGCGACGCCTTTTCGGCTCCTCTGAGCCTTTCAATTTTGAAGAACCGGCAAAACATTGAAGTCTTCGGGTGGCTGCGTGACAATCCTAAGCACACTGACCCACCTTTTTGGTTTTTCTTCTTTTTATCTGAAGATAGGTTATTGGAAACATCTCAGACTACTTCAGCGTTCACTTACCGCGTAAGCTTGAAGAGTGGAAAAAGAGGCGCAAAAAAAAAAAAGAAGAGAAGGACTCAAGATTACCATTTTGGCTATGTAGGCGTCTAGACCTCATGCGAAACATTTGGTCCCTTACCCAGCGCACAATGCAGAGAATACAGCGAAAGTTTATTTTCGTGACATGAACTTTTTTAAACACAGATAAAATACAAAGTACTTTTTTTTTTTTTTGCTTGCAGCCAGCACATACATCATAATCGTAATTTGAAGACAATATATCAAGTCTCTGATGATGTCTACGAGTAAGCCAACCCCGAACTGCCCTAAAGCATGATTTGAATGTTGTATAAACGTAAAAGGAAGAACTCTCGAGAGGGGCACAGATGATAAATACAATCAAGCTTTTTTTTTTTTTTGCGGAGTTATCAGATATGGTTATGGCTGTTGAAAACACTGCCACAAAAAAAAAAAAAAAAAAGAACAACAACAACAAAAAGAAAAAAAATCTCTTTGCCCCTCATTTTTGTATTTCGGTAAAGAAACACATCTTGTTTTTTGGAAGAAATCACAACTGTCTACCCACTGGACACATTTTACTACGAAATAAACACGCAAACATTTCTTACTCCGAAAACCGAATTAACAACTTTTCCCTCAAACTTAGCACGGCTGAAATGTAATCCCTCTTCTGTAACATTCATTTATTGATTGGAGCAATGATCTTCTCAAATGCCAGCTGTGCAGCTGAAGTAACAGATTTATGCTGCCCTCCTTCCTTGTTTCTCGCCCCCTCATTGCGATATCCTTTTATTTTAGTTTGTGATGATTACCTCCACCCAAGTATTTGCACCTCATTAACAGCTAAGAATTAGGTCCTGTAAAGACGGGCCAATTACACTTTGTCGTCCAATGATTACCCACCTTTCGGCAGCTTTCCACGGCGGCCGGGACAAAATGTGCGCCAAACGACAGCTTTTCACCAAGGAACTCTGGGATCTGCAAGTAAGCAGTACGCAACGGTGTCTGTACTCAAAAGAAGACAGGTTCAGCTTGAAGGGCTGAATACGAAAGCTCGCAAAGCAGCAACACTGAACGGAACTGTTTCTCTACGCACGGAAAAAAGAGGTGCTGAGTAATTAAGCAGACGTTTTCTGACCCAACTTTTGTGGCAAAGATTCACTGTCAAGCAGCTTCTGATGTAAGAAACACAAACAGATGTTAAGTAACAGCAAAGTGGGTAGGAGTTAATCCAATGTTTCTACCTGTTCAAAAGTTCAAATGAAGCTCTACCTGGCCTATGAGTTGCACAGTAGAGGAGGGCTACAGATTATAAACTAGAGCATCTCGAAGTAGTGCAAACTCGACACAGACGCAAGAAGGAAGTAGTCAGCACTGTCTACTTTATTTTCCTTGCATCTGTGTTGAGTTTGCGTTACTTCAAGATGCTCAAAAACCACTATCAACTGGAGAAATTGTCGATCCTTCTATAGACTAGACTGCCTCCAGGAAAGGTACTAAAATTTTGTATGCTCTGCCATTTCTGTCTCTTAGGCGTGCAAGTTTAACATAACGATCACGCTTCAGTGTTTAGAAAATTTTTGTACTTGCATACATTCAGGGAGCGTTTGATAAGTGTAGTTACAAAAGTGTAAGGTTTGTGCGTAAAAATAGGACCAGGATTTTTTTTTTGTTATTCAAAAAGAAAAAGGCAATTCATACCATATTTTATAACTCTATGACATCTACTAATTAGGTTCCTATACCTCTCTTTCACTTGCTCCTCCAAAAGAGAGAGGGGAAAAAAAATAGACAGCAACTAGTGGAAACAGTCTGCATACCTTTGAGATGTTCTGAAGGAAGCTTTCCAGCTCTTCATAGGATATTCGGTGACTGCCATCCTGAAGTTCGTTGCAAATGTCTACAGAGAAAAAGAAAAAGGTAATGCCGGGTAAACCAGACAACTTGCACACAGCCCTCATCCGCAAGTTTAAAAACTTTCTCAAACGACAGTGCCCGCTTTAAACGCTTAGTTTGAATCAAGTTCATTCCCCAGTGGCTTCATTGTTACTCAGTGGCAATTATTATTTCCTAGCCACTCACACTTAATTATCATTATTATTAGCAATTATTAACTCACACTTTAGCTTGTCCAGGAGTCGGCCCGCACAGAAGACGAACAGGGCTATCTTCATCTGCAGCACCTGAATCGTGCCTTTGCGCTTGCTGTTTGGGAGAACGTGCAAGGGAGAATTAGAAACGTCCACCACTGCGTTAATAACAATTATAAATTAATAACGATTCATAACACACATGCAGACCGACCAGGCTAAAACTTTCGAGACGTCAGGAATCATAACTAGGATCATGCTTTCAGCACCACCCCGCAACTTTTTTGATCTAGATTTTTTTTGTATGCAGCGCAATACAGGCAGCAACACTACCTGTAATGATACCTTAACCTTTTACCATCATTGGGTATAACGATCAAATTTTGCTCTTTTTGCCTCCAGTGCCCCCTTGCCCTCTGTTTGAGCTGCACTATTCAACTAACTTATCAAAAAATTTTTTTTTCATTTTGTTAAAATCGCTTTATAAAAACTGCACTGTATCAAATAAAAAGAAATAATTTAATTGCACAAAAGTTATGAGAAGGTCACAGCAGCAGAGGGGAACTAAAATAACGATAGCTTGTGTACGATTGCACGACAAATAGCTCGGACGTATAGACATGTACACATAGAGATACAGACAGCAGTGTGTGTCTACATCTCTTGCACCCATGTTTTCTACTGCGCAATTGTACTCACGCTATCATTATTTGAGTTCAAACACAACTGCACAATAAAAACACTGGTGTAGAGACACAAGCTGATAGAGATATGGACACAACCATGCCCATATCTCTTACATGTGTGCTTGTTATTGCACAATCATACCCAAACAATAGGTTACCAACGCCCCACAATGCTATTTTTATTAAAATAAAGATAAACGGTGCAGTAATAGCAGACTTCAACACACTTTAACTCAGTCAGTCAGATGCACTCCCAGCCCCTTCCAAGCTCCACCCAAAAGCCTCAACACTGAAAAGTTTGTTCCCTTATTTGGATGACTTTGACCTCATTTTGAAATTGTGAATCCCGCGACACAAGCAAAAAAAAAAAGAAAAAGAAAACAAATAGTCCACCATTGTACGCAAAGTCCATGCCAGTTTTTATTTCTTTACCTCTTTCCTCCCCCACCTCTCTGGGGCCTTTTTTCCTATATCCCAAATCCTAAATGGGGAAGCATGTAGGCGATATTAAACGCTGGCAAAACTTCCTGCCTTTTCAATAAACAGCCTTCTCGCCCTTCTCTACCAAGGAGCGTGATTGCTGTGATATCATTTTGCCCCTTCACAGAGGCAAAAGAATCAAACGGGGATAGAACGACACTGTCCTCAACCGGCGGAAGATGATGTGATGGGGAAGGGGGTTGACCTGTGTTTGCCGGGGACGGCAAGGGAACGCAACCCCGAAAGTGGCGTAGGGGTCGTCTGCAGTTTGTCCCGCCCGTGACTGCGAGACAACAGCGCCGCACGCGACACGGGAGCGACTCGTGATAACGCAGGCGTTGGGGGGCACACACACACGCCCCGAGAAAGGAGGCCATTCAAAATTTAACTTTCAAACAACGAACGATTCTGAAATCTCTACGATGAAAGGCCTGTCTGCAGTTTGACTGCGAAAGGCATTAATTTCAGTACATCAACTTGGGCCACAGCCACGGTTAAACTTTCCGGCCTTCTCACCCATACAATAATTAGTAAAAAGGACAACTGGTAACTCGTTGAGCACTGAGCTCTTTACAATCGGAGTAGACAAAGCAGCACACTAGGAATTACTTGAAACAGAACAGCGAGAGAATTCGAGAAATCGGGTTAAATACTAGTATTTGGGAGAATTTCCTCCAAAAGCCTAATATTGCGAATTAGTAAGGACGGGGGCCCACCTATCTTCGTCCAAAGCAGCAGGGGATCACGCGAGTTGTACGCAGAGGAAGGGAGTACTCACGAGTCGAAGAGGTTCTGCAGGAGGTTGAGGGCAAGCGAGGCCAGCAGCGGCACCTTCTGCTGGTGCACTCCCGGCGCCCTCTTGTAGAGGTCTTCCAAGATGGCCTCCACCTGGGCACAGCCCAGCAGGAGCTCGTGCTGCGAGGCGCCTTCCAGGCCGTGCGCCCCAAACACGCTGCCCAGCATGGACACGTGCACGTTGCTGACTGCCAAGGGGGCAAGGGAAAGGGGCGATTAGGAGTGCGACAGTGGCCAGAAAGAAGGGAACAGCAAAGGGCATACGATATGGACACATGGGTGAACACTGTACTCCATCTGTCTGTGAGTGCTCGCATAACAAATGTTGGAACTTTATTTCCCTGAAAAGAAAGAAGTGAGCGCACATGATGGTAGAAGAGGACGATGACGAACGATGGCGGCAATCGGACGTGTTCTGTGTGTATTCTAATGTAAATACAGTTCTTTTCCCCTTACCGAAGGCGTTGGCGTCACGACAACATACATATACGAGTGTATTTATGCATGCAATTTGTCGTAGCTAGCATAGAGATAGAATTAAAGGGTGAAGTGTCCTACACGGATGAGAACACACTGAATGCTGCTGGTTAACGCAACGTGTTAAGAACTGGTATTTCTCACACTGCGGTAAACTGATTTAGCAGGTTTAATCAGCCAACAGTGTAATTACTATTATTCTAAACTTTAAGACGCGGATTAGAAACTTAAATCGTCTGGTGCGGTGCTCTTTTTGTGTCACTGCAAAAGTAGCCGCAAAGCTTCGCAACACAGGTATGAACATACTTCGCACGCTGGTGGTTTCTAAACTGATGCCATCATGCTTGAAAAAAGAGGAACACACGGCAAATACGGCGTATAACCGAACAAAAACACAAGGAGAAAAACAGCAAGCTGAATACTCCCGCTAACGTTTTTTTCCCCCAAGCCATTGTTTTCGACGAATTGAGGGGACTCTGATTTCCAGGGGAAAAAAAAGCAAAATGTCAACTTTATATAGTATGCTACTTTTACTAAATATGTACAAGTTCTGAAGAACATACTCGCTAAATATTACAGTACTCCCAAGAATGTTTACTGGAATGTCACACTGAGGTCCTCCAAACAACCGTTTTGATTTTTGGCTTACATTTCCGAACTTCTTTTTTTGCTTTCATTAAACATTTCTCAAAAACTTTCCTACCATGGGACCAACTGTTGCCCCCGTATGTTGGGCTGCACTGGTAAGATTTGCATAATTTTGTTCAATTCAAAAGGTTATGAATTGGACAGTGCAATAAAAGTGTGAAGACGAAACACTTCGTGGTACAACTATAAAATATTCTATAACTCATTTCACGAAAATATTAGTACTTTACAACGAAAAATTTCATACGGACTTACTTTTGGCACTAAGCAAGTCAAAATTATAGCCGCACAATTGTTGAACACACTTGTTCTTACAGAACACAAGGACATTTAAAGTAAACTGTTCAGTGCTTAGCAGATTACAAAGAAATTTTTTAACATCAAACTTAAACAACATTAGAAAAAGAAAACTGATTGCATATTTGCTCTTAGCATGCAAAAAAACACGGTGTGAAAATTTCACGTGCATAACTTCAAATGCAATGCAAACAGACAAAAAAGGTGAAAAGTTTTCACATTAGGAAGGCAAAGCAACAGGGTGTAATCCTGTCTAGTACCTACAATAAAAGAGCAGTTTTAATTGGGTCCTAAATTTAAACGTTTATTTAGAGAGCATGTTACAAGAAACCAAGGCTGGCACCCTGCATCAACACCGCTTACTGCGTTATTCATGATTAAAAAACAGAACCCTGTTTTAATGAGTTAAACACACACAACCAAAACCTTTCAGATGTTTGTTAGCTAGTACCTATCGTTCATCAACCTGCCGTTGCGGCATACTTATTATTGCTCCAAAAGCAGCACTAATTAGAGGCAAACTGTTACTATAGGCATGCACGTCTGACGTAGAAAAACACAGCCCTCTGACATATCTGTGTCCTTTTTCATACAGCAGCTGTTGGACAGTGCTGCGACCGCACAAGCAACAAAACAAAACAAAAATTTCCCCCACAGGAAATGCAACAGACGGTCTGCCCTCAACGCGACTTGAAACATCACCCCTGAACTATGCCCGGCAGATTTTCAGCTCCCCGTTACTCACATAACAGTTCCTTTTGAAGGTAGATGAGCTTGGCTCCAGTTCTGTAGGCGGCGTACTTGATGTCGTTGAACGACGTGAGCTTGTCGATGATGAGCACCATTTCGGGGTGGTCCCATTGCGTCTTCTCCTTGCGGTGGCTGCGGTATTAGTTATGATTACGACCACTTGTAGCCGTTTTAACGTCATGCAGACACTCCAATACAACTACGACAGATATCATTTTTGTTCCACTGCTATACTCAGACCCTGAAATAAAACTAAAAGTGCTTTGTTGAATAATTAACAACTTTCTAGAGCTGCTTTGACAGGCATAAAAATTTAAATTTTGTAAAACCGAAAGCAGACGTGTTAGCCCGACTTTAATTGAATGTCAGAACATAATGTCCGCAGTTTAAAAGCAGAAAAAGACGAACACGCAGCACTTACTTGACGTAATAAGGGATCCCCGTTCCAGTCTCCTGCCTCTCCCAATCGTCCATCTCGTCACCGTTACCTAGCGTAAAATCAAGCGACAACATTGAGTCGGTAACGGTTTTCCTGAATATAAAAACCACGAAAAGCGAACGCCACGGGGAAAAACAAAAGGTCGATGCCCCTAAATTCGTTTACGACGCTCAACAAATTTTGAAGAAAACACGCGAACGTCCGGCGGCGTAAAAATTAAGTTAAACTCGATTTCCTGTACGCACTAAAGCTCGTACACGAGCGCGCCTCTAATAAAACGCGCGCGACCTGCTTTTTTCTTTTCCAGATTGAGGGGAGAGTTTTATACGTTCCACGCGCAACTCGTATGCATCACACGCCCGCACTCAGGGCAGCGCGCAGTCGAAGGTGACATCGAAACCGGCGGGGGTGCCCGAACGCGACACCCCCGGAGCGACACCCAAAGCCGCGACCGCGGTCTAACTTCCGCGAACGTGCGATTCGGCGGTTTCGACGTGTTTACTTGAGCGAGAGCCGCCTACACGTTGCCCTCCAATCCCGAAAGCCCGGCGCGCCCAATGCCAAACATACGGGAGCGAACTCATCGGCGATCTGCGTCCGTAGAAAAAGACAGCAGCGTAGAAACCCGAGGTCAAAGCGGACGCCGAAACAACTTTCGACTCCTCTTTAATGTCACCCTTTCACAAAAACGCGATCGTGCCAGTTTCGCTCAAACGCCCTGGCGACAGAACGCGCCGCGCGATAGCTGCCGTACGACCTCAGCTCAAGTCGTTCGAGTGCCTCGAACTTGCTAAAAGTGGGACGGAGGGCGGGCACTCGTAAGAAAAACAAACCGCTTCGCCGACTCCGATCACGTTGTCACTTCATTCACGCCTCCGGCGCGCTACTCACCGTGGACGCAGTCACTCGCCGTGGCTATCGATTCATGATCGGAGTCGTGGTTATCGCGCACAAACAAGTTTGAAATTAAATGCAGCGTTTATCGCGTACGCGAGAACTCGGAAGCCATTTTCAAATCATCACAGTGTTGCTAGGCCTTGACTTATCGCTTGCGGCCACTCCGAAAGTACCAGTAGATTTAAAAACTTGGCAGTGAAAACAAATGAGTCAATTATTTTATTGCCTAACAAAAAACACACACTGAATAAAAATATGTTAAAATTTGTGTTGAAGTATACATCTACGGAATGTAAGAAAGCTTGCGTTGAAACAGCGCATTCATTAGTGGCGACTTGTGCCCTCAGGAGGCGCCGAGTGCAAAAAAGAGTTCTGCTTCAAAAGAAGGCCACCGCAGTGCTCATTATGGAAATTGCGTAGAGAAAGTCTGAAATATTCAAATATATCTACCATTTTTGTTCACCTGTAAGTAACCCAGAGCCCTTAACTAAAGTAAACGCTGCTTGTGCATCGTGATTGAACGTACTAAGCCACTTACCCGCAGCTTTCGGTTCCTGACGTGGACAGGTAGTGGTGCTTCTGGCAACGAAACACGTTTATTTGCGGCGCTACCGAAGGGGAAAAAGTAGTATTGCGTTGTTTACCAAAAAACGAGGATGGGTACTACGTGGAGCCACCCTGTCGAGAATACCGTCAAGCACCAGTTGGAAATGCAAAACCTCCAAGTAAGAGCTCGATCGTACCGCTTTTTAAATTTTTTTATCGACTGTTGATCTTTATCTGTTGCCGTTGTAACGCTTTATTGCCGCAGCTGGAGAGACAGATCTACATGAAGCACCTGATGCACCAACGAATGCTGGCTCTGAAGATTGCGAAAGCCCGGGAGCTTTTCTTTTGGCTTACGGCGTTTTATGTCGTCTCCAGTGCTGGACTTTTCGCGGGGTATGTATGCAGTTTTTGAGCACAGACCGCGCACAGCGGCTAGAAATCGGCCGTTTGCGCTGGAATATTTCTAGGACATAAGCTAGTAAGATGGCTTGATTTTCGTCGAAACTTAAGTGAGGCAACCAAAATTGAAGATTTGAAGAACCAACTGAATGTAAAAAAAAAAAAATTTTTGCAGCATTACATTTGAGGCAGCCAAAATTTACAATTACTACAAAAATAACTACACCTAGAAAAATTACGCAGAAATTTTTTTGCCAGCACAATGCCCGGTCAAAAAAAAAAACCCAAAATAAGATTCGGCTACATTGAAGGATTTAAGTGTTTCACGACTGATCAGCATATGCAGTGCGTGCACTGACTAGCATCTTAATCATTAAGAGCTTCACGGCACATCACATTTACAGGATTTTTGATCACCGCATAAGCTGAATTGAGCCTCTCGTGGGAACAGCTGAATTGCTAGATGCACATACCACGGTGGTCATATCAAGGGGTTAATGTAGTAGCAAAATATATTCAAGTTTAGAACATGCATGTTTTTATCCACACTAGTGTATTTAAATTTCTCTAATTCACACCTCGTGGATGGATGTTGTCTAAGTAGGCACCATGCTTCATCTTCGGTTTCTCAGCTGCGGGAACTTCACAAAGCAGCTACCAGCACTTTTTGTTCCTTGTTGGTGTCCATTTGGCCCTGAATGTGATAGCTGTGCGCAGCTTCTGATAGCTGTTTCAGTCACGAAGTGTCCAATTCCGGTGACTCCAGACAAGGCTTTGAACAAGTTTCACTTGAGAAGCCTGCAACCATTCGGCATTGGGTCCTGGAAAGTTTGTTATTAACCACAAACCAGCCAACACCAGTTGCAAGTCTGGTACTGTGTAACAGCTAGTCCAGCTCGCAACCTCGGATGACGAGAACTTGTCCGTTTTGTCGCCCCTCGCGACAGGTTTCGACGAACCAAGAGGTTGTCTCTGCTGACACCCATTCTACCCATGACATTCGTGCTGGCTTACCAAGGCGACTTGGCTTACGGGAGCAAGCTTGTACGGATCAAGGGTAAGCCAACAGCCTACAACAATCCCCCAGTGCACTTTGATTTAACAGAGAACTAGGATTGGCCGGCACAGTTGTCAGGACACATTAACCACCATAACCTTCCCTTCCCCAACCAGGGGTTGAGCCATTCCTCATATCCCTGTCAGACTTTCACCCACACGCGGAGTGGCACTGCAAAGCTGCTCCTCAAGAAAGACTGTGTTGGGGGGGGTAAACAGTAGAATAGGAAGCACAATCGTGGACTCCCTCTGCAAGGCTGTCATCCGCATCTCGTGTTAGTGAGGAGTGCTTCGGGGAGCGTGTGTACGTATTTAACTGTTGACTTTCATCATGTTCGTTCTTCGAAAACGACCTATGGACTTTTCAACCAAGTAGTTGTAGGCAGTGCCATCGTCAGCCAAAGACTGCTGCAGCATGCTGTGGCAGTCATTAGCTGCGTTGGTTTGCACAGACCAAGTTTTGCTTACAGACCAAAGTAGGGCACTTCTGCATACCACATAGTCCCATCGCAGCCAGTGGGGATGCCATCGGCGCATACCCGCACTATAGTGATGCTGTCCGCTGTAGGGGTCACCAATGCTCAAAATTTGGTGGCTTTTCAGGGGCTGTTCTTGCACAGCTTTTTTTTTTTTTTTTTCATTAAGTGTTGTGCCCGACAGTGACAGCTGCAGCGAAACAGAAAAATGCATGCCTACCTTAGAAAACGTCAGAGCAGGGGCCTATTCATAGGCAAGTGTGCTTGTCGTAACAAATAGCCAGTGGCATAAGAAATGTTTTGGGTGAGAGGAAGTGAGGCGAGGGGGCTGAGAACGACACTCCGGAAAGTCCCAACACTGCAAAAATGAAAGAAAAAGCATAGATACCAAAGACCCCTGATGTGTGTTGTGGGCAATAGCCTTAAATGTTTACTTCACGCTACAAGTATGTCCATATAAATTGGCTATGAGCTTCTAATAGTCATTGTCCAATTCCCTCGAGCGGGTATGCAGATAATGCAGGTGGGCACGTTGACATCACCGCCAAATGGGAATTTGTGCATTGACCGTGTCGGCTGTCATTGTCACTGGCAGGCCTATCCGAGTCACTATGTTGTCAAAGGGACCCTGCAACACTCTTTGAGCAGTGCAAGTAAACCTGCGCGACGCTTAGCTTACACTACCAGAAATACCCGAGTGAAATATTGCACGTGAAGCGGTGAGCGTGCAAATCGCTGTGAAGGACTACGAAAAACCAGCCGCGCTCTCTTCAGTTCTCCTCATTATGGACCCCTGGCATGGCCTAAACGACATCATTGAGGCCATAGCTGTCCGATCGGCTGTCACTGGTCAACTTTGCGGCTGATTTCTCGCATTTCCTGTGACGATACGCCGTCTTCAGCGCTGGGTGCAAACCTCTTCTATGCCTGAACCTGTGGGCACAGTTTTGCCTTTTTTTTTTCTTTTGTGCTTTGAGTGCGCGCGGGGTTTGAGTGATGAGCTCAATACTTCCCTTTCAACCAGACCACTCGACAACAAACGTTTATTGCATCAGAAACGCCCTACCAGCAGGAGCGTGTGCTTGCGAGCAGGCACCCATGCCTGCTTTTTTGTGGCACCAGATCGGAAACAGACCCCTCCATGTTGCGGAGAAAAGGAGAAAACTCCCTGGCCTGCGATCTATCGAAGGCCACGGAAGAGAACGCCGCAAGCCGCCCCCCTCTCTGGGAGAGAGCGCACAGCTTTCATTGCATTGTCCACAGTCGATTTCTCACCGCACGTAGTTTCTGTGATAGTGAATGGATTTTCACAATTCTTGTGGGAGGAGATTGCTGGGAGAATAGACTTTACCCCAAAATACATTCGTAGTAGTCAATGGTACGTGTTGCAGGGTCCCTTTAACCCTATTTATTTATTTATTTATTTATGGGTACTGCAATCCCCTGGAGGGATTTTCGCAGGTGGGTACAAGAGACGGAAATATTAGCATATAACACCAGGCAAACAAATGGAACAGTCACTCACATTTCATATAGTAGGCAGCCATATACCACAAGTAAAAAAAAAGAAACATCACTTGCGTTTTACAAACGTAATCAAACGTAACAAAAATAGTACAGATGAAACATCAGTCTCATTTTATCAAAAGAAAACCAAGCTAGCACAGAAGTAAAATTATTTTATCTGCTATTCTAGACCAGCAGCAAAGGATGCTAAAGATTGTTTTGTAACTTGATGGTTATTTAAACTATTCCAATCCTGCACAGTTCTAGGGAAAAAAGAATATTTGAAGCAATTATTGCAGGTACGGAACGGAGTTATTGTACGAACATGGCGTTGTCTAGTGGCGTAACCTGAAGAAAATGAAATAATTTTTCCAATATCTATCTTGTAATGCCCATTAACTAATTGGTATAAATATTTTATTCGGGATATGCGGTTTCTTTCTGAAATTGAGGGTAAGTTGGCTCTGACTAACAGTTCAGTTACCGAGGTGCGTCCATAACTGTTATATATGAAGCGAACTGCTCTTCTTTGTATTTTTTCTACTTTATGAATGTTAATTTGAGTAAATGGATCCCAGATCACCGCTGCATAATCAAGTATGGGTAGGACTATTGATTTGTAGGCAAGAATACGGACGGATGGAGGTGAAAGTTTCAAAGTCCTTCTTAAAAAGAAGAGTTTCTGATTAGCCTTGGAAGTTACTATGTCAATGTGTTTTGTCCAATTAAGATCGTTGGTTATCCATAACCCAAGATATTTGTAGGATTGAACCTTGGAAAGAATGGCATTGTTTGCAGAGTATTGAAAATTTAATTGGTTTTTCTTATGAGAAATGGACATGTACACCGTTTTTTCAAAATTGATTGACATTTGCCAAGCCTCGCACCAGGAAACAACCTTGTTTAGCAACTCGTTTAACAAAACTTGGTCCTTTGGGGATTCCATTTCAGAGTAAATAATGCAATCGTCCGCATAGAGCCTAATATTTACAGGGATATCATTTACTATGTCGTTAATATACAAAATAAATAGAAGGGGACCCAGAACCGACCCTTGGGGGACGCCAGAGTCAACAGCAACCCTGTGAGAGGAATGATTTTTAAAAACTACAAATTGTTCCCTGTTTTTCAAGTAGGCCGATATCCATTTAATAAGTTGATCATTCCCGAGAATTTTTTCTAACCTTGAAACCTTGTCAAAAGCTTTCGAAAAATCCATAAAAATTGCATCGCTTTGTTTGCCATTATTGAAGTAGCGAAGTCGTGTATTGTTGATACCAATTGTGTCGTTGTTGAAAATCCCTTCCTGAATCCATGCTGATGTTGGTTTAAGATATTATGTTCATCCAGAAAATATGAAATACTATTGTGGATAATGTGTTCGAGAAGCTTACAAACGGTTGATGTTAGCGAGACACGACGATAATTTTTGACACTCTGCTTGTTTCCTGATTTATGGATAGGCTTGACTCTGGCTGTTTTCCAGTCGTCCGGAACCTGGCCTTCGCGCAGCGATTTTGTAAAAAGAACATGGAGGTACTTCGAGATCCATTCAGTGTATCTCTTTAAGAAAGCGTTAGGGATATTGTCGGGTTCAGAAGATTTTCTCATATCAAGTTTCACAAGCATGTTCAATATGCCCTGTTCACTAACAACAATATCGGGCATTCGCGGCGAAATAGTTTCAAAGATCGGTAATACAAAGTTGTCACATATTCAGACTATGTTAGGTAACATTGGCACTGAGTGTAACGATGTGCCTAGGAATGCTAAACTATGTTGATATAAAACTACATGCACTGGCATATGAGGCTAGACTTCAAAGCATAATGTTAAGCCTAATGTTAGGCCTAACATCAAGTTGCCGTACACCCCTTGCAGCCACATGATGCAGGGACATCAGACCAGTGCATACCCGCGTTCGCGGTCACATGACGAGTCACAGCTAATGGGGACCATAGGCCAGTGTGTACTTTTGTTACGGGATGAGAACTGTCGGTGGATATGTTGACATCTCAGCTAATGAGATTTTCAGTACCACCGTAGTTGTGTCGCCGCATTTTCGCAGAACATGGTATGTAAACCTATTAAAAAAAAAAAGTTCCAAGGGACCGCTTCTTTTTCCAGGCGAGGCAGAAAACATCATGGGGTTTGAGAAAGAGCTGCTGGAGCTACCCTGTGGCGTCCCGACGGTCGGCGGCATCGACGAAGCCAGGGAGAGAGCAAAGGACGAAGAGAGCTTCACCAAGGCACACGACATCTTCCTGTGAGGCCTTGTGAGGCTCAGCCACACCCTACGCCTTCCCTCGTGACGACGGCCGCCATCCACCTACACCCGAATTGGTGCTACCGCCATCGCGGACTTTTCTCCTACGGGGTCGAATTTTGGCGAAACCTTGTCTTCCCTGGCACGTTGTGAAAAGGAAGGTTGGTCAATTGTACTTTCACTGCTTTGTTGTAGTTCTGCCTGCTTTTGATGACGAGCTAGTGATGACATTTGAGCGTGTAGACGCTTTATCAAGTTACTAAGCCTGCAATTCATTCTCTGGTGCTTGTTTGTTTCATAGTTCTTATACTCTTTCCTGAACGCGTACGAACAATTCTGTCAGCAACTTGTCATCGCACTGGTAAAATGTGCTTTGCTTCTCCACGCGTTTGTTCTTACTGCATTGTCAGGCTTTTATTTATCAAAGCTACCTTTTTGGTTTTTATTTTTCACTGAGTATTCATAGTTTTGCATTTTTAATGTAAGACACGCCAGCTTTCACAAAACACGAAGGTTGCTGCAGCGGGCACTGTTTTCGTGGTGTTAGCAGTCAGGGAAAATGCACCTGTTAGCTCATAGGCACGCCGCTTAAATATGGTTGCTGTTATGTTCGGCCTTTTTGTCTTTCATTTTTTGTCTATGTATACATGTGTCCACCTGTTGACATCAGTTTGTTGGCGTACGATGGAAGCTGTTTACAAGTCTTTCAATGGACCGTTGTTCAGTCGTACGTGCTTTGCTGTTTGTGTGGCTGTAGTCACTTTGTAGTGGAGCCCGTTAAGTGTGTGTTGAATGTTTTGTGTATTTAGTCACTTTGTAGTGGAGCCCGTTAAGTGTGTGTTGAATATTTTGTGAATTCATCTAGGCAAGTTTGAGACAAAAGTAGTGCCGTCATGTGCTTTACAATGCATTGCGGTGAAATGTTAAAATTCGAGTCGGAACTATTTAAAATTTCGGATTATTTGGAGATAATACGTGACTTCGTAATCCTTCTCAGATACTTATATTCCTGCTTAGTTCAAACGAATGCAAGTGGCAAAACTTGGTTATTGGTATCCACCATTTGGTTCATGCGAACAATGGGCTTTAGCACTTCTAGTCTCACCAACGAACAGTACTGTGCAGTTTAAAGCGGCTCAAAACATCACTTTTTCTTACTGTACTGTTTACAAACTTGTATTCAAATGTTTTTCCACATTTTTGTTCTAGTCGTTTTACATTCACTTTAAATCTCATTTTCATGGCACCATGGTTGTGTAATGAACACAGTTCTTGTTCCTGCATCGAGCTTAGTGAACGCTACATATGCAGTATTACTCATAAATGACTACATTTTTGCATTAATTTTTACGATTATATTTTGTTATGAACAATGGCATTGCAGCTTTGTCGTCGTTTCAGCTGGCGTGCCATGGGAACATATTGCCACAGAAGTCAGAAGTGAGAGCTATGGCTGCATCTTTTTAATATTTTGCTGTTTGATTTTTTTTTTGGCAGCCTTTGTAAAAGAACTGCTGGAGGGACACAGGTGAAGAAGGTACCAGTGAACTGAGCGCAAACCAAGGAGTGCAATAAGGCTAACAGTATCGTTCTATCTGGTCTGTAGCAGAAGTTGTGACCGTTTGAAGTTTGGGTTCGAAATGTGGGAGCCAAAAAAAAAAAACCGGTTTTGCCTTCCAGGCCCAAACTTCAAACGGTCGCAACTTCTGCTACAGACCAGATAGAACGATACTGTTAGCCATATTGCACTCCTTGATTTGTGCTCAGTTCACTGGTACCTTCTTCACCTGTGTCCCTCCAGCAGTTTTTTTACAAAGGCTGTCAAAAAAAAATCAAACAGTAAAATAGTCTTTTAGACCAAAACAAATTTTATATCTACAATCAGAATGAAAAACTGCATACGCCCCCAATTTTCATCATCATAACTGTAAAAATAAACTATTTTGGTTTAAGACCAGTGTGCCCCCTTAAACAATAATTCCCGAGTAATGGCAGTAAGATTCCTAGCCGAAAAAAATTGCACAACATGACCTGCTCAACCTTTCAAATAGAGCAAAGTTGTCTCGTGGTTCCCTAACTACTACTGTTCTGTAGCTTTTATTATTTGTTATTCTTTAAGATAATTTTAATTCGTGCTTGGCAATTCTGTTGCTGTTGGCTGCTTGGGAACATCGCTGCCTTAATACCCACAGGCATTTGCCATAGTACAGCAAACTATGCGCCTGCAGAAGCCACAAAATATCAGCCAGGAAGTGAGAAACAGCCACGTTTATACACAAACAATTTATATACGCTGGTATCAATTGAATAGTGCCTGAAATCAAATGTGGGAAAGCACAAAACTATAGCGTAAACATATTGTTGTGCTTGGGCATTAGGCTGAAAATGGCTTTAGAGACACCAGATTCTCTTCAGAAGGCATAACAAGTGTTTGAAACCGAACAAACGCGAATGCCTGACACTCCACAGCAATTTGGCATGAAACAGTGAGAAGACACAGGATGTAACTAAGAGCAGACAAACACAGCACTGTGCCTGTACTGTTAGTTCTGTCCTGCGTTTTTGTGCTGTTTCATGCCAAATTGCGTACCAGCTAGCCCACCTACAATTCTTGTTGCGGTTCACTCTACACCGAGCTTTCGTCACTGTCTGCATATCTTAGGCACTTGCCACGATATTGAGCTTGTGTAGCACTTGTATTGAATACAGTGAGCCCTCATCACAGCAAAATTGTATTTGTAGGTGACAACTTGCGATGGTGGGATAAAAATCTTTCTTGAAAGTGAAAGGTGAAACATATTAGACAGTAAAAGGTAAAACATTCAATGTATTATTTTTGTCAATCCTTAACAGCATTCAGAAAATTGGAATAACAGTTTCAAGCATACATAGTTTTTTGCAGCTTTGCGTTACACCATGATGGTGTCCGTACATTGTGGGATTTTAGGGGTGCTTAATAGCATTACTAGCAGAATGTGACATTGAAAAAGCGAAGACCATAGTGTTCAAATTCAACGGCTTCAATTTGAAATTCACAGAACACAGGCTGGGCCAAACTGAAAAAATGTCGAAATGTCGTTTGCCATGAGGGTTTTCTGTGTATACAAAATGCAGACTCACTCACATATCTGCGCTTGCAACCCCTGTACATGTGTACTTCTAAACATGCAATAAAGCTTGTTGAGTTTCACTGGTTTTGTCTCCTCAGCAGTGCCAGCGAGAAACACTGGTATTTGCGTTCGTGGCCGTTCCTTTACGCTTCAACCAAGAGCCACACCAACCGCAGGCAGTTATGACTCAGCCTAAGGTTAGGAGTGGTGAGACGTGCAGGCTCCCTAGACTAGGGCATTGTCAGGTGGGAACTACATGGCGTTGTCCAGACAACGCTACTATTATATGAACTTAAAGCTTTACTTACTGGCATGCTTCAGCAATATGGCAGCATCCAAGTTGGAATTGTTCAATCCACATTTCAGGCCAGACACAGCTTCCAACCGAACAAGTTGTGATAGGGCGTTTTGTGCATTGAAAAGCTTGGAAGTCATTTGTTCATCCCCCTAAAACTACTAAACTAAAACCCAACAGCTGACCTTTCACAACATGACTTGCACTATATTGTGGCTAAATATGATGAAGGGAGGATTTCTCGCTTACATGTAAACAGGACAAGTAAAACCAGAGATCTGGGTCCGTAGATGAAACGACGCTTCTCAACGTGCACCTATTTCCTTTACCCCTTTTCTAGTCCCAGAGTCCTTGTGTTGCGGAAAAATAGTACACGGAACAGGACGTTGTTTTTGTGCAAAATGTATTCCTTCACCGTGTTACTTCGCTCATACTTATATCTACGCACTTTCGATTCAACCGGTAAATTTCGTTTTACTATACAGGGGAGAGGGAGAGATGTCAGGAGGGCCTGGTCGTGGAAGCAGGGTAGTGCGGCCGCGCCGGGGTGGTGGTAGCGGGCGCCACCTGGCGGGTGATGATGGCAGCTGCTCCTCCTAGGGGCATCTCGGGAGATGTCACTGCAGCAGCAGCAGCCATGGCGCCAGGCAGCCTGTGTGCTGTGGGGTCACCCATGGGCTGCAGGAATCGGGGGTCTATGAGGGGGTCCCTGTCGAGGGAGAGAGAAAGAAAATGAGAAGCCTTAGTACTAATGTGAATGCTAGGGGTAGCATTCTAGTGAGGGGAGGGAATGTCGCTTGGTTATTTTATGGCAAAGTTGTCTTGCACTGGGTTCTGACCGAAATTGCGTGCGTCTATCAGGTTACATCGACAAAGAATCGTATGCGTTCACTTCAAAGCTATGCCCCATAGCTGTCAATCTAATGTAGGTACCTCAAAAAAAATTCTACGAGAAATTGGCCAGTAAGAAGACCCTATGATTACGTCGCGTTTCATTTACTTGTCCTAATCCTCAGTGAAGTTATAAAAGTTGCAGAACTCCCGTCGGCTGTCAATACGTGGCCGTATACAAGTGGCGTAGCCAGAAATATTTTTAAAAGTATCACACGCTCTCACCTCAAAAAAAAAAAAAAAGCCCACGCCCGAACAACATTTTGGTCATTTTCTCAGCTTTAGTAAAGTTTTGGGGGTAGTTCTGACAACGACACACACCCCCGGCTACGCCCCTGCCGTGTACAAAGAAAATGTGGCTACAGAGAACGGCTGTATCTCTTGTTTTATCAGAACTATCACTCTCCTGAAACAAATCATATGGGAATTAATTTAGCGGTAATTCTAAAGAAGGTATGCGCATGTGTCTTCATTCGATAAATACAGTAAGTCAGCAAACATAACTCAACATGGTTATCCACCAAAACAGCTTCACTGACTTTCCGTCTTCACAATAGTGAAAGAGCTCTAAATCTTTTGGCTATCTTGAATATTTTTATTTTTAAACGGATTTGTTTGTATCTCAAAATTTTTTTACTCCTGTTTCTCCACAGCTTGTGCCCATAGTTTAGCCATTACGTCAGGGTCAAAGTGGACACATTGAGCTTGACGTTGTTTATGCTGTTCAGCTTGACAATGTGACACTGAGCATTAATTTCTGGCGAACTTTTTATTTTTAGCCTGTCCAGTCTATAAAACTACCCGGAGTCAATAAGGCCATGTAAACCAGATCCTGGGCTATAAATACGCTTACCCCCTCTCTACATGTCGTTCTCTGTACATCCGTTGGAAACAGCTCCCACGCTCCCCATTGCCATTTACGGCAGCTCTTTCTAGCTCGTGCGACATTATTTCACTCTGTGAACGTTATTGACAGAACAACAAATGTTTCTTTACGAGATGGGGCACTAGTGCACTTGCACTAAACAAAATTAAGAACGACAGGAGTGCCTAGCATGAACCAATCATTTCCTGTTCAAAAACTTCTGGTGTGTGGGAACTTTTCACCCCTTTACGACAGTGGTTTCATGCTGATGTGACACGCAAATTGGGAAATAAAATAAAAGGAACTTTTTCAAGGACCCTTGCTGAAGTGGAGGGGAAATAATTCATACTGCCCATGCAGTGTGTCTGCAATGTGCCTCCGTTGGAAACAGTCACTGGATCCAGAAATTAAGCAACTCAGTGTTCTGCCTGAGGGCAATGAAACAGGACAGTGATGCTTCAAGCATACATACCCCACCCCTCCCTTCTTTATTTTTACTGAGTAGCCTTCATTGATGTGGTAGCAGTGTTCAATCACCTTCTGGAATTTTACGGAAATGATGCAACCTAAAACCTTTTTGAGCATTGCACGTACTATAGCGGCTGCATACATAATACTTACCCATTCCCTTTGGGCACAACAGGAGATTGTTGCCTGACACCAGGGACAGCGTTAGAAAAGGGTACCTGCAAAACATGTACAGTGCAAACGCAAGATACAGTAGTCCCTCGTTAACTCGAACTCGGATATCTCGAAATATCGGTAAAGTCAAAATTTTTTTTCGCCGTGCATTTACCTCCCATAGGTGCCATGTATTTGTCCCCCTTTATCTCGAAACGCTTTTTCGGGGGACCACAGATATCTTGAAATGTTGACAGAGAGGACACAAAGCAAAGTCCGCTATAGACAGCTGATAAGGTGTTTGTTCTAAGCTTAGCTCCCACTGTGCAACGGACGCAGTCGGGAAAGGCAAATTTGTGCTGTTCGAGGCGGACGTTCCTATTACCAGAATGCAATCCGACGCCTACATCACTGAAGAGAGCTGTGGGCGATGCAGCAGATCATGAGAACGAAGAGGAGCCTCAAGAAGTGCCTACGACGGCAGAACCGACAAAGATGCTGCGCCTGTTTTGCAACAAGGTAGAATGTAGCAATGGCAACCAACAACTGATGTGATGCATGGAGCAGGCTTGAGAATGCTTTTCTGGGACCAGATACGACCGTGAAACAGGCGAGCACCCCGCGGTTCTTTTTTTGATTGATTGTAGGGTTTAACGCGCCGACGCAACGCAGGCGATGAGGTGCGCCGTAGTGGAGGGCTCCGGATTAATTTTGACCACCTGGGGATCTTTAACGTGCGCCGAAATCTCGCACACACGGGCGTTTTTGCTTTTCGCCTCCATCAGAAAAGCGGCCACCACGGCCGGGAATCGAACCCGCGACCTCGTGCTCAGCAGTGCAACGCCTTAGCCACTGAGCCACCGCGGCGCGGTTCTTTTTTCCGCAATAATAAAAATTGGTTTTTCCTGCAGACATTTTTGCCTTTATTATGAAAGCACCCCTGTGCAGTGGAGCTTTTGCTACCAGCATCAGCTCTTAATTCAGCGAGCTGGCCACAAATTTTCAGCATTTCTCTTAGCTCGAAACTCTGCTTATCTCGAAATTTTCAGCGTATTTTACGACTTTGAGTTATCGAGGGTTTACTCTATTCCTAGAGGGGCAGCCATTGCACTGCTGCTCGAAAACCTCTGTGAGAGTAAGTGATCGTACACCTGTATTTTTTCTACAACTTCACGGGGCCACATTTAAACTGCTGAATTGAACACAGTCATAAATACACATTTGTTAGAAAGCCAAACTTGTATTCAAAGTTTCTTCTAAAGCTTAGCTTTTGAAACCTTGTCCCTCTTTCTACAATTTGTTTCAGCAATTATGAGCATGCCAATCTTTTTCCTTTTTTCACATTTCCTCAGTGTGACCCTTAATGTTGAAACAAGCAAAAGAAATGGCGCTATACGGGTAATTCAGAGCAGAGTTGGAATGCATGCACTCGCAAATGAACCTGGTGGCATAATGAACAACATGAGTGGAACAGCAAAGTGGTGGAAAGGTTGTGTTCACATTTGTGCGCTAGTGATGTTGACAAACTCTGTTAGCAAAGTTGACTGATTGATTGTAGGGTTTAACGCGCCGACACAAAGCAGCCGATGAGGCGCGCCGTAGTAGAGGGCTCCGAATTAATTTTGACCACCTGGGGATGTTTAACGTGCGCCGAAATCTCGTACACTCGGGTGTTTTTGCTTTTCGCCTCCATCAGAAAAGCGGCCGCCGTGGCCGGTAATCGAACCCGCGTCCTCGTGCTCAGCAGCGCAACGCCTTAGCCACTAAGCCACTGCAGCGGGTTGTTTGCAAGGTGCCTGCAATAACTAAAGATAAGGTGGAGAAGACATCCAGAGGGATGAAGAGAGGGAGAGGGAAGACAACGAAATAACCGTGGGTCCCGTAACAGAGAGGGGAGACCCTGCAGCACTTGTAGAGCTTACAGCAAAATGGTCCTTGGAATGCCTCAGGACTTTCAAGCTGCCACTACCCCTAAAAGACACCAACCAATTTTAATTCATACTGTTATGCAAATATTACACGCCAGGAATTACAACCATGCACCTGCATCAGCTATGAAGTTAAAAGAGGAGGAGAAACAGGTTGAATTCGGGCTGGACATCCACCATCTGCGAACCGATTTGAGATTTGTGTGTTACTGGCATACACCCTCTAACTATTGTAAAAAAAATTCTTTACGAAGGTTGAGGTTAAAGAGCTGAAGAATTAGAAACCCATCAGCCTACTCTCTGCTGTATACAAAGGTAATTAATCTCATAAGCGACACCCTAGGTTCCCAACAACGCAGAGAACAGACAGTAAAGTTTGGCGTCAGGTTAGTTGGTGGAACATCATTTGAAAAGGTCGCACGAGGCACCTTTCTCAGAGATGAACACAAAAGAATGCACACTTTGTCGTGTATGTGCCGTCTTCACGACAAAGTGCACGACACAAAAATAAATACACCATGTCGTCAAGACGGCGAAAACACGACAAAGCATGTGTTTTTTGTGCGCGTTTCTGTGAAAGGTCTCTAGCATGACCCTTTCAACAGAGGAAGAGCTAGGATTTAGGAAAGGCTATTCATTGATGAGTCACGTTCACTCTATTAACCACCCAGTAGAGAAACCTACAGAGTACAATCAACCCCTTTAAATGGCATTTATGGGTGATGAAAATGCCTCTAATTCAGTCAACAATGCCACAGTAATAAAACCATTGAGACCAAGGAGTACAGGAGACGTTTACAGAGCTCTTAGAGGACATATATGAAGGCTGTTCAGGCACAATTATCTTCTGCGAAAAGCTAAGAAAGCTCCTTATCAGGAAAGGCATCGGACACAAAGGCACCTTCTCAACAAAATTATTTACAGCGTGCCTCGAGGGTATTCAGGAAGCTCAAATGGGAGGACACAGACGGGCAAGTAAATAGGAAACACTATTGCCACTTAATATTTGTGGATAACGTTGCTTGTCCAATTAGTCAGAGGATGAGCAACAAAAGATGCTGCAGGAACTGTACTGCTGCTTAGTGATACGATTAAAGACAAATACCAGGAAATCAAAAGTAATGCCAAAAAGACATATGCAAAGACCCTCCTCCCTCCCCTTTTGCTTTGGTAACGAATTACAAGAAGAGGTCGATGAAACGATCTGACCCAAACCACGAGAATGAAATCAGGCATAGAATTGCTATGCGCTGAGGTTGCATTTTTTAATCACTCTCAAATAGTGAACAGAAGGCTACCTATGTCACTAAAAAGAAAGGCACACAATCAGTAAATACTCCTGATGATGACTTCAGTGGCAAAGACTTGGGGACTTACCAGACACCGCTATGGTGTACTAGGAGAGAGAGGTGTGTCATCCAGGGCTGATCCGGGAAGTCCATTTTTCGATGAAAATTTCTGCTGAGGAGCTCCTGCTGCCAGCAGCACCTCTGGCAGCCACTGCTTACCAGTTGGCTTCACGAGTTTTGCTTGCTAAATTCATCCTTATTTACAGCCTTAAAATAGCCTTATTTCTCCATTTTATGGCATAAAGTTTTATAAAGCTTCTTTTAAATAAATGTTCAGTTTGGTTTAAAGAAACTTTTAGGTGGCGCTGGCTGCAACAGTTCTCTGGGGAACACCGGCTCTCCGTACAATTCTTTTCATCGCAAAAAGGACCCGCGTTCCCTATTGGTCCGTCCCCCGCATGACACACCTCTATCTTCCAGTACAGGGGTTGGTAACCTGCGGTGTGGCAAAATTATGCGGCCCCCAGCACGTCGTCAGAACCCTCACTCTATCTGAAGGCTGACACGCCAGTTTTGACCTCAAATGGGTTCAACAGGAGATAAGGACAGAGAATCAATCACTTCCAGTTGGCATTGTCCCCTATCTTCCCACTTAGCCAGATTTGTCAATGCTTGTCAACTATTTTTGTGAGTTCGCTGATTTTTTTTTTCTCTTTGCCTCCAAGAAACAGAGTGGCCACTGAGAGACTGGACTAGAAGTAGTAGAAGACCAATAACTCGTTGGAGGGATAAGAATAAAAGTCGGGGGCAAGGAATGAATTCCGGCAGCCCAGGATGGGAGCAGCTGGAAATCAATAAGAGAGGCCTTCGTCCTGAGACAGGCCGATGACGATGATGATGAAGGAGATAGATATATATAGAATCAGTACACGTGCAGTGATTTTTGAATGAGAGAAGCATTTCTCGGGACATTTGTGGGAGTAGTTCTCTAAACATGGCACTTCGCATTCCACAAGCATTGACCGTCAACGTAGAAATACATTGTGCAACCCTCCAATAACTTCTATGCACTACGCAAACAATTTCTGAAGTTACAATTCTCAGGACTACTATAAATCAAAATTTTGTTCTCTCTAAAAAAGACACCACTGAACAGCAAGAGAAGCCGACATAAAAGCACATAGCTAAATAATTATTCCTTATAAAACACAAGGGTTTCAACTCTCTCACTTGGTGGTGTTTTCGTTTCAATTTAATTTGACCACCAAAGCACACATACCTGGCCTTGCAACAATGCGGCCGTTCCGCCAGTGCCGGGAAACGCAAAGTTGCGGGCGGTTGGGTACGTTGGCGTCTGGCCAAGCGGGCTCGTGAACTGGAACAGGACGAGAAGCAGCAAGAGGCTTTCGCAGGTTCCCAGTGGCCTCGTTATAGGGGCCATGACGACACACTACGACTCTGTTCAACTTGAAAGAACTGGCCTTTCGCACCTAACTCAGCTACATTCTAGCCATGAAAGACGTTTCTCTAACGAAAAAAAATGCAAGAACTATGGAGAAACTCTGAAATTTCTTGATATGGTGACCCAATATTGGCAGCAGTGATGCACTAGATGCCAGCACCGTGGACATAGTCATTATGGTGTTAACTGCACATTCGCAAACAAAACTAGAGGCCCCACTACAGTCTCCCAGTCATGCTCCTCGGCAGTGGCTTAGGTTTGACAGCCACCAACCGCACAAACAATTTCTGCTACATCTTGATTCATTGATTGATTGTAGGGTTATAGCGCCGACGCAATGCAAGTGATGAGGCGCGCCGTGGCGGAAGGCTCCAGATTGATTTCGACCACCTGGGGATCTTCAACGTGCACCGAAATCTCGTACACACAGACTTTTTCGCTTTTCGCCTCTATCAGAAAAGCGGCCGCCGCGGCCGGGAATCGAACCCACGACCTCTCTGTTACATCTTAGAGACCTCACCAGAAAATGGCTGAGGAGTCGCCACTGCTCTATCTATTTTCCTCGATACCTTGAAGTTTGCGATAAAAGTAATGTCACTGTCATCAGGAAAAAGCAGTGCGGTCTGTTTAAAGCACCAAACTTGTATTTTGTCTTCAGGGCCCCTTAAAAAGACGGACAAGCGCTTTCCAAACAAGGACGATTCGACTCCCTCCAGTGGCCCACCTGCTTGCTGGAGGACAGGCCCACAGGGCTGCCCCGCTTCTCCTGTTGCTGCGTCTGGCAGGCGTTCAGCTGCTTGTTCAGCCACTGGATCACTGCATGAGAGGGTGGGATAAATCGTGGGCCGAACAAACGCTAGCTCTTTTATTCTGCAGAAACAAACCACGCACTCTTTCGAAAACCGCTCAAAATGGAAACAGGGAGCAGGAGAAAAAAGAACCCGGAAAAACCGTCCCGAGGGAAAGCCAACTTGGGGGGGCACTTCTGCGGCATTTCGCATTCGATATATCGGTTTTCGATGGTATTTTTGTTCGATATAAACATAGTTTTTGCTACATTTTCTCATTGTAAATGCATCGTGTCCAGAAATAGTTCGATATAAAGGATAACTCGATGTAAGTGGGTTCAATACACTGGGGTTTGACTGTATACCTAACAAGTTTCAAGCATTCAAATTGAACAGGTGTTCAATGAGCTGAAAATATACCGATGCCATGAGGTACACTGTGATGGAGAGCTATGTTGATATCAGTTAGAACTGCTCAGGTATGTTCAATGAGAGCTAAAATCTTGTCCACACGAATGTTTTCGTATCTCGCCTACATCAGAAACACACCGCCCAGATCTTGGAATCAAATTCCTGGCTTCAATTGTAGCAGCAGCACGAAGTCTTAGACACCAAGCCATCGTTTGTATACTAAACAGCAGCATCTGAGTAACCACCTGCGTGCTATGACTGAAACGAATACCCCTACTGAGACTCATACCTATCACCTTTCCAGGGCCCTCTCACCGTTTTCGTTGGTCTTGACCTGCTTCTGAGATTCAGCCAGCTTCTGTTGTGCCTCCTCCACTTGCTGCTGCGCTCGTGCCAACTGCGTGAACAAGGCTTCGCTGTTGGAATTTATCGCACCAAACCTCTAGGTATTGGTTTGTTTGTTTTTTTCAAAACGACACTGAGGGCTACAAAGACGACGTACAACTTTGCTCCGTTTGAAAGAGTGCCTCGTTAAAATAGCACTCGCGCCAATTTTCCAGCAAACTTCAATAAAATAGAATGTGCAATAAGGAACTCCTTTAAGTATTGATCCTACTTCAAAACTTGCAGTTGGCACTGGGGTCCATGAAGACGACATGAATTCATTCGGTTCAAAAGACTGCCGAGACATGCAACATAAAATGAAATATTTTTGAAAATTTACACCTTGAACTAGTACTGGTTGAGATTCAAGCTAGAATTATTTCGCTGCAATAAGGTATCTGATAGATGGCTATACATTCTAAACATGAACAGGAAATCAACATATTTTGGAGGCAACTGGTACGCGTACCAAAGACACTGCCACATATCTGAGTGGCTCTTGTAACGGCACAACAGCACTTGAACTGAAGAGAGATGGCATTTCATGTTATGTTAGATGAAGTGGATTAAACACCACTCCCCCTGTGGTGTCAGCAAAATTTCTCACTGAACAAGATGGCAGTGAGCTGCCCAATCTCTTGAATAAAGCAAAGTAACGAGTTATTTTCACGGAACCTTTAACAATTGCCATTCATCTGAATGGGCTTCATCGGATTCTATTCAATAGGCTTATATCTGGGGCGGTATTTGTCTGTTTTGAAAACGTCCATTTTGCGTCCGTTTTATTGCAATGTACTTTCAGTTGTAGGCAGGGTTAAGGTCGACTTTTGTGCAACTGTTCTTGTGAACCCATTTTTAAAAAACTAAACCTATTTTAAACCATCTTTTATGTGTTTATTGTTCCGCCCGCAAACCAACAACAAGGCGACGAGAAATCGTCTGCTCCCAATTGTCTGCTCCGAGAGGCCACAGCTCATAGCTCTGCCGTGCTTGCTTGGCGTCACATCCGGGTATTCGCTTTTAGCCAATCAGGGCTTGCTCAAAACGGACACTTTTGAAACGGACACAAAACGGACAAAACACGAGAATACCGCCCCAGGAAAAACTATGACCGCTATACGCAGCAGCACAACACTGCCTTAAGGGGGGACGTGGCTTTCAAAATCAACTTTTTTATTTCTTTGTGGATTTTGATGAAAATTGGCACAGCAACTGGAAATGCTTCTGTGATAACACTATAAAAATTTCAAAGTAATATTTTGAAAACTTTTTTATGTATGAAATTTTCTTTTTGTTCCGCTTGTACCGAGCTTGAGCGGCTTATAAAACATGATAGAAAACTTGTTCGAAGTGCTTTGCATTCCCAAATGAATGGACGAGGTCGTGACAGTTTTAGAATTTTTTTTTTACAACACAATGTTTTTTAGTTTTCATTTTTTTAGAGGTTAATGTGCAACAGGCATGTCAACTGTGAATGATTATTTGAATAAAAAATCACAAAAAAACAAATCTGGAAAACCAAAAGTGTCACGACCTGAACAGTTCATCAAGGAATGTAATGCAAGAAACGGAATCAAAATAGACCCAGCGGTCATGAAGAAATCCCTGGTACAAGCGACACAGGTGGCAAAAAAAACTGTTTTGAGAAAACGGCTTCCGAAGTTGCAACATGGGTTTCACATATCAGAAGTCGTCACGGTTGTAGCCTTTCATGTCCTTTTGAACATGGGGCTTCTGGAAGGCCTTGCCTTGAAATTGGAGTGCCTTTTACAGCCTTTCTCTTTCCAGAAAACATCATTTTCAGCTCCTCCGTGAAGAGTACATACCCCCCTTTGCAAACCAAACGGAGGGGGGATGGGTTTAAATGGGCTTTCAATGCAAAGTAGGTTAGTTGGTTGGCTGTATAGCACTGGACAACCTCCTTTTGCAGTGTTGTCACCATGGCAACAAGTTAAGCATTTTTTTTTACTTAAATTTGAACATTTTTGGCTTTTTTTATGTTTTATCTTGCCTGGCACAGCAACTTAGTACTCATGTGCAGGTGTTCATTGCCAAAAGTTTGCATACCATAAAGATGAAAATGAGCTACTTTGAAGCTTGGTAGAGTATTCTGCATAACTCCCAACTTCAATGCAAGAGCATATTTTTTTACTACTTTTGACATTCAAGGCATCCAATATTTCTCGCAGCACAGCCAGTATGCCCTGAGCAATGGTATCAATAATTTCCCTAAAAAAATCACTGTTAAATGCTGCCACAGTAACGTACTTTTTTAACGCAGAGAGCATATTTTTATTCCTATATTACTAACTCAAACCTGTTTGCATGAAAATTACATTACAAGTGCACGGGAAACGTTGCGCAAGAAAGGCGATATGGCTCGCGCGCATCGCAGCGCACGCTTACCGCGACATATCGAACTTTGATTATACCTGATATGGCTGGTCAGGTCGCTTTTAAGATTAAATCTAACGTCGCAGGCATTAATTACAACTACTGGCGTTCAATCGTAACCGGTTGCCCAGTCATGTGATGCTCCAATGCGCGTCGGCTATGCCGTGCGCGCCGCAGCGTTTGACGCGTCGACCGTTTCTTTCTCAAGGCTAGCGAGCCCACAGTCAAAACACAGCAATAACTAAGCGTGTAAACATCGCAAATCCGACTAAAAGTTCACTTCACGAACCGCTATCGCAAGCGCGCACACCGCGTCACCCTCCGGGGTCTGGCGACGGTAGAGTCACGCGCACCACGAAGCGTTCGATGACCTCCGCCTTTCGAGCCACACAACTTCCCGTAATCCGGCTCGTTATCTCTGGCATTCCCATCGCGATAACGTCCGTGTTGAATACCACAGATTGAACAGAAACTCGGCCGAGCGCAGCGGCGAAAATGAACTCAATCCGCTCGCTACGCAGCTCCGGCGGCCGCCATCTTGCGTTGCGCCCGCAACATCCAATCAGGAGGGTCGTTGATCTGTGCCCCGACCGGGGACCAATAGCGCTTCAGCATCTATTCCTAGCTTCGTTTGTGCGTCGTTTCTTTTCTGCCGTTTGTGCGTTTGTGAATGAACGAAGATAAAAGAGACGAGCAGAAGCGGAAAGACGATCGCTCGGCCGATCTAACCATATCAAAATGGCCGCGCCCAGTGGCACCGTTGCGGAGATAGAGCGCTCCGAAAATTGCCGTTTTTTCGCCCTTTTGCGCTGATAGTTTGTCACCGCGCCTGACAAAAGTATTTTTTTATGCCACTTTGCGACGCTTTTCAGCGTAAAAACTTTGCAGACGCACAGAATAGGAAACATAGAAGCCGAATATGTGGGTTTCAAAAAAACGATGTTTTGGTCATTTTTCCGAAGTTGAAAGCCGCGTCCCCCCTTAATTAAACCAAGACAACTGTCACTCATGCATCCCCTGTTAGCATAAAAACACCCCAAACCCCAACGTTTATTCTGTGTTACTTGCATTTTCCATGTGGTCAATTATAAAAAGTTACTTTTTTTTCTTCCTTCCCTTCTTTTTCCAACTTCCGTTACGCCCAGTACCAGCAAGTTGTTTTTAAGCCGGCTGTACCTAGGCAGAACCGTCATTTCTTTACTGCAACAGCCAAAGCAAAATCGTGACACAAACCCGAAAGTGTGCAAATGCCTTCTTTAAACATTTGGTGAACATTCGGTGAGAAGCAACATTCGGTGAGAAGCAAACTGCACACTACTTTCAACTTCCCCTTCGCAGCAATCCCACATCTGTTCCCCTTTACCATCTGCTAAACTCCTGTCCAACTCAACACAAGGCTGATAAACTGAGAGGAGAGGGTTCCTGAGGAATGGATGAAGTTGCCTCACCTCATCACCCTTCTTCTTGTTGGCAAGCTCGAGGTCATCAATCTTTCGCACCAGGCTCTGCACTTGCTGCTCTTTCTCGGTCAGCACGTCCTCCTGCTTCGTGATCACCTCCGACCTGCATGACGGCAAGACGACGGCGACCATTGAAACTTTTGCTAACTTGGCCGATTAACTGCCGCGACCTCATCTGAAGTCCATCTATGCGTACACGCTTCTCCCTACAATCCCCATCTATCATTCACCTTTTGTTATTAGCAGCAAACAGAACACAGCGACAACCAGGCAATCAGTAAAATTCTGTTGGGGGGGGGAACAGAGGGGGGTGCATGCTGAAGATAAACCTTGGCTATGAGGAGGGCTCCGGATTAATTTTGACCACCTGGGCATCTTTAAAGCGGCCATGCAGACAAAACTAAATTTTGGTTCATTTGAAAGATTGCCTCTGAAACCACTTTTAACGTATATTTTGCTCAAATAAGCTAAATAATTAGGAAAAAAGGGAATGGCCATGCAACCCACTAGCTCATCTCCCGAACAGAACCTATGATGTCATACCGTAATTACACGATTGTAGGTCAACCCTTTTTTTTTTTCAAGTTTGACAATCCAATGTTGGGGGATCCGACTTAGAATCGAAATCGATCGAACTTGGTGCCGCTTGTAACGGCAAGAGAAATGAGAAATCAGGGATGCTACGAGCTTTGGAAAGCATAACACCCTCGTTTCTATGGTTACGGTTGAAGCGTAGCATTCACCATTCCATACATTCCGGCGTCAATAAAGGTGATGCCGACTTTGAAAGTTGGCGTTCCCGATCTGTGCCCTTTGTCCACCGTACCTAGAGCGGCTAACCTTTTACCAGCGCTTTCGGAAGTGTACTGAACAACGTGATATGATTGTGCCTACATCAGTGCCGTGCATTGATTCAAGGGATTCGGTAATACCCGCCGCGGTGGCTCAGTGGCTAAGGTGTTGCGCTGCTGAGCACGAGGTCGCGGGTTCGATTCCCGGCCGCGGCGGCCGCTTTTCTGATGGAGGCGAAAAGCAAAAACGCCCGTGTGTATGAGATTTCGGCGCACGTTAAAGATCCCCAGGTGGTCGAAATTAATCCGGAGCCCTCCACTACGGTGTGCCTCATCGCCTGCGTTGTGTCAGCGCGTTAAACCCTACAATCAATCAATCAAGGGATTCGGTAATACTCACGTTGTTTATTAGAGATGAACAAAACGCTTCTTGAATGCGAGTGACGTACTCGCGAATCAAAGGAATCGTGAGCGGCCAATTCTATCAGCCGCCATCTTGTTTGTTTTGATATCGCGTGGCAGTTGGCCGCTGCCGGTAGCTTCGATGGTTGTCATCTCACAGCGAATGTGTCCTCATGATTGGAAACAAAGTTTTCCGCTCAACCCACAGCGCATGGTTATTCCGCGTGCTTATATAAAAGCTGTTCTCTTTTAACCTCTACTGTGCGCACCACAAGTGTACCGTTCTTGTGGGGGCGTCGACCATTGATGGAAGAGCCGCCGTATGGGGGGTATTGGTAGTTCCCAAAAAAGCTTCTCTTTGTGATGTGATTTACTAGGCAGCCGCGTTGCTGCGTGCTTGTGTCACTTCTGTGTTGAGCTGAATCATCCCGTCTGTCATGAGTGCCCTGGGCCCAGAGAACTCTCTCAGCACTCATTCACAGCAGTGTTCACAAGGGCTGCTTTCTGCGCTCGCCTTTTCTTATTCTTCTTTTTTTTGAGAAAGAGAGAGAGATGCAATTTTGGGGGGGTTGGCCTACATTTGAGTCGACTTACAATCGTGTAAATACGGTACGTGCCAGCTCTGCGATTGGCTGAGGCTGGCAAAAGCAAACACAAATTAGGTAGGGCATGTAAGCTTGCCGAATGAGCTATTTGTGCTTATATTTAGGGCCCATTCTTTTTATAGCAGCAAGAATGGTGGGGGTAAACACTGGAAGTTACGCAAGTACAGGTAAACATACAAGCACTGATGCGTACTGCTGTTGGTACTGCGCGCCCTATGCTTGTTTTAGATGCACAGCACTGCGGCGCTTTGGGGTTTTCTGATGACAATGGCCGATTGGCGTAAGTGATGATGTCTTACGTGACCATATTTATCCAGCGAACACCACGTTCCACGAAACGAATATTTTCTACAGTAACAAAAACAAGCCAGGTACAAATACGTTCAAAAACAAAGCAAAGGCAGAAAAAGGCCCGCCATGGTATGGTGGCGCCATCTAGGTTAACTAACGGTAAACAAGGCTCCGCAGCAGCATGAAGACCTGTTCTTGTGATGTCATTGCAGACGTCATGAAAACACGATTGGTGGGAGAATCAAAATTTTAACTTAAATTGATTAATTTTGCAGTGAATAAAGCATCGTTTGCTTCCGGACAAGCGCTGGGGGCACTATAAAACAACGAAATCTTTCGAATAAGATAAGCTTGTATTTTGTCTGCATGGCCCCTTTAATGTGCGCTGAAACCTCAACACACGAGCGTTCTTGTTTTTCGCTTCTTTCAGAAAAGCAGCCACCATGGCCGGGATCAAGCCTGCATCCTTGGACTCTGGAGCACGAAGCCTTAGCCACTGAGCCATTACAGCAGGTAGCCAGGCAATGCTACAGAGATGGGCTCAACAAAAATAGAAAAGAGTTGGCCTTACACGAGAGCCTATTTGTGCTCGAACCTGTCTGCTCGATGAGCGACTTCCACCTCATGATCTTCTCCTGTTCTAAATTACGCATGGCAATGATGCCATAAGCTTTAAAAGCAAACTTTCCTTCACTTGCAGGCTCTGAAAAGAAAAGAGGTTACCTACAATTTCAGTCCCAAAGCAGTAATGTATGGCTGAAATCTGTTGCAAAGTCATTCTTTGCGAGTTAAAGAACATTCGTGAAACACACAACAGTAGCTCTTCCCGGAAAATCACAGTGAATCTCTCGTAAACAGCAGAAAATGGCTCAATTTTCAAGGAAGAAAATACGAACGTGACCACTTGTTCTTCACCCTACATGCCACTGAACCAGAACGTTGTACAGATCAACATTACATCACGAAAAGCAAGCGCAAATGTGCAATGTGCTTGAACAGGAGTTTGTCGAAATCGAGCACATCGACACTGGATGCTGCGATTTAACGGTGGAAGGCTGAAACGGGCCATAAAAACAAAATACAACTTCGCTGAGTTTGAAAGAAGTAGTCTTTGGTAGCTCACTTGTCGCCATTCCACCCACGAGAGACGTTTTTGCAACAAACAAAAAAACCGTGAAAATAATTGAAACACTTTCAAACAGGGATGGAACACAGGCAGGAGTGAAATAGTATGGGCCAGCACTACGAGCACAGTTATCACTGTGTCAACTGCATGTCAGCATTCAAGTGATCTGATCAAACAAAACTAGAAGCCCCACCACAATCACCTAGTGATGTTTCGTGGCGGCCGCTTATGTCAGCGGCCGCCAGTCTCACAAGCACTAGTCTTTGATGTCATACAGAAATCGCTGGAAAGTTGCCACAGCTTTTGATGTTTTCCCTAATACAGTGGAATCTCGGTCATACGAATCTCAAGGGGCGGCAAAAATATTCGTATCACCCGAAAATTCGTATCATCAGAAAATGAAAAAAAAAAATGGAATAGTTCCGCGCATATGACAGGCGGCGGCAACATGGCGTCGGCTCATGCCGTGAAGAGGTGCAAGTAGCTTCAGTGACCGCTTGTAACCTATTGTTAAAACGCTGCTCAAGGTGTAAACTAAATTGCTCATGTGGGAAAGGAGCTCACAGTGTGTGAGAAAACTGCGGTATAAAATGCCATCCGCGCCAAACATCCGCGGAGGTGGCCCAGCCAGCTTCCTCCATGTGCGAGCGCTTCGAAATTGCCGCCATGAGGCACACGTCCCCCCATTGGCGCAAGTCGTGAGGCTCCTGTGAGGCTCCTCCCACTGCCGTTCGCGGCAACGATGCAGAGGCTGGCACCGGGGTGCCTACCCGAATCGTCAACTCGGTAGTCAAAAGAAAGCGTGCTCATCGTCGACGCGACGTGCGCACACGAACTGCATGCGATTCGTGCGCGTCGGCGTTGCGCGCGCGTTATTTTCACGCCCGCGTTGACGATTTCGCCCCCGCTACAGATTCTACCTCGCTCGGAAAATGACGCCCGATGCCGCCATGTTGCCACGGGCAATGCCGCCGCTTGCCGCGCCGGGGGCAGCATGCGGGTGGTATTCGCGGCGGCACGTTTTCGTGAGCAGAAAACGTTCCATGCGGTTCACACTTCAACATAATCGATGCGAAAGTGGCGCAGGCAACACGGCAAGGCGACAACGGGGTAACAGAGCGCGGGGCATAGACCTCAGAAGCGAGGAATGCGGAGAAGGCAAAATGGCGAAGGCATTCACCGTCGGAAATGAGGGAACGTCTGATTGCCGTGGTTTATTCAATAAATGTAATACAAAATAAGGAAGCTGGAGGCACCCGAGCTGCAGCCAGCGGAAACGAAAGATACAGAGAGGAGAGATTGTAGCGGGAGATAAAAGGGAGGGAGAAAGACCAGGCGTCGAGAGGGCGAACCAACGCTCCCGCCTCCCGTCCACGCCGCAGTCGTCTGCTCGCGGCTGGCGTGTTCGTATCACCCGCACCGGAGTGGTAAATGCGTACGGATCATCCGAATTTTTTTACATTGCATACAATGCATTTTCGCCGGGGAATTTTGAAAATTCGTATCACAGCGAAATTCGTATCAACCGAATTCGTATCACCGAGATTCCACTGTACTGCCATGGTTTGTTCAAAGTTTGCAATGAATTTGGTCTTACTGTAATTGGGAGAAAGCAGCCTTTTTAACAAACCAAACTCGTGTTTTGTCTTCATGGCTCCTTGAAACAGGAATACCTTGGAGGAAAACTCGCCTCCCTTCCCCCCCTCCCCAATCCACACAACGCACACCACCACAGAGAGCGGTGCACCATAGCGCAAATGGGGGAAGCAACTGGCCTGTGCCGCAGCTTGGAGTGGTACGTCCTGAGCTCCCCCTGGAGGCGCCTGATGATCTCGTTGCCCTTGAGGACGTCCTCGGAGAGCGTCTTGACGGCCGCCTCCCTCCTCGACAGCTGCGCCTGCCGCTGCTCCACCAGAGACTCCGCCTGGCGCTGCACACGTTGTTGAAGAAGGGATAAGTTGCAGCTTTGGATACACGACAGCAATGTCGCCCATACGACGAACACGCACCCAATCGAGAGGTCTGTCCTCTGACCAATAACATAGCATTTTCCTACTATCTCCCCTACAGCGAGTTATCAGCTACCCGTAACTCGACGGGAGATAAAATGAGGAAAGATGCAGGGAGATAAGGGTTACCTGCAACCTTTCTCTCGCCTTCTTAGTTTCCTTGTTAGATTGGAAGCCACCTCCTGTTACGAGTCGACCGTGGTGTATGTGTTGATCCGACAGCGCACAACGAGACTCGTTATCAGGCTCTTCTGCACAGCGTCAAGCTATTGTGAAGACCACTTATAGGACAGAACTGTGTAAGTCGTACACATTGTGACACTCCTGCAACATCGAGAATGAGGCACAGCCAGAATTCTCTTGCACAAGCACGGGCTTGCCGTGGCGGCTGTTCGCAAGTCATTGTGTTTCTGCTTGACCGTGTTTTCTGCTTCGAATGTGCTAAGGCTCACTTTGACCGTTTCATTGGAGACTATAAATAGGCCCTCTTTCTGACGAGGGGGCAGTGCATCCTGGGGCACTGAGAGGAACGTTTCTCTGCCTGTTCGAATTGTCATGTTGTAAGCATGCCAGTGTAATGCTACCCATACCATCGCTGTTCCCTACTCGCCATGCATTAAAACAAGTTAAGCGTGGCTTTGGTTTTTCATCGTCAGAACGGAGGAAACTCCCCTGCTAGTCGCTCACCAACCACGCTACCTCAACATGATGGAGGGTCAAACTGGTACGCCTTCATTCTTCTAGCTCTCCCACGCACTCTCCTACATCCCAATCGCCCGTCATTTGACAGAAGGTGAGGGAGAAAATACAAGAGAGAGCTCGAGGTGCACCCTTGGCATACTCCTTCGTCTGTTTGCTCCCGCATTACTGACCCCTCCACCTTCCCAAACAATCGATTAAAATGAGAAATGCCGCCTATTCTGCAATACGAACCAAACCTCGAAACACTGAACTGTACTTTCGTCAAACTTTGGCTTTCATTTTTTCACATCATCATCTGCACATTCTTTCACGTTGACATCCTGATACCCTAAAGATTATTGCATCATCTCAACTGACCTCTTACAACAAACTCTGTCAGTCAATGCTCAAAATGATGCTGAGCCAGCAAAAAAAAAAAAAAAAAAAAACATAACTCAAGACATGACTTCTCTAAATTTCTATTTTTGATTACGAGAACACATATGAATTTAAAACTGGCTTCAACTACTGATTAGTCTCGTAGTCCACTTAGAAACTACATACTGAAGGGCAACGCCACCACTAGAAGGTCTGTTCCTAGCATGAATTTGTAAAAGGCAGCAAGTAGCTAACAAAATGCATCCAGTCAAGATGACGGTCATTTAATGCATATATATAATCTGTCTCTATATATACACGGTGTTATGTTGATAAATGAGCATGTGTAAAAATTTTTCCGGCATGAACCACTCCTTCGTTCGCGCGCAAACTTTACACGAAGGTTGAATTTCTTTCTTTGTTTTGTTTAATCCCGAGAACAAAAATGGCACTTGCCTGCTTATTTAAGGGGACGTGCTCCTCCAAACAACTTTTTTTTTAATAATGAAGTTAGGAGGCTGAAATTTTCACAGCTTATAGAGATTGAGCTCCTCTGGTCATATATGTAATCAGATTTTGAATAGGTGCTCCGGATAAAATGTTACGCAGCATGACTTTCAGAAAAATGGCTTTTTTGTGCACACTTTTTTTTATAGTAAAAATTTTTTCTGAAACTTTTAAAATAGCCTAGGTGGTTCCTTATGAACTGCAGAGTGCACAAATCTACCTGAAAAAGCCTCATTATCATTTTCCTCATCACGAAAAAAAAATTACTGGTAGTGTGCCTTTTTTTGTTCTGTATATTTTTGTTTTATGACCGTCAGAAATATCTAAGGACACAAATTGCATAATGAACAAGATTTGTGCACTCTACGTGTTATAATGAACATCTGTGCAAAATTTCATCCTGATACGACAACTTTAAGTGGGAAAATAAGTGTGCACAAACTCAGAAAACGGACAAAAACAACAAGCTGAGAAAAACGCAATTGAAAGTTTATTTCTTTGGCAGACTCAGAAATTCTTGCTCGAACAACATGAAATTTGGTGGGGATACAGTCTGAAATGTCCACATTGAGGTACTAAAACTAGAATGCTCCTGCTGCATAAGTTGCACCCTCACGGTTTTTGCTGGGGTAGTCCTTGGTATGGGATTGTTTCACCAGGCTGCGGCAATGGGGCTAGCCTTAGCAGTCAGATTTGCACACATCTGCCTGATCCTCCGCTGGTCACTTGCATTGCTTAGTCTGACCAGTTCTTCTGAAGGGAAGATCTGACCAGTTCTTCTGAAGGGAAGATTCCCAGTTCTTGGAGAACTTGCTCAAAACTAGTGTGGCCTCTGTTGAACCACAACCCTGCGAGGGCAGTGGCAGTCTCCACTACAGTGAACTGCAGGTTGTACGATAGCGTCCTGTGCCAGATGCGCAGTGCTGCTTCCGTCTCCATGGCATGGGATGAGCAGTCAACATTTTTTTCACACACAAGAGGCACGAAAGGCTTGCCACACTTCCTCCTCTTGCTCATCAAGCTTTTGGTGGCGGCTACAAGTACAGGTAGTTTGACAGCACCTCAAAATCCAGGCAGAGACCAGTGTCAAGAGAAATGGCAGTGCCAACACTGTTGTGGCTCGTGTCTTTGCTTCTGCCAAGTACCATCAAAAATCACACTGAGGTCAGTCTGACCAGCTTGCAACGCAGTTACTTGCCTTGCTTCAGCAAGGTTGTCTGAGACGCCTTTTGTGGCCGCAACATGAACTTTCTTGGCAGTGTTGTAGAACGTCTTTTGATGCTGTGGTTTTGGTAGACCAAGAATGGCACAAAACCTGCACAGCTGATCGTGTCCGATGCCAACCGCGCGTGCAGCGAGTACCGCTTTCACATTGACGGCGAAACTGCAGAGTTCCGGTTCGCGGCCTCCGCGACCGACGGCGGCAGCGCGCTGCGACGAGTAAACAGAAGAAATCACTCCCGCAGGGCACTTCTCGTTTTTGCACTTCAGTTCCAGTACCGATGCGAGGCCCTTCCGCTTGTTCGCAACCTCAACTACGACGAGTTCGCACTTCCCGCACGTCGCGCACACGGCGGCACTCAAGGTCAGTCAGAGCGCCGACTCCACAGATAACTGCACCGCTCCCGTGGCTGGCTGTCTCCTCACCTTGGAAGGCTGCCGACTTCTTCTCCGATGCGCTTATAAAGCCGATATCTTCGCTGATAAAATCAGCCCCGCCTGGTAGAGCCGCGCTTGCAACGCTTGAAGGCCCGGCGCCGTTAGGCCTCACGGTGCCGGTCGTGCCGGCATTGGCCGTGGTCGTCACAATGCTGCGCCGCTTGCGCTTTCCTTTGTACCGGCATGAAGTACGCTGCTTCCGGCGACAAAAGTCACGCTTCTCCTCACCGTTCACGATTAAAAACACACGATAAGGAAATAGAAAAGATAGCGCGAAGTAGCGAACGGAACGATGCGGGCGATGGCGGCTCACAAGCGGCAAGAGCCAATGGCGGTCCCGCTTTCGCGTCACGTGATTTAAATGCCCAGTGGGAGCTCGCAAAACAAGCGGGAAGAAACATTTTTTTTTATTTTTTTTACGCGGAGATACGAAGCTGGCGAGCGGCTCAATCGAGAGAAGAAGGCTTGATCTACCTCTCTCAAGTGACCAAAATGGCGGCGAGCCACGCTGCCGTGCGGAATAAATTCTCAAACCTGGCCGAAATTTGGCTTGATTGCGCGATTTCTTGGGTCACCGCGAGTCATTCAGACACATTTTTCACTAAGTTCTCGTTCGTATTTCGTTTTCATTTTTTTACCCATGAAAGAAGGGTAGTCAAAGATGCTAATGCAAGGGAAAACAAAAAATCGGTATATTTCGAAAAAATCGCGTTTTTTCGACCCGCGTGTCCCCTTAAAAAGTTAACAGAAATGATTTTTGCCTATGCAAAACCTGGGCAAAATCGATCTTTGTTTTTACCTTTTTCTGCTCGCAGATGTCAAGCAGCCCTTTGGTCTCAGCCAGAAGTCGAGACTTCTGCAAGACCTCTGCCTCCAGTTCGGAGACCCGCGACCTGAGAGCAGTGACGTCCTTTTCGTTGACCTGCTTGTCGGCCTGGACCGAGTCTTTTTCCCTGCAACGATGAAGCACTGTAGCTGGCAAACAACACCAAAAAGCATACATTTGTGCAAAAATAAAGAAAAAGAAACAAAGAAAGATGGTAAACCGTGGCACGTTGAACAACAAACTTGCAGATTAACGCTGAATCTGGCCTGGGGTTATGTTGCAAAGTTCAGCAGATCTATTAACTGCTCTAGGTTTAGGAAAGCTAGTGCTAAGTTGTATGCACTTTTTTTTTTGCGGTTTTCCAGAGTACCTGTCACTGGACTTGCAAGCAACTACAAAAACTATGTTTACAGATGCCTAGACACTTTTTGAATTATATGCAGTTTTTTTTTTTTTTTAGTTCTAGCCGAACGACTGCAAGATCTCATGCAAGGTCAATTTTAAACTCTCCACCAGTAAAGCTAGTAGAAAACACACTGCCTGGCCTCTTTGTTGCCCTCTTCCACTGTCATGCCATAACAAAATTTGGCCATAAAACCGAGCCCTGCAGTGATACAAAAAGTCACATTAGTGCAGAAAGGCATGCAAAAAAATAAATAAGCAGTCATAAACAAGGCCCACATAGTAATATACACCGGGTGCTTCGTACTTTGAGAGGACTTCCGCAGTCCGCTGGCACTGGCCCACGGCGGCTTCCAATGTGGTGACTTTCAGAGAAAGGTCTCTCGCAGACTGCTCAGATTTGGACAGCTTCTCCTGAAGATCCTGAACAGCAAAGAGAGACGCCACAACGTCCTTCACCATGAACAAAAAAGAAACCAATTTTCAAATTTCAGCGCTTGCTTTCCGCACAATCCACCACAGTGTTGAGGCCAAAAAACTTTCCTTGCCTCTAGGGCCATACTATGGGAGGCACAAAAGTGCAGTAATGCACATATTTTACAGCCAATGAGAAGAAAGCTTGGTTGACCCAGTCAAATAACAAAAAACAAAAAAATAATTGGGTTCAAATGGTTTATTCAATGGGTCTAATTGGATTCTGTCTTATCCAACTGGTATTGATGGAAACCAATTGCTCACATTTGAAATTCTTCACTCCTATTGCGCCGTACAATTGAAAATCACATTTACAATTGTGCCTATCAATCACATTTACAATTGTGGCTACAACTGGAAATAGACTTTCCAACTGCAGGTACAAGTGGAAGTTTCACTGCCACTTGGAGCTGTATTTGGGAGTTTCATTTCCACTTGTAGGCCAAAATGGAAATTATTTAGTGCTGTCCTCGTTAGGAAAACAATTGAATTAAAATTAAATTTGATTTCTACCTCAAGTGCATGCCTCTTATGTGTGAAACATGTTCCATGCAAATTCATCCTATTCACAATGTCCACTACTTGGCTAGCATGCTGCAGAAATTTCAGATGGAACCCGTGTGCTGGCACTGATGTAATGCACTCACTGAAAATTCATAACTGCAACTGCTGGTGGGTGGCCGCAACAGATAAGAACACCCAGCGCGTATCATCCTGTGCTCGCAGCGGATGGAGACTTAGTACAAACAGGCTTAAGGCAAAAGCAATTAATTCCGATAAGACCTTAGCATTCTCGTTGTCGCCATCGTTACATCAGAACACAAAGCACTTAAATTCCTATTCTTAGTTCAGGTTTATTCGCAAGTGGCTATTCCTAAATTCTGGCCTCAGTACATGCTTTCAAGACATTCCCCACATCGTCGCCATAATGACTGTTTTGTGCGCCTATTGTCATACTTCGATTATCAGGAAATGTCGAAACTGCCTGACTTAAAGATTTTAAAAAAGTTACATGCATTTTAAATATGTTTTAATACGTTCAACAATTTTTTAAGGTTAATACGTAAACGCATTTACAAATTCCGACGAACACTTTTAATATGCATGAGCCTGGATTACTTGGGCAGAGGTTTTGTATAAAACAAAACATACAAAATGGCACCAAGAATTTGGACCGCGAGTGGTTGTATGGTCGCTCATTTTTTAAGTGGGTGCCCTCTGCTATATTTTGTGTGTGTATGCGAATTTGATGAGCCCCACAATTCGCTATCAGTTTTAAAGCAAGTGCATCATTTGTGGAGCTCCAGAACGTGAAGGCTTCTACGACGGCGCTTCATATCTTCACACAAGGTCAGGAGACAAACATGGGGATTTGGCTTGGAGTTTCACGCCCGTAGGTGCCTTTTTATTCGCCTAGGGACTTTCGCAGTTGTCCTGTAAAACATTTACATACTAAAAGGTGCAGACAAGGTCAACGAGCTGCGCTTCCATTTGTTGGAAAGGCGACTCGGTGCCGCTCAAGTGTGAACCGAGTTTATAAATGGGCATATATTAATGTGCGGGGACTATTGTTATCTTGTTTTTTTTCTTTAAGTCTTGTATGTATGGCTAATTCAGTGTTTAATGGCTGTGCGAGTTTTGAAACTATGTCATTACTTTGCAGGTATCACCACTCTGACTCGAAAAATATGCTGGAAACGTGAGCTAGCCAGTTGGACATCGCTTTGTGCAATAATGCAGATCAACCAGAATTCATGGCTTTGTGGTTTTTTCAAGGTTAATTCATTGCGCAGTTGTACAGTGACCAAATGCGTGCAATAGGCCAATCATGTTTGCATCCAATTAAAGCTCGGGTGCCAATAGCTTTCAGTGGTTCCACAAACCAACTGACCCGAATTGTTTTATTTTGTTTTTTTAATTGGGTACCAAAACATAACTGGAAATTTTAAGTGTTATTAATAGGAAATCTCCCCATTTTTTTTGTTTGACTGTGGACTGCTACAAATCGTTTACCATGTAAGTGAAGGTAGGGTGCCATTCAGGCTTCTGCACAGACAGTAGCATCTGGAGCAAGCCAGATTTTGCTGAAAAATACTTGAAGCACAGGACACGTTGAACCCAAACCGAATGGGCTTGCATACAGTAAATAGTGTTTTGGAGATGATTTTTATTTTTAACGTCTTAGGCCTGATAGCCATTCCCTAGATTCTACACCGATCCTCTGCTTGAACACGCGCAGGTCTACAGCCACTGCTCTAATGTTGGGGTCATTGACCACCATTACCATCATCATTAACAACCTCCTTCTACACTTTAAGAAGTTTCCATCAGCCGGTTTCATCACAACACTTTAGATTGGCCAACGAATACAACAGAGTGTGCAAACTAGGTGTATGGTGAGACCCAGCATCTGCTTTCACTCAAAAATGGGATCTGCGCTGGAATAGAGCGCAGAGCAAAATGTCACCACACTGCGTTGTCCCTTCACAGATATCAATTTCGAGTCGAATCATTTTCTGGGCCTCGTAATTCGGCAACTTAGCACACTTGGTCCCCCTGATTGGCCCTTCTACAGTGCTGTGGTGAAGCAAACTTTTGCGATAGAGAACTTGATGATGGGCACCTCACAGCATGTGCACGTGCACTAGCAACACATCGAAACACCAGCAGGGATTCTTTCATTGCCCTGCTGAATTTCCCTGATTGCATAGTGGTGGCACACTGCTGAGTGGCTGATGGGACAGAAATTTTGACCCTGTCAGGTTGTTCTTCTTTTCAAACAGCAATTAACCGCCCGCGTTGGTCTAATGTGTCGCACTTTTGTGACAGCCTCCAACAACTTCTTGTAGCTGACAACAAAGAGTTTCAAGCTCACAGGAGTGTATTCCCAAGATCTCCCTACATATTACCCATCAAAAGCTTCTAGCAAAAAAGAAGGATTTGTTTAAAGGAGTACTGACACAAAATTTTCGTGTTACGTTTTTTTCGCTGCTATGCATGCCTACCAGCCCACTAATCATAGAATGACAGATTATACGGTCGAGCGCAGCGTAAACATTCATTTACGGCGTCGTTTATTCGTGCCAGTTTCGGTTTCGACTGAAAAACGCCGAGCGGCCGCCATAACAGGATGTATCACATGACGTCACCATTCTTGCCGCATCGCTGCCTCTCTGGAAGCGCGCGCAAGCGAGCGCACGCGCGCGTCCAGACCGGCCGAGGTCTTCGCCGTCTCCACAGGCCCGGGCAGCATGACGTCAGTCCCAAAACCATGACGTGTACACACGCCCGAGCAGCGCGCGCCAACCACAGCCAGCGCGTCGGCTTTGTCACGGGAGCCCCAACGTCGGCAGTTTGGGGCAAGTAGCACATGATGTCATGTCGGCCCGCTCTGGGCTTTCTCGTGCGGGCGAAGATTACAATGGATTTTAAATATGTTTCGCTGAACTGTTGCTGTTAAAACTTGCAATGAGATATCTCCTGATAAAAAGGAAGCGTTTTACATAGTTATCACAGCTTTGAAATTTCGTGTCTGTACTCCTTTAACAAAACTTGTTACTGAGCGAGTTGGTACACACTTAAAGAAAGAAGAAAACGTGGTGCAAACTAGATGCAGACGAACGAGAGAAGATAAGACAGATACACGCGCCAAAGCTCGCAGGAGTGTGAGCTTTATCTGACCTGTACCTGTCGTATCTCTCGTGCGTCCAGGTCTAGTTTGCGCCGCGTTCTAATGTAGCAAAAAAAGAGAAAAAGAAGCTGCAGTTTGCAAACATAGTCAAACTATGACTGTGTCAGCAGGCCTTTCCTCTTGAAGGGAAGGTACCGATCAGGCTAGCTCATAAACAGAGGTGGTGGAAAGCGAGCCAAGAGCCGTCGCGTGCCCACCTTGTTGAGCGCCTCGAGAAGGGAGACCTGTGCCTCCAACGTCTGGACTTGCTTCCGGAGTCGCTGCTCCGTCTCTCTGTGCTCCAGGTCTGTGCGGAACTGCTGCTCCGAGCTGGCCTGGGTTTGTGCGAAGAAGGACAGGTCAGCACAAGATGACACAACAGGACCGGAACAGAGAGCAGATCTATCAGCATGAAGCCTTCAAAGCACTGACACCTTCCAAAGTCTTTCACTTGAGCGCCTTTACTCGTTTCTTTACTTTCTACTTTGTCTTTGGAACTAATCTTTTTTACAGAAGGTCAAACACTGCACGCAATACCTCGGAGTGTACGGCACAGAATTCCATAATTTCTGCCGCATATAAAAGCGTATAAATTGGCCAGTGCAATAAAACCATAGCGCCCTAACATTAATTTCTAAAACAGACAATACTGTGTAGTTTAGTTTCTAACCTGATTCATCCTTGATTCGTTTAACCTGAGTGACCTTGAAGTTTTTTTTTTATGTGGAGCTGTATAGAGCTAGGGCTGCGTGCACTTTTCCTGTGTGCGAGTAAGACTGCCTTGCGGCAAAGCCAACACCATTGCAAATGCTCAGCAGGAACTGCTGTAGCTCTCGTTTTATCGAAGTTTTTCTGAACAAATACTAAACACCAATTAGCCACTAAGACGACTCTATAATTACACCCAGTTAACGTTATGCGCCATAATTACTTTGTAAACATTACACGATTCCTGCGTGCTGTCAATACAAGGGCATCTACAAAAGGGGCATGGTTACAGAAAACGCCTGTAACCCCTGTCAATCAAAACTTTCCTGCAACGATGCATGTGAAAGTAGACATGTTTCGTTTATTTGTCATTATTAGTAAGCTCACAATAAAGAAGCTCATACCCTTGTTCAAAATTCTGCATCACTTCTGTGTCGTGTTCTAAACGGCTTCGCTAGCCATCCTCCTTACAGAGTAGAATGACTGATAACTTCTGAGGCGAAAGCCTTATATCTCTGTTTCATCAAGCGTGTGAGGTACAGAAAATCGTTGCGATGTACACAGAATGGCGCAGAAAATTGGAGCACAAGGCACGAGCCACGGGGTTGCGTGCCAAGAAAGGAGAACAGCAGTGCAGTAGGAGGGCTGTGGGAAAGGGCAACGCAAACGCAGCCTGTGCCGCGAAAGGGAAACAGCAATGCCAAAAAAGGGTAGGCCGCTGCCGCACATGCAACGCGAGCGGCCTTGAGAGGTGAAGAAACCGACGGGGTCCTGGTGACGGCCGGTGAGTGGGATAAGCTAGCGTCACTAAATAAAGGCTTTTAGAGTATCGGCACTCTTTTCTCTCACTGTTGTGTGCCGCCAGGATTTTCATTGGTCGGTCGGCACCACATGATATTTGTTTACATATGGGCACAGCCATTTTGTTTCTGGGCGCCTCTCCTCTCTCTCTCTCTCTCTCTGCTGCGCAACTGCTAGAGCGGCCGGTCGCACTCTGCCCGTCCCAACTGGCGGTGGTTTCGTTGGGAGAGATGGCAACACTGCAAGCCAGAAACAAAATGACCCCCAAACACTTCCGGGCGCACCATAGAGTTTCATAGAGGGAAATACATACTAGAGGGAAATCTGTTGCTGCAGTCGCGGGCCGCCGTGGGCGGAGCCATTGCCGCTAGCGACGTTCCTCGCCTGCTTGGCTTAGCTAGCCATACAGCTTCTCTTTTGTCTCGAAGCCAAAATCAACAAAAAAGGGTAACGTTTTTTTTCTTGTTCATCGTGCATAAAGCTTCTACATAATCACTGACAAAGTAATCTTTCTGGAGGTTCAATTTTATAATAACGCGACAAATTTGCTTAATCTTCTGCAGTAATATTGTTGCTTTCTTTTAGAACCAGAGGTACCTTTCCAACCTGTTTATGAGCCATGCCAAGGACAAGTGGAACGTGCCTGCCCGGTACATGATGGAACGCTCGCCGAAGTGCGGCTCGCCTAGACAGTGGTGCCAGATTTCCCTCTAGTGTATATTAGTATGAAACTCTATAGGGCACACGAAGTAACGGTACTCTTAGGTGTAGCTTATTTAGTGACGCTAGGATAAGCTTTGGAGGGTGCTGTCCAGGGGGGCTGGTCAAGCAGTGACAGGTGCAGCCGCAAAGTTCAACAGCGGATCAACCGAAGGTACATTCCAAGAAAGTTCCAAGCACCCTCCATAACTTTTTTTTTTTTTTCCTTCACACACGGAGAGCGCCAGAAGGACTCACTTTGCGCGCCTTCTCCCTCTCAGCAGCGAGCTCCCGCTCATGCTGATCTCGCAGCGAGGCGATCTGGGAGGCGTGCAGGGAGCGGCTGTGCTCCAGCTCCCGCAAACGCTCCGCCGCTGACTCTTGGTACTGGAGCACCCGGGACTGGAAGTCCGTCTCCGAGTTCCGGAGGGCCGCCTCCAGCCGCCTGTTCTCTTCCTGCATCAAGGGGGAGAGAAGGGTTCTGGAAAAACTAAACGGGGCCCACTGAAATCAACTGGAAGCAACAGGCACAAATTTGAGTGGCCTTGGTAAACCTCTCCTTGAGTTCGTTAACAGGTCAACCTACAAACCTCAAATCTTTGCGGACAACACAATTGTGGCCACACAATAAAAGAAATGGAGATGGAATAAAATGCCACAACTTGTGTCAGCACAGCTTTGGTTGCGCTCACAGAGAAAGAAAAGTTCTTTCTGTGCACTGCACTGTCATGGTTGCGTGCCTGGAGGTGTATAAAGGGCCAGAGGGAGGGGGAATGCACTTCAGGTAATAGTGTCAGCACTGTGTGTCATGGCATTTTTGTTGCCCGTGAAGTACTAGCATTAGCGGATTTATCCTTAAACGAAGCGAATTATGGACCAACAAGCTCAGATTCTGCCTATCCTACTTTCCGTGACAAGCGCGCTTTTACAAAGACAACACGGTGCAAGAGTTGCAGAATAGAACGCCCACGGTGGTTGGGTATAATGCTAGAGCTGCAACGCTTGATAATGGCGCTTCCCGTGAGGCCAAAATTTGCGAATCATAGACACAGAACCCAAATTTTGTGGAAAAACATACATGCAGCTAAAACAAGGCTGACCTTATCGTGTTCTCTGCTTAAAGTCTGCTGCACCTCTGCTGTTGCAAGGAAAATGCTAGAAAATAACCTTGCACGGCAATCAGTAGGCTTTATTGCAGGGCATATTATATTAGCAATTTCCTTTTGTGCCTAAGGCATGACAATTTATTTACTGTAAGCATGTCTTGTGCTTGTATGCAAGTGCTTTTCTTGCAAATTCAGCAATATCATACAGCAAAGTCAACTTGACTATAAAATGTCAGGCACAAAACTCTAAAGGTTACACGGTAGACTGTAGTCAATTAAGAGGCACACTTAATTACAATAACTTTTGAAACATACCAAACAAACCCTTTCCTCTTCTTGTAATCAACCCAACGCAATAAAATGTAGGAAGCTTACGTTAACGCATAAGACTTGAAGGTAGCGAAGCTGTATGTAACCTTCGCAACCACCGTGAAGGTTTAAGTCCACGATTGCAGCCGATTTGCTTTTTCGCTGTCGCAACGACAATTACTCCATCATTGTTGCTATAGATGTGAGCTTCCTTTTTCTTCTTTTTTTTTTTTGGAAGTGATAATCATTGGACATCATCTTGGAGGGCTGTACGCTATGCCACCTCTTTCTCGTTCCGAGCAAGTCTTGCCACGAGTATGGCGAACGCTCTTTTTTTGTTTGTTTGTTTTTGTTTTTTTGCCAATCTCGACCAATCTCACTAAGCTTGGCTGGGCAAACGTGCACTGGGGCCGCTGAGCGGTCATCGCCACGCATGCACACATGAGCGCTCAGCATTTTCTTGTCTTTTTTTTAAACTGCCGGGCAGTCGCCACAATCTTGGCCAATCTCCCAAGTGGGTATGCTTGGCTTGACAAACATGCGACAGGAACGCCAGGCGGTCGCTGCGAGGCACGCACCTACGAGCACTCGGCATTTTCTTGGTTCTTCTACCTGCTGGGCAGTCGCCGCAATCTTGGCCAATCTCACGAAGTGGGAATGTGGGTATGCTTGGCTTGACAAACACGTGCCGTGGACGCCGGGTGGTCGCCGTGAGGCACGCACACACAAGCGCTCTGCATTTTCTTGGTTTTTTAAACTACCGGGCAGTCACTGCAATCTTGGCCAATCTCCCAAGTGGGTATGCTTGGCTTGACAAACATGCGACAGGAACGCCAGGCGGTCGCTGCGAGGCACGCACCTACGAGCACTCGGCATTTTCTTGGTTCTTCTACCTGCTGGGCAGTCGCCGCAATCTTGGCCAATCTCACGAAGTGGGAATGTGGGTATGCTTGGCTTGACAAACACGTGCCGTGGACGCCGGGTGGTCGCCGTGAGGCACGCACACACAAGCGCTCTGCATTTTCTTGGTTTTTTAAACTACCGGGCAGTCACTGCAATCTTGGCCAATCTCCCAAGTGGGTATGCTTGGCTTGACAAACATGCGACAGGAACGCCAGGCGGTCGCTGCGAGGCACGCACCTACGAGCACTCGGCATTTTCTTGGTTCTTCTACCTGCTGGGCAGTCGCCGCAATCTTGGCCAATCTCACGAAGTGGGAATGTGGGTATGCTTGGCTTGACAAACACGTGCCGTGGACGCCGGGTGGTCGCCGTGAGGCACGCACACACAAGCGCTCTGCATTTTCTTGGTTTTTTAAACTACCGGGCAGTCACTGCAATCTTGGCCAATCTCCCAAGTGGGTATGCTTGGCTTGACAAACATGCGACAGGAACGCCAGGCGGTCGCTGCGAGGCACGCACCTACGAGCACTCGGCATTTTCTTGGTTCTTCTACCTGCTGGGCAGTCGCCGCAATCTTGGCCAATCTCACGAAGTGGGAATGTGGGTATGCTTGGCTTGACAAACACGTGCCGTGGACGCCGGGTGGTCGCCGTGAGGCACGCACACACAAGCGCTCTGCATTTTCTTGGTTTTTTAAACTACCGGGCAGTCACTGCAATCTTGGCCAATCTCCCAAGTGGGTATGCTTGGCTTGACAAACATGCGACAGGAACGCCAGGCGGTCGCTGCGAGGCACGCACCTACGAGCACTCGGCATTTTCTTGGTTCTTCTACCTGCTGGGCAGTCGCCGCAATCTTGGCCAATCTCACGAAGTGGGAATGTGGGTATGCTTGGCTTGACAAACATGTGCCGTGGACGCCGGGTGGTCGCCGTGAGGCACGCACACACAAGCGCTCTGCATTTTCTTGGTTTTTTAAACTACCGGGCAGTCACTGCAATCTTGGCCAATCTCCCAAGTGGGTATGCTTGGCTTGACAAACATGCGACAGGAACGCCAGGCGGTCGCTGCGAGGCACGCACCTACGAGCACTCGGCATTTTCTTGGTTCTTCTACCTGCTGGGCAGTCGCCGCAATCTTGGCCAATCTCACGAAGTGGGAATGTGGGTATGCTTGGCTTGACAAACACGTGCCGTGGACGCCGGGTGGTCGCCGTGAGGCACGCACACACAAGCGCTCTGCATTTTCTTGGTTTTTTAAACTACCGGGCAGTCACTGCAATCTTGGCCAATCTCCCAAGTGGGTATGCTTGGCTTGACAAACATGCGACAGGAACGCCAGGCGGTCGCTGCGAGGCACGCACCTACGAGCACTCGGCATTTTCTTGGTTCTTCTACCTGCTGGGCAGTCGCCGCAATCTTGGCCAATCTCACGAAGTGGGAATGTGGGTATGCTTGGCTTGACAAACACGTGCCGTGGACGCCGGGTGGTCGCCGTGAGGCACGCACACACAAGCGCTCTGCATTTTCTTGGTTTTTTAAACTACCGGGCAGTCACTGCAATCTTGGCCAATCTCCCAAGTGGGTATGCTTGGCTTGACAAACATGCGACAGGAACGCCAGGCGGTCGCTGCGAGGCACGCACCTACGAGCACTCGGCATTTTCTTGGTTCTTCTACCTGCTGGGCAGTCGCCGCAATCTTGGCCAATCTCACGAAGTGGGAATGTGGGTATGCTTGGCTTGACAAACACGTGCCGTGGACGCCGGGTGGTCGCCGTGAGGCACGCACACACAAGCGCTCTGCATTTTCTTGGTTTTTTAAACTACCGGGCAGTCACTGCAATCTTGGCCAATCTCCCAAGTGGGTATGCTTGGCTTGACAAACATGCGACAGGAACGCCAGGCGGTCGCTGCGAGGCACGCACCTACGAGCACTCGGCATTTTCTTGGTTCTTCTACCTGCTGGGCAGTCGCCGCAATCTTGGCCAATCTCACAAAGTGGGAATGTGGGTATGCTTGGCTTGACAAACACGTGCCGTGGACGCCGGGTGGTCGCCGTGAGGCACGCACACACAAGCGCTCTGCATTTTCTTGGTTTTTTTAAACTACCGGGCAGTCACTGCAATCTTGGCCAATCTCCCAAGTGGGTATGCTTGGCTTGACAAACATGCGACAGGAACGCCAGGCGGTCGCTGCGAGGCACGCACACCCGAGCGCTCGGCATTTCTTGGTTTTTTTAACTGCAGTCAGGAAAAACTACGGTTTGCTAAACAGGTTCGCAGTTTGAAAACTTCCACTACGAACAAGCTCTTATCACACCAACAGGGTTCCCTAGCCACTCCGCCCGAGTTTGGTGCGTGTGCTTCACAGCAAAGCCAACTTTTAGCACCGCATGCCAAGGTTTTAGAGCGAAAAAGACACAGGGTAGGTCTGGACATTACTCGCTCACAAGTTCTTAAAGTGCCATCTGTGCTTCCACCCCCCCCCCCCTCTTCTGGAGAATAACTGCCCTAACTTACTGTTATCTCGGTATTTTGTATTGGTACTTTGATATCTTTGTAACTCTGTATTCTTGCAACCATTGGCTTCACTTTTGCCCGCATTTTCAGTAACCCTTTACCACTTTTTGCATTTATTGTTGGTATCGTGCTTCTTCTACTACATGTTTCCCCTCGTTTGGAATACAACCAGTTGTAGGTGTGCCGTCATCACATCAAAGTGTACGTTTTTGTGCCTGTCTTCATAATAGGTCCCAGCGCAACTCCCTGGATGACGTTATACCAGCTAAGCCTGACACCAAGTTTCACTCAAGCTCACACCCTAAAGAATGCAACAATCTTGAGGTGCCCACCTTGAGCTGGCGCATGGCAGAGGTGAGGTGTTTGCGGACAGCGCTGTCGGGAGCGGGGCTAAGCTTGAGCGACAGGTGGACCAGGTGCTTGAAGGGATTGGTCTCGACCACATCCAAGACGGCGGGGTCCGAACCCGTGCGGCCGTGCACCAACAGGGACAGCACAAACCGGGGGCTCTCCTGGACAAGCCAAGACAAGATAAGCCAAGACACAATGTGTGAAGGTTGCTAGAGAGCTGACGTCAGCTGGTGGGTGCTTTACACTCCACTGCTGTCTGCGCCCAGATTCTGACAAGCCTACGTTACAACGGCATCGGCTAGACGCTTCCAAAAACCAAGATATTTTCCACATCACACACGTCAATCAGTTGCTTAATTTAACGTTTAATTCCTTTGCATGACCACCCTGGCCGCTTTTCCATTGTACATTGTATTTTGTGCCCTGTATTCGTGACCTGTAACCCTCTCCTGCATCATCCCCCAAAGGAACTGCAGTACGTTAAAACAAATTGAATAAAATGTTGTGCACTAGCCTTACTATCCAATGGACAAGTGAACACCCCAAAGGTTCATGGCAATCGGCTCATTGATTATGGCTTGCCAACAACGCGCAAAAACAGTAATCAAATACATTCTATTTTCTCTCCACTTTTATCATGACTGCAGGCCAGATTAAAAGACAGGAGCGCTGAAATATGCACTTGGATTGGTGCTGCCCCTTCGGCACATGTTGAAATGCACAGGAAACAAGACACAAGTTATTCTCCGATTATTTGACAACTTTTTAAAGGCCAACACCTTTCACGATACTGATAAACATATTGAAGGAGGGGCAGAACCCAGCAGAAGCCAGTAACTGTACAGTAGTAATTGAGACGGCAGAAGCTAGTGACGAAGAACAGTGCCAGGCACTTTTTTGGTTTTCTTATAAACATCTGGTACGTATTCTCCTGAAGAATCAATGCTCATAAAACAACGTGAGGCATCTTTCAACAACTCTTTATATTACTTCCCCACGATAAATGAATCAATAAAGAAGGCCATTTCATGGAGTCAACCCCATATTAAAATTGTTTACGGGTCAGCCTACAAACAGACAAAAAACAATATGACGATACACAGCACTGACGTGTGAGTGCTGTGTGTCATTCTGTTGGGCTTCGAACACTCTCGCCTGTAGCACCACACACCAACTAGCCAGGGTGTTTTCTAGCAATTCGTTTTCTTGCTCGCGCGGCATTCTTTGCATCCCTGACGCTGACCGAGAGGATTCACGCTCCTACGACACAACATTGTCCAGCAACGCACTTATTGGCTACCACCAACGCCTGCCAATGGCTTCAAACAGCGGCATATCTGTTTTCTGATGGCCGACACCCTCAACTGACAGGCTCCATACATACACCCGCAACGCAAGCCATCAAAGTGGGGAGCATATATGTTTACGCGTGAAAAACAAGGGTCACTTCTCCCTTATCCTGTTGCACCAGGGCCCAATACCCAACGCATGACACAGCGCAAAATGCTGCCCCATAAAATGTATCCTGATAGTCCGACAACAGTCTAGCGAGATAACCATGCCTAGTGTGACTAGAACGTGTGCGTGTGGGGGCTGCGTACCAAAGAAAAAGAAATGCAGCAAGAAGTCTGCCAACCTTGTGCTCATCTCTGGTGCACAGGTCGAGGAGGTCAACAAACTTTTGCGGGAATGCCAGGAAGTCCACAAGCAGCCCCTGTTGCGACTTGAGACTGCAGAAGGTGGGAAGGGGATGTGGGGGAGGGGGAACACGTAGAGACATTGTCATTAAATGTCTCACCTTACTGTTACAAACCTACAGTACACCTTTAACAGGAGCCAATCGGAACGTCAAATGCAGACAGTGACCTGGTGTGTCCCTCTCCACATTCAACCTACTCTACTGTGGCGAGTCCACATTGTGGAGGAAAGGAGCCCATCATCTAGGAAGATGAGGAGCAATCCCAGTTCCTTACAGCTTTCACTCAAAGATATAGGACTGGAAGAATCACTGCAAGGATAGAATTTTATGGAGAGGCACCAGTCGAGATCCAGAGAAAAATTTCCACCTTTGCTGTGCACCTCCTTCCTGCCTCATATTTGATCATGCACGGATGTGTATGTTCATGGGAACAAGGCATTTGTAGAGCCACTTTGCACTCATTTCTTCAGCTAGTTTTTGAGAACAGCTTCATGACCTATCTAACGACAACTGCAATGATGTTTTGGTCCCACATACAGCTGCTGCCCAGCAAAAATCTAAGCACATCGCAGAAACGCAAATCTAAAGCAATGAACTTCTCACTGATACCCCAAAAGAACAGAAATAAAATTGGCAGGCAAAACTTGCCTCTGGAAATCTTCGTCTGTGAGAGTGAGGGCATAGACAAAAAAAGGATCTGCGTCGTCTGTCAGCTGAATCTGCAGCTCCTTAAAAAGGAGGGGTGAGAAAAACAAAATGAAGTGAAAGTCCAGTCCACTTATGACAACAGAGATGACAGCTATAATAAATGCAATGTCATATATCTCCCGATGTTATAAGACAACGGTGAATGTTACGACTATTCGCGTTTTCATTAGATCTATTGCAGCAGAATGCATTACCGACATATTCTACACAACACATGGGTGATCAGTTGATCCTTTACCGCATGCACTGAGTTTTGCGCTGTACTGCCAGAACACTTGCAGGCCAGACTTACACTAAAGACACTTTCTTGCACCGAATGCAATCAATAGTTAACCACTGGTTCTGAATTCCACCCTGGTTTATACTTCTAGGCACTACACCAATTGCGAACGGTAAGTTTGCTTTAGAAACTTTGTAACTAAAGAAATAAAAAATATAAAAAGAAGCACAGGATCCGAGATCTAATGACACGACCGACAGCTGCTCACCTTTCGGCCGACGCTTGAACTAGCCTGGCGGACTGTGAGGCACAAGGAGGAAACCCTAGAAGAACGAAACATTTGGCGTTGTTAACTCTCGGCAGCTCGATCGTTGCCTACCACTCGTACCCTCATAATGTGAATCTGAACTTTATTACTTGAACCCTCTAAACGCAGACGTGTAAATCGCAGACAGGTGTATCAAATAGGAAAGCTCTCGTCAGAACATATTGCTTTTAGGTGTAACCTCTGGAGTGTCGGCCTGACGAAAGATTTTTTGCTTTTTTGCAGACACTATCTTGCCTTTCTCTCTCGTTCTGAGGTCACATGAAACGGTTAACATTTCAAAACGTGCCTACTTGGCACAAGCGAGTTTATAGTCCGGCGGTTCGAAAGAATGCACGAAACCCACCGTCGAGCTGAAGCGCAGAAGTCGTCCTTGAGCTGAACGCTCAGAGTGCGGCAGTACAGGCTCTCCCCCTGGCTCGAGTCGCCTACGCTGCCTCCATCCGCTCTTCTGTACTGAGAGTCTAGGATCATTTTGACCTGTAAACACGGCGAAATGCATGCAAAGAAGACGGCAACAGATTTCCGCGGCAATGTCAACCTGCGAACGACACAGAAGGCATTCTTTTTCGTGAAGACGCGACGCGTTCGAACTTTGTTTCTTGTTCGCAGTTTGATCGGTAACCAGTACAAACTATTTCGTTCGCTAATATTTTGAAATAATAGTAAATAAGTACGAACCCCGTTGACAACGCCATCGAGCACATTGAAAAATATCACGCTTCCCTCCGATTGGTCAGTGAGTAATAGCAGTAATGGAGTAAAAAAGACAAAGTTAGAATTTTTGTACTAAAAAAACAGTTTAAAATGTCGAATTTTTTATAATAAACATACAATTGGTAAAACATTTTGCGATTGTAACGCTTTTAAACAAGCACTAGTTAGTTTCGGTTTCGCTGTGTGGTTACCAAAAGCTGTTTCAAAACCGCTTCACACATGGAGTTCACTCTCGCCACAAACCGTTTTAGCGTAATTTTCTTGAACGCCCAACACTTTTCTTCGCAGCAAATGAAATAATTTAATGTCTCAGCCTCCGTATAGCGCCCTGAGGGAGCTATATGAGGGAGCTATAATTATCAAGCGTTTTCGTAACATATATTGTTAGGGCATATGAAATAAAAAGACAGAAAGAGAGTACTCCCTATATTCATCTGTAGATGCACGGCCCTCTTTCCGAAACTGGACTCGAAGTTTCCTGTAGTGCACTCGCAACATCGAAGAGACCTCCGATCTTCCCTTTCCTGTGTCGTACATCTGTCCTATTTTGGCCGTATTGTTTCCCTGTTACTAATGGCGCAATAAAAAATAGTACTTATGCATTGTATTTAAAATATAGACTTGCAGTTTTTTTTTATTATTCTTCCTTTCAACTTCTTTTCTTTTTTTTTTTTGTTACAGCGAAGCGTGAACGGTTAGAATTCTGCAGCTTCCCGGCCCCTCCGGAGGCGGCGATGTACTCGCCACCGCCAATTGTACTCCAAGCCACCGTCGACGCTTATTAGATGCAACGCATCTCATTCTCGCCCCTCTCTGTCCTTCCTTCGCCTGTCCGGCGTTGTCCGCACAGCTGCGCCTCTCCTCCTCTCCTCTCTCCGATAGCGAACGCTCTCTCCCAAACAACTGCGGGTTGGCGCAGCGCGCTCTCACTCCGTTGCTAGGCGCTGGTGGGCGGTGCTGCGCTCGGCGCTGCGCGAGCTGCGCATGTGCAGTACTCTCTCTCTCCGCGCTCTCCTCTCCTTCGGGCGCTGTGAATATAAAGCGGCATGCCGCGCTCCGACGGTCTCAGTCGACGGTCGTCGCGTTACGCTTGCACTCTCTCGCAGTACTCGACGATTGCTTGATGCAATCGTCGAGCCCCTAACTGTGCACTTTACGGACCACAAGGCACTTATTCTCGTCTGCAATAAAGGCCGTACCTGAGCATACGTGTACTGCATGTGCATTGCATGGTGAAAATGGAAAATTACGCCCACCTCCCCTTCGCGTGAGAATCCCTGCAATAAGCGTAATCAATACGATGGAAAACGCCAATGGAACCCCCCATGAGATGCGTTGCATCACACCAGGGTTCCCGCGAGGGGAGGTGGGCGTAATTTTTCACAAGTTGCGCGAGCGGAAACTGAAGGAGCGTGGCGCGCAGAGAAGCACGAATGGGCGCGAAAACAACGGAAAGCGCTACCAGAACGTGCAGCCACCGCGCCTGCCACCTCAAGTTCCACCTCGTCGATTAGCTGCGAATCCTTCCCGGAGGAACAGCAATTTGCCCGCTTGGAACGCCGACGTGAGCCAATAACAATAAATAAATAAATTCACAATAGAAAAACCCCATTCGCAAAAACACAAGCACATCACAGGTTGCACCTTTGTGCGTGTATTTCGGGGGGGGGGGGGGGATTTTAACGTGGACGTGCGTCTCACGCCGTATGATGCGACTTGACTGATGTCCTCCATGGTCGAGCGGTTTAGGCTTGTGTTACGCACAGTAAGATGCCTACAACGCGACAGGGAAACGGCCCCATGTTTTCCCCTAGAATAAAACAGTAGCCCTCCCAAGTTTCATTCAGAGAATTAGCTAGGGAATGGCAAATTAAAAACGCGTGTTTTGTTTCTTGCACTCCTTACGCCCATCTTCTGGTCATCTTGGAAGCTAGGGCAAGGGCACTGGTTTTTATCGAACGCGCAGACCGGCTGCCATCTCAAAAATAAATTTGAGAGGTGCACGCATATCATTAACGAAGCCGCGGGAACCGAAATATGAACCCTTCAAGCATCAAATCAATTAAGTGACGATACCCGCTCGCTTTTGAAAGTTGCCAATGAGCATTAACAGGTGCAGCAAATTAAACGAACCGAGGCGTTCCTAACAAACGTACGGAAACGCGATATCGTGCATGCGTCAACATTTCCCCCGTTCAGTGGCGTCTTTCCATTGCAAGCAAGCTGGCGTAACGAAACGCCGTTCAATGGGGCACCTATAGGGCCAGCTCCTCCAGTCACTACGTATCCGCACTAATTGGGCCGGCCAAAACCCTTATTGAAGTACCAATGCTACCAATTAAGGTACACTCACAGCCAAATCTGAGGTGGACGACGCAATGGAAGGCGCTTGGAGTGCAGCCCGATGAACTCTCTCTGCGTTTGGCAGAGACAGCTTGCTGGATTATTGCTGCTGTTGTTGTGGCTCCTTCACTGATGCCGCATACCCACGTGGGAAATTGGCCAAGAAACGGGGTGGCTCTTCGGGGAAACCTCATAGCCGTATACAATGTCAGCCTGCAGAATTGATCAATTCTAATTGGGGAAACGGCCGGCAACAGAATTATATAGAACTGGAGAAGAATCAGAGGTTGATGTCATTTTTAGGAGAATAGGCGAAAAACCAATTTTTTTTTAACGGGTGAACAGGACAGGCGTCTGGTCTCTGAAATATAAGCGTGAATGGCCGCAACCACGTCCCTCTGTGACAAACCTGTGACAAAACCCGAACGAAAGGAGCACATGCATCGACAGAGAATGGCTGCAGCTAGATACCGTTTCCTAATGAAAAAATTACGCCCACCTCCCCTCGCGGGAACCCTGGTGTGATGCAACGCATCTCATGGGGGGTTCAATTGGCGTTTTCCATCGTATTGAATACGCTTATAGCAGGGATTCTCACGCGAAGGGGAAGTGGGCGGATGACCGTCGACTGAGACCACCGGAGCGCGGCATGCCACTTAATATTCACAGCGCCCGAAGGAGAGGAGAGCGCGGAGAGAGAGAGTACTGCACATGCGCAGCGCCGAGCGCAGCGCCGCCCACCGGCGCCTAGCAACGGAGTGAGAGCGCGCTGGCCAACCCGCAGCTGTTTGGGAGAGAGCGCTCGCTATCGGAGAGAGGAGAGGAGGAGAGGCGTAGCTGTGCGGACAACGCCGGACAGACGCAGGAAGGACAGAGGGGCGAGCATGAGATGCGTCGCATCTAACAGAAACCGCTGCAACACAAGAAAAAAGGATCAATCGTTTCTCTTTCACCGCAATCAGCACAAAGGCCGGAGTGGATGAGACCAGCGCGATGCAAATAAAAGTTAAGCTGTGGTATTCTACATCTGATGCTGGTTAAGGTGACCTCACACTGGCGGGATTGGCAAAATTGCGCATCCCAAGTGTGAGCTAGGTGGGCATAGTCGTCCAAGCATGTGATAGCACCTTCTTGTGTTATCCATAGCCGTTGGAATCTGCAATAGCAAAGCAAGTTCTCGCTCTCGCACAAGGGTAAAGAAGAAATGATAGCGACGATGTTCCTTAATTGCTGAGAATCATCATCGGTTGGAAGGATTCAGGAAAGTTTGCCTAACTGCTGGGAACTGTATGAGAATAATTTAGAGGGTTGGAAAGAATTTGAGCATCTGAACTGGAATGCGCCTCTGCCCCCTTTTTTATTTTCAATGACCTTATCTGTTTCAATCGCATCATAACAAATTTCCCCGGAGAAGCCATGTTTTTTTATAAATATTATCCTGCTTAAAAAAACTTTTTTTTCCTAATGCTTTTTTTGTCAACCGTTCACAGATCGCTTGATGATGGAGGGGTCCATATGGCTTGAAACGAGCGAGGTGAGTGAGTGAGTGAGTGAGTGAGTGAGTGAGTGAGTGAGTGAAGGGTATTGAAGTGGAAGTAATGTAAAGGAAACGAAAAAACAGGGTTGGCCTCTTGTAAGTCTAGAAAGCGGGGCCAAGGGGCGGATTTTTTTTTTCTTTCAGACTGTGAACTAGCGGCGTAAAGAACGCGTACCCCGTAAAACGGAAGGGATTGGTGAGTGGACCAAGACGGTCTCCGGAACACCCTCAGCTATTGCACCATTTTAATGACGGCGCAGACGGAAACGCTGCGAGCATTGTTTGCCTCTTTAGCTATCTGTGAAACCAGAAATTCATGAAATTTCTCGTGTCATATATCCCCACCAAGAGATCGACTTGTCGATTTTCTTTAAAGCAAAGCTTTCTAGCTCTACCAGACAACGGTTCTTTCGTGGCGTGCGGGACAACAAACTCCCAACGCGGCGGAGGCAGCGGAGTGTGTGTGTGTGGGGTGGGGGGTGGGGTTTCACTCACAGAGCACACTGTAGATGGCGCGGCGAATTTACCCAGCGTTCGCCACGCGGAAGTGCCTGCTCGCCGGCGTCGGCGCCACGGCTTTGTCGTCCGCTTTAGCGACGGTTGTTTTGGGCCTGTTTTGGCGCAGCTTTGCGTCCATTACGCGTTTCCTTTGCACGGCTTGATTAACTTGTTCGACAGCACCTCCAGGATAACCCGCATCCGACGGAATTAAGCGGTCGTACGGCAAACACACGTTAAAGGCCAACTGCACTCAAATTTTTTCTTTGTCGAAATAAGTAGTCTATGCTCTTAAAATCACCATGGCGAAATCCCTAGCTTCGTAATCACAGAGAGCGCTAGGTAACGCTGTTCAAAATACCTCCGAGCAGACGACGTTTGCACCTGGCGGAGAGTCGCCGAAACAAGTTCGGAGCGGCCTGTGACGGAGGTTGGGGAACCTGTCCCGCGAAGATCGCGCTTCTCCCGCGACTCGCAGGGCGCTCCGTCGGCCGCAGGGATGCGCTCGCCCGGGGTTTCTCTGCTATACCAACGCGCTGTACCGCCGTCGCCATCACATGTTTAAACTAAACGCATAGGCAGTAATATCCGCCATTTTTTTTTCAATGAAAAAAAAAGAGATTAGAAGCCTTCAAACTTTCACGCGCTTGCGAACGTCTTGGTGTCAGAAAAGCTCTTTTGACTTGACTATATTATTTTTACTTAAAAAAAAGGTTCGAAACGATCACTTGCCTTACATTTGTCATTCCTATTGCATTTATACCACAGAAAAACAAAAGATATTTTATAAGTTCTTGACCACTTCCACTTCCGCGTCCGATATTGGCCATATTTGGGCTGGCCCAACGCCACCTCCATCCTTTAGACCTTTCCAAAAGTTTGACGACCTAAATAGAGTTGTGCACGCGGCTATAAACAATTGTGCGACTTTTGGTTCACTCGCTAAGTGAACCAATTAATATCAGCCTTTCTGGTAGTAACAAATACATCGGCACAAATATCGGCCGTCGTCTTTGCGAAGTGCGAAAACTAACGAAACTGCTCCTCTCCTAAATAATAGACTAGATTTTTTTTTCAATTCCCAAGTGAAGCGTTAGATTTAGTTTATTTGAAAGTAAAATGTTTTCACCAGCACCTGTCTCTGTGGGTAAAGTAGAAAACAGCGGTAGATAGGAAATGTTTTCGTGTTTTAGTGCATCATTTGACTCTGTAAGTAGCTTATAGTTTCAGACCACTTTTATAATTCGATTCTCGTTGTGCAGCACGGCGAAAAATACTGGGCCGATATTCACGAAACTATTTGTACGGAATGTATATATAGTAGAAATAGTGATTGATCGCCGCCCGCGTGCGGTTTGTTCCCTTCAAAGAGAGCGACGTGATAGCCGAGGCGTCGGCTATAACGGAAGCTGCTTTTCGAAATCGTACGGGCAAGTAGCTTTGTAAATCAAGGTCTGCTCTTTTACTTGCAATGCCAAAAACTGCTACTCCGGCAGTTAATATGATGTAAAAAAATTACTGTCGGGTGGTCTACTTCATCTCGACTGATAGCAATGGGATGCCGGAATAGCGCCTAACTCCATTATCATGAGCATACGTTAGTGGAAGTTCTTCAGTGGAAATAAAAATGCGAAACGCGGCGCTACCAAGCGCATTTGAAGGCGGCTCTCAGCGGCCGCCGGTCCTGGCGCGGCCGCTTCCGTTCCGCCACGTACGTCACGTCCGGTCGCCGGTAATGGCCGCCTTTTCTATTCAGTTTCGGTTCCGAAAACGCCAACGTCACGAGACGTTTGTGTCGCGCGCGTTGATGTTTGAAGCGCAGTATTTTGCATTTCGCACCCTTTTTATATGTACTATTTGGTGACATTATTTTTACGTTCTCGAAAATTTGGGTGCAGTTGGCCTTTAAGGATGGTTTGCAGGGCGGGAAAAGAAAATGTACAAACCACATACAGACATATGGCCGCTAGAGAAACGCTACCTTTTGTGCACTGATTGCCACGAATGGGACTCCGTTTTCTAAATTGGTGAATGCCAATTCGGTTGTACGTTTTTTAAGAGGTATGACAGAAGGCGAAAGGAGCAGCTGGCGGTGATAAATAGCGATTATAAAAGTTCCCTGAGCTTCCTCACAATTCTCAAACAAGTAAACTAACTAGTTTTAAAATAAATGGGAATCACTAAGCCCACATGACGAATTGTTTCGGTCTCTGCGCTTGTGTCGCGTGGTAGTGTAGCCCCAAGCTAGCCCATCAGGATGGCTAGGTTCCGCTGTCTCACCGCTCTAAAGGCGCTCCTCCTCGTTTTCTTTCTCCCGACTCACGGCCGCGGCCGACGCTGCTGCTACGTGCGTGACGCCAACCCCGCGAATTCCAGATAGTTTTAGCATAGCGGCTCCCGTACGCTACGCAAAGGTTAGCGGGTAGCGGGAGCGGACTGCGCATGCGCGCGCGGGGAGTGCGAGGAGGTTGCCCCTCAGCGGATGGAAAGAGCGGGCATGGTGAAGGCAGGCCGCGCGGAACTAATCCACCCCACCGTGACGAATTTGCTCTCCCCAGTCGCGCCCCGCTACCCGCCGCCGTAGCGTTAGCGGACGGAGCACGCTTTTAGCGTGCTCCGTCCGCTATGAGGATTGATGATTGCTATTGGTTTCCCCTTTGTATCGGGGTGATGACATGTCATCTTACCAAAAAGGACTAATATACATATGTTTTACACTTTTGGTTCAATACTAGCGCTGCTTAGGGCAGGCACAAAAAGCTTATTAGGCACAAAATACTTTTTTTTTCTGTTACAGGTGGTAACTGTCCTAGGCAATATTCCCCTGTCTGCTTTTCGTCCACCAGCATTCTAATCTTCTTTTCGTCCCCTCGACAGCCTTGAAGGTAACTTCCTCTCTGATACCCTTAAATCCTAAGGCTTCTGGAAGCCCAATATTCCCTTCACGTAGATCTGGATGGATACCCTCACATTCTAACACTATGTGCCGCATAGTTTCTGTTTCTTTTCCGCAGACCACACATACCCCATCATTTTGTGAATACTTCCCCACAAAGCTCTTAGTTCGCAGGCAACCTGCTCTAGCCTCAAATAGAAAAGGACTGCCCTGAAAATTATCGTAGAAATTTTGTTTCTGATGTTCAATTTCTCAGCCCTGTACATCTCTAACGACGTTTTAGCTTCCATTTTTTTCCCCTATTTATTCGTTTCCATCTGCCTTGTCTCTTTTTTGGTTACCTTGGCTGTTTTGGATTCTCCACTGTTCTTTCCGTATTTCATCGTTAGCCTTTGTGGGGGTCATGCCCCTCAAATCGGGGCGAGAAGGCGCTAGCGACGTCCTCCTCCTTGGTGGGGCGAGGGCGATCCTCGCGCGCTTCCCTCCTCTCCCTACGAGGCGACGGGGGATGCGCGCAGGAGACTCCCCGGGAGGGACGCGCAGCGATCGCACGGTACGTAAATGCCCTTCGGCCACTTCTGGCCGTTTCTTGCATTGGCCGTTGTTTCCCACTTCCGTGGGTCACGGCACCCACCGTGTCGATTAGCGCATGCCTCGATTTGCGTCATTGCGTTCATCTAGGATGCCCGGCGAGTCTCCGCGGGCATATTCCACTTCTTGGTGGGTTGCCCCCGCGTCCGCAATGTGACGGCTTGCGCCGTCTGAGGTCAGCGGACGAGCGCCGATGCCGCCCGGTCGAGTCCAGTGGCTTGGAAATGTGTAGCGGCCACAGAGAGCCCCCTTCCCCTACGTCACAGAGCGTTGCGGCCGGCCAACGCCGGCGGACGCTAACTGCTGCCCGACTACGGGCTGGGCACACGCTGACGGCTGTAAGCCCCAGGGGCTAGGTGCGTAGTGCAGTGTAGCGTTTGTATCGTGATTTCCCGCGTAATAAACCCCTGTACTATGAAACTGACTGACAACGTACACTCGCGGCGAGAGTCTTGGCTCGCTCTCGAACCCGTTGTGGGCAGAGTCTCTCGGCAGCGCAGTTCGGTGCTGCGCGAGAGCAGTGAGAATAACGACGGCGCGTTATTCTATCATTATATTCTGTTCCTTAATGCAAATGGCAAGGATTAAGGATAAGGCGAAGCCCACACCTTCTAGTCTTTCTTAACCACTGCGTGTCCACGCTTTTCAAGTATAGGTACCTATAAACCTTAGCTGCCCACCTTCGTTGATCCATTGCCCTCAACCTCATCTCAAAGCATATTTTACTCTGAGCTTCTCTAACTTCAAACGACGCCCAGCCCATATCTCCCTGAACTGCTTCATTAGTTGTTTTTCCATGCGCGCCTAAGGCCAAACGTCCTACCGTTCTCTGGTTTACTTCAAGGCCTGATAGAACGTCGGATTTTAAGCAGAGTACAGCATTCGCAAACGTGAGACTCGGAACCATTACTCCTTTCCACATTCCTCTTACTACTTCATATTTGTTATACCCCCACAGAGCTCTATGCTTCATTATAGCTGCGTTTCGCTTTCCCTTAACCTTAAGTTGCTCCTCGTGAGTACTTAAGTAGTTATCCCCTTCGTTTATCCACACTCCCAAATATTTATATTCCTTCACTCTAGGTAATTCGCCTTGCTGGATAGACACTACGTCGGTGGTAGCGTCATTGAAAACCATTATTCCTGATTTTTCTGCACTGAAATTTAATCCGAGGTCAGTGGCTTCCTGGCCGCATATATTTATTAGCCGCTGCATATCGGTTTGGTTATCAGCTAAAAGAACAATGTCGTCTGCGTATAACATTCCCGGAATATGCTGTTGTACCACTTCGCCTTGCAGTATATGGGTTAGGCTAAACCCTACTTGACTTTCTTCCATTTTCTTTTCTAACCCTGCCATGTAAAGCATGAACAGTATTGGGCTAAAAGGGCACCCCTGTTTCAGTCCCCGATGGATGTTGACCTGCTGGGCGCATTTCTGTCCTTCCCAAGTAAGGTGCACTCTATTGTCTTTATAGATTGCTATAAGGAACTGTACTAACTCGTCATCTAATCCCTGGAGTTTCAGCATTCTCCACAGCCGTTCTCTGTTTACGTTGTCATATGCCCCTTTAATGTCCAAGAACGTAATCCATAGTGGTCTATTCTGTGCTTTCGCAATTTCAATGCATTGCGTTATCACGAACAAATTGTCGTGCAGTCGCCTGTCTTGTCTAAATCCATTCTGCAGTTCCCCAAGTATTTCATTTTCTTCCATCCATGCTTGAATTTCTGATTTTATCGCCTGCATTACGAATCTATACACCACTGACCGATGATGATGATGATGATGATGGTGATGATTCCTATTGGTTTCCCCTTTGAAGCGGGGTGATGACATGTCATCTTACCAAAAAGGACTAATATACCCATGTTTTACACTCTTGGTTTAATACTAGCGCTGCTTAGGACAGGCACTAAAGCTTATTAGGGCCAAAATACTTTCTTTTTCCTGTTATAGGTGGTAACTGTCCTAGGCAATATTCCCTCTCTGCTTTTCGTCCAGCAGCATTCTAATCTTCTTTTCGCCCCCTCGAAAGCCTTGAAATTAACTTCCTCTCTGATACCCTTAAATCCTAGGGCTTCTGGAAGCCCAATATTCCCTTCATGTAGATTTGGATGGATACCCTCACATTCTAACACTATGTGCCGCATAGTTTCTGTTTCTTTTCCGCAGACCACACATACCCCATCATTTTGTGAATACTTCCCCACAAAACTCTTAGTTCGCAGGCAACCTGCTCTAGCCTCAAAAAGCAAAGCACTGCCCTGGGAATTATCGTAGAAATTTTCCTTTCTGATGTTCATCTTCTCAACCCTGTACATCTCTAACGACGTTTTAGCTTGCATTTTTTCCCTCCATTTATTCGTTTCAATCTGCCTTGCCTCTTTTTTGGTTACCTTGGCTGTTTTGGATTCCCCACTGTTCTTTCCGTATTTCATCGTTAGCCTTCTAGTCTTTCTTAACCACTTCTAGTCTTTCTTAACCACTGCTTTTCAAGTATAGGTGCCTAAAAACCTTAGCAGCCCACCTTCGTTGATCCATTGCCCTCAACCTCATCTCAAAGCATATTTTACTCTGAGCTTCTCTAACTTCAAACGACGCCCAGCCCATATCTCCCTGAATTGCTTCGTGTGTTTCCATGCGCGCCTAAGGCCAAACGTCCTACCGTTCTCTGGTTTACTTCAAGGCCTGATAGAACGACTGATTTTAAGCAGAGTACTGCATTCGCAAACGTGAGACCCGGAACCATTACTCCTTTCCACATTCCTGTTACTACTTCATATTTGTTATACCCCCACAGAGCTCTATGCTTCATTATAGCTGCGTTTCGCTTTCCCTTAACCTTAAGTTGCTTCTCGTGAGTACTTAAGTAGTTATGCCCTTCGTTTATCCACACTCCCAAATATTTATATTCCTTCACTCTAGGTAATTCGCCTTGCTGTATAGACACTACGTCGGTGGTAGCGTCATTGAAAACCATCATTCCTGATTTTTCTGCACTGAAATTTAACCCGAGGTCAGTGGCTTCCTGGCCGCAAATATTTATTAGCCGCTGCATATCGGTTTGGTTATCAGCTAAAAGAACAATGTCGTCTGCGTATAACATTCCCGGAATATGCTGTTGTACCACTTCGCCTTGCAGCATATGGGTTAGGCTAAACCCTACTTGACTTTCTTCCAGTTTCTTTTCTAACCCTGCCATGTAAAGCATGAACAGTATTGGGTTCAAAGGGCATCCCTGTTTCAGTCCCCGATGGATGTTGACCGGCTGGGCGCATTTCTGTCCTTCCCAAGTAAGGTGCACTCTATTGTCTTTATAGATTGCTATAAGGAACTGTACTAACTCGTCATCTAATCCCTGGAGTTTCAGCATTCTCCACAGCCGTTCTCTGTTTACGTTGTCATATGCCCCTTTAATGTCCAAGAACGTAATCCATAGTGGTCTATTCTGTGCTTTCGCAATTTCAATACATTGCGTTATCATGAACAGAAGTGGCCGCTGTGCCTTATCACCGTAGCCGGATGTTTCTCCGCGCGGCGCAAGTAGGGCGTTACTGGGAATATTTTGAACATGGCGTGAGCCGTTCCCGTGATTTTTTGGACTTAATATGCTTATAAACGACTCCAGTGACGACAAACAAACTGCGTGAGACAAGGCAGACAATATCACGCCTTCATAGCAAACCCCTTTCAAAACGCGCGCGCACTGATGGCGGAGTGATACACTACATGAGGTGGTGCCGTTCTTGAGTTGTACCCGAGTATACAATCACAGCCGTGGGTTTTGTCGGTGGCCGTAGTCCTCTGCCACCGATCAGAAAAAAAGAAAAAAAGGAAAAACAAGAACATGAGGTGTCATAAAGACCCGGCCAAACGTGTCTGGGGATTCACCCGTGGTTCATCTGTTTTAAAGGGACCCTGCAACACATTTTCGACTTTTTTTTTTTTTGAAATCTTAAATGCTTGCAGAACGTAGTCACCCTACACACCCAGTATAGATTAGGGGTACGCAAAGTACCTCAGCCAAAAAAAATTCCCCGCATTTCCCCGAGGGGAAGAATGTGAAAGTGCGAATGCACGAGTTGAATTTGCGCGGTTCGGTAATGTTCGCGAAAGAGAGATCACACACACACACACAACTACAAAGAAAGAAAGATGCATTTATTCACAGACACCTATTTGTGTTGTCGTTGTACTTGATTGCTAGAGCGGATCTCAGCTTTGAAATTTCGTGTCAGTACTCCTTTAAGCGGGTGCATTAGCCCTTCTCACGCCCGATTCTTGGCCAATCCCCCACGTGGGTATGTGCCATGTCAGCGGCCAGGCAGCGCGCGCCCATCTCCCCCCGTTGCCAAGGAAGACGAGGAGATCCCTGGCCAATCCCCCACGTGGGTATGTGCCATGTCAGCGGCCAGGCTGCGCGCGCCCATCTCCACGTGCGCGGACATCGCCGGTGGACGCAGGTTCAGGGTCGCTTAAGAAGTGCATTGCACTTAATAACTGCTCTATGCCCATCAGACTTGCAAACTCACTCAAAAGATTCTCTCTTTCCCGGTCTTGACGTTCTTCGACGGCCCGAATTGCGTTACTGAGGCCATTTAGCGGCTGTTGGCCGGTTTTTCCTTCAGTTGCAGCAATGAACGCTTTTTGATAGCAACTTTAAAAATAGAGCCACAAAAAAAGCAGAGACGGATCCTGTGCGACGAGCAAATCACGCAGTGCCGCTCCGTGGTGGCGATGACTGTAGCTTTCGCAGTGCTTCCAGACGCGAAGGAAAGTGTGAAAGCGTTTATCGAAAGTGTTGCAGGGTCCCTTTAATATCTAGGTTGTTTAGTCGAAGTTTGCAATGAAATCGGTGTCATTGTTATCGGGCAGAGCAGAGCAGAAAAGCACCAAACTTTTATTTTGTCCTCGTGGTTGTTTTAACGAACGTACTGCCAGCACAAAGAAAACCTTGCAGCAGTACTTAAAAGCGCCGTCCGAGTCGCTTCAAAACGCTAGACGATGCCCCACCGTCTGGCTTGAAACCGGAGACGGGCGTTGAGGCAGTTGAGGCGTGCATGGCGCGACAGAAGAACCTGCGATCGAGCCGCCGTCTGATCCGGTCGTTCTCTCTCTCTCTGCTCTCAACGAGAGCGACCGAAGTAATGCACGTATGCGCACTTGACGCCATGGCCCTGTGGTCTGTTGTGAGCGCTTAACACCCCGTTAAAGACAAGGACCAGATATCACTGGCAGTTTTAACAAGATGTTTACATCCAGAACTGTGGCCGAAATCTAAGAGTGCAAACAGTATATCAATTGCGTTGACGGTTAAAATTAAGGATATAAGGTTTGGAAGGGGGCGTGAAACGAGTAACGGGCTTCCTCGTTTCGTTGGTGTTGCCAGCCAAACCTGACTCGAGGATGGCGACTGCTGAGAGCGTTGCGGTAGGCATTCTTTCTTCCATGGCGGTAGGGTACGAAGGGCGCTGGGCGAATGGTGGTTTCGGTTTCACACTCACCGTTCGGGCTCTTGTATTGACTTGGTGCACGAGAACGCGTCGATCGCTTGTTATTCGACGCTAGACTGGCTAGACAGCCAGGCGTGTACACTGGCGCAACACTCGTCCTCATTGCCTCTTCGGTCTTCAGACGGAGCGTTCCTTGCACCGGTGAGCTTTGCTTTTTTTTTTTTTTTTTGCACGCCTTGTTTGTCGTGTAATCTTGAGGTACTGTTGGTCATTACCTTGCCATTTTGTTTTCCTGTGGTCATATGGATGACTTAGAAGTCATTAAAACGACATCATATGATCATATTTTATTTCCTTGAAGACCCCACAAGGGGGTATTACGTAAGGGGTGGATATACAGGGTATCAAAAACATTTGCCACATAAGGGGTTGGTATACAGGATATAACAAACTTTTGCTACATAAGGGGCGTAATTGAACTTGTAAGCATAATTAAACTTGTATAATTATTTGAAGAAAACCTATCCTTAGATAATTACCCAAATTCCAGTCTGTCCCAAAGGACATTAGGCAGTTTTAGCATATCGTTACCGTGTTTGCGTTACCGTTTACCGTGTTACCGAAAGCCGGTGGCGACGGTGAAGCCTGTGCCGGTAAGTTACCTTTCGCGGTACCTCTCGCGCTGCGCAGTCGACTCCCGCAAACACGGTAAACGGTAACGTAAACACGGTAACGATATGCTAAAACTCTCTATTGTTTTCATTAAAAATTCGGGGCGCAAATACCGACAAACTTTCAAATTTCTCAGCACACAACGCCAGTGATGGCATCGGTTGGGAGGTACTACTACCAGCCGAGTAACTGCGCTTCAATCGCACAATCGTGATTTTTGTTCTTTTTGTGTGCGTGTGTGAGGGGGGAGGAGGTGTCAACATTCGCCAACGCACAAACTACACCCTGTGGCGTGATAGGAGGAGCATTAAAAAAAATGTTCCTCGCCACCTTTTCATCCTTCTTCATTGTAACCCAGCTTAAGTGTTCGAAGTTCGCTTTAAAATTCCCATGATTGTTGCCATTCTAACGTGGCAAGCTTTCGAACGAACCACGCTTGTGTTTTTTGTGTTTTTTTTTTTTTTCATCATCGTGCCGTTAATCATTCTTGAGAACGCTTTGGGAACTGAGGCTAGCTCAAGATGCTGCAGAAAGAAAGAAGGCAGCTGGTGTACACTCAAAAGTAGCGCGATCTAATTTCAACAAACTCGTGTAAAAGACATACTGGCCTGGATTAAGGGAAATAATCGAACGTTTTATGGTGCATTGTCCGGTTCAGTACAGCGCTGGGTCGGGGAGTGAGGGGCTGCCTCCTTCACCCGGTTGTTACCGTATTAGTCTTGTAACGTAGCCTGTACAGAATGGCAGACAGGTAGGAAGGCTACCTCAGCATTTAGTATGGAACTCTATGAGCTCAGCAGTGATCAATCCCGAAAAATAAAGACAGAATGAGACACGACTTGGGGATGTCCAGACTGCAGGCAACGGTGCAGGCACTTATATGAAGATCATGTTCTCTTCGGCGTTTAAAATAGTCACCTGTTCTTGAGTGTAGTGTGAAGTGGCGCGTACGTAGGTTCGTCTTGAAGATGAAGCAGAGGCGCGCCACAGATATATCGTAAATATTGAGCGATTCCTGTAATTGTTCGTGGTGTATGGGGCTCACTCACGCAAAGAAACAGTCTCCTTTAACTGAGAAAGCAATTTATTTATTTATTTATTTATTTATTTATTTATTTATTTATTTATTTATTTACCGTAATTACCAGATTCTAACGCGCTTCCGATTCTAACGCGCACCCGATTTTCCTGGCAAAAAAAAAAAACGAAAAAACTTGCACCTCTGATTTGAACGCGCACGGAACTTTGTGAGCAAGAAAACCGAATGCGAGAGAAACCGGCGATTTATTTCTCGAAGTAATCTCATTCATCTCACTCCTCGTCGCTCTCCGCTGACCACAACATCTCGTCCTTGGTGCCATCAAACGCGTTCGCGATGCCACACTTCTTCAGGAACGAACGTCCAACCATGGTTGATGGGATCGTGGCCCACGCCTCGCACGCCCATCCCGCGGGCTTCTCCAGAGGCGCACGCTTCCGCCGACCGCTCGTTTTGAACGCGTGAGAGCCACTGCTGCCATTGCTGTTATCAAGCTCGCAAGTGGAACGATTTGACGATTTGTGTGAACGCCGATAGGGAAACTTACGCCGCCTAGGCGCCTATGCTTCCTGCGTCCAAAAAACACGGAGGAAGAAAAATGTTCCAAAAAATCGTTGCTAAATGCTTTGGCGCCATCTTGAGATGGCGATATGGCGATGGGTGGGACAAAATTTCCGCTGTTTCGGCAGTTTCGGTTTCGTATCCGATTCTAACGCTCATGCGATTTTTCGACCTATTTTTCCGGAAAAAAAGTGCGCGTTAGAATAGGGTAAGTACGGTATTTATTTATTTATTTATTTATTTATTTATTTATTTATTTATTTATTTATTTATCATTACCTTTGTGCCGAGGGAGGATGGCATGTAGTGTGATACGCATACACTGCACTCGCGCATGCAATAGCGTTTACAATGGTACTTTTTTTTTCACCAGGTTGCGACATTCCATTTTTACAACAGCACAGAACCGGCACTTCCGAAGTGGTGCAAAGCAACAATTAAATATGGCGACGGATTTCACACTGCACATAAAGCAACCTAAAACATTCCGAACACCCGTTACTTACGTAAAACGATGTGTCTAATCATCTTTACAACACTTCGACACAAAAAGCATGGTTTAAAAAAAAATCACGAGCCAAGGTGTATGACCAGCGAAGCACACGACACAAAGGCTTCACACGGTATTTTGAGCAAATGTACGTGTTAATTTACTGCGAACTAACTAATCATGACAAGTAAACGAAACTCGGCTTAATGATACCGTAGTCTTAGCTTCCAAATGCCGTGTAGGTTTCGACAAATCAAGAGTTACAGCTGTTCTCTGAAACCAGACTCATCCGGTAAGTGCCCATGCATTTACTAGCAGATGAGAATTCTGTAAAGTTTAGAGCTTCCCCGTGAACTAACAAATTACACCAAGTAATTGAAACCCGGAGCAACGATTGGGTAGTCCTGGTGGCCAATCGTTATAAAAGTGTATTTGGGAGAGTTTTGATAAGAGAAGTTACGGCTGTTCTCTGCTGAGCTGATGATGACGATTGATGATTGCTATTGGTTTCCCCTTTGTAGCGGGGTGATGACGTGTCATCTTACCAAAAAGGACTAATATACCTATGTTTTATACTCTTGGTTTAATACTAGCGCTGCTTAGGGCAGGCACAAAAGCTTATTAGGCACAAAATACTTTTTTTTTCCTGTTACAGATGGTAACTGTCCTAGGCGAATCCCCTCTCTGCCTTTCGTCCACCAGCATTCTAATCTTCTTTTCGTCGCCTCGACAGCCTTGAAGCTAACCCCCTCTCTGCTACCCTCAAATCCTAGGGCTTCTGGAAGCTGAATATTTCCCTCATGTAGATTTGGATGGATACCCTCGCATTCTAACACTATGTGCCGCGTAGTTTCTGTTTCTTCACTTCATTCGTGATAAAGTTGGCTTTTCCGCAAGGTGGCTCAGGCGCAAGAAAAAATGCGCGGAGTCCTATTCATACAAAGGTTCACTTTAAAACCTCTAGAATTACCCGGGCTCGAACTCAGGCCGCTAAAGTTGGAACCAGAAGCTGTACCTCGAAGCCACGGAAGCAAAACGGTGAGCTCAAAGCGAACCAGGAAATGTCGCCAAGTGCGTGCAGGAAGTGAAGGTGCTGTACCCTCTCAGAAACGGAATGCTGCCACCAAAGTTACGCGAGATATGCAAGAACGGGATGTAATAATAGGAATGACACAAATAAACAATAATTCATTACTTAAAAATATTTTTTTTATTTAACTGTACCATTTCGTAGTGGTATATAACAATTCGCACTTCTCCATACAGGGCGGTAATAACAGGATTACAATTCCACGCAAGCGGTACAGCGTTGTATGGGGGAAGGGAAAAGAAGGAAAGGATCTTTCCCTCCACTCCCACACAACTCGCCACTTGGTCTCCCTCGTCCTCCCTCTGTTTCACGGGCGCTCCCTAGAGTTCCTCTATATGTAGCTCCGCTTCCCGTGAAGAGCTCTAGCGCCCCGCAATGCTCGCGAATTCTACGTCGCCTTCAGAATCCCTTCTTCGTAAGTGCTAATGCGGCAAGACACCTTTAATTTTCAGGGCATGGAAAAATTCATACAAAATTCAAACAGATCCTAGGGCCGCCATATTTTTGCATAAGACGGCTTATATCGCCCCGGAGGAGGGGGGGGGGGGGAGGTGTCTTTCTAGCAATACATTTGTGTTTGTGGGTGAAGCCGACTTTAAAAATATTGGTATAAGCTTGGTCTTTTGGTCTTTGTAGGCTGCCTCTCCACATCGCGTGTTGCGCAGTGAAGCACGGGCAACTACGGAGGGAGTATGGTTTCCGCAGAGTCCTTCAATGCTTCTCTGGTCATTAAACTCCCGGCCAAGCTTCGTACGGGGACAAAGGCTACCCCGAGGGGCGCAACCGCAGATCGGAGGGCATCGGGCGGCCGCCGCTGCTCTGTAGACAGACCGGCAGGCAGGAACGCAGTAGCAGAATGCCCGTTCGCACCAAATTTTTTCGCCACTCACAAAATGATAAGTCCATTTGAACGGCCCACGACACGTAAAGCGAGAGCGCACTGCTGATATGGCGGCGAGCGTCTGTTTTATCTTACTCTGGGGTCCGTACCCTGCCAAACGCGCTCTGCCAAACGCGAGGTTGTCGACACGGATATCGTGCAATGGTGGGGGTTGGCACGGACGATGAAGCATCGCCTGCTCCCACTTTTACTTGTACATAACATTGGTATTGCCGGGGGCTGCCTGTGAGGATCACGTGGACAACGCTCTTGATGGTACCATTAGTGAGGAGCTGAGTCTGCGCGATCCTCTACTCCCGTTATACCACTCCAGCGAAATCCCGCCGATCTAAAGGAACCAACCATAAAGGCAAAATACAATCTCTAATGTGAAAGAACTAGACTTCGGAGACAAACCCAGCTCCATTCTGACCACTAAAGACGTTTTTACAACAGTAAACGCGCACGAAATATTTAAAGAATTTCAAATTTCCCGCTACACGACGTCAGCAGTGACGCAATAAAGGAAAATAGAGTTATCGGCGTGTTGACTGCGCGTTAGCGTTCAAGAGAGACGATGAAAGGGAACTGCAGGCCCCACTGCAATAGCACAGTAATGTTTTACGGTGGTGCCCTTCGTCGCTGACCGGTAATCGTGCCAATGAGATCCTATGACGTCATAAGGACCCGGCGACATGGCCGTCGGGAATGGGGCGCCTAAGTCGCCACTGCTTCGTCTGTTTTCCCTAATATCTAGCTTAGTTGTTTGAAGTTCACGGTATCACTGTTATTGGAACAAAATCAGTTTTTTCCCAATGAACCAAACTGGTGCTTTGTCTCCCCAGTGCGCAGGAAAGGCGGCAGCGAAGAAGGCGCGATGGATCCCGTAGAGACAGTCGGTCGTCTGGCCACCGGGGTGATCGTGACCATTGTGCTGGTCGTGGTGGCTGTGGTCGTCGGCATCATCGCCTGCTGCGTCTTCTGCATTCGCGGTTGCCAGCGGCAGAGGGTGCGTAAGGTGCTAACGCGTGTCGCAACACACTCTTTGCGCATGCGCAGGGGTGGATGCATGGTTTGCCGTAACAAGTTACAGGTTCCGGATTTGTCGTCTCGTGCGTGGCAAAGACCAATGCCAGGGGATGCCAGGAGATCCACCTGCCTTTTATCATTTTAAAGGCACCTGTATGTTTCAGTGCAATTTCTTCATTATTCTGCCCGACGGAAATAATCAGGACCGCCTTATGCGTGCGTGAAGGGTGGGGGGGGGGGGGGGGGGGGGGGGGGGGGAGGGAGCGAAAGACAAAAATAACTCTGCAGGTCGGCAAATTACCGGTAATTGACGTTTTGTTTTTAAATTGCCCCGAAGATCAGCCATTTTGCAATTGCGAAGTGAAAGAAAAAGAAGAAACGAATCGGTAAGTAATGAGAAGTACGGCATCTCTCGAAGTCTTTGTATTTTTAATTTGTGTAAATTCCTTGCTTTGTCTTTTTTTCTTGCGTTGCTGTTTTTTACTTTTCCTCCTTTCGTTTCCTTTTTCTTCCCCCTCACTAGAAATTAAATCCTGCGTACGCCGCTAGTTTAAATGGTTTCGTAGAAGATGGTTCATCTTAAATTTTATCCCATATGATTTACGCAAATCCGGAGCGCAAGCCTTGCCGATATGAACATTCCGGTTTAAAACTGTTACGTATTGTATGCCTATAAAAGTTCAGGTATATAATTATACAGAAATATAAGTATAAATAACTCTATTAGGTATCTAGGTATATAGCAGTAAAAGTACACATATAATCGTTAACTTCAGTTAAATACTTACCTTCGTGGTTGTTCCCTGCATAACCTATATACTGCTTTCTGATAGATAACCTATACTGCTTTCTGATAGAAACGAGACGCCAGACTAAATCCTCTTAAAATTTCGTCTGCTCATGCGACCAGCTCCTCAACGTCCATCGGAGCTCCCTTTTCCGTCCTATAACTTGTAAGTTTGCAAAACCGAAATATATTTTCTGGCACCTATGTACAAGTCCCGCTCCCACTCTCCTACCAGAGAAGTTTTGACCCGCTGAACCGGAGAAAAAGAGAGCGCAGATCCCGCTTAATGTTTCATTTTCTTCTCGCAGGATTTTTATTGTAATATGCGCGTTTCTGTCAGCGTTACAGAGCCTTCGCGTGCACCACGGCACATGAGAAACTTGGACGCATCAATGCCGCCTGTATAACATTTCCTATTGCGTCAACCAAACAGCCGCTTTCCTGCTACACTCTCCCTCCCATTCCCTCTCGCTAGCCTTTCCGCGTGCGTCCGGATTTGGCAGTGGTAGTAGTAGAACAACGTTATTTTATAAACTATGGGGTGGTGGGAGGAGGGGTAAAAAGATTATAGCCAGGTACAACTTAAGCACGGTAACGGAAGTTGTAGCTGCGCCTCAACCCCGAAGCCGGATGTTACTCCGCGTGGCGCAAGTAGTGCGTTACTGGGACTATTTTGACATGGCACGAGCCGTTTCGTAATTTTTTGGACTTAATATGCTTATAAATTATTGCAACGACGACAAACAAACTACGTGAGAAGATGCAGACGATATTGCGCAGTAATATCAATGTCGTTTGAAAACGCGCGCGCCCGTTTACAGCTAGCCGGGTCCGTCGCTTAGGCGGAGTGATACCGTACATGAGCTATGGCCTGTTTTAACTCTTTCGTTACCACGCCTATTCAAATCGATCACCGGTGATTGATGATTTATATTGCCTATTTCGACATGTTGTACTCGTTTCTCGTACACCTAATGCGGCCAGTGGTTAGTCTAGGCAATGCACTTTTAGAATCAGTTTAAATTTTCCCGCTCCGGCGACATTCAGATTTTTCACAGCGTTTTTTGCGAGCGGAGGTGCGTGTGTTTTTGAGGAAGGGGGCGTGGCCGCTGCACTTGACAAAAACGCATGCCGCGCGTGGTTAGGCTACATTACCATAATTTTTTTTTTGTCAAAAGGCTCCTGGCAAGTTAAGTAACAAATAATGTTGTCAGCTTTATAATACGACAGCGTTGAATGGTGATAATTACTTGAAAATGACACCAGCTATTCACTAGTGATCTTTGGTTCGGAGAATGGATAGCTTTATTCTGCCAAATCTTATTTCACATGGTCCCTCGCATGTCTAGCAAGTGTGCCTGGCATTTTCAGCCAGTTTCCAACAGTTTCGGTTTCGTTTTTGAGTTGCGAAATTCATATTTGGCGCTACTACGCAGTTACCCAACTACAAGATCATTTGCCATGGCGCCTCCGTTGCCCACTACTGTGCCTCGAAAAAGGCGCGCCGCTCGTGCTTCCACTTAACCCACGCCTTACTTCTGCGATTACAGCTTCAGGTGAAAGTCTAAAGATAACACCGAGTCGGTGGATATCAGTTCAGATGAGGAGAACGCTACCAATCGGCCTTGAACACCGCCAGCTGCTCACCGGCCAGTTTCGGTTTTGTCCGAGGGTATTTTCGGAAGTCTAGTGTCGCTTCTTAGTAGAGCTGTCTATTCTGACAAAGTCTCCAACAGCCTTGTAATTGTTTCTTTTCGAAATTGTTAGGTGGCGCTGCAATGTAGTAGGCTCGTTGCGCTGAACTCGCGCCACAGCCCGACGGCGGCTTGGTGAAAGCTTCCTGGGCACGATTTTAGCGCATCGTACCTTATTCCTGCAAGCAGGGCTACTACAGCGAGTCAGAACATGATAATAAACCGCAAATTAAAGTTCTGACTGATAAGCGATGATCAGAACGTCAACACGCATCCACCACAGAGTTTGGTATTCAACTCCAAGCGGATTTTTTCGCATAGCTTGCTTGCCTTCAATATTGTGTTGGTCATAATCATTGACAAGGTGTTTAGAAATCACGTGAAGGCTAATTGGCGTCTTTAATGATGTGAAACCACCAGATTTCTTCTAGAGAACCATCCAAAATAGCAGAATTTGAAATAGAGGTTGGGCTTCTCCGCAAGGCACGGGCACCACGCGTGCTAAAATTTTCTTTTATATCTGACAAACTGTACCGCGCAACGCAATCGTTTTTCTAGGACGGGTTTTTGAAATGTTTACCTACAAAATGTATATTCTAAATTTTTTCTACTATTGGTGGTTTATTATACACAACTTCCTATTTTTCATTTTCTTTGTCACCTGGACAAAAATTTTGAATTTGATAATTTTTTTCGCAATCATTATTTATGAAAACACTATTAATACTGGTGTCATTGAAAATCGCATGGAATCATCTGTATTTTATGTCACTGCAATGTGTGCCTAACCAATATGCATAGCACAGAAAAAATGTTTTGTTAGACCCCTCAAAATTGGTCAATTTCTCGCGGTAACGAAAGAGTTAACTTGTTCCCGAGTACAGAGGGAAACTTAGATTTAGCAGATTTAGCAGCACTATGCCTTGCTCTTCGGACCAAGTTTACCTGGTCATCTAAGGTTGAACTGGCCAGAACTGCCTCCCGTGTCAATAGCAGGCAACGTTTTTAGATTCTAGCAGGGTAGTAGGGTTGGTGTTGGTTGTCTGGGGCCATATAGTACGAGTCACGTTCTTTCCTTCTCTTCTTTCTCGTTCGCCTTGCTGGTCGAGCAGCAGATGGATGCTGCTGACTGGGGAATGAAGATGAACTCGTTATCTGCTGGCACCTTGATGATGAGACAACTACGACATCTGAGAGAAGAGAATGTTTATTGCGTCTCCTGCTCTATTCACAGTGTATTTACAAGACGTTATATAGACCTTCTGAATGCAAAGGATTCTGTGCAGCCCAATCAAAGAACAGCACTTTCTCTTTCGTGAACTTCCGATTGGCTGCAGATGAAATGTCCCGCCCGTGTTCCTTCCGGCCAATTATCCGATGCAAAACCGCCTCTCTCAAGGCGATCATTCGTCGCTTGCGGTCTTGCACGGTCCTTGCCTCATTGTTCGTAATTCAAAGGGTCACCTCGAGCTGTATGGATCCTCCGCAATGTGGTAGTGCTTTGCCGTTGTGCATTGTGGTGCAATCATCGCGCCACCCGCGAATGCGCCATGTTCACTAGCATTGTCTTGGGATATCGCATGTCTGCGGCGCACTCGCACGAGTCCCTCGCTGTCCGAAGGCAGTTCATGTGACGCAACAGTCAGCGTGGTTCGGCGGTGAGTGGCCTTGCCGTCTCCTGGTCGCCGTCGCTTGGTCGAACAGGGTGCAATGTAGAGGCAATGATGAGACTGCACGTCTTTCAAGTGGTTGCGGGTCTTTTCGAACCCAACAGTAAGTACGGCACTCTCAGGTTGCGTGAAAAAGCGTGAACTTTCCTTTGCACTGCTTGCAGTGTTCTTGTATGTTATTTGAAAACACCAGTGCTGAGCGTGACTTGTGAATAAAGGTATTGGTTTGTATTCGCCTTAGTGTCTGCGAATCGTGGGTGTTGAGCTCCGTGTGAGGAGATGGAAAAGTCTGCCTGCTCTGTCCGAGTTTGGCAAGCTATTTGCCTTGTTGTTCCGGAGGCAAGGAGTGGTATGAATGGCCGCGTCTGGAGCGGTACGTTGGGTATCTCGCAGCCCTGTTTGCCGCCTTATTCCCCTCGTGGCCTAGACGCTAGTTTACATTTCGGGCTTTTGTCATCTTCGTGGGGAGAAAGTGTTTTAGCTGCCTGGGGATTCTTCCAGGCGTGATGTTCATAACTGTTCGCTTGGAGTCTGAAATGATGCTCAATCCTCGGTTATTCTTTTCTGCTATTGCCACGAGAATGGCTCTGCATGGTTTCGGCCTCCTCGATGCTCATGTTTCTCATTGTGAGGCAGTCCCGCAGGTCGCCTTGGTAATTTACTACAACCGCTGTAGAGTTGGAGCTGTCTTTTAGGCTTGCATCTGTGTATACGGTGTTGGTATGACGTTGGAATTTCTTCCGCAGATATTAAATTCTCGCCGGTCTTCTGTCGTGTTGGAGCTTAGGGTTCATGTGCTTGGGCAGCGGGAGCGTTTTGATTTTGGTGTGTTGCTTTGGGAGGAGGTCGGTCATTGCCTCTGGGATATTTCTCTCTGGGGAGCTGCCGATTCTCCATGGACCGTGTAGTCTTGGTGCGGACAAGTCGTTGCTTTTAATATAGAGCGTCCCTTATCTCGGCAAATGTGCTGAATGTGCCCACCTAATAAAGTTTTTCGTTTGCGTCATATATGGGCAGACCCAGAGCGCCTTTGTATGCCGACCTGATAATAGTGTTTATTCCAACTGTCTCGTATAGTGAGGAGGATCACCAAAGCCCAGAAGGGCCTACGCGAAGGAGAAACCTTACGCATAATGCAAGCACTCTGCAGAATCTCTTACAGTTTGCCGTACCATACGATACGCAAGAAACAAGAAGAATAAACCTCGGATTCGGCAGCGTCCGTCGGGCGGCGCCGCTTCACGAAAACTACCAAACTATTTACAGGATTTGTCCAGCTATCACATGTTGACGTTATTACACCTAATGCTTAGGTCGATTGGCAGTAGGAGCACACAGTAAAACAACGAATGAGGCAGTGCAGGGAGACATGGGATGGGCCTCCTTTGAAGTGAGAGAAGCACAGAGCAAAATATGTTTTGAAGAACGACTTAGAAATATTGATGACCAGAGATGGGCGGCCATATTGAAATATTGATGACCAGAGATGGGCGACCTTTGCATGAAAAGCGTGGACACAGTGGAGAAGAAAAAAAAAAACAGAAGGCTCACGACAAAGTATACGAAACCTGGAAGTGCAGGATGAACGACCAAGGCAATAAAAAATGAACTGAAAGAATCAGAGACAACGACCTGAAAAAAGAGGATGGACGCAAAGAAGTCTTTAGATATCTACAGAATCTGGAAGCGGAAGATCACGAGGGAAAAGTGCCTTGATAATACCAAAGGGAGTGCGTTGCTTTTTGAAGCCCGGGCGGGTTGCTTGAGGGCAAAGACGCTTATACGATAGCCGGTACAGGAAGAACTGTGCGCAGGTTGTGGCAGGGAGCCAGGAACCATGCGACATATTGTAACGGAGTGCAAAGGTATCCGTCAAGTCCTCGGTGAGGAAGACATTCAGCTTCTGGAAGCCCTTAGCTTCAAGGTTGGCGGAAAAGTGACCTGGGCAGCAGTAGAGGTTAGTAAAAGAAGGTCAGAACGTTGGTGGGAAAAGAGCAGGCTTGGCAGTAATGAAATTACAGTAATTAAATTACTTTTTGCTGTAATGAGTAATGTAATGAATTACTTTTGAGTGTTATTGATTTAGTGATGTAATAAATGACTTCAGGCCAGTAATTTCATGGAAATTGCTGATTTCTTTCTCAATTACTTTTAACTACGATATAGGCTGTCCGCTTCTCTTACGGCATAGAAAGTTGATGAAGAAAAGTTGACCAAGTAGAGTTTCAATGCCCGGAGAGTCTCTGGGCATTGGAACTCTACGAACGCGAAGGAGCGCTTCGATGAGAGCTCTGCCTGCTTTCTCGTGCCTCTTCGTTGCCTTTTCATGCGTTGCAAAGTAATTTCAAAGTAATTTTATTACTTTTGAAAAGTAACAGTAATGTAATGTCATTAGTTTCGGCCACCTGTAATTTCTAATGTAATTTATTTACATTTTAGAAAATTCTAGGAAAGTAATGAGTTATGTAATTTAATTACTTTTTAGAAGTAATTTTGACATCTCTGGAAAAGAGCAGAGAACAATCTGGGAAGACATGCGAACAAAGTTAGACTAGCCCGAAAATTCCATGAAGTTTTTTTTTTTTTTTTTGGCGAGGTACAGTTGCGTTACGACGAAGATCGCTGTGCAACGCCGCCCTCCCCATTCCCTTCCTCCACCCCGCCTGGCCTTTGGCCTTCCTTTCTAGTAAAGTTTACAACAACCCCGTTACAAAGGGGAAGCCGCTAAGCATCATCATCATCATAATCAGACTTGGCAGTAATGAAAGCACAGTAATTTAATTACAGTAGTTAAATTACTTTTTTGCTGTAATGAGTAATATAATGAATTACTTTTGAGTGTTGGTAATTTAGTAATGTAATGAATTACTTCAGGCCAGTAATTCCATGAAAATTACTCAGTAATTACTTTTGAATACGACATAGCCTGTCCGCTTCTCTTAAGGAATAAAAAGTTAACCAAGAAAAGTTGACCAAGTAGAGTTCCATAGCCCAGAGAGACTCTGAGCATTGGAACTCGACGAACGCGAAGGAAACAACGCTTCGATGAGAGCAGCGCCTGCTTTCTCGTGCCTCTCCATTCCCTTTCCATGCGTTCCGGGAATGCAGGAGCATTCGAAGGGTGCCCGAAAACGAAAAAGTTCCTCATTATGTTCAACACAACCCTGTCCTCATCCGCGCCAGCGGAGCATCTTTTTAGCAAGGCAAAAGACACTCTGTCGTACAAACGGGGACACCTTTCCGATGCCCACTTTGAATCTCGGCTCCTTCTGAGGAAGATATCAATGTATAGCGCTGTAAATAAACTCTACATAAGTTGGTGTACAAACAAATATTTTTGAGATTGCAGTGTATATGTATATGAGTTGGTAGTGTATGAGTGACGAATTTTTGTTTTACTAACTTCAAAAAAGTAATAGTAATGTAATGTCATTAGTACTCATTACTTTCAACCACCTGTAATCTGTAATGTAATTTAATTACACTTGAGAAAATTTTAGGAAAGTAATGAGTAATGTAATTTAATTACTTTTCAGAGGTAATTTTGCAATCTCTGATCATATATCACCATCATTTAGGGCATGGAGGAAAGAAAGTATAAGGGGGAGCGCCACGGGACAATAGTGTAGCCTAGTCATAAAAATAAAAATAAAAACCCACGGTAAGTAACCCCGCCCCCCCCCCCCCCCCCCCACACACACACCTTTCGTCACATGACAGGCAAGCGGTAGTTCTTTGCGCCTAACGCCCGCTCATCTGTCGTGTGGCGCGAGCCGGCGGAAATGCGTTATGGCTATTTGTCTCCACTGCTCCCTTTGGAAAGCGAGTGACCTGATGGGAAGTGTTATATAGGCGGTTTTGTATACAAGCGCTTGCGTATATATATATATATATATATATATTGTGACGTGGCAATGAAGGCACTGCTCGTAATAAAATGTATTACAGTCAAATACAAGCCGGTGGGCAAAGCAGATCGAATGTCCCCGGAACAGCGCGCACGTCCGCAAGGCAAGCAGCGTCGTCGTCGTCTCCCAAGGCCGTGTACCAGCTTGGCAGTGGCGCATATCCCTGAAGGAGAGGTTGGCCATAGCTTAGCACTTGGATTGCTAATCTGCCAAGGCCCGTGACATAACCTCCGGCGGCGAGAGCACCGACCCGGTGCAAACAACGGAACAAGGTTAGAGGCAGCCTGGATCGCGGGAGTGGTACGGCTTCAGACGGGAGACGTGCACAAGTTGCGACGTTGAATGAGATGACGGCGAAGGCGTGAGGGGTCCAATTTCGTAGGTCACGGGAGTTACCATGCGTAGGATGCGGTAAGGGCCCGTGAAACAACACAGCAGTTTTTCAGACAGGCCGACGTGGCGCGATGGGGTCCACAGGAGTACCAAAGTGCCAGGGGCGAAGTACACATCGCGATGGTGCTGGTCATAGCGGTCTTTCTGGGCAGTTTGTGCAGTAGATATCCTGGCGCGGGCAACCTGTCGGGCCAAATCAGCGTGCGCGACCGCGTCTCGTGCGTATTCGGTTGTGAATATCCCCGAGTTAGGCAACACGGTGTCCAATGGTAAGGCAGGCTCTCGCCCAAAAAGAAGAAAGAAAGGGGAGTAGCCGGCAGCGTCGAGGCGAGAAGAATTATACGCAAACGTAACGTAGGGTAGTGGCACGTCCCAGTCGCGGTGGTCGGCGGACACGTACATGGCCAGCATATCCGTGAGCGTCTTGTTGAAGCGTTCAGTCAGTCCGTTTGTTTGCGGATGATAGGCGGTTGTAAGATTGTGCTTCGTACGGCAGGAACGGAGGAGGTCATCAATAACTTGGGACAAGAAGTACCGCCCACGATCCGTAAGCAGTTGACGAGGGGCCCCGTGGTGCAAGATTACAGCATGTAGGAGGAAGTCGGCTACGTCTGTGGCACAGCTGGTGGGGAGGGCACGCGTGATAGCGTAACGCGTAGCATAATCCGTGGCGACAGCAATCCACTTGTTGCCCGACCGGGACAAGGGGAAAGGGCCGAGAAGGTCCACTCCTACACGGTAGAATGGTTCTGTGGGAACATCAATTGGTTGAAGGGTGCCGGCTGGAAGCAAACGAGGTGTTTTTCGGCGTTGGCATAGATCACACGCCGTGACGTATCGCCTCACGGACCGGTATAGGCCCGGCCAGTAAAAGCGCCGACGCACGCGGTCGTAAGTCCGAGCCACGCCAAGGTGACCAGCTGTGGGCGCGTCGTGAAGCTCGCGGAGGACGTCAGAGCGGAGATGCTGAGGCAGTGCAAGTAGCTCGTCAGGCCCGTCCTCGCGAAAGTTTCGGCGGAACAAGATGCCATCACGAAGCATAAATTCACGCGTAGAAGGGTCGGCCGGCTTGGAGCTGAGGCGTTGGATGATCTTGTAAAGCGACGGATCACGGCGCTGATGGTCTGCAATGTTGAGCAAGTCCGACAGAGCGAATACGCCGGGGTCGTCGTCATTGTCTCGAGGGTCAGGGGGGTCAACAGGGTGACGAGACAGGCAGTCCGCGTCTCTGTGCATGCGACCAGACTTGTAGACGACCGAATAGTCGTATTCCTGTAGCCGTAATGCCCAACGACCAAGTCGTCCAGTGGGGTCCTTCAGAGTGGAAAGCCAGCATAACGCATGGTGATCCGTAACTACAGCGAATGTTTTGCCGTACAAGTACGGACGGAACTTGCTGACAGCCCATACAAGTGCGAGGCATTCACGCTCAGTGATAGAATAGTTGCGTTCGGCGTGGTTCAAAAGGCGACTGGCATACGCTATCACTCTGGTGCCAACTTCTTGTCGCTGGATCAAGACAGCTCCTATGCCATGCCCACTTGCATCAGTACGAACTTCTGTCGGTGCCGTATCATCGAAATGGGCCAAAATCGGACAACTGGTCAGACGGTTAATGAGCGAGGAAAAAGCCGTGGCTTGTGCGGAGCCCCACGAGAACGAGGTATCGGTCTTCAGAAGATCCGTGAGCGGGCGGGCTATGTCAGCGAAGTTCTCGATGAAGCGGCGGAAGTAAGAGCATAGGCCAACAAAGCTGCGAACGTCCTTCGCAGATCGAGGGACAGGAAACTCTTTGACGGCGCGCACCTTGTCAGGGTCAGGTCGCACACCAGCAGCGTCCACTACATGTCCGAGGATCTTAAGTTGTTGGCCGCCGAAATGGCATTTGGACGCGTTGAGCTGGAGCCCGGCACGGCGGAAGACCGCAAGGATGTCCGACAGACGTTGAAGATGTGTCTCGAATGTTGGGGCAAACACGATGACGTCATCCAAGTAGCAGATGCACGTCGACCACTTGAAACCGCGCAAAAGTGAGTCGATCATCCTTTCGAAGGTCGCAGGTGCATTACAAAGACCGAACGGCATGACCTTGAATTGGTACAAGCCGTCCGGCGTAACGAAAGCGGTCTTTTCGCGATCCATGGCGTCAACAGCAATCTGCCAATAGCCAGATCGTAGGTCGATCGACGAGAAATAGGACGCACCGTGAAGGCAATCGAGGGCATCATCTATTCGAGGGAGCGGGTAAACGTCCTTCTTAGTGATTTTATTCAAATGCCGGTAGTCAACGCAGAAGCGCCACGAACCATCTTTCTTTTTCACCAAGACGACTGGTGATGCCCACGGACTTGAAGAAGGTTCAATGACGTCCTTGTTCAGCATTTTCTCTACCTCGGTTTGAATGACTGCCCGTTCCGTTTGAGACACCCGATATGGTCGCCGGTGTATAGGGGCCGCATCGCCGGTGTTGATGCGATGCGTTACCTCCGAAGTCTGGCCTAACGGACGGTCGTCCAAATCAAAGATGTCCCGGTAGGATGCCAGTAGCTCGTGCAGTTGGCGAGCTTGTGAGGCGGAAAGGTCCGACGACATCATCTTCGTTAAGTCATCGGATGTCGGTGGATGATCTTTCGGACCGTCGGGAGGACTTGGGACATCAGTGGACACAGAAGAGAGCTGGCATCCATCGAGCGGACAAACAGTGGCCAGTGACATTCCCTGTGGAAGAACTTGGTAGGAACGACCAATATTCAAAAACGGCAAACTTATTTGATTTTGTGCGACCGTGACGACTGTATGAGGAAGCGCCACGTTGTGCTGTAGGAGAACGTCAGTAAGAGGGGAAACCATGTACTCGCCGTCGGGGACAGGTGGGCACGGGGACAAAGGAACGTAGGTTATGGCTTTTGGAGCTAATCGTAGGTGTTCGGCAGAGCATAGACGGTGATAAGGTTCAATGTCGGCAACAGGACCAATCGGCAGGTCAAGACGGAGGATGCCGGAGGCGCAGTCTATGAGGGCGGCGTGGTCAGTAAGAAAGTCGAGGCCCAGAATAATGTCATGAGGGCAGGCGTCCAAGACGGTGAATTGAACTGGTATTTTGTGTCCTGCGATGCCAACTCGAGCTGTGCAGAGACCTGCTACGGTGGGTGTCCGGCCGTCGGCGACTCGTACAATGTTGGAGGGAGCAGGCGTCATAACTTTGTGCAGGCGGCGGCGAAGGGGCGAGCTCATAACCGAAATGTTCGCACCGGTGTCTATCAGGGCGTCCACACGAATACCATCAATATCAATTTCCAAGAGATTGTGTTTCGTCGTATTAGTGAAGAGAGGATTTTCGGGCCAGGTCGGAAATGCAGCATCACCTCCGGGAGCTGCATGAGCTAGTTTCCCGGGGAGGTAGCGGCGTAAGAAGCAGGCGGAGAGGGGCGGCGGGGTTGAGGCGAACGAGACTGGCGACGTTGTGGGGACGGGGAACGGCCAAAACGGGTGGTCAGGGAACTGCCGGAAACGTCACGCTGCTGGTAACCAGGCATGAATTGGTGGGTCCTATCGCTGGAATAGCTTCTATCAGGAAACCTTGGCTGCGGCGGCGACGACCAGCGGTAACGGCAGTAGCGAGACACATGCCCGACGCGCGAACAATTGAAGCAAATTGGCCGGTTGTCAGCGGTACGCCATTCGGTAGGGCTGCGACGGCGGTAACGGGGTGGGGCGTCGTAACGGCTAGGCATTCCGCTCTGTGCGAAGGGAGTGGAGGAGCTTGCAGGAGCATGCGAGCACGACAGAGAACACACAGGGTGAATTCCCAGGTTGGCAACTTCTTCACGCACGACTGCCTGGATGAGTGCAACAGTCGGGGCATTTCGGGCATGGCCGTATTGAGGTGAGATAGCCGGAACCATGGCCTCTATTTCGCGGCGGACTATCGTCGTCAGAGGGTCGGTATGAGTCGGCAGGTCATCGGTCGGCGGTGGGCGGGGTGGCGTTGCCGCATCCGCACACGACGATGTTGCCGCGGTGTGGGGGAGGCGGGTGAACGAGTGCGCTACGCGACGACACTTCGCTTCTTCAAACCTGCGGCATTCCTTCAAGACGGCCTCAACCGAGGAGCACTCTTTGCAAATCAGCAAATTAAAAGCATCGTCCGCAATGCCCTTAAGGATGTGCCCAACCTTGTCAGACTCAGGCATGCTGGGGTCTACTTTTGAGCAGAGCGCCAAAACATCCAGAATGTAAGCCACGTACGACTCGGTGGATGACTGAACTCGAGAGGAGAGGTCTTTCTTTGCGGCAAGCTGGCGCGCCACGGAGTTACCGAACAAATCGCGCAGTTCCTGCTTGCACTGATCCCAACTGGTCAGCCTGGACTCGTTGGTTTGGAACCACACCAGAGCGGGTTTTTTTTTCAGATTTAGGGGTAAATTTGCCAACATGAAAGTGTCATCCCACCGGTTGTGGGTACTGACGCGCTCGTACATGCTGAGCCATTGATCAATGTCCTCATCGTCAGCGCCAGAGAAAAAACCGGGGTCGCGAGGTGGAGAGACAATGACTATCGGGTTGGGGGATGCAGGCTCACGGGTTGGTGGCATCGTCCCGAGATGGGTGTGACGTCCTGACCGAAGCTCCGTGTTGTGCCAAGACTGGCGGGACAGAGGCAGGGAAGTTGCACCTCCACCACAAGATGTGACGTGGCAATTAAGGCACTGCTCGTAATAAAATGTATTACAGTCAAATACAAGCCGGTGGGCAAAGCAGATCGAATGTCCCCGGAACAGCCCGCACGTCCGCAAGGCAAGCAGCGTCGTCGTCGTCTCCCAAGGCCGTGTACCAGCTTGGCAGTGGCGCATATCCCTGAAGGAGAGGTTGGCCATGGCTCAGCACTTGGATTGCTAATCTGCCAAGGCCCGTGACAATATATATATATATATATATATATATATATATATATATATATATATATATATATATATATATATATATATATATATATATATATATATATATATATATATATATATATATATATATATATATATATAGCAGAACAGAGAGATACGGGACGAGGGAAGTGCTATTCGGCTTTTTTCGAAATATTTAATAGGGCCGAATGACGTGTGCTTGTCACGTTTCTTTGATTCATTGATAAATAAGCGAAAATATAAGACGAGAAAAAATCCGCCGTTTACATATATATATATATATATATATATATATATATATATATATATATATATATATATATATATATATATAGCGAATCAGAAAATGGGAAATGAGGGGCTCCGTGAAATAAGACAGAAAATAAGGTTTGGCAGTCAAGAAAACCTCGGAAAGCAAAGGGGAGGTTGTGGTGGGTCATAGAAAGAGATGAAGAATTTTTTGAGTCGAAAAGAAAGTGGTGAAAAAATGCCCGCCGGGTGGGATCCGAACCCACGACCTCCAGAATACCGGTCTGGTGCGATAACCACTACGCTACCGGCGGGGCTGTTTCCCCAGCACTTTCTCGGGTATTTATGTTAAGGTATTTTTGTTTCCTGCACTTGGGGGTGGTAGCCAGCGCCACTCGGACTACTCGGGGTGAAGGGGACCTTCTTTTTAACCCCCGGGCCGTGACTCGAGTGTCTACGACATGTCGAGAGTGGTCGACCAGCGCTGAACCCTCCCAAGCCCCCCTTGGCACCAAGACTGCCAGAACAGAGGCCCTCGTTAAGCATGTAGCGAATCAGAAAATGGGGAATGAGGGGCTCCGTGAAATAAGACAGAAAATAAGGGTTGGCAGTCAAGAAAACCTCGGAAAGCAAAGGGGAGGTTGTGGTGGGTCATAGAAAGAGATGAAGAATTTTTTGAGTCGAAAAGAAAGTGGTGAAAAAATGCCCGCCGGGTGGGATATATATATATATATATATATATATATATATATATATATATATATATATATATATATATATATATATATATATATATATATATATATATATATAGGATCGTAGATGCACGCGTGACAGGCGGTGTCGAATACAAGCGCGTGCGTATATGGGATCATAGATGCACGCGTGCTGACGTGTGTGCACATCTTCCTCTCCAGGACGTGCACACGGTGGTGGTCCAGTCACCCGGCCACGGGGTCTCGCCTCCCTACCACATTCCGGCTCCGATGGGGGCTGCCCCGCCGGCTGAAATGCACGCCGCCAGCGCGCCACCTTACGTTCGCTAGCTGCAACCGGCTACGCAACCCTGCCAACTGCACAGGAGGTCGCCGTAAACAGAAACGGAGCTCGAGCAAATCGGTCACCCGTTCAAGAGAAAGAAATAAACTAAAGAAAAAACAGCGCTGATTGTTTCTTATGTGCCAATAAAGAGCTTTTTCGCTTGGTATGCAGTTATTCCTCGTTGCTATACTTTCAATGCTAACAAACGTCGTCGATACAGCGAGTTGTCCACGTCACTGAATCACATCGAAAGTTACACGAACAGTTATAGTTCGCCCGCACTTCCACTTAAATAAACATAGTTTAAAAGGAAAAAAAAAAACGTGAAGGGGGGGAGGGGGGGGGAGGGGTTCGGTCGCTTGCTTTTAACAAATTGCTGCACTTGTGCACTGAAAAAACTAAGTGCTAAAAGGGTGTGCTAAAGGTAATGCGTAGAATTTTTATACATGTTTCGAGTTTTCTCTGGCAATCTTTGTTTGCTGCGAGTGCTTCCGAACGTGCAGTTTCCTTTGCACTGCACTCGCGCCGCCCATTTGGAGACGTAAGATGTGACGACGCTCTCGGAAGTCCACGGGGTTCGATTTCAAGCTCCATTTCTGCTGATTTCTTTAGTTTATCTAGATAATTCATAGACGAAAAGTGTTCGTTTACCCCGGGGCGAGGGGGGGGAGGGGGTGGGGGTGCTGGGCCCTCTCGACCCCAGATGGTCAAAATAAATCCGGAGCACTCCACTACGGCGCGCTCAAGTCCGGATATAAAATTTGGAGCGTTAAATCACATAATACTAATTTTATTCTGAAATTGAGTGAATGCGGCTTGGCCTCATCTTGAGTGCTGAATGAACATGGTTCGCGGAAATATATATATATATATATATATATATATATATATATATATATATATATATATATATATATATATATATATATATATATATATATATGTCACAGAATTGAGCGAGGTAATAATTTAGTGGCCGATGGCTCGGACGGGAGGAGCGACAAACAACTCCCCCTTACGTGCGAATTCGAGAATGTGGTTCGGACCTGCTAACCGGCGATAGGTCCACGCCTGATTGGCCGCTGGCGTGAGGCACGAGGCGGGGCACGGGAAAACAGTTTCAAAACAACGGGCATTTACTTCACATTCACAAGAAATTCGAAACAGACAGACAGGAGGGTTGACGAGTTAATACACACTGCAGTTGACACCCCGTTGGGGTCAGAGCTGCCAAGACACCGACACGAAGTACATTAATTACAATGAAAGAAACGGTACACGCCGTTACGAGCCCGAGGAGAAGAAGACAGTAAATGAAGGGGACAGTAGAGTATACAATAGGCGGGGTTGGAGGCTTCCCCCAACTACTAACAATAGGCCCGCTAGAAACGCATACCGCGTGGTGCACTGAAGGAGGCTGATAAGCCCGTGCAGTCCGCTTAGGGGAATACAACACAGAAGATGAATAGGAAGAGTCCGAGGAAAGGTGGAGAAGGGGAGAACGTCTTAGCTGCGGTCCGGCCGATGGTCTCGCCGGGGTGACGGAGGCTGTCGGTCGTCTGTGGTGGGGCGCCGCTGATCAGCGACGCAATTTGGGTGAACTCCGGCCGCGCAATGTCGCCTCCTTGAGGAATCTTCGGGGGCCCGAAGTTCACCGCCGTCGTCGCTCGGTCTCCCCAGCACAGCCCTCAAGGCCGACGCCGCGTCCCGGCCGTACGTCCGGCCACCGCCAGTTCTCAGCCCATTCTCCCCCGGAAACCCCGCGCTGCACCACGCACACCGTCCACCGGGCCGCGCGTCTTCCGAGAATTCCCGGGGCGCAGCCTTCAGTAGGCCGCGGCACTCTCGCCCGCCTCTCTCCCCGAAACACATGGCCAGCCGACCCGGGTGCGACAATGGCGGCGAGAACATTCCTTCGCTTCGCGGTACGGCTCCTCTCGGCGAACGGCAAGAAATGACGAGCGGCAAAAAAAACCCGTCAAGGAGGGACATGAATTTCGCGACAATATATATATATATATATATATATATATATTGTCACGAACGAACGAACATGTATTAACGTTTCGGCAAGGCTTGCCCCAAGCCGAAACGTTAATACATGTTCGTTCGTTACCCTTTAGTCTTCTCTTTTACTGTACATTTTACCGGCCCCATTGTACTTTATTCTTTATTCATGCGCTATGTATATATATATATATATATATATATATATATATATATATGTGTATATATATATATATATATATTAATGATGTCTGCATGCAAGTGACGATGTCTTCATCCCTAAGAAATGCGAACTATTAAAACAGTTTCTTTTTCCATGAGTCATCAGGATTGACTACTGGAAAGAGTAGCAATACTGAGACAGAACATTCATGGGTACTTGACAAGCCGCCGAAGGGGTCACTGAAGACTGCATCCTTTTGTCAGGCTCAAAATAGCACGCAAGGCAATTTAAAGACTCGGAGGTGAACATACAGCAACATATTCGTCCCTGAGCATAGGTTATCGGCCCTCTGCCTGGACCGAGGCGACTGATTCGACCCCACCATTCCATGAACAATGAAGTTTCAATCTATCTATCCATCTAACATTCAAATATGTTTTATGCCAGCAGGCATCATCATCATCATCATCATCACCACTAGCCTATCTACGCCCACTGCAGGGCAAAGGCCTCTCCCATTATTCTCCAATTATACCGGTCCTGTGCTAGCTGCGACCAATTTATCCCCGCAAACTTTTTGATCTCATCTGCCCATCTAACTTTCTGCCGCCCCCTGCAACGCTTGCCTTCTCTAGGGATCCACTCTGTTGGCCTCGATGACCAACGGTTATCTTGCCCATACGCATTACATGCCCTGCCCACGTCCATTTCTTCTTAATTTCAACTAATATGTCCTTAGCACGCGTTTGTTCCCTGACCCACTCCACTCTCTTCTTGTCCCTGAACGTTACACCTATCATCTTCCGTTCCATTGCTGCTATCTCCGTCTCCGTTCCATTGCGATAGTACGCCAACGGGCATACTATCGAAAAAAATGTTTCTGTGAGTGTATTTACAAGCATTTTGTGTGAACATGGCGTTCAGTCAAAGATTTAAAAAATGAAATAAAAAGTACGGATGATGCAACCACCGCTGGTGCATCTAGCGCAGTTGTCCTACTATGGTAAGGAGTCGAAGGAATAACTGGAAAGTATTCAAGTGAGCCGTGCACGTCTGCGCCAACAATGATACAGTAAGCTTTTAGCCGCAATAAAATTTTAAGCACAGAGGTAGAGGCAACTCGAAAGAAACCTCGTCTGAATTGCACTGGTAATGGCGCTTTCGGGAGTAGGGGGCTCTGCGCACTCTTGAAAACACCGGAGGGGTGTCGGGCCCCCGTAGTCGGAGCATATATGCAGATCTGGAGCATTACAGTATGCCAACGAGATGCGGCAAAAAGGAGATAACGTCCTCCGTCTCCCGACTGGGCCTTCATCCCGATGAATACATCAGCGCTAGCAAATCTTCAAAAAATAGCGGCAAATTTTTTAACGATAATTTTTTCTCCGCCTGTAAATATCCATGAGGCACGTGAAATTTACTTTTTGTCAGGGATGGTAGTAAGCGCTCGCTATAACCGATTGATTGATTGATTCTAGGGTTTAACGCGCCGACGCAACGCAGGCGATGAGGCGCGCCGTAGTGGAGGGCTCCGGATTAATTTTGACCACCTGGGGATCTTTATCGTGCGCCGAAATCTCGTACACACGGGCGTTTTTGCTTTTCGCCTCCATCAGAAAAGCGGCCGCCGCGGCCTGGAATCGAACCCGCGACCTCGTGCTTAGCAGCGAAACGCCTTAGCCACTGAGCCACCGCGGCGGGTCGCTGTAACCGATTCACCTTATTCGAAGTTTCTTCACGGCATCTGCAGGGCAGGGTCAGCCACGGCACGTGCGGAGAACACAAGCTTACAGAGCGTCCTACAGGTGCAAAAAAAAAAAAAAATGGTGGGGTTAGCCTACAACAGCTCCTCTGTAAAAAGTAACTTGGCTTTAAGAAGAAAGCTCAGCTAGGAAACAAAAGCTTTAACTTTAGCTACACGCTGCATAAACAAAGGATACATGCTCGACGAATTTCCTGCAGCGTCCCATAAAAGGCGAAACGTTTACGTCGATCGTGCTTTTTTTTTTTTCGAAAGCACAACAAGCAAAAAGCTTCGACACTTCGCAGTAAAAAAAAAAATGCCACAAGGACGACTACCAATAATGGGGACAATAACTAATGAAGATGTTAAAAAAAGGAAGGGGGGGGGGGGGAAGTCAAACAGAAAAGAATTACTAGAGGGAATAAACAGACCCGAAAACAGTAACGTTACAGATACACCAGGCTTAGCAGAGAGGAAAATCTACCTGGTAAGTCCAATTGTTCTGCTTCTTTCAAGATAATTCACACTCGGGATCGAAGGTCTTTGTGGGAACGTAAACGCAAATTGATGAGACGCGTAGTCTGTAGAAAGGAAACAATTGGACATATTTCATCGGAACGTTGATAGCTACCATCTGAATGCATATGAGAAAAACTGCGTCCGTCGGAAGCGCTGTGGAAAAAAGGTAATACGTAGAGAGCAAACTGCAAAGCCGTGAAGATGAAGAAAGGGAGATCACAATATCGGCGGCGGAAAACAGAAAAGTAGAATAGAAGCAGAACACCTACCACCTGTAGCCAACAAAATGTACGGCAATAGTAAGTAGATAGGAGAATTCAAATAAAAATGGCGGGCAATCTAAGTATGTACGAGAAGCTGCGATTAGGTGGCTCACGCTATCACCGCGACATGAAGGGAATGCCAATAACAATCGATCGATCATCCCAAGCTCCTGCGTGAGGCGAGAGGGGTCGCAAGGACAGTTGGAGGCGCATGTTGTGAAGCAAGGGCGCACTCTGGCATGCGTGTTCTCTTTGTGTATTTTTTATCACTTTCCATTTTGTCGGTGACACGGTCGCGGTGCTGCAGAAAATCCCGCCAAAAGCTGCCATGATTTGAAGCGCAACAAAAAACACGGACGAAGAAACAGAGTAGACGAGACAGGCGTTAACTTCCAACTATTTTATTCGTCTACGCACGTGCTTATATTCCCTAGGAAAAAAAGAGGGCGAGAAAGAAGGAGCGTACACATAAGGAGCGTGCAATATATATAAGCACATGCGTAGCCGAATAACATAGTTGGAAGTTAGCGCCTGTCTCGTCTACTCTGTTTCTTCCTCCGTGTTTTTTGTTGCGCTTCAAATCATGGCAACTATTCACCAACTAGACCAGCAAGAAGTTCTTTCCCGCCAAAAGCGTTGTGTCGAAAGCGCTCTCCAACCCCGTTTTTTTTTTCTCCCTCTCTCTTTCTCTTTAACGCACCGCGTATCAGGTACGTTAGAGATTATGAGACTCAACTTTCATTTAGGAACAAAGCCCCCATGATCCTTCCTGCGGCTTCGTACTACACGCACAGGGGTGTAACAGCTGCTGCTTCGCTCTCGCCCACGTCAAGGTCGCTTTCGAAATACCGCGTGCAGGCACGCGTTTTGCTTCGGCGTCTACCGGCAGCCGCTGGCTGCGCTGCGGTGTCGCTCCGGCGTGCGCAACTGCGTAGAACCGTTACACGCATCATGGCGCGCGGACGCAGCGGGGTTAGAGCTGTCACATCCAACGGCTCTCCGCGCAAATAGAGAACTGAGGCTCACTCCCTGCGGGATACATTTCCGCAGCGCTTACGTGCCTGGCTGCCACTTCCAGCGACGTCCCATGTCCCTGCCGAAGGCGCTCTTAGTGACTTGCGTGATAGCCGTAGTGATCGTCGGATGCCTGTTCGGACTGTGCATCGCTAGCCTGCTGCGCCGCCACGGTATCTTCCCCCGAAAGGAGCGACCTATGCAGGTAAAGTAAGCATGCGCTCGCGTTGGGGGGCTTCAGTGTGTGCTTCTTGATTAAAACCACATACGAGGGTTTGGGTCTCGGGAGAGCTGCATGCCTAGGATGATAGAAAATGGCATACCCCCAGATACGAGTGAGGTTACTCTTGGCAGGTGCAACCAGCTGTCACTCTAAGCCAATCCCATGGTCTATAGTCACTACAACGCGCTTGATTGGCCAAGCGATGCAGACAACAATGACGTAGTAGTACAACTTTTATTGAAACGGGAGACCGCTGGTCTGAACAGGGGAAGGAAAAGGGGAGAGGGTAGTAAAATCACTGGGGCATGGAGAAAGTGCACTGGGGCAGTCGGGGCAGTAGTACAGTTTTTGGGTTTCACTGCGTAACTTCACGCTTATGAGGGTTCAGTTCTTTTCAGCTTCACTCTTGAAATGAGTCGGTGGGACAGCAAAATAGTCCATGTGGGTAGGACCGGTGAGGTCTCCGCTCAGACAACTCGTGCCAGACCGCTCTTTAGAGAATAAAATGCTATTCGGTGGATTAATTCTTTGTCAAGTTGCTGGGGATCAGGGTGCTGTTGTACGTGGTGCCGTGAATGTTCGGTGTTTGGCAAAAGCAGGACATGACCATACGAGATGAGTGAGGCTTGCTGAGGTGCTTGTGTGACAGTATGGGCATCTTGGGGGCAAATGGGGAGTGTACCATTTACGATGCATTTCGGGTGTGTAGGCTGCGTCGGTGAGAAATTTGTTCACAAAGGTTTAACTGGAGCGTGGTAGCGGTGGTAAAGCGCTCAAATACCCTGTTGGAGTCCTGTTTTTCAGCCGGTCTCTTCGGTTTCTTCTTCTACCGGTGGAGTCGCATCGCCGGTGGGGGTGTAGGCGACCGTGTCGGCTCTTCGTCAGGCGCCAGTGGAGGTTGTAAATGTGCACTCTCCTGTGCGACCTCATGGGCCGCCTGGTTGCCCGAGGAAGAAGGTTCATGGCCCGGTACCCAGTCAATGCGGACTTGTGTGTTGTTCCGTTGTATAATTTGCGCTTGGTATAACATCTGATAGAGGGCAGGAACCTCCGGGCGTGTTCAGGCCAGTCCGATGACAAAGCTTACGCTGGCGTCTGTGTAGATGTCAACTTCATTTTCGGGTCTTGTCGTCTGAAGGCGTCTGATGCGTTGTTGGCGGAATGCGGGATTGTTGCGCCCAATCGGCTTGCTCTGCGTAGTGGATATGATTTCCGGTCGACTCCATGAATCAAGTGAGGTGGGGAAAGTGCACGGTGATGGTGAGCTGCGCATGTTCCATGCAGTGATGACATGTCCTTGGTGTATTAAAGGACGTTTGAATTCAGCCTGCGCCTTGGCTTCGTTGATGATGTCCTGAATGGAAAGAAGGGGAACTGCCTGTTTGAGTTTCTGGTTAGGTGTGTGCTTGAACAAACCACTGATGGATCGAAGGGTTGCCCTGTGCAACACCATGGAGGCCTCTTGTGTGGCTTTTGGTGTAGATCATAGGCAAGAGCGCCGTACGTGAGTGCTCACTGTGACAGCTCTAGCCACAGTCAGGGTGGCCTTTTGGGTTGCTCCTCCGTACTTAACTGTTCAAAAGTCTGCGGATCGTGTGGAGCAGACTCTACCACTTTTGCTTCAACCACTGGAGCCATATTCCAGCGCTGTTCTTTGTTCCGATTGGTAGGCCGAGGAGGGTATATGGGTTCTGTTGCAGCTCGTATTTCATGATTTGCTATAATAACTTGTATGACGTCGGATTGAGCGGGTGGTTTGCAGCCATATACCGCCAAGAGATGGCTCTTTTCAGGAGCGAGCTGGAGTTCCATGGGGCGGCAAGAGTCAGCTCGAGGCTATGTGGTGAGGCTTGAGGTTCTACTGTTTTTTTCTCAAGATAGCCGAAGTCGGCTGCTTCAGTCCAAACTGTGACGTCGTCCGCATAAATGGTAAAGCGGGCAGGGTGTCGACTTCCAGATGTCGTGCCACCTTAGTCATGGCTAGATTAAATGGAACCGGTCCTAAAATCGAACCTTGAAGGGCCCCGCGGTCTATGTAATAGGTAGTGGGTTCCCAGCCAGGATGCGAGCCATAAATTGTCGGCGAATGACTATGTCGAGCGAATTATTTCACTAAAAAAATAGGCCTGCGCTGTGGCATCACGCACCGCCAACATGACAATAGGCATTCGTTGCGCAAGGACAAAGCGCAGATCACATTTTTTAGTAAAATTGTACGCACGTTGCTGTCAAATTTTCTTTTTTTTTTTTTGGTTACTCGAGTGCATTGCGGTGATGCGGAACCGCGGGAGTTCTTTTCTCTCTGATACACAAACAAAGCTCCCTCACCGGAACGAAACTTGGCAACCAGGCTGGTGCAGTATTCGGCAACCTCCTTACTAATCGAAGAGTAAACACGGCTCTGTAGAGCACGGCAGCTGTGGAGCACCTGACGAAGGTGGCGGTCAGGTCAGCGATACAGCAGAGGGTGCTGAGAATCTCTGAATGCGGCAGGCGCCACAACCTGTAAGCTCTGAGGCGTCAAGTGCATGGTCATCGTAATATTAAGCGAGGTGAGATGAACAGGTGAGAATTTTACGCAGTTGAGTAGCTCAGTTATTGTGTGCTACTATGGGCACCAAGAAAGGAAGGAGCTTTGTGTAGGGTTCTTGATCCACGGATAGATAGCAGGGAATTAAAGGGGCCCTGCAACACTTTTTCAACTTGCTTTGAAATCAGAAATGCTTGCAGAATGTAGTCACCCAACACACCCAGTACTTAGATTAGGGGGTTGCAGAGTACCTCAGTTAAAAATTACTCCTTTATGCCCATCAGATGCCCTGTAAATTTTTCTCTCTTTCCCGGTCTTGACGTTCCTCGACGGCTCGAATTACGTCACTATAGGCCATGTAGCGGCTGTTGGCCCGTTTTCCTTCAGTTGCAGCAATGTACAGTCATCAAAAGTACAGGGCCGGATTAGGGTGGGGGCTACGGGGGCTGCAGCCCCGGGCCCACAGCTGTCAGGGGCCCCTCTCGACCATATAAAAAAGTTATTGAGTGTGCTCGCTGCCCGCATTGAAAGTTGAAGGTAGGAGCTTCAACCTCACCTTCACACCGGAGCTGACTAACTCGTGACAGGTGTGGAGGAGTGGGGGGCCCTCACGCTATGGTTGACAACCTTCGAGTCCATTTCAATTTAAATTAGTTATTCCTACTCCTCTTTCTTGTTTTGCCGAGGTTTATGAGAATACGGCTCTGACAAAAAGTCTTGGGTACGCAGCTTGACCGGGCCTAAGAAGCCACATAAAACAGACCCCGAGCTCGGCTCCGGTCTTTTTCGCGACACAGGTCGGTTCGGTAGTTTTTTCGGTACGCGGACGTTTCGGCGCGCGCACGTTTCCGTATAAGAAAGGGTCAGGCATGCGAATAATGAAATAATGTTGGAAGAACATTGTAAATTGCTTAAACCTGAGGGTCGTTATATGTCATTATTGACAACTTAAGCACTGCCCTATCATACACAATTTCTGCCAGAAATTTCATTGTATAGCGCTTGACAAAAGGAACTTCATTGCGATGACGACCCGTTCAATAAAGCTAGTGGATTAGTTGAATCGCATAAGCGTGATAGATATATCGACTCGATATTTCTCGCTCAATGGTCAGCGTATGGTTATTTAAATGTTCAAAGGCTGTGTAGGCCACTGGCGGGGTCGTTCGGCTTCAGCCCATGCCTTTGTGCTGTAGCCTCTGCAGGCTGTCTGAGCAACAAGCGTTGCGGAAGCTATACGTCCGCGCTACTCCATTCGTAGCTAATTCTCAGGCGCCACTCTGTGTGGACACAGAGGCCGCCGGGCCAGCCCGAGCGGCTCCCTTCGAGCTGGGCAATCAGCAGGCCTAGCCGGTGTGAAGAGCTCAGGCGTGGACGCCAAACAAAGCAACAACAACGTCTGTTTCTGTTCGGGATGACGAAAGCTGTGCCCACTTAAAAACGCATCCTGCGTGCGGCCCCTTCGATGCCATCTTGAAAACGGACCTCCGCCGCGACTCGGGGATGTTAAGCCGCTTGTCCCCGTGGGCGCTTTTCGCTTTGAAATGAGCCGCCGCACGGCGCAGCGCGGACCAAAGGGCGGCCCGCAGTTCTGGTCGCGCTTGGGCGTGGCGACAGGAGGAGAGGAACACCCGAAGGAGCGCGGGAAAAACATTGGACGCGGCAGACGTGTTGAGGACTCGAAAACGAGAGGTCCGTCGTAGACCCCGAATCTATAGACGAGAAGCTTCAGCGTGTTTCCACTGCCAGTTACGACCGAACAACGACCCGACCGATCGACAACGAACTACTGACTGCTGGAATTGTTGCGCGGCACCGACGCGAGCAGCAGCGCGGGAGGGAGCAGAGACATTCTATCCCTATTAAACTGTTGTCTGATGCCATCTCTCGTGCTCACCTGTCGCTCTCCAACCCAAAGGGGACCCGTTAACGTGCAACGGCTTGCCGACTAGCAAGACCATCAAAGCTGCGCGCGCAACAGGAGTTTCACGCCGCTGAAAGTTCGACGGCCATGCGCAAACCCACGCATGAAGCCGACCGCTCCCCAGCCCAAAAAGCGACATTTTTTTTTTTTTTTGTGCTAATCGTGCTGCGATAGGAAGGTTGCGCATGGTCTAACCGCCGCGTGCTTTTTCGTCTGCGCGGGTAATCTACAGGATTTTGGCCTGTAAGCCGTGGCGGCTAACTGTTTGGCAGATGTCTGTGAGTGACAGCTGCCTGCGCTGACTTTGAGCCCTCCCGTATATGCAGGTGGATAACTTTACAATAAAATTAAAACTTTACAGGCTAAATAAAATATGCGTCTTGTAAGAAAATACTCTTATGTACCATGGCGTGTGCAGGCCGACACGGCGCTTCGATTAATTGTGAATCTGTGACGGACCGGCAATCAAACCATACTAACTTTTACGCCTCTTAAAATCCGTTATATAATACTAGACATAAAGCCGAGCAATTAGTTTCCGGAAAGCGTAAAATTATGTATAATTTATCACTGATCAGAGAGCATAACATGGGCTTCGAAAATTTTCGCATATTAAAGCGGAATCAACATCATCATCATCATCAGGGCCCCAAGGACGCAGTAGCCCCGGGCCCCAAAGTTTCCTAATCCGGCACTGCAAAAGTATCAACAACAACAAAAAGCGAGGTGTCAGCGTATGCCTAGAGTGGCAGCTTGCTACAGCGCCCAGGATAATCAGCGATGTTGCGCCGCATGCGCAGGAGCTGCCAAGAACAGAAAGCCAGCATCGGAGGTACCCATTATCAGGCGCCGAAGATGCGCCGGTGGCTATCGTAATTGCTGCTCCGTGCATAGGCTGGCACCGGCTTCTTCGTTATTGTTAACACTTTTGAGGACTGTACGCTTTTCGATAGCAACTTAAAAAAAGCCACAAAAACAAAGCAAAAATGGAAGGTGTATCTGAAGTGACGAGCAATTCACGCAGTGCCGCTCCGTGCTGGCGATAACTATAACTTTCGCAGTGGTTCCAGACGCGAAGGAAAGAGTGAAAGCGCTTATCGAAAGTGTTGCAGGGTCCCTTTATTAACTTGTACACCATTAGGAAAAAAAGATCGTGGTCGTGGTGATCAAGGTAATTATATGTTACGAGTTGAACTTATTATAAGCTTTGCACCGACATCTAGCTACAAGGATGAAGGTGCTGACAGTTCGAATCAGGAATAACAACGTAAATGTGCGTCCAGGCGACCCGGTTTCTTGCGCGGCGCGGCAAAATATCCAGCAGGTTTGACGCGTGCGGGGGCTGCGAACCGGGAGCTTTCCGCCAACCAAACCGGTTCCGGGTACGGGGGACGCATGCGTATAGACGCATCCATTGGCGGATCCAGAGGGGGGGTCCGGATGTCCTGACCCCTCCCTTAATTTTTTAATTTAAACCTCCAAGAAGATGACTACTCAGGTCGCAGAAAAAGGTGAATTGATGACTTGTTGTATTCCTTGTGTTTTTGCTTTCCCCAAATTTCAGTGAATAAATAAGGCTCCTCCTCCTCCTGCTCATCATCATCATCACCATCATCACTGATAGGAGCTGACCCCCCTCTCAGAAAAATCCTGGCTCCGCCCCTGGACGCATCCTATTGCGCTCATGTGTTTCGCCCATTTTAATAGAGAATAGAGAGTTTAGCATACGGATAGCGGAGGCTCCCGCTACGGCGGCGGGTTAGCGGGACCTGACTGCGCATGCGCGCGGGAAGTGCGAGGAGGTTGCCCCTCAGCGGAGGGAATGAGCGGGCATGGCGAAGGCAGGCCCGCGGAACTAATCCACCCCACTGTAACGAATTTGCTCTCCCCAGTCGGGCCCCGCTACCCGCCGCCGTAGCGTTAGCGAACGGTACCCGCTATGCTAAAACTCTCTAATTTTAGCATAGCGGGCTCCGTCCGCCAACGCTACGGTGGCGGGTAGCGGGGCCCAACTGGGCAAGCGCAAATTCGTTCCGGTAGTAGGGATCACTTCCGCGAGCCAGCCTTCGCCATGCCCGCACGTTCCTCCTCATCCTCCTCAACCTCCTCACCCTCCCCACGCGCGCATGCGCAGTAGAGTCCCGCTATCCCGCCGCCGTAGCGTGAGCCTCCGCTAGCCGCTATGCTAAAACTCTCTAATCAGTACACGATAATGACGGTAGGCTAGCGAAAAAACAGCACAGACGCAGGCAGGTGAACTTGCAGTGGGAAACTTTGGGACAGGTGGCCGGAATAGTTGAGGTAGTCCACTGATGGGATTTTCAGAATGAGAGGGAAGAATGCACAAAGATTGCATAAGGTGTCTGCAAACGATATTACAGGAAAGCTTGCTTTAGGAGTTTGACTGTGCTTTAGGAGTTTGATAATGCTTTAGAAGTTTGACTGTGCCACTATTTCTGAGAAATTCCAAGCTTATCGTATCACAAGAAAGGAGATGTGAAAGGGCTTAACAATCACGATCCATCTGCCTTGACTGAAGTCATAGCGCTGCCTATTCTTTTTTGTGTGCACGCCTTTATATTTGATCTGAGCTTGAACAACTTTTATTTTCATTGTTCTTTCTTGATTTTGCACCTGTCTTGTTACACGTGTGTTGACCTTGTCTGTTGTTGTTTGTACACCATACACATCTTGATAAACAAAAATCCCAGCCCCTTACGCAATGCCATCGAGCCCCCTTATGAGTCAATAAATTACACAAATGAAATGAAACCCGCACACATTCCTTTGCCGCTTCTCTCCATTTTGGCCACATTTCTTCCGAGCGCCAATCTACATTTACACTATTATAACGATTAAACGTGTTCACGACTTCGCCAATTATGCATTTTGTTTACGTGCAGAATCGGAGATTTTTCGCGGCTTTTTTGTTTCGGCTTGTTTTTTCCGTGTTCTTTTATTTTTCCTTCGTCATCTGAGGAAGATGTATACGTGGACATTTCTTTTTTCGTCAGTTACTTTTTAGTATCTTATTAACAGCGAGGCTGTCTAGCGAATCGTTATTTTTTATTGACCGTAGTTAAAAATAGCAAGAAAATCCTAAGCGCACGTGAGCGCATGGCTCGTGGCAACCTCCTGGCAGTTTAAAGATTGAACAAGGCTTCCGTGCAGTTTAAAGATTGAACAAGGTTGAACAGAGGTTGAACAGAAGGTTGAACAGAAGGTTGAACAAGGTTGAACAGATGTTGAACAAAGATTGAACAGATTGAACAAGATCGAACAATTGAACAGGATTGAACAAGCTTAAAGATTGAACAAGGCTTCCGTGCTGGAAGCCGAAACGTCAAGAACGATTTTTGACTGGTCGGCGTCTCGTGTGTTTGAAAAAAAAAAGACAATGCTGAGCGCTTGTGTGTGTGTGTGCCTCACGGCGACCGCCAAGCGTCCCCGCCGCCCGTTCGTCAATCCAAGCATACCAACTTAGGGAAACTGGCCAAGACTGCGGTGAGCGTCAAGCAGTTAAAAAAAACCAATAAAATGCCGAGTTTGGACGCTTGCAATGCGCGGAGTTGTGGAGGTGCGAATCGATTTTATCCACACTTTCAAAATCTAGCGCACCAATCATAAACCTCCACATGAAACGTCTCAACGTTGCTCAATGCCTCATAAAAAGCACGACAATTCAGCCGGCGGGTCATCACAACTAAGCAATAAAATTCCTTACTATACATAACATAAAAAAACTGAATGAAGTGACGGGCCTGCCAGAGCCGTTTCATAACTTTTTTTTTTCAAAAATATAATTGTTATCTTCTAAATGAGACCGCCCAGCTGACGACTGGGGCAGACCGGCATCCCTTTTAGTAAGACCGCCAGTGTTACAACGGCACGTGCATCCAATTGCCCCTTCAACGTCATGCGGATCCAATTAACAGATTCGAGCAAGGTGATACGGACGATGTCCGGTACTCGCTGGTGACGCTGTATACGGCGGCAGTCTTCCATTGCCGCTGCACTCGCATTATTGGCCGAGAAAGAAGCAGATGTGCGCAGTCGGGAAGTTCACTGGCAAGCACTCTGTGTCATTAAAGGGACAGACCACCGATTTTTGTCGCGTATTTGTTCTCTAGCTCATACGACAGCCAACGTTTTATATAGCCCGGTAACCACACGCAATTTATAAACAAATTGGCGGAAATCATTTCAATTTGGCACCAAACTTTCTGAAATCGGAAGGGTGGCGGTTCGTAGTGTAGAAACTTCACACTACAATATGTGTCCCGGTCACATGACTTGCAAACCTAGCAGCTACTGTGACTGCTGAAACTTTTATTCACTCATTGAAAAGCTTTGAACACAAGTATTTGTATACGTTTAAATTGTGTATGTATTTTTAAATATTATTTTGGAAACTTTTAAGACACGCCGTCCGCCGCCGCTGGGTTGCTCTCGGAGTGGCTAACTGAGCCTCCATGCCCAGAATCAACGGCAGCGTTCTGTAAACAGACCCAGTGAAGGAGCTTTGACGATTCTGCCTGAGTCAGGGAAGTTTGTTCTGCCAAAATATTCAATTTCAGTTTGCAAACACGCCAACGGCAGCTTAAAAAAAGGAATCGTCCGGGGAGAATCGAACTGCCGACCTCCACAACGTGAAGCCAACTTCTACCTATCGTCCATCCCAACAGATAAAGCCTTCATGCACAATAGACTAGTGAATTTATAAGCTCATAAAGGAATAAGAAAGCCTGCGATTCACATTTTTTTTAAAACTGGGGGCAAGTTTTTAAATATCGCTTTTCATCTCGCACACAGACAAAAGCATGTTGCCGAGCTACTCTATGCCATGGTTGCCAGCATTATTTTTGGGAGGGCACATACGGCTCGTAGATCTAAAAATTTCTATTTATAAAGTCCTAGGGCGTTATCAGCAAAACCGTTTCTCGTTAAGGTGCTTTAAGGGATGCCTTTTCAGTTGGGATAGAGAACATATATTCGACAAAAATCGGTTGTCTGTCCCTTTAAACGAAAAGTGACCGTCGTCGTCGTCAACACGAATGGCACCAAAATGGCCGCCGCTGTAAAGAGTAAATGAATAAATAGAAAAATCCCGGGCCATCCCCACTAACGGGAGACCTGGGGAGGCGCGGAGCATGCAATGCATATAAGTATATTCAAAGATTGTAACTCTCTCTCTCTCTCTCTCTCTCTCTCTCTCTCTCTCTCTCTCTCTCTCTCTTGCCACACGGCGTGCGCTGATTGGGCGCCGGAGAAGCGCCGGTGGGAGGAGCGATCGCGCGCTTGCTGAGGCGGTGGCGCCCTCTCTTGTGTTGAACGGGATTTAAGCAATTAAATGAGAGCTATACTGACCGTAAGTTGTTTTCGCGTCACACGCCGCAGCATGCGTTATAGCGCGAGGCGTTGGAAAACGAGTGTCCCGGTGTTTTAGTACCGTGAATACATGAGACGACAGGAGACGCCGACAGCCCGAGCCCCTAAGGTGCTTCGCCCCTAAAACACATTATTTAGCTTTGTGTGGGATTGGAACCGGGGTCTTCATAACAGGAGGCGAGTGCGATTACCACTGGGCTAGAACGGATTTTATTTTTTGTAACGATAATTTTACTTACTCATAAATACACAATGTACGTAGGTTCAGTTCAATGTACGTAGGCACAGTTTTCAGTATTCAGTAGTATGACATCAAACGTGGTCGGTTACAACTTTGGTAATAAGTTGACAATGAAATTACACCGACGAAAAACATAATTCACGGAAGCGTAGACATTATCTTCTCTGGTACCCAAAGTTACTCGATTGGTCATTAAAAAAAAAACTCGAGACTAAGAAAAGGGGGAGTGGAACTCTGGCAACAAGTGATATATATGTCATGACAAAAGAGAATCTGTGGGCCTCGTAAGCCGGCGCCAATCTCGCGTGTATACAACAGTTAAGGGGAATTGGGCTAGACCGTAATCATGGCAGAACGGAACAAGAATTTGTGACATGTGCACGTGGCGGCACGTGCGTAGAACGGGTGGACGCGGACTGTGCTTGTCGGAGGGATTCGCGTACGAAAGAACGAAAGCGAAGAAAGATGCGCGAACACGACGCAGTAGATAGGGTACTCTTGGACAATCGCTGGATTTCGCCTATAAACCAGGTAAGCATACCTAAGTGTTCTTTATGTGCTTCATAAAGTTGAATCCGGGAATATCCAAGGCTAAACGTCGTCATGCGGCACGCGGTGGTCCGTGAGCCAGAAAGCTGGACCTGTTAGGTCTCGAGCACCTCACAATAGTACCATATTGCAAATTTATGTCCTAAATGTTTTCTTCGATAATAAATGCACAATTATAAGGTTTATAATAAATGGACGGGCAAAAGTAAGCGACAACGACGTTGGATGATTTTATAGGCACCTACTAACTACGCCGCTAGGTCCACTTTCATATTTGCGGCGTTGGGTATGCGTGGTATCATCGCATTGCGGAGGCCCTGGGCGCGATTTCCATCGAGGCTAAAATTTATTCACTTTTCTTTTGAACTTAATTTACTTTTGCTTTTGTTCTGTATGCGCTGTCGGCCATCTTGTCTGCTCTATTTCTCGGTTACGACGGCACCCAGGATGCCGGATTTAGGAAGTGCCGATTTAACTGTTGCTTTCCTATTAACAGCAGCAGCAGCAGCAGCAGCAGCAGCAGCAGCAGCAGCAACAACAACAACAACAACAACAACAACAACAACAACAACAACAACAACAATAATAATAATAATAATAATAATGTTAATCACCGAGGCTTGCCTTTAAAGGGTGCTCCACTGCAAATACATTTACGCTGTGGTGAAGGTTACCCAAAAGCTTTTAAAGGGGTACTGACACAAAATTTGAAAGCGACATAACTTCGGAGATAGATTCCTGTGAACAAATTCACATCATCTGCAAAATATCAGCGGCGAATACAGCCTAGAACATATTTAAAATCAATTTTAAAGTGTGCGAAACGCAAACGAGCAGCCCGCAGAGGACCACGCGCAATCGACATCCCGTGGATATTGTGTAAATAAACAACATCCAGACACGTCACGAGTTTGAGTTTGCCGCTTCCGCACTGCCGGCGTTTTAAATGCAGATAATTTCAGTAACTCACGATGACACCCGCGTTGACGTCCGTCGTAGTCCGCACCGTCGTTGTCCGCACTCCTCCCCCTACACTATATAAAAAAAATTCTATCCGGCGCCTGGTTTCGATCCCTCGACCCTGCGGGCGGAACGCAATGTACATGGTGCTCTACCCTATGCGCCACAAAGCCGACACAGAATGGGAGGCTACGAACGCGCCTTATATCCTTGACTCATTCAAACTACGTCAAGAAGCTGCTGATACAACGCATTCACTACCACCAACTCCCCAAACACTAAACGTTAACGCAATACACCCACCACCTCTACGACGCATTTACTCGAGTCCCCCTCGCGGGGAGATGGGCCCAATTTTTTTCGCCGGCTCGCCGCTCCAATCGGAGGGCCGGAGGGCGGAGCTTCTGCTCTCGAGACGAACGACCCGATCGTTGGCGGTGGAGGCGCCGTGATTTCGTCGGCTCATCACGCAGTTGACCGCGACCAAAGTTCTACAGCGATTCCAGGCACTCTGTTTCTACTATTACTTTTTATTTACATTGGATGCTAAAACGCGCAGGAGACACGAAAAGCCCACTGAGCGAGCCGCACGGTCGCTGTGCAGGCGGCGGCCACGGCCGCGAAATGGCCCAGGCCGGCGCAGGTAGCTCGACGAGTGATAGCTTGTTACCTCTGCCAAGTCCCAACCTTGGCAGCTTATATGAGAAAGGGGTTAGTGATGCGATGGCGGGTTGCATTAAAAATTGTAATCTGCACTGCTTACGAGAGCGGCAATCGAATATCCGTCGCAGTGCTAAGCCGAACACATCTGTAGGCGGTCCTGTAGGCAGACCGGCCGGCTGCTCCCAGCGCGCGTCTTGCCCCCCACTGTCTCAAGCGTCGCGTGTCGTTCTTTAGCCGCGGTAGCATTTGCACTCGCAGCGCCTGCGTCACGTCCACGGTCGCTTTTTAATTAAGCGGCTCACGAGATTAGTACGTGGGGGCATTCGCAGAAACTGCCGGTGATGCGGATTTGACAGTGCTACGGCAGCTCTGCTCTGTGATATCCCTCCGACGGTCACGTGGTCAGCTTTGTTCACACAAAATCCATCGTTTCGCGGCATTCGCTGAAACCGAAACTGCGACTGGCCGCATTGACAATACCTCTAATTAAACAACCGTCGCACGCTGAAGCAAATGAGGTTTCTACACGTTATAAGTAGGTCACTAGCTACTTATCGCAACAAAAAAAAAACAAGATGCAAAATTTTTGTGTCAGTGCCCCTTTAAGACTGGCGCAAGTGAAGTCAACATTTTGCACAACGTTGAAGGCACAGCAATAAAACTGCTGGACGCAGCTTGACGGGGCCAGGGGACCTGAAACAGCACTAAATAGGATATCAGGCGGGCGAGCATTTGATTACATTACCTCATCTGCCAAGCAAAACCCGCTCTGTCTTTGCAAGTGGCTGCACCCATATTAAAAGGACCCTGCAACACTTTTGATAAACGCTTTCACTCTTTTCTTCGCGTCTGGAAGCACTGCAAAAGCTACAGTTATCGCCAGCACAGAGGGACACTCCGTGATTCGCTCGTCGCATACGCCATCCATTCCTGCTTTGTTTTTGTCTTTTTTTAGATGCGACGCATCTCTTGCTCTCGGGTATGTCCCTCCAGCGTCGTCGCGGCGTCCGCACACCACATGCGCATGCGCAAACTCTCCTCCGTTCTTCTCGCCAACAGCTGTGTGCAACGCGCTCTCTCTGTCTCATCATAACAGCTGCGCGCGCTTGGCTGACGCTTCTCTCGCATTTGCTCTCGCTGCGCATGCGCAACTCTCCTCCGTTCGTCTCCTCTCCTTCAAGTGCTGAATATAAAGCGGTGAGCGCGCTGCGCCGGTTCAGTCAAGTGCGTTCGCTTGACTGCGCTTGACTTTGCTTGTGCTTCGCTTGACGACGACGACTCCGTTGCTTCTTCCGATGTAGTGCGATGGAAGCAACAGTCCCGTCAGCGAGTGGTTTGACACAGTCGAGTACCAGCGTCACTCCAAACGCTGATGGCAACGTTACTTCAACTGAAGACAAGGCTGCGAAGCGACGGGCACGTGACGCTGAACGTTTCACGCGATTTAGAGAATCAATCCAACGGAAACGCCAATTGAACCCCCCGATGCGTTGCTTCACATCAGGGTTCCCTCGCGGGAAGATGGGCGTAATTTTTTTAAGTTGCTATCGAAAAGCGTTCATTGCTGCAACTGAAGGAAAACCGGCCAACAGCCGCTACATGGCCACAGTGACGTAATTCAAGCCGTCGAAGAACGTCAAGACTGGGAAAGAGAGAAAAATATTTTGAGCGAGTTTCCAAGTTATCTTATGGGCATAGAGCAGTAATTTTTGGCTGAGGTACTTTGCTACCCCCTAATCTAAGTACTGGGTGTGTTGAGTAACTACGTTCTGCAAGCATTCAAGTATTCAAAAAAAAGTTGAAAAAAGTGCTGCAGGGTCACTTTAACAAGACTGCTAACCTGCAAAACATTCGTTAGGAGCGTTCTCACCTGCGGAAATACTGTTTGGGTATTTATTCAGCGACAAATATAAAGAAACTAGGAAATATAAAAAAGAAATGTATATTATTCATTCATAAGAAGCTCAAACGTCATAAATTTCCCACTACTGTGTACTTTCCCACTACGTTGGAAAATGGAGAGAAATAGATAAGATCAAAATTTCTGCAGCATGTGATACATCATTGTTGCAAAATAGATATATAATGTACATTCAACATTCACAATCGCAAGTTACGTACACGACGTAAATATGCGAATGCTTCATCAGAATTCAGTCATAATAGCGACGCGTTTAAAAATGGGTCATTAAGAAAAACACAACTTTGTTTAATTTTCAAGAACTAGGCTCTCGTACCTCACTCGGCTCTAATTTCAACCACGAAAGACGTTTTAACAGCACAGCTGTTGGTTGCGCCGTCCATACGAAGAAAAAAATACCAAGAAAAATCTGTGTATATAACCGGCAGGCCTCTCGTTCGGGGGCTGCCCGCGTCGCGCACACGCGATGCGGACAGCCCCCGCATCGCGTGTGTGCGTGCCTCGCGGCGACCGCCCAGCGTCCCCGGCGCACGTTTGTCAAGTCAACCATACCCACTTAGGCAGATTGGCCTAAATTGCCCCCCCCCCAAAAAAAAAAAAAAAAAAACTCCAGCGTTCGCCGTAATCGTGGCAACGCTTCTCGGTACGAGAAAGATACGTCATAGCGTACACCCATCGAAGGTGATGTCTAATGATTATCACTTTCAAAAAATTAGAGAAGCTCACACTCATAGCAACATTGATGGAGTGATTGTCGTTGCGGCAACGAAGAAGAAGCGAATCGGCTGCAATCGTATGTCCACAAAGCACTTTGATACGAAGCTTCCTTTCTCCATTGGGTGTAGCAATAAATCAGATTATCATATACTGACAGGAGTTCACCTCTTTCTATCAATTTCCGGAACATTTTCCCCAAAAATGCTAAACTTTTACCAGCCCGGCTGCTCAATCGTCTTCTCGAAGATTATTTGGCCTCTATGCAGCCAGGTGCTATAATTTATACAGATGCCTCTCAACGAGAAGAAAAATCCGGTATCGGAATATTTTCCCTTTCCCTTAACTGGACCTTTTCGGTTCGTCTGAGTGATTTTATCCCCATATTCTTTGCGGAATTCCTGGCAATTGTCCTGGCGCTACGAAAGCTGGATGTGTCAATTACATCTCCAATGATAATTTCCGATTCTTTTTCTGTATGCCTAGCCCTTTCTTCCCCTAAAGACACTCCCCTTCTGCGGACGTTTCGGTCACTCCTGCCACCTCACTTCACTGAAATTAACCTTCTTTGGGTTCCTGGTCATGCAGGGATCACATTCAACGAGACTGCCGACTCTCTAGCAAGGGTAGCACTTTCTGGGCCTGTAGTAGACGTCGTAGAGCCGACACCTTTAATAACAGCAGCTAGGTACCGTAGGATGCTGAAACTCCAAGTACAGCAAGAATCGGTTTTATTATCATTAGGGATTCTAATCATCTTAAATTCTCATGGAAACCTGAATGGTGCCCTTCACGCAACTTAGAGGTGGTTATTACAGCCTTACGTTGTCGAGTACCCAAGTTAAATAGGTATTTGCACAGGTCTCGTCCGGCGCCAACAGCTCTGTGCAGCTATTGCAACGAAGACGAGTCTGTCGATCACTACCTTTTGACATGCCGACGTTTTTCCCGACTGAGACGTCAGTCCCTGGAGGTGCCGCTTTACAGTTTGGGGATATCCCTAACAGTGCCGGCTATTCTATCGTTCGGGGCACCCGAAACGGGGTTCTGCCGCCGGGATGTATGCTCTGCCCTCCTGCGCTACATTGAAAATTCAAAACGATTCTCTTTATGATTGCGATTGGTCACCCTCGCTTTGATTTTTCATGATTTTTTTTTTCTTTTTTCTCAAAAATTTTTCCAACCGGTCTAAATTATCTTTCCTAAACGTCTCGTGATTAGATAAGAATTCCATTCATTTTAACCATCCTCTGTTGATTGGCCGATCCCCTGATTGGGTATGTGCCATACCTAAAGGCGCAACAACAACAACAGCAATCGTGGACTTAACCTTTGTGATGGTTGTGAAGGTTGCATGCAGCTTCGCTACCTTCAAGTCTTACGCGTTGGTGTGAGCTTCCTTCATTCTTTCCTCTCTACTTGTGTTTTGCAGACAATGGACCCCTACTATCCAAGCTTTCAAGACGGCGCGACGTGGTCGCAACCGACGACCGCCGCCCCCTATTTGGCTGGCGCCACCGTTCCGCCGCCAACGCCTGCAGGGTGGCAGTACCCGCAAGCTGACGCGTGCGCAGTGCAGGGCTGGTGTCCCTCCCCACCACAGGCGCCCTGGATGCCTCCGGCCCGCGCCCAACCGTATGTGCGGTACATGCCCCAACCGTACACGTAGCCTGCATGCGTGCAAGTCCGCGAATGTCATGGCCAAGCCAAGGAGCCCGGCGCCTGTCCCGCTATCGTTGGTTGTGCCGCGTGAGCTCTGAACATTGTTTTACAGCGCAGGAGTTTGTTTGCTCAGCGTTGTCGGGTTAACACGGCGTAGCTGGCTCGGTCGGGGGCACGAAACAATCGTCGTCGTTGCCGTATCTGTCGACGGAGTTTGGTCACTTAGCTTCGTCGACGCGTGGGTGGTCAGTAGATGAAGCAGTCATTGCCACAGCCGCCTTCGCCGCCTCGGGAGATTGGCCGGGGAGCTAAATGTGAATAATCGTAATAGCCATCTTCGTGTGCGGCATTTGGAGTGGCGTCGCAACGCAGTAGGTGTGCTAGGCCTGCTCGGCAATGTCTGACAGCCATGTGAGAGTAAATCAAAATTACCGCCCTTGGGAGAGACCTCCTCCTTGCCGGGGACATAAACAAACTGATCATAAGGACGACTGCGATGACGACAATTACGACGACTGTGATGATGATGATGATATAAAGCGTCACACGCGTTTCCTTCAAGAGCCACCAGCAGCGCGGTATCCATGAAGGCAGAAGAGCTCGCCGGCTCCGACGTATAGTTTCTTGTAATAAACATATTGTACCTGAAGTAAACAAACGCGCTGGAGCCTTCCAAGGATGAACGCCTCAAATATAAACGTGTATAAGTTATTGTTCTTGAAGTTTGGTCAAGGCGGTGTGATAAGCCGGCAAAATAAACATTGGTTGGGTATACAGGGTGTCCTTGTGTGAACTATTTTTGCTGGGACTCGGAAGAACGTACGAGTTCGGCTAAAAGCCGTCTTACGGCTGCAACTTTTCCCAACCAGTCGGGGTATCCAGCTTATAACGTTCTGTTGTTGTTGTGGCGAGGAGGACGCGCTTGGGCATGGCAGGAGTGAGGAGAAATGCAATGCATGTGTATAGACTCAGCGGTGCATCTCGTCAACAGGCGCTTCGATTGGGCGATAGCTAGACCGTACCCACCAACCTTTTTCTAAACTTGATGACCTGGAACGATACAGATATTTCTTGACTCGCTGTGCTTCCAATCGCTGTCATGCGCCGCTGAAAGTGGAACAGTACTATTCTTCGAACTTAAAAATTACATTAATACTTAAAACTTACGGCGAACTATAAACTAAAACAAGTTGTTCTGTTCGCTCGCCATCCGTACCAAAATTCTCCATTGGGTGTGCTTTTTATGTGGTAAGCATCGGAGGACGCTCCAAACGACCATAGATAAAATTTAGGAAGTATTTGCGTTTATCCAGTCGGGGGGACAGTGATCTACTGTTCCATTTCCGAGTAGGAAGAGTGATTTCTCTTTCCATGCAAGAAGGAGGTTCCAATGTATTTTATAAACAAAACAATTTCAGGGGCATTCACCTCATCACGATCTTATGGGACTTACTGATTCATGACCACGGGACCGTGCTCCGCTATGAAGAGCTACGTTCCAAACGGCCCAATTTGCTTATTTTAGAAATTTATCAATTCTGTGCGGAAATAATAAAAAAATAGAACTCGCTTGCTAGACAGCTACGGCCATTTAGAAAAACTAGCCAAAAGAAACTTTGTTTCTTGCTTTTATTTTTTTCATGCGCATAGACTTCAGTGCACAAACTTTTTTTCATAGACTTCTAAAATAAGCGAACTCTCGATTGATTGTGGTGTTTAACGGACCGACACTGCAAAGGCAATGAGGCGCGCCATAGCGGAGGGTTCCGGATTATAATTTCTACCACTTGGGGATCTTTAACGTGAGCCGAAATCTCGAACACACGGGCGTTTTCGTTTTTCGCCTCCGCCAGAAAAGCGGCCGCCGCGGCCGGGAATCGAATCCGAAAATAAGCAAACTATGCCGTTAGTAACATTTTCACGGATCAGTAAAACTTTTCCGATTGGATTGGTTGAGTTAATCTCACAGGAATGTGATATGTGAGACCCCCTCAAGATAACGGCACAATTCCAGCTGAGCGCTTGCAAGGGTCGTCGCTTTATTAGAGCATTTTAGCGCTCCGTTTGCCCCGTCTGTTCCGTTCGTACCGTGTTGACCAGGACCCGACTTGCGAATTCGTTCAGGTAAGGAGGATTCCGCGTTCCGCGGGCCGGCCCTCGCCATGCACGCGCATTCGTTACGGTGTAGGGTTTCCTCCTCGCAGTGCCCGCGCGCGCATGCGCAGTCGTGTCCCGCGGTTAAGACGGTACGAAGGGAACAGACGAAGCAGAGCACTAAGCATATGGAGCACTAGAGAGTAGAGAGTTTTAGCATAGCGTGCTCCGTCCGCTAACGCTACGGCGGCGGGTAGCGGGGCGCGACTGGGGAGAGCAAATTCGTCACGGTGGGGTGGATTAGTTCCGCGCGGCCTGCCTTCGCCATGCCCGCTCTTTCCCTCCGCTGAGGGGCAACCTCCTCGCACTCCCCGTGCGCGCATGCGCATTCCGGTCCCGCTACCCGCTAACCTTAGCGTAGCGTACGGGAGCCGCTATGCTAAAACTCTCTATTCTTAGCATAGCGGCTAGCGGAGGCTCACGCTACAGCGGCAGGTTAGCGGGACCTGACTGCGCATGCGCGCGGGGAGTGCGAGGAAATTGCCCCTCAGCGGAGGGAATGAGCGGGCATGGCGAAGGCAGGCCCGCGGAACTAATCCCCCCACCGGAACGAATTTTCACCTTCCCAATCGGGCCCCGCTACCCGCCACCGTAGCGTTATATCGGACGGTACTCGGTATGCTAAAACCGGGACACCGGCCGGCATCACAACGAAGGCTAACGTCACGTCGTACACGCTTTCCATCTGCTCTGATGCGGAGGAGAGGGAAGAGAAAAAAGAAATTTAATCAAATATAAATTAACCAGCATCTTCGTCTAATCCTTTATTACGGGATTTCGTCAGTTTAGTTGGGCCAAACTGAGCTAACTCGATCACAATTGAAACTGACCACGCCGAATCGACACGTTCACATGCGCGTTTCCTCTGCCGGATACATGCATGCAAGCCGCAAACGCATGTGCACCAATAAAACAAGCGAACAAAAAAATGAAGACATCTAAAGAAATCGCCAACATGTTTTACGCTATCAGTGCACGGATAGAAGACTGTGTCACATATCTGCATGTCAGAGAGCATGACGCAGTAATTAGAGAATTCAGCAGAGCAGTGACGTCAAGTTTTTACAAGGTTAAAGATTGTTAGTGACCTCTCAACAGCGCAAGCTGGATTAAATTGCAGAAACAACGCTAATGAGAAAAATTAACAACAGTGCGTTAACTCAATGTCCCAGCAGGACGCAGTGGGTCAAATGAGTGAGTATTACTTCAACTGTATACACCATATAGTCGGACAAGGGGCAGTGACAGTTTATGCTGGTATGCGTATACCTAAGACGTGGAAGCCACGATTTCGTCCACTAATTCTCGCATTGGTCGCTGCAGCGCGAAGGTTCCCATATACGCACCAAACGTCAAGTCGAAGAATTTACAGTGAAAGAACGAACAATTCTAGCCATCAGGCGCCTCGGAGGAGCGCCATTGAACTAAGGAAGTCTGTTGAGCGTAACGACTACCAGTCAACGCACTTGCTCGCAAAGCGACCCGTCTTCATACAGTAAGTGCGAACACTTATCGGTTGTCGTAAAATTTTCACCTTAGCAATGTCAGACCGACTCCCACAGCCTTCCTAGCCCACGTGCGTGCTTGGCTGGGTGTTTCAGACTTCACGAGGACGTGCCGGGCGGGCGTCATCCTTGTCAACGCATGTGGTGTCCTGGTCTTCGCCGGCTACTAACCACACGTCCGTCGAACGGCCCAACGGGAACTTTTCTAGTCGAATTTTCGTTCCAAGTACGCGGGTTCAGACGAGGAAGGCCAGCAGGCAGTAGACGACCATGTTGATCATGGACATGACGACGACGCGGTACCGGACGGCCTCGCGGGCGATGCCGCCCTGGCGTGTGACGAGAAACACGAGCACTGTGAGATAGGCCACCGAGGCGAGCACGTAGTGCAGCCGGCAGGCATGCCGGAAGTCTGAGGACTGCTGCAGGCCCGGCGACGTCAGGTGGATGAAGGCGGTCAGCGGCGTGGCGTACGTGACGGTGGCCACGAAGGCGAACGTGTGCGCGCTGAAGATGCACACGTTGAAGCCCCGGGCGTAGTGCGAGTTCAGGACGTCCAGGCCGCAGGCGGCGCCGATCGCTATGACCAGCAGCTCGACCTTGGCCAGAGGTGACATCCGAACCAGCGCATGGCTACCGCCGAGGTGGACGAGAACGCGCGGCGCCGGCCCTGCCGGCCCGCTGGCCCCTCGTCGCGATGGTGGGGTGGAAGAAGTGGTGGTGGTGGTGGTGGCCCGAAAAATGGCGCATACCCACTCAGGGGAATTGGCCAAGAAAAGTTATGTTTTCATTACAAACTATCATGCGAGGCAAAGTAATGGAGCAGAAGAAATAATTTAGTCTAGGTTAATGAGAGAGAGAGAGAGAGAAAACACGAGAAAAAAAAAACCATAGAGAGAAGAATAGGAAAACTATAGTAAAAGTCAGCCGAATCAGAATGTTTTTAACACTGCAGACGAGCTATCTCCGAAATGAAGGAGTGGATGGCGTTGCACACGTCCCTATGGCATCGGCCCAGCCTAGTCCCCCCAAACGACAAAAGCACCGGTACAGTTAAAGGCAGTCCAAGACGTAGCAGGGGAATCTCCAGCAGCCTTCTCCGATGGTTAGAAAATCGGCGGCAAAAAAAGAAAGAAATGCTCTTTGGATTCAATTTCTTGGCAAAAGTGGCACAGAGGGGTGGTTATCAGATTTGCCCTGTATAAATACCGATTAAGTGGTGGCACACCACAACGAAAAGAAGTTATCAATACTTCGCACAAGCGAGTTTGGCATAAACTTCTCTCCCAGCGGTACCTGAGGTGTTCAAGTTCAGGAGAAGTGTTCAGACCATGGTCGGAGGCATCTTGATTGAACAGGTATTGGCGATAGCGTGCCAACAACACGCAAGAAAACGGGGAAGAACCTCGACGATCGGTAAAGCCAAAGTTGTTTTAGCTAATATGTCAGCGGTTTCATTGAGGGTTAACCCACAGTGGCCGGGCAGCCAAACGAGCCGAATCTCCCGCACATGAGTGCGGAAGCTGGAATAAAAAGTTTTGGCAATAGGATGTAAAGTTTCTGAGGAGAGAGCCATGCACACGGACAAGGAGTCGGTGAGTAGCATCACGGAAGAATTCGCCGGATCAAGTTTCAGAATTGCAAGGAGTAGAGCAAGAAATTCTGCATGAAAAATGCTCGAATGCCGCCATCAGGCAACGCTCGTATACCCAGCCAGGGGGATTGGCCGGGGCATGTTTAAATAACTCTGTGTTCCTGTGAATATGATGATGGTGGTAACGATGCCACTACTTCTTCCCGGTGGGAGCGCCGTCACGTAGTATTTGTAATATTTCGCGGGGTTTATTTAAGTACGCAATTATTTCGTCGCTGAAAATACCGCAGTTAGATGCCTCCCGTGGGTACCTACAACGGCCTCTTGACACTATTGGCCGCGAGGCCCACCACTGTAGAGGCCGGCGCTGCGATCGTTTTGACGTCACTTGTAGGATCACCGTCAGGAGGCGGACTCTTAGCCTTCAACCCAGCGTCCGGGCTAATTGCGACTCATGCGGCATATTCTCCCCTGGTGAGCCTGGGGAAACATTACTGCGTTGTTGTTGCCCTAGCAACGCCACCGCCATGTTGGCCTTGAAGGCGTTATAATTGCCATGGCAACAATGCGAGGGCGCGTAGCTTGCGTGGGGGAGAGGTAATGCTCTCCCCTCTCATGCCGGTTGGATTCCTTCCCCCCTCCCCGTACCCCCCCTTCCCACCCGGCAACCGCCGCCGCCGCTGGCTCCAACGGCCAAGCCTCGCTCCGACGGCACGAAGCCACGCCGCTTGAGCAGTAACGACGCCAGATCCAATATCACTTGAACACTTTATTCGCCTTACGTGCGCGAACGCAACGTGCGGCGAGAAACACCGATGACCAATACAACACAGGCAAGGTTGTCTGTCTTTAAGCACAGCACACGCACGACACAAGTCCTATCGTTCAGCTCAGCTTCACGTACGGCATACGAACGACGTTCTCACCTTTTGCACTCAAAGAGTCTTCGCGTTACGATTCACCCTGGTGTTCTTGGCGTCCCTTTTGCAGCGCCGTAATGTCCGAGGGAGCACATCGAGCACATACGAGAAATCGCCCACTACATGACACGCGCGCCGGCCTCGCTGCTCGCCGTGCGCAAGCAGCAACTGCGGTGACCGTTATCGCGCATGCGCGCCCCCAGTCGCGCCGGAGAGAAGCGGAAAGAAAAAAAAAAATAAGAGGAGGAGTGTTTCCCCAGCGCCACTGCCTCTAGGCGCGCAATAATAGAACCGAAACTAGAAAAAGTAGCATTGGCCATTGTCACCGTTCCTATCTTGCTGCGTAGTTGGCTTGCAGCGCGTGACACTTTGCTTAGAAAGCGCGTTCTAAAAGTATTTTCGTGTTAATTTCCTACGTTTGAAGTTAATTCTCAGTGCGTCAAGCGCAGTTGGACCTAATGGTGACTGCATAACCGTATCAACTGTGGTAGATTATCCGCAAACACCATGAGCGTGGTGGTGTATTACGAATGTGACCGAAGTGTAAGCAGTGGCTTGTTTCCCCGATCAACAATGTGGACTACGACGATCGCCGAGTGAACTTTCTAGATTTCCCTTGTTTGCAAGAAATGTATAAAGCAGGAAATCGTGAAGCGTTAACTGCTCGCAGAAGCACATGCACCCGCCGTACCTCCCCGCACAGCCGACGGTGCGGCTCGAACCGACGCAGGTCGCGGCAGCAACAACTTGTCGCAGCTTTTTAAAATCACACAAGTCGTGGAAAAGAAGTTCCGGATTGGTGAAAGTGGATGTTAGTGTGATGAAAAATTCTGATAGGTAGTGTCATCCATATGCGTGCGCACAGGGGGGGCAGAGGGGGGCGGCCGCCCCCCCCCTAATCATCTGAAGGGGGGCGCCAAATTTGTCCCATACCTTGCCGATGTAACACATCAAAGTAAAAATTTCTGCTCAGAAATATTTTGTGGGTTGCAATTCCATCGCATTGAAATAAAAAATTTTACGAACATCCCTCTTTACACTGCGTTCGGACCGCTAGGCCTTCAATGGGAAGAGGTCGGGAGTTGATGTAAGAGGGGGGGGAGGGGGGCGCAGCGCTAAGACTTTACCCCCCGTAATTGAGAACTCTGCGCACGCCTATGGTGTCATCAGCTGTGGTTTTCAAAGCGATGCTCAAATATCTGCCGCGATTTACGCCGACCGGCCGCGGAGGTCGGTCCCGGCAGCGCCGGCCCGTTCACGCACGGTGCGGCGAGCGGCCGAAGGATGGCTATGCTTGCGCGCAAGAATCGGCCGAGGCCGTGCAAGTATCTTGATCGTCGATCGCTTCAACGGAAATCACCGCGCTTACAGAGTTCCCAGCGCGGTGAAACGTTCTTTTACGGACTGTCACTCGCAACTCTAACGGCGATGAAATATCTGCTGCGACGCCAAGCCTAAAGTTCCCAACATCCGATTACGTGTATCCGAAGCCGGCTAAGAGCTGTTGGCGAAGGCCCTCCCGTCGCGCACGCACGTGTTGCGTTTGGGTTCCTCTAACTTCTTGGGGGCCCCGAACGCTCGGTTCTCCTATTCTAAATATCCCCATTACCCGAAATCATTAACGACGTGTTTCGCCTCGTACGCTGCAGCCTCGCCTTCTTGTGAGCAGTCGTGAGTTTCGAAATTGATGCTTGAGAAATGCCGGCTTACTGTAAACATACAAAACACGCTGCAATTATAAATTCCCACGCCGAGCACCTAATGAAAACTAAATATAGCCTTGTCCGAACCCGCTCGAAGGCGTTAAAAACTCGCGTTCATACCATTCATACATTGCGGACAAGTCGCGAAAAATAAACATCAGCCGTGCAGAGAACAGGCTACGGCAGTGATCGTTAATCAAATACGGGCATGACTATAAAAACATCGTAGGGGAAATAGGCACTCATTAAGCCAAACTTCAGACCATAACAATACTTTTAAGCATGTGCGGCGAAGCAATCTGATCACCGTTATCGCGTCATTCATTTACCAGGCAATACGAGCAGTTCGCGCGGTGAGATCATAAGTGAGCGACGCGTTTCCGTCTCTGTTACAAGGTGTTTGCTTGCATACACATGTCCCGTCACAAGTATTTCATAATGAATTTTCAGCGTACTTTTCTCGGCATCAGTTGCATCGTCCTTGGCGTTAGCTGGCTGCGTATGCAAGAGCTGTGGGTCGCGATGGTAGCGACCACCTAAACGCGGCGGTGTTGCCGGGAACAAGCGAGTCGGTGATTGCTTGCCCGAATTATTTGGTTTACAGACAACTTTTTTGGTAATTTGCATCAAATCCACAAGGAGCGGGCGAGACGGTGCCCACAACAACAACAACAACAAAAAAAAAACCCCTTCCGCATACGCACGGGAAATGTGTTGTAGCAGACGACAACACGATTCGGCGTCCTACAAGTGACGTCACTCGTAGGTGGCGCCACGGTATGTCCTCGAGGCCAATAATGATTAGGAGAGTACTTCTCGAGTTAGATAATTAATTACAATTCTCATTAACGAAAAAAACTGGCCGATACTTCACCCCACTGAAAACGTTATGCGGTAGGTTTTGTTCGAGTTACTCATTGATCTTTGTTAAAATCTTAATGCATGATAGCTGGGACACCCTGTATGTAGAAGGGGCCTGATCGGTGACCGGTGGGCACAGTTATTTCGTAAGTTGGTTGTGTTGCGTGACCCCTGCGTACACCTAAACACCGGCTGCTAGACCCGCCGCGGCTCTTTTGTGACGCCCGGTGGACGAGTTCTCGCGCCACTACGTGTGCTGCCTCTTGGTTTCTCCAAAGAGCATAGTGGGCCGGTGTCCCATATGCTTTTGACCAATGCATTTGACGTGCTTCGGCCGTGGTTTTTAAAGGAGTACCCTAAGCAATATACGCTACAGACTGCTTGGGAGTCAGTGACAAAAGTAGAGGACTAACGCCACAGATGCAAAGGGCACTACCAGAAACACAGCGCTGCCCCAGTGGTCGCAGCTCGACCGGGAATGCGAACTGCTTCCCGCAGCTATCACTGCTGGGAAGAACCACTGCCGAAAGCGGATGCAGAGACGGGATTCAAATCCAGAGCAGAAAAAAACAAGAGCAAGGGCAATAGCCTACTAGAACTCGAGAAGACGGGTGTTGACTGGTGGGCTAGTCAGAATTTAGGCGTTCTTCATACAGAGCGCGCAGCAACAGGACGCAAAAATTTGAGGAAATTATTTTAGCAAAGAGTTCACACTCTTAAGTGTGACGGCCGCGCGCATTCTCATAATACAAACCCAGTTTGTATTTCGCGCGTTCGGTTTTCTGACTGCCTTGATGGTAGTTCGCGTCGCAGCTGACAGATGGCGCCACCAGTCCACGGCGCGCGCGCCGCTCGTGGGACCTTGTTCTCGGCGGTTGCACTCGGTCTTGCAAGAGGTAGCGTCAAACATCCCCCTCGCGAGAGGCACGATCAAATGCAGAGCATTTCCGGGGGCGCACGACGTTAAGTAGTTTGCGTCAGTGGCGTAGCCAGGGGGGGGCTGACCGGGCTCAAGCCCCCCCCGAAATTTTTCCGGCCAGCGCCATGCTGCCTGGTACGTCGCCTGTGAACAAAGGGGCATAACCTTCGGACGTGCTACTATTAAAAACATTCACCACTGAATGCCTGTCCTGACGCATTGATGCTTACACAAAACGAAGCACCAAGGTCAGGATAATTGCGGAGGGGTGCAGCTCCAAAAGCGATGGCGCCTTCGGGTAAGCTCAGCAGCCTCAGCCCACGGGACGCCAAAGGCGTGCGTTGTGTCCCTTTGTGTGTGGCATGTCGCCCCACAGAGAATAATTGCCCGGCTGAGTCGTTCTCAGCAGAGTAGATTGACTCGTCACGGTATGGCCGGGGAAGCATGGAGTGCGCAAAAAAAGAGGGACCGCCGGTCATTGATGGGTGAAGACTGGCACGACGAAGGCCCGAAAGGGAAAAGACGATCTTTGTATGCGTAAGCAGAACCACGTGCAAACGGTGGTGGTTCTGAAGAAAACGATGGGTCTGCGTATTGGGTGAAACGTCTGCTTTAGCTGGATGACTGCCGGGGGGGGGTGGGGGGGGCGGGAGCAGAGGGCCTTTGTGGGTGAGGCGCACAGCAAAGTATGCCCCTCTTCTGCACGTCACCCCTTCATTCTTTTTCACGTTTCTGTGGAGCCCGGGAGGGTGTTGGCGTGGGATAATTGTATGGTCTCAGCTTGTGCGCACTGAATGTCCTCTCCTGAAAGCGGTGTTCCAGACAGACATTTTCTCCTCCGCGATTAGGCAGATTCGTTCGGCGGTATTTTTCGCTAACCTAGGAAACTGGGGAACACCCACTTGACAAAAAGGGCGCGCTGCCCCCAAAGCGGGTTTACATGAATACGACAGCAGCGTATCGCATTGGTTCGGCGAATCCGGCGCGGCTTTATTGTAAGCGCGAAGGCGCGACAGTCACCAGCCCTACCACGGGCAGACGGCGGTCGCGACAGTAACCAATACCCGATGGCCATCTTCGACCTCGGTCACAACTAAAGCCCCTCCATTGCGTCCACGGCCGCTTTTTGCCTGGGCGGCGGCTGCCCAGAGCTGTGTATAGTCAGGGGCCTGAGTCACAACAACGCCGACATGAGAGAACGGTGCAAGGGCAGAAGCGCCCTGGCTTTGGGAAGCTCACACTCGAAGTGCCATGCAACACACAAAAGAGGCCGCAATTGTAAGTCATTTTCTTCCCTTGACCCCTGATTTATGCTTGCGTGATCACTGACTTGCGTGATCACTGTATCTTTTAATATTTAAATAATTGCTTCCTAATATTTACACGGCGTCACAGTACCTTTATGTCTGCAAGCGAAAAAAATTATATCTACTTTTATTTCTAATGCAATTTTTGCGTTTGAATTGGTTGTTGAAAGGAGCGCCAGCTATGAACCGGGTAGGTACCTTTGAAAGAGGGAAAACGTAAATTCTACTCATATAAATGCTTAACTATCCTATGATGCACAAAGTTGACGAAGGTTACTCAAAGCGTATCGGGACAGCGTTAAGTTACCGCTGTCTATGAAGTACATGAAGAGTTAAAAATATATTTGTGTTCTCTGCAACTTCATCTACATTCACGCAACTCAATGTGAGGTAGGCGCTGTCGCATGGTGTGCCCGTTATCGGAACTTTTGTTGCCGCGTTTCACACTGACGCGCGCATTCACTGCTACATCCAATTTTAAAATCATCTTAACAGTGTGCGCAAGTGAAGGACCTCCGTACTGGAGGCGAAGAAACCAACGTGCCTTTCTAGTAGAATTTTTCTTCAGCTCTTTCTGGCCTTTTTTTTTTTTTTTGAAGTTTTGTGGGCTCAAGAGTATCGTTCTTTCAATGCTCAAACGATTTGGCATGATGAACGAATGTCGTAATTAAAAAAAACAGGCTACAAACCACAGGCCCTCTCAAGAACACCAGTACACTTCCGCCCCCCGTCCCACATACGGGTGCGCGCTGAAGTGATTTTGCCGGGATCACTACTGTTATACGTCCTAAAATATCGCATGAAGTAAATTTCGAGCAATACTTAAGTAACCCAAATGACCGATGAATTATCACTGCAAACAAATTTGCAATTTTTTGCCAATGTATTGTGTCGTAGCCTGAAACCATGCTTCAATTTGAACATCACGGTCGCTGTACCACAATAACTGTACCATTAGTGCCCATTTCATGCTGAAATACTGTAGTCTGTGGCATTTATCTACGCAGGGCCATGCCATTACGCATGTTTTCTTGGTGCTGCGGGCAACAAAATGCTGACTCATTTCGAGCATTGACCCAAGCCTGAAGGTCATGTGCAGCTTCCCACTGCACCCTGTTTTCTGGTGGACCAAGGAGCGTCCCAACATAATAATATATTTCCATTTCCCGAGTCGCCAACGAAAACCGCAAGATTCCTGTGCGTCCTCCAATGCTGTTTTATCGTTTACCTTTAAAACCGCCAGTGTGTGCTCGGCTCAACAATGGCAGCGCACGCGTCCACTAAACAGTATGTCCTTTCATTAACATTTGAAACCAGAATGGTAGGACCTCATTATAATTCTTTCCTGAGACCTCACGACAAAATTCCAAATGCAGCAAGGTTTTGCTCAACTTGCATGCCTAACCGCAAGAGTATGGTCAAACAACGCCGTCTTTGCGTTGATATTTGTTCTTGATGAATTTAAAGTTCGTTATTGCATTGAATAGTGAACTTTGCAGTGATTTGCTCTACCTCATCCAAGAGTGGTACTTACACCTAAAGGGGATTGCCGCCCCACAAAAGTTGCTGAATAGTACACTCCTTCAGGCAGACTGTAGGGAATTTACGCACGAAGAATTGAAAACTTGACAGAGAATAATGCAAGTATTTCAGAACACCAAGGCCGAGCTTTTTACAACAGAGTCGACATTTGGGCGTACCGAAACATTAACCAGATTGGCGATGTTACAAAGCACCAGCTTCTCATATCTACCTCGCGTCCTTAGAAGCTATGAGGTGGACTGCGTCATAGAATCAAAACAGAAGCCGAAATTTCAATTGACATGGCTTGACAGTACCGATGGCTGAATTATTCCGCTTTGCGTGAGGGCTAATCCTACCATGTTCGTGTAATTTTCGCCGTTAACAGCGCAGTTCTCGCGCGTGATGTCTGTGTAACGCTTCTTGTATGCATAATTCATAGCCTGTCGTTTTTTTTCTTAAGATAAAACCTGCGCTACATATAACGTAAGTGCATAGACTCGGTGTATTCTGCCCAAACTTTGCTTCATTGGCCTTACACTGGAAGATTCTGTACGGGCGCAGAAGGCTTATAATCAAAACAATTTCTGCATTTAAACATCAACTAAATAAAAAGATCTCATTTTTATGGCCTACGTAATTTTATTTCGGATGTCACAGACACCATACTGCACATGTTGAAATAAAGCAAGTAATCACGTGAAACTGTGACCATTTAGTGCAATGCCTGCACAATGTGCCCGTGCGTGCAATGTACGTCCCGTATCACGGGCGCAGATTTGCACCACGCGGTCTGCGGATTTTCGCCCAGTTTACAACTTCACCTGGCACAAATACAATCACAATCAACACCAATATCATGAGGGAACCTTAAAGGGCCTATTTGAAGACAAAATACAACCTAGTTCAATTTAATAGCACTGGTAACTCGCACAGCTCCATTCCAATCACAGACGTTTTTTCAATCGAAGCAATGCAATGTCATAAATTTTCAAATTGTGCGCTGCAGTGAAGTAATATGGGCAGGAGTGATGTATATACGCCAGCACTAAAACGTAGTTATGAGTATGTTAACTGCACGTTAGAATTCAAATGATAAGATCAATGGAGGCCCCTCTACAATCGCGCAATGTTCCTTGGCGGTGACTTAGGTCGTTGGGCCAATCGTACATACAAGGTACTGTGATGTCATAGTGAAATCGCCGCCGGGAAGTGGGCGGGGATTCGCCACTGCTTCAAATGTTTAATTGACTGATTGATGGATTGTAGGGTTTAACGCGCCGTAGTGGAGGGGCTCCTGATTAATTTTGACCACCTGGGGATCTTTAACGTGCGCCGAAATCTTGTACATACGGGCGTTTTTGCTTTTCACCTTCATCAGAAAAGCGGCCGCTGCGCCCGGGAATCGAACCCGCGTCCTCTTGCTCTGCAGCAGAACGCCCAATGTTTAATTTATTATTTCGATTATTCCTTTGATTAGTTTGAGATAGAACTGGTATCGTTGTTATTGGGACAAGACAGTCTTTTTAATGAACGATAGTCTTTTTAATGAACCCAACATGTATTTTATCTTCGTAGCCTTTAAGGGCGCTTGCAAACTGCCGCGTTGTTTTTTTTCTTTCGGTGGGGGGGGGGGGGGGGGGGGGCGATCGAGAACAACCTTAGCCCCCCCCGAATAAAAATCCTGGCTACGCGCCTGGTTTGCGTTACGTTAATGTTGTTGCACTTGTGGCAACTGGTGACGAGAGAGCGCTCGTCAGTGGTAATTTGAATGAGTCAAGGATATAAGGCGCGTCCGTAGCCTCCCATTCTGTGTCGGCTTTGTGGCGCAGTGGGTAGAGCACCATGTACATTGCGTTCCGCCCGCAGGGTCGAGGGATCGAAACCAGGCGCCGGATAGTATTTTCTTTTATATAGTGTAGGGGGAGGGGTGCGGACAACGACGGTGCGGACTACGACGGGACAACGCGGGTGACATCGTGAGTTTCTGAAATGCTCTGCATTTAATAACTGTGGGCGTTGTCTGGGTGAGGGAGACCGCCGGTTATTAAACGAATGAAGCGTCAGGCTTGTAATGAGCCCGGGGTGACGGCCGCCCTTATCTCACCTCATATCTGTCGTACAGTCCGCCGAGTAGGCGGTGTGATCTGCATCATGCATACTGCGTTTCTAGCGCAGCGGCCCGTGCTTTTTTCTTGACGGGAGCCGCAGCACAATTGGGCCCGAAACAAAACAAAAAAAGAGCGTCTATAGACCTCTAACTTATTCGCCCTGGGAGCTGTCATTTTATCAGTGGGCTGTGCTAGCGGCTCTATGATTGGCGCAGTCGACAAGAAAATATAACTGCGCATGCGCAATACAGCCCAAAACATGTCCTGATCTTATTACAGATTAACGGATGAAAATGTTTATGTTGTTGCAACCATTCGCGTGGTCGCCCACGTTGAAATGCACAAAGAAGAGAGAGAAAGATAGATTGGGGGTCTTGTGGGTTCGTGGTGCGTGGTGGCCGCCGGTCTAAGTCTGGCGGCGACGGTGGCACCCCTACCGCCTTCCTGACACACACAGAAACTAGTCTATACCCAACATCTACGTCTGGCACGACGTACCCTTCCCCTACCGCAGCGACACCTATCTATCGAGCAGGCACACCAGTTCCGTGCCTTGTAAATGAGCATCTTTACCCACCCTAAAAGGGTCTGAAGAAGTGCTGCGCTGATCAGACGTGTCCTTCATCGGCTCCGCAGAATTTCACGCAGCATGTGTTAAATTTCGTTTTGTTCCACCCTTTATCCCGTGATACTGAATTCTACAAGCTCTACCGATCACCGGAGCACCCGCCTCGACCCCGTGGGTGAAATATTTCGTGATTTACTTTTGTTCACGACTCCCGCACCATGCCTGTCGCCGAGCGCTAGGCGCAGCCAAGGAACCCGTCATGCAAGACACCTCGAGCACCTCGAGTGCCGCCACTGGGCCTTCAAACAAGACCTCCTCGGATGCAGATATGGATGCTGATGTCATACAAGAAGGTCACTCGACTGCAAATCAAGACCAGCAGCCATTATCCAACCCCTCAGCAGACACCGAAATGGACTCGATTATCACAGAAGATCACTGTGCCGTAAATCAAGATCACCATCAAGACTTCGTTGAAGTAGTCTCGCGAGCCCAACGTCGCCGACAGCGCAGTGCCGCCGCGGCCAACACTGCCACAACCACGACTCCACAACAAGCCAAGCAAGTCTTGCCGCCCGCAAGTAAACCATTCCTCAGGCCTAAGCCCCTGCCGAGGGACGACTTTAAACTAGTATTGCGTCCCCAGGGCGGGCTGGCGCTCGGCAACATTGAGTACGCTGAGCTGTCCCTGGCGCTACTGAACGCCATCAAGGTCACGTGGCGTCAAGCAAATCTGCGCCTCAGAGTTGATGTAACACAAAACACGGCCGCTGTCAGTACTCCATCCTCCGAGGCCGCACGAGCTCTGGGTCAAGTCCAATACGTAACACTTCATAACAAGCAGTACCCCGTCCAACTTTACGGCCTGGCACCCGACGACTCTGTTAAAGGCGTCATCAGTGGTGTCCCAGCTAGACTGTCTGAAGCAGACATTCTCAACAACATTGATCAGACTACGGATGAAGTGTACACAGCTAGAAGACTTGGCACGTCATCTACAGTAGTTCTGACTTTCGCGGGACCCAAGGTACCTTACACAGTCCGACTTTACGGCGCAGAATATCCATGCTCAATCTACAAGAAAACCGTTCCCGTGTGTGCTACATGTCATACCGTAGGTCACAGGTCCACGGCTTGCCCGAACCCTACCACTCCGGTCTGCCATGAATGTGGGATCAAGCAACCTCAACTAAACCACACGTGCTCGCCCACCTGCGACCTCTGCGGTGGTTCCCACCTTTCGGGAGCACCAGGCTGCTCAAAGCGTTATGTCGAACCGTTTATTCTCCGGCAAAGGCGGCTCAGACAAGCCCGGGCAAGCACTCCTGAAACAGCCCGGGTCTCCATACCGGTTCGTGGGCGTGGACGGGACCGTTCAATGACTCCTTCGTCAAGAAAACGCAGCCATTCTCGAAGCAAACCACCAACGCAGTCCCAGGATCCGCAGGATCCACAGCTGTCACCCGACATCCAGCCAAAACAAGTAAGCTGGGCCCAAAGGGTCTCTCCGGCAGCTCAAACTAATTCCCTTCCGCCCCCGCCCCCACAACAGTCCCAGAATACAACTCCCTGCATGGAATGTAAGCATCTTACCCGAATTCTGGAACAACAAAATGCTCTAATAGCATCACTCAATGCTCGTCTCGATGCACTAGAGCACAACCAATCTACAGCCGGCGAAAAACGCAAAAAACCTAACCCCCCCGCTCAGACACCCGAACTGCCTAATTGGACGCCGCAGAAACAGACCCAGCCGCCGTCGCCCCCACCGCAGATCGAAGAAATGTTTACTAACCTAGCTAAGCAGCTTGCTTCCATAAACCAAGACCTCCAGAATATTCGGCAAGAAAACCAGAAACTACAACAAGATATTCAGTCCCTCCGCACGGAGTATCACACATTCAGGCAGGAAGCAATCTCTGTGAACACTTCACCCACTTCCCTCGACCACAGCAATGACCTCGGCCCCATCCGACAAGACAGAGCTTCAAAAGGCTCCTTAAGGAACCACACCCGTGCCGTCCCATACGCCCGAAACACAGACAACACCATCTCTGCCTCGTTACCTGATGAACCGGAAGCAACTTAATTCAACTTCTACGACGATCCTCCAATGGAATTGCAGAGGCATCAAACAAAAAGCTGCATCCCTTACTCAATTCCTCACCACCCTTGATTCGAAACCAGCGGTCATTGCCCTGCAGGAAACGAACAGTCATATGAAACTCCCTGGATACATCGCCTACGGTTCCTCAGACAACTACTCAACGCTCACGCTTATTCGTAGCACTATATCTGCTGTTAATCATGTCACCCCACAGAGGGGATGCAATCACATCCTCACCGAGCTCCTATCTCCATCTCCTAAGAACAAGCTAAGCCTTTACATCCTCAATATCTATTGCCGCCCAACCCAGAAGGTTCCCGACATTTTATCAACAATTCGTGACGCTATTAATATAGCTGGAACGAAACCGCTCCTTATTCTTGGGGATTTTAACGCTGCTCATCCTCAATGGGGTTATCCTTACAAAACGAAACGAGGCACTCTTCTGGCGCAAGCGATTGATGATTTTCACCTCCTGCTTCTAAACCATCCCGGCTCAACAACACGAATGGGAACCAGCACAGCCAGGGACACTTCCCCAGACCTGTCTTTATTACTGGGCACCCTGGATGTGTTATGGTCATCCACTGGCGAGAACCTTGGATCCGACCATGATATTATCGAACTAACAATTCGTAATCTCGATTACAACGTAAAGACAGGAGTCGCCCGTCTCACTAACTGGGATGCGTTCCGCAAGGCCAATTCCTCTCGCCCTATAGACCCTAACCAACCTCTATCCGACTGGATCGATGACATTATTGAAACAGTCAGGGTAAACACAAAATCCATAATCACTTCCTTCCAGACCCCCAGCGTGGATGCTAAACTTCTCCACCTCTGGGAGGCCCGTAGGAGCCTCACAAAGCGATGGAAACGGCAAAGACGGAACCGCAAGCTCCGGCTCAGAATTGCAGCGCTTAATAAAGAAGCCACTGAATACGCCATTTCCCTATGCAAAGAGAATTGGCTTCAATTATGTGACAGCCTCCAGGGTACCCTTACCACTCGAAAAACGTGGTATTTCCTTAGGCACCTCATTGACCCGCTCTCAAGCAAGAGTGAGACCCAACGCAATATGACCCGGACCCTAAGCTCCTTCAACGGATCTCCCCAAGATCTCATCCAAAAACTCACGGCTAAATATTTGAACACCTCTCGCCACTTCAACCCACCTCCTTACACGGGATCGACAAATAGTGACTTGGATAAGGACTTTCAACTTTACGAAATGGAAGCAGCTTTGTTCGAATGCAATAAAAATAGCGCCCCGGGACCAGACCAAGCCACTTACCGGCTTCTTGCCAACCTGGACGGCGGCTCGCTGGATCACCTTCTATACCACATCAATTCGCACTGGAGCTCCGGTCACCTACCTCCCCAGTGGAAGACGGCTGAAATACGATTCATCCCCAAGCCAAATAAGTCCCCTCATCTTGATAACCTAAGACCAATCTCTCTGACCTCCTGCGTGGGCAAGTTAGTGGAAAGAATGATACTGAAGCGCCTCCAACCCTACCTTGAAGAAAAAGGCCTTATACCCGACACCATGTATGGCTTCAGGAAGCATCTCAGCACACAAGATATTCTCCTTCGAATTAAAGAAGAAGTCCTTGCTCCAGCGACTCGTTGCTCCCCTCGGGCCATTCTTGCCTTGGACTTAAAAGGGGCATTTGATCATGTTTGGCATTCCTCCATTTTATCCCGCCTCAATCAAACAGGCTGCGGCCACCGTACGTACTCATACATTGCAGATTTTCTTACTCATCGGCAAGCTATTATTCGTGTAGGTGACATTAAATCCCAGCCTATTGCTTTGGGGGACCAGGGAACACCTCAAGGTTCAGTTCTTTCTCCACTCCTTTTCAATCTCGCCCTCCTGGATTTGCCCCAGAAACTTGACGCCATCCCTCACATACATCACGCACTTTACGCAGACGACATCACCATATGGACAGACACAGACTCCATGGGAAACATCCAAGACTACCTTCAACAGGCTACCGACGTCGTTCACAACTATGCCTCCTCCGTGGGACTTCAATGCTCCCCCCAAAAATCTGAGCTTGTCATAATCCGTAAACATCCATCTGCTCTACAGAAAGAACCAGTCTGCATCCACCTCGACGGCCATACTGTACGGCCCGGCTCCTCCCTTAAGATTTTAGGCCTCACCATCCAGGCCAATACACGCAACAATGAAACTTTATCTAAGCTCTCCAAGGCTTTTAACCAAGTCTCCCACATGCTTCGACGTGTTTCTAACCGCCACCGTGGCATGAAGGAAAAAGACATGGTCCGACTGGTCCAGTCTCTCCTTATTTCACGTGTCACGTATGTCGCACCGTACCTTATCCTCACCAAAAGTGACACGGACACCATTGACCGGCTTATACGAAAAGCATTCAAACAAGCGCTAAATCTTCCTATGAACACCTCCACGGCCCGTCTTTTACAACTGGGCCTCCACAACACGGTGTCAGAACTTATTGAAGGCCATTTATCTAGTCAACGTCTCCGTCTCACCCAAACACCTGCGGGCTTAGCCCTCCTGAAAAGTCTTCACGTCCCATGCCAATCCACTGCCTCTCAGCCCCTCCCTCATAACTGGAGAAGTGTTATCCGGGTTCGCCCCTTGCCAAAAAATATGCACCCGGACCTACAGCCCGGACGCCGAAAAGCGCGAAGTCAAGTGCACGAGACCATCTATGGAAAGCGTGCAGATGTCTCTTACACGGACGCTAGCACCTACCCCAACGGACAGAATCAAGTAGCCGTAGTCACCACCAAGACCGCCCTCGTAGCTTCAGCAACAATCGAGACATCGTCAATATCGGTTGCCGAAGAGTTCGCCATCGCATTAGCCCTCATTCATACGAAGAACCCCGTAATCATCACAGATTCTCAAGCAGCCTGCAGAAGCTTTCTAGCCGGAAGGGTGGCCCACTCAACCTTAAAACTACTGTCTTTGCATCAACCCTGCCGGAAAGTCACCCTCGTTTGGACTCCTGGCCATTCCTCACTGACGGGCAATAACTTTGCTCACCAGCAAGCCTGCGCCCTGTCCCTCCAGGCTACTGAGGATACCGAACCGTCCGTCCCTCTACTGACTTTTCAGGACATCACTCAATATTACCGGTTCGAGCGACAGCAATTCCCTCCTCCGCATCCTAAACTCTCAAAAGAAGAAGAATCCCTACTTCGCCGACTGCAGAGCAATACGTTCCCTCACCCAGTCCGCCTCCATCGCATGTTTCCCACGCAATTCCCGGCCACATGCAAGTTCTGCTTACAACCCGGTACTCTTCCCCACATCATTTTAGAGTGCAAGCACAACCCCAACCTCCCCCCTCTTCCATCCCCCCTTCCAATCCCTGAGCTGTGGGAGAACCTTGTGACCAGCAGCGATCTGGACGTCCAGACACGTTTGGCCTCCAGAGCGAAGGCTGCCGGCTCATCGCATGGCTTCCTGGAATAAGGAACCACTCCCACTTCACCGGCTCAATAAAATGTTTCTCTCTCTCTCTCTCTCTCTGCCACTACTCCGACAAATAACCTTCCCTAGCTGCCCCTTCTGTGGAGTAGACTGCACTCGTTTCCACGTGGTTGGTGGATGCCCCCCCCGGTACCCTCTCCCCACACCGAATCCGTTCAATTCTGCCGAGTTCTAGAGGCGCGCCCTGTCCAGCCCATGCCTGCCCGACCAGCTTCGGCGGGTGCAACGGGCTGTAGCGGCTGGCAAAGCATATGGGGTGCTGGACAGAGGACTTCACCTCCTTAAGAGTCCATGCAAATATTGCTAACAATAAAGATGTTTATCCTCCTCCTAGTGACTCGGAGTGCTTGGACTTGCAGGTCCGAGCTGCCCAGCGCACCCTGCGGGAAGGGATTTACATGCAGAAAGGGATCCCATGCACACATAGAGTGGACAACTGTGGACGGGACGGCGACGCCCCAAAGGATGCGACTCGGCAAGGATCACTGAGCGGGATAAATCTGGTGTATGCTGCAGGCAAAAGACGGTATTGGTTTGCAGGAGGCGTCAGAGGCGTTCCTGATGGGAGCCCTGGATGGGAAAGGAGATAATGGCGGCGGGCGAGGCGTAATGCTCGACAAAGAATTAGTCGGTCCCTAGTGGATAGGGGGTAAGGCTAGCCACGACACAGATAGTAAGTCTTATGGGTCGCCCCGTTCCCTCCCAGACCAGTGTGCGCCAGGCTCCAAGAGTTCGACCAGACAGGTCGGGGATTTTTGAAAAGGACCTGGAATACTGCGAGGGAACCCGACCCACGGGCAAAATTTCGAATGGCCGTTTTGGAATCTGTGATGATAATTGTTGTAGTAAGTCGGGCTGTTAACACGAGTGCTACTGCAGCCTCCTCCTTCGCCGCTGCGGAGGGGGTACGCAAGGTGAGAGGTAACGGTAGCTTTGCGGGCTGTTTTTGCGAGGACGTAGCCATCGTGATGATGTTCTTCCGCGTCAACATACATGATGCCTGGGCGGATGGGCAATTTCTTCGCAAGGCATCGCGCAGCGCGCTGCTCCTCTGCGAGCTCTGTGGTACTCGGGGTGCATATTCCGTGGAAGGGGACGAACGCGGAGACAGGCATGGGTGGCCTGTGGGTGGGGACTTCGGGGAGGGACGGTTTAGTATGTGCTCACCAGTAGAAGCAGTGGACCGTGGAAAGTCGGCGAAGCGGGTTGATGTGTTGTGATTCAATAAGAAGCTGATGAACCGTATTGTGGATCTTTATGGTCGTTCAGGTCTGGCAGTGGGTGCGTTCTGGGGACTGCTGCCCTGTAGGCCTCCGTAATGGTCTGGCAGTGGGTGCGTTCTGGGGGACTGCTGCCCTGTAGGCCTCCGTAATGGAATTGTTAACTTTGGCAAGGTCCGCATGGGTACCCCGAAAGTAGAGGAGGGAATATGCAATCCGGCTGATGACAAATGACTGTACGAGTCGTAGCCCTTGAGCACACGCCCAGTTGTTTGATTTACGTGGGAACCTAATTTCTAGAGGTATTGCGTGTTGCCTCGGTTGTGTTGTATTACCAGCCCTAGAACTGTAAATGGTACGCACCTCTGGGATCAGGTGACCATCTATGAAAACTTCGATGTTTGTGGGGCTTCGCGATCCGAATTTAGACGGTAGAAGGAGCAATCGCGGGCGAGCATGCATGCAAGACCCGTCAGAAGAGCTAGCTTCGTCAGCAATAGCTTGGAACCCTTGCTGCAAGGTGTCCCCAGTGTGTGCGTCATTACCGCCAGTTGTCCATAGCGTTATAGACTACATACAGGCTGTAGTATTATTTCATGTTGTATGGCAGTATTATAAGAATGGCCAGATTAAATAGGAGGGGCGATAATACTGCCCCTTGCAGAGTCCCAATGCAAGGGAGAGTGAGAACTTCTTATTTGAGAACTGCTACTTGGAGAAACACCCTGCGCGTCTGAGCAATGTACGCACATAGTTGTAGGTGTGTTCCCCAGAAGCCATCGATCCCAGGCCGCACAGGCGGCGCGAAAAACTCGATCTGGGGCTTTTGTGAGTTACAGAGCCAATATTGCTGCTATGCCGCGCTTGGGAGTGTATATTATCATGTCTCGAGATAATTTGAGCAGGACGTCTTGGGTGGATAACCCGGGCCTGAATTGCCAATCACTGAATGCGGAAGAGCATCACAGATCAACCATCCAGCAATTACCCTGCCTCTTACCCCCAACCCCTTACCAAATGGAAGGACCAACTGGCCAGCTCCAGCATTGGCGGATAGCTGAACGGGCGCAGTTGGCCTTGTGGCACACCCAAGGGCAGTGGCGGTCCCAAGGGGGGGGGGGCGAAGGGGGCGATCGCCTTCCCCCCCCCCCCAAAGAGGTCCTCAGCTTCTTATTTTTTGCTATTTTTCTTCGAAGTATTCCACATGCGCGAGGTTAAATCCCACTTGTGCGAGGTCGCAAACGTGTTGCGACCGTCAGCAATACGGGCTCGAGTCAGCCGGTGCACCGCCTACGGGGAGTCAAAAACCACTGTGTCGCAAAGTGATTTGTGCGCAAGCGGGTTACACCACATACGCGCACACGCCGGCATTGTTGTCACCTCCTCCGCAGAACTGGCGCAAGGAAAGAAGCGGTTCTTATTCGCCCCCCCCCCCCAAAAAAAAAAAAAAAAAAAAATTCGCCCCCCCCCCCCCCTAAAACCAATCTCTGGGACCGCTACTGCCCAAGGGTATGTATGGGTGGTCGCACAATTTCCATCATTCGAAGGGGCCCTCTCACATTGTTTGGTGAACCTTCTTTCAAAGAAGGTTCACCAAGCAGTTGAAAACGTCGCGAGGATACATATTCTTATGGGATGCACTAAAGCACACGCGTTTTTCACTAGGTTCGTCAATGAATCTCTCCCGATGTCGACGCTAAGCCTAAAACCTTGGCATTGGACTCGCTGCATAAGCACATGTATACTAGCTGTAACACTGCCTCATAAGCCAACTCAGACTGCGGGCGAGAATGCACTTCTCCCTCTCGCCTTTTGTAGACAGTATACGTGGGTGGCCATGTGCCGTTGATGCGCACGCTATGGAACGTGTCGCAGCGAATAGAGCACTCCCGAGTTTTATTTTTGATGCATGAGCTATTGAAGGCCGCCACGGACAATAGGAATTACTGATTGATTGTGGGGTTTAACGCGCCGAAACTACACAGGTTATAAAGAGCGCCATACGTGGAGGGCTCGGAATTAATTTTGACCGGCTGGGGATCTTTCACGTGCGCCGAAATCTCGTACGCACGGGCGTTTTTTCGCTTTTCGCCTCCATCAAAAAATTTCAGCATCTTCCCGTAGGGGAACCCCGAGTAGTATGCGAAGCAGCCATCCGAAGTAGCACAAAAGAGCTTAAGGACGTCTACTATCAGGGTTTTTCAGGACGAAAGAAACGGCTTGTAAACATCCCAGACAATCCGATAACGCTTTCGCGGCGTTTTAGAGAGGTCTTAAATCACGTATAATGTCCAGCGGGTATTACTATTTCTAGACAACTTATTTACCCGCTTTAAAACGTCTTTGGAAATCGGTCTAAAAGTGGGATTTTGCAAGAGCTGTAAAAGTCCGTCAATGTGGCTTTTCAATCGGCATTTTAGATGGTTTAAAGACGTCTCGATAATTACGGTCTAGAAAAGGGCTTTGGAAAGACGGTAAGAATCCGCTTCTTGGGATATTTAGAGCCGCATGTTATGCGTATAAAATACGGCTTTAACCCGCTCCCCTACTATATCTTCCCCTCCCCCTTCCCCCGGAGGTGATGCTAGGCGTGAATGCGGCCGGTTTGCTGCACGCATTTGCAATAAAAATGCCTTTGGTTTTAGAAAACATTTTATTTGAGACCGAGCAAAGGGGGAAAGTACTGAGCTCAAAAATACCATTACCATTCAAAACACACAATTCAGTGGAAAAATCTTCCTTGCACGTGCCAGAAGCATCATTATACAAAAACACTACATTGGTTATTTTAACGGGAGAATTCAGTGCAAATAAAACATTGAACAAAAAATCAATTCAAGAAACTTGTACCAGCAGGTCCACAACTTTCCACACTTTCTTATTTTTAAAGCAAGAATGGAGCGCACACAAAACATTGAAAACAAAATGAAAAGAATCAATGCAAGAAACTTGCACTATCACGTCCACAGCTTTGTACATTTGCGTATGGTTATTTGAAAGCAAGAATGCAACACAAATAAAACATTGTACAAAAAAAACGGTCAATCCCAGAAAATTTTACCATCAAGTTCACAACTTTATGCATTTGCTTTTCAAGCTTAAACAATAATATGCAAGGACAACTGGTTCTGCAAAAAATGACAGCCACTTAGGAAAGTGAAACAATTAAACTGAGTGTATTTAAAAAAGATCACATTGTAAAGAGGGTACAAGAAATTGACTAGGCAGAATGCCAGTGCTCACCTGGCGCCAGCAACGTTAAAAACTTTTTCTAAACAAATAAAAAGCCATACGTAGCATGAAGACACTTTTCTCCTTGGAATAAGCACTATATACCCCGACAAAAGTATTGGCATGTGATTTTACGGACGGCTACAAGAAAGCCATAGGAACAACTGCTAAAAGCAGTTGTAAAAAATACGTTTTAAAGGCGTAGTTTTCGGAGGGATCTTATCCTTGGAATTATTGACTTCTAGAAGCCGTCTTCTCCTGTCTAAAATCTCTTTCTGACGTTTAATCCATGAATACGACGTTTTCTAGACATTCTGTGCTGCCTGGGATATGGGGTCAACGCAAGTTCCCATTTCGTGACGTTTCCTTTCGGCTTCGCGAGCCCGAAGTTCGGGATCGGCCTATCGCCGCTGCCGTTTCGTGGCAGCGGCTCGAGCCCTCTTCTCCGCGGCGCTGACACTGGCGCAAGTGGCGTTACCGGCTAAAACTCTCCGAGAGGAGCGGAGCGCGCGCGCGCGTCATTTATACCGCGGAGCTGCAGTGGCGCCCCCAGCGGAGTATGCAGCGGCTACCGTCGCGCCTCTAACCCTAAGTTGCTTCGCATAATCGCGCGCGGAGCGCAGGTGTTGCCATTCGTTGCGCAGTCCCGGAGAGGAGAGGAGACAAAGAGCGGAGAGGAGGATGCGCATGTGCAGCGGGGTGTGGACGCCGCACAACGGCGGAGGGAACAGGCGCGACCATAAGCTGCTTCGCATCTAAAAAGCGGCCGCTGCGGCCGGGAATAGAACTCGCGTCCTTGTGCTCAGCAGCACAACGCGCCTTAGCAACTAAGAGACAATAGGAATTAATCTCACCTTGTTGCACCGGCATGTGCTGGCGTCGGTGTCAGTTCTACCGGCAGTCGGGAGAGGTCACGTGTCTCCATGACATGGCTTTTGTGGACACCAGTTTGGTGCACGCTTTTGGCTACCTCATCGAAAAACGCTTTCACAATTAAAATTTTAAGGGCTTAAAGGGGCCTTGAGGATGAAATGCAACTTTGTTCAACTTGAAATAACTAGCCTTTGGCAACTCACTCAGCCCCATTTCAGCCACAAAAGGTGGCTTTTAATGCGTAGCATTATTTGCCAAGTACCCCCACCGCCAGGACCCAGTAACGCCCTGCATTCCACAAAAATGCGGATTTGGCGGACGTTCCACCCGTATTCGCTATAATAGCATAAATGAAGGTATAATTGGTTCATCAGAATTTTTAAAAATAAGAAAAATGGAAAAAATAGTGATAAGTGTTGAACTGCGTAATGCCTAAATTTCCACAAAAATAAAGATTTGGCGGTAGTTCCATCCGTAATCGTTATAATAGCATAGAGATAACTGGTCAAACAAAATTGAGAAAAACCAGAAAATTTGGCTGTAAAGAACTCACTCTAGACAAGCGCCATAAGAATGCTACACATTAGTAGACAATTCTCTGAGTTTCTGCAGATTTCTTTTTTCAACAGAAAAACGCAAAAAATCTTGAAAAACTTCCCCATTCTACGATTCAGCAACAGAATATTATGGGCAGGAGGGATGTAATAGAGGCCAGCACTAAAACATCACTATTATCAGTAACAAGTTGGCATGTTAGTGATAAAATGATATTGGAGGCCCAATTGCCCTATCATATTTCTTGGCAGTGGCTTTGATTGGAGGCCACCAACTGCACCAAGATTCTCTGACATAAAAAGATCACCTGCCCGAAAGTGGCTGGGGAGTCGCCAGTGCTTCGTGTCTTTTCGTTTATTTCTCGATTGTTTGTTTCAAGTTTGTGATAAAATTGGTATTACTGTTATCGCGACAAGTCAGTCTTTCTAATGAAGCAGACTTGTCTTTATGGCCCCTTTAACATGCACAGCTGGACAACTGAAGATGGGTGAAAAAAAAAAAAAAAAAGAGCCGTCTCCACTAACGTGAAACCTGGGGAGGGGTGAAGCATGCAATGTATACGTGTATCCAAACATTCTCTTTTGCCACGTGGCGTGGGCCGATTGGACGCTGGAGAAGCCCTGGTGGGAGGAGCAATCGCGCGCTTGCTGAGGCGGTGGCGCCCTCTCTTGCGTTGAACTGGATGTAAGCAATTTGCATGCCCCATCTGCCCCAGTTTGAGGTATTGGAAGGCGTCAACGTGAGCGCAGTGAAATGTCCGCGCCTCGCCCTGGGGGCTCATCCTCAGTGATCAACAAGGCCCCAGCACCAGGTAAGTATGCCTTTTCTTGCTACGACCGACCACCGGACCCGATCAGGCCTAGCATTGAGTTCCGGTGGGTATTTGAGTGCAATAATAATTATAACCCGCCTACAAACAGCTTATGCTTGTGTTTGATGATCACTGAAGCGGACAGGGAGCGTTCCACAAATCTTCAAATCATGTTAGTCTACTTTGAACCAGTTTTATCCATTACACACTTTCCTTTTCGTATGCGTTACATTCTAGCGCGAGGGGTTGAAAAACGAGTGTACCCATTGGCGGATCCAGAGGGGGGGTCCGGGTGTCCTGACCCCCCCATAATGTTTGAATTTACACTCCCAAGATGTCTAGTTATGAAGATGTCTAGAAGATGCCTAGAAAACGTCGTTTTCTTTTTTTTCTATTTTTTTGTGCTTTGGCTTAACGAAATTGCGGTGAATAAAAAAGGTTATTATCCTCGCCGTTCTTATCATCATCATCACTGATAGCAGCTGACCCCTGCCTCAGAAAAAACGCAGATCCGCCCCCGAGTGTACCGGTGTTTTAGTACCATGATTACAGAAGACGCTGACAGCCCGAGCACCTAAGGTGCTTTGCCCCTAAAACACTGATGGCAACGTCCCTAAACGCAGGCATTGAAGACTGCCTGGTGGTCTGGATGGTGCCCAGATTGAAGCCAGAACTTGCAACTAGTGCCCAGCATCGTAAGGCAGGGCCATTAATAAACATGACATACTGGGCTGTGGCAAACATGGCAAAGAGAACAGTAACCACTTAAACACCCCAGCTGGGCACGTTGACATTTGAAATAGTCCTGAATGTGAGGAAATGTTTACAAAAGCATAGTCTTGCTTACAAATGACACACATTGAATCGTCTCCGAATAGCACTTTCGTGCAAGTACTTCAAGCTTATTTTGATGCGCTGGAGTAGTATGTCCCCTATGCACTCATACACAAAAACTAAAAACAAAACTACCTTTCCATAACTCCACTCTGGTGCAACAAGTGCTGTATTGCTGCTGTGACGCTTGTCACTCAATCCACCTTCAAGTCTCTCTAGTAAGCAATCTCGTAACTACAAAAAGAACACGCTCCCAACAAAACCAGCATATTAGCAAACTATATATTACACGAGGAGCTCTGTCGCAAAATCTCTTCACTGCACTTAATTAGCCAATGTACATTTATACAATTGGTTAAAACTCAACTGGTGTTGAAATTGTGACTGACAAATCTCAACCACATGTCATTTACCGCAAAGCTACGTCGTAACTCCATTTGAAACAACTTCGCATAAAAATACAAGCACAAAAGCAGAAACAGAAAAAGACAGAAACTCCAGCCGTGGGGGTACTGAATCGTTTATTTCCTCGAAACGTAACATTGACTGATAATTATATACACTGAATGGATACAAATGAGTATACGTTGCACATAGTAGTCGAGGGGACGGGAAGGGCAGGGAACACGACTAGCGGCGGCGAGAAACGTTAGGGAAAACAAGAGAACACGGAAACGCAGGACTCCGCAAAATAATTTGTTACTCGAGCAGCATGCATACTTGTTTCAATGGTGCCCCGCTTACGACGAGAGCACCAAACGCGACAAAAAGTACAAAGAGAAAAACAAGGAGAGACGAGCGTCTATGCACGGAAAGGAAACAACAGCATCGTAAACATCGCGACACGAGTGGAACACTAACCAACCAACATGCGTCTGCGCTTGATAACTCTGCGGCAACTCGGATACTTGGTAGCGTGCAACCGTATATATATGGCACTACTTAAAAACCCTGATTGGACCAAGCGTTGAATAGTTAGTGCGGGCACGTGCAGAGCATAAATACAGCACCCACGCCAGGACAATGGTGGTGGCTGCCCTGGGTGGGACGAGGCAGGGACTCGAAAAGGGAGCAAGGACACAGTGTTCCGCCAAAAGCCACAAGTGCGTCGCTACTACAGACACAGTCGAGAGATACAGTGCTAACCGTTATTGTGGACGAGCTACGAGAGCTAGTATACTGTGCGGAGGGTTGGGGGAGAGGGCGAGGGCAATCTAGTTTCCAAACACGAAATACTGGCCGCACCGACGACGGGGTTGGCGAGAAACGTACGTCACACAGGCGCCGCTAAAAAGCACGTCTCAGTGATACAACACCTCCCGTCCTTGGTCACCCGATCCCGCAGACCGGAAGACTCGAGAAAGGGTGGGGGGGAGAAAGGGGTGGGCCAAATGGATTATGTACAACACAGACAGAACCAAAGCGTTCAAGCTACATGCGGTGATTATGTGCAAGTTTGTGTGCAGTGTGGTAACGCCTTCAACTAAAAAAACAAAGCAAGGTAAACAGAAAAACTGCCACAAGGAACGCACGACCGCTTTTGATGCCAACCGAGGAATTAAAAGAAATGCGGGGTTGTTTTATTAAAAAACGTTCCACGAACATGCATGCATACACAAAGCAACGTTTCCTCGTGTTTTTCGGCAAATGGGGGTATATATTTGTAGTGCTTCCTTATCGCACACTGAAATCGAAGCACTGATGTAGGGGCTAGGGAAATAGTGCAACGATTCACCAGGCTTCATTCAATAAACGGCCAACACAAGAAGGCCCACTACGCAATCAACCCAAGATGCGACGGGACACGGCAGGGATAGATAGAGAACTGACGGCAAAAAAGTACAAAGACACAATGAACATCCACTTACAAAAACAAAGATTAACAAAGAAAAAAGCTGGCCACAAAGATGACAACGGAAAAAATAAAAAAATGGGTTTGATCTTTAGCTACACACTGAAAGCTTTAACACGCACTCCTACGAACACACACACACACACACACACACACACACACACACACACACACACACACACACACACACACACACGTACAAAACCAAACATAATGGCAATAAAAAAAGGTAAGGAGTAACAATGCGAGGTATTATAAGTCTTACACCATGCACGGCCAATCGGGCCGACGGCCTGCTAGGACTACACTGCCGAGACGTGGGGGAGGGCTCCATAAACAACAGCGGAGTAAAAGTGACCAGAGCCCCTTGCTCACACACAGAACACGCACACGATGAAACCCATCACAGCGGCAAAAAAGAACGACGCACTAAATGCACAAAAGTACACGAACAAAAAAGGAACCACCGTCACTGCCGCATGGGTTGCCGGCACGAAACAGAATCCACAATTCACCACTGTCACCTCCTCTGTACAAGCCACAAGGACAAACACCACGTCACAAACAAAAACGACTGGGAAAATGCGTCCTAACGGAGAAAAAAAAAAAAAAAAAAAAGCGCCAGGAATCACTCCACAAGAAGAGTACAGGACTCCCCACGCTCAGAGCTTGCTAGAAAAGAAAAGACGCAAGAGACAACTCAGACAGACTACGCCAAAGAACGTAAAGTCAAACCGACGGCAGGGGAACGGGACATCCGTAGTAACAACAACACCCACACACACAAACCAAAACTCCGCACTGGCCGGAGCTTTCCAGCCTTTCGCGTTGTGAACGTTACTCTTGGGACTGCGCCAAGCACAGGACGAACCCCCTCTTGGAGAAAAACGCGCGAACGACAAAATGCAGTTGCATCACTCTACACAAACAGAAGAATACGCGCGCGCAAGACGGAGAGGGTCCGGAAAAGAACAAAAAAACGAAGAGAATGATGCCTCTGCCGGTCATCTCTCCTTTGTTACAGGTCGCTAGGCTATAAAGTCGAGGATGCTGCAAAAGCAGTGTGCATAAAGCGCCAGAAAGCAGAGGGGCATGTCTGCGTGTGTGTTGAGTTCGAAGGGGGGAAATCGAGGTGACGGCTCGCAACTCCTCCTCACCTGAACTTCTACTCTCTCCTAATCCATGAAGGGGGAGAAAAAAAAGCGCTAGTGGGTGACGGGGTCAGTTGTCGCTTGGTACATCAGCGATGTGACACCGTGAAATAAATGTTGTGTTTGTGTACGAGAGAGAGAGTGAGAGAGACATAGACAATGAAACGGCAGGCCTGCCTCTGGAAGTGTCGTCTGCATAGGTTCGTCCAACTGTTGCTGCTGCTGCTACCGCTCTCGTCGAGCGAAAAAACACTTTGATGGCTAGTTTGCAGAAAAAGGAGGGTCTCCACAACGTTCTCTCTTTCAGACGCCTATCGCCCCATCTTCTCCTCCTCAGCTGAGTGCCCTCCCCCCACGAGGAAGTGAAACCAACACAACTTCTACGACGCTCGCAGGTTGATGACGCGCTCGCTTTTCAAACTACTCCAAAACTAACGAAACCCTTGACGCAGCATCGCAGTCAAAACCGGCGGTGCGCGAAGAATGGAACGACGGGGAGAGGGGTGCCTCAGTGCAATGGTAAAACCAAAGGCAACAAAAGGACGAATCAACCCGAAACCTCGCTCTTCGAACGCCAGAAAAAGGCTAGGCAACAGGGCACGCTTTCCCTCCCAAAGAACGCACACTCCCTGCGTGAAAACTGGGAAGTGGCCGACGCCGGCGTAAAAGGGACGTCGGCCGTTGGAAGCGCTTCTGCCCACTGCGTTTTGTTGCGCGTGTGTGAGAGAGTGCATCAGCTTGGCTCCTCCTTGCGGCGGTTTACTGCCGCCCACTGAGCCACACGTGGAAAGTCGCACTTTGTTTCTGTTTTGTCAAGTTCCGGCCGTCACACGCCTTGTAAACTTGTGAGGAAGGCCGGAAAAAGGAAGCATGATCTTTTTTTCTTTGTTCTGCCATCGTCGTTGAAGACGTCGCCCCTTGCGTGGCAACCCCTTTCCCAAGTGACCTACCCGCCACCACAAGACCCGCTTGCCCTGCTCTTATAGTCTCGTCCTCTCCAGCGCCATCAGAGTTCCCGCGATGCGAAGGAAGTGATGCAGAAGTGTTGCATTCGGGAAAGGCAAACCAGGGTCCAAAATCAACAGATTTCGTAAGATGTGCAAGCAAGTGTCAATGGGCAATCATACATGTGTGGGAGGAGGTCGAAATGGAAGAAGTATCGAGGAGAATACAGCAAACATTGGGAGGAGCAAACTAAAATCCTGTAGATAATTTTGTCATCAGAGAAGACCAAGAAGAAAAAGGTGCGCGCAAAAAGATGTTTATCTGGAACACTAGCTGGAACGATGCTAGGGGAAACAAAAGTGTAGCTGCAAAAAGGTTTATCCGGAACACTAGCTGGAACGCCGCCAGGGGAAACATGGAAAAGCGTAGCTGCAAAAAGGTATATCCAGAACACTAGCTGGAACATGTTTGGGAAAAACTGACAAAAGTGTGTGTGCAAAAAATGTCAACCTGGAACACTATCCAATAAGATGCTGAGTAAATTAAAAAATCGCGGCAGAAAAAAAAGTTTATCTGGAACACTAGCCGGAACAACGCTCGGGGAGAAAAAAATCCTGTCGCAACGAGGATGTTTCGCTCGGCCACCGGTCAATGGCCGGTGGGCTGGTCTCCTTCACGAGAGGCCCGTGGAGTTGGAGGGGCCGAGAGAGGGTGGGAGGCACGGCGGGGCTCGAGGGGGGGAGGTGGGCGGGCCTTAAGTGCCCACCTTCATCTTCTTGTAGCGGAAGTACGAGTCGGCGTAGTGGCCGCCGAGCGCCTGCGCGTGCTGGCCGATGTAGCCGTGCTCCGGAGACGGCTCAGGCGAGGGCATCAGCTGATGTACCTTGCGCTTGCGGTCCGACGGGGACATCTCAGACTCCTGCAAGGGGTGGGACAACGGATAATTACTTCAGACTCCTGTAATGGCCAAGCAAGTAGTGCTCCTAGCCAGCATTCAAACTAGCAGCTTAGTGTCACTATATCAGGTTACGGAGTATCGGCTAACATTGTTCCAGAGTATTGGCACTCTTTTCCAACGTTGTTCCATGCCGCCGCCATGATCGCTGCTCAGTTCGCATCAGGTGGAATTTGTTTACACTGCGACGGTTCATAGGCACCGCTTTTTTGTTGTTAATGCTTATTGATCAGCCAACTCTGGTAGACTCAGCTTGACCTCCCTGCTCTGTGGCCGCGAGCGACTGACGTCGTTCCGAACACGAATCAAAGATAACGGGTGTAGCAGCATTTCAGCAGCAGAAGTGTGTCCGAAGATGTCGTATTGCTGCATATTCGGCAGGGTTTTTAACAAAGAGTTAGTGGTGCGGCCTTCGAAGCAGCAATCTCACAACACCAAAAATGGCTGCCATTGCTGACTTGCGTGCCTCTGATACCTTATCTAGTGACACTACAGTAACCCATTATAACAAGACGGTGGAAACTGGAAATTATGGACATGTTTTGCGCCTGGAGCAGAGCAAAATGAGCAACCAAAGGCTAGTAGTTCTTCAAATTAAAGGGACCCTGCCACATTTTTTAAAAACTTTTTTCTAAACCGGAAACGCGTTTTGCATGCAGTCAACATGTGTACTGAGTACTTAAAATAGGTAGTTACGAAGTACCTCAGCCCAAAATTATTCCTCTACGCCCATCAGATAACTGACCACTCGATCAAAAAATCTTCCGCTCTTCCCCAATCCCGGCATTGCTTTGAGCACTCCAATTATGCCATTCGAACATTGCTGTGGCTATTAGCCAGCACCCCCCCTCGGCTGCAGTAAAAAACACCTTCGGTAGCCAATTTTAAAAACATAAGACACGAAGGTAAATATCTGCAACCGCTGCACCAAACGCACCACGCAACTAGAAGAAGCATGCGGCGCGACTCTGCACTGTTCGTTCCGCCGCATGCTCTCGATATTTCTGTACCAACACGCGTGCAAACCCGCGCCAACACTCCAGGCCGCTCGTCGACATGTTCACTCGAACAGCAAGGCGAATCTGCAGCAATGGGCAAATCAAGCAGTGCTGCTATGTGCAGGCGATAACTACAGTGGAATCTCGATGATACGAATCTGGGTGATACGAATTTCTGATAAGTCCCTGCGAAATTGCATTGTTTTCAACGGGAAAATTTTCGGCTCTTACGAACGGACCTGCGCGGCCCGGCGGATACGAACAAGCCAGCGAGCAAATGACTGCGACGTACGGGATCGCTCCCCTCTTTGTCGCGCTTTCTCCAGGAACGGCCGTGCTGTTGTTTTCAGCTTGCAAAGACACGATGCGCACTCCGCAGGCGCGCTGACGTCGCCGCGAAACCACTCGCACGCTGCGCGGGGCATGGCCGGCCGCGGCAACAAGGCGGCGGCTTCGGTCGCGAAGTGGTGCGGGGCGCTCGAGCGACCGTTTTCAACCACTCTTTATTTAAAGTGCCGCTCAAAGAAGCACAAACGAAGTTTCTTGCACAGTAAATGAGCTAATAATGTGGACGAAAACGGTGCTATAAAACATCATCCACGCCGCTAGTGAAAGCGCCAGTAAAATATTTGCCGGGGTGATAAGCCTAAACATGTCCGGTGGAGCCAGCCAGCTTTCTCGGCTGGCACGCTCCTTCCACTGTTGTGCGTGATGCGCGTCATTTTCTGAGCGAGGCAGGAGCTGCCACACGCGCGTAATCGTCGACGCGGGCATGAAAAATCCCATGCGCAACGCCGACGCGCACGAATCGCGTGCAAAAATGCGCCATGCGGTGCACGCTTTACAGGCACCGTGAGTGAGGAAAAGTCCAGAAAGGACCATTCAGCGACATGGAGGTTTAAAAAAAGCAGAAAAACATCACAGATTTCTTCACGCGAAAGTAAGAAAAGAAATAAACGAAAACTTTTTTTAGTGCTCAATTTTCTGGTCTGTGTTGGTTCATACGAATTTCGAATGATACGAATATTTTTCGTGGTGCCGTGAGATTCGTATCATCGAGATTTTACTGTACACCTCTTACAGGGTTTCCAGGCACAAAGGAAAGAATGGCGGTGTTTATCAGAAGTGTTGCAGGGCCCCTTTCACGTACATTGCCTTCATGGCCCCTTACAAAATTCTTGAAGAAATGTCCATCTCAAATTCCCCAATCCCAACAATCGGGGGTGTATCTCCACTTGGAAGAAGGCAGCAGCGAGTGGAATTACCTGTTTGTCAAGTGTTGCAGGGCCCCTTTAAAGGGACACTGAAGTGAATTTGTCAAGCTCCCGTTTTTGCTTGCACTGTGTAGACTGGCTCAAATTAGCACACTTTTCATTGTTTTTACGATTGACAAATCGGTAATTATTTTACAAAGCGCGAAAGAAGAAAAACTACCATGTGCGGTTTGCGGCGGCCGCACCAACTAAAGCTGTGACGTTAGGAGGAGCGGGCACCGTGATTGGACGATGCCCAAGGTGAGCAACCAAACAAGTTTCGGTTTCGGTTCTGTAAAACACAACCGGTGGCGTTGTTGGATGGGCATTCTCAATGACTAAGTAATCTTCGTACCGCGATTCTGCCATGTTGTCAGCTGTAAAAATGCATAAAGATAAGCCTCCTAGGACGGCTTGGAATCGTAGCATTCACTAGCCGAAGCCTACGCAGTGCATGAACGCCCTCCGCGTACCCGTAGACGCCCAAATGTCATGCGCTTTTCCCCCATAATTGGAGCTTGCCTCCCTCATGCCTGTATCGTAAAAAGCGTGTTCGCACCAGGCCAAGGGTCTGTTCATTCTGGCCTGTGCCCACTGCCTGCAAGCAGTCGGTGCTTATGGCAACAGCACGCCAACGAGAACTCGCTAGCGCGCCATGCATGTGCCAGCCTGCGCGCGTTTTGTGAACTAGTTCGTGTAGCCATGAACGTTGCGGCCCAAAAAAAGGTGAACTCAATATAGAAAACATCGGCGGAAAACAAAAAAGTTAACTTACAAAAAAAAAAAAAAAAAAAGCACGTACCCGCGGGGATTCGAACTCGTGATTTGCAAAACATTTGCGGTGACATACCCTGCGCCCCAGACTACTGAGCCACGGAGCGGGACGTGAAGGTCTTGCTAATATAGGGTATATATTGTACAACCGGTTTACACTTTTATTTAGTTTTGGCATTTCAAGCAGCTTAGGTGACTATTTGTTGTACTGCGATCGTGCAGTAAGCGTCGCCCGAGTTTCCACAGTAGCTCACGTCTAGCAATTGCATTTCGTAGACGGAAAAGTGTTCGCAGATGCATAGTCGTGCTGCTGACCGCTGTGCTTGTTCGCCCAGCGCAAAAAAGTGCTTCCCGCGCCCTAGTTTTACGCTGTACGGTAAAAATATCAGTTGATTTTATTTCCTTAGTACCTATATTGACTTCGCTGACTCTTCTCCCGCCTTCAAGAGGCCTTATATTTTCCTACTGGCGTACCAGTCAGCGAAGCGTCGCATGTGCGCTTGTGCAGCACTTGTGTGAAGCGAACTTGACTTGGAGCTAGATACAGTGTACAAACAAACCAAGTAAAGAAAGGCACATTCTTCCATTCACAAACGTGTCCTAGCTTCGTTTCAACTAAGCAAACGAATTGCGACCAAGCAATTTTTTTTTAACCTCCTTGATTGCGACGACCTGCCGGCGGCCGGTGGACGAAACGCTGGGCCGACTGACTCTGTCGGCCGGGGAGCCGTGCAGTAGCGCAGCCAATTGCCAGCTCATCCCCTCCTGACGTCACACGAAAACGCCACAGAAAATGGGCGAGCGTAAAGAGAGGAGGACAGCATTTTCGAATTAGTTTTTCTACTAAATAAAATCGCGTAAACGCGCCTAGAGTGGTCGAAACATGGCCTGGGGACTCCGGACTACAATTTGCGCTAGTAATCCCGCAATGTTTACATGTCACTTCAGTGTCCCTTTAATGTACACTGTCTTCATGGCCCCTAAAATTCTTGAACAAACGCACATGACAAATTCCCTGATCCCGACAATCGGGGGTGTATCTCCGTTCGGAAGAAGGCAGCAGCGAGTGGAATTGCCTGTTTGTCAAGTGTTGCAGGGCCCCTTTAATGTACACTGTCTTCATGGCCCCTAAAATTCTTGAACAAACGCACATGACAAATTCCCTGATCCCGACAATCAGGGGTGTATCTCCGTTCGGAAGAAGGCAGCAGCGAGTGGAATTACCTGTTTGTCAAGTGTTGCAGGGCCCCTTTAATGTACACTGTCTTTATGGCCCCTAAAATTCTTGAAAAAACACCCGGGGCCAACTTCCCCCACCCCGACAAACGGTGGCGCCTTTCGGCTTCCGAAGAAGGCAGCAGCAGCGAGTGGGCTCACCTGTTTGTCGTAGGAGGAGCCCTGCTGCATGATGGGCTGGCCCGACTGCTCCTGGGACTGCTGCCCTCCTGCCCAGGCCGACTGCCAGCTGCAAGACGCGCCGGGCGGAGTCTGCTGGTCGCGGCTCTCGCTCGACATGTTGATGGCTTCGTTGTTCGCCTCAACCTGCACAGAGAGGGAGGGAAAAACAGCTCCGTAAAACGCCCAACTTCTCACTGTTTCACATCTTGCACGATTTCAGAGAGAATCCTCAACAAACTGAACGATGCGCTCGCTCAACGCCGTTGCACTACTAACAAAGCTAACGATCCAACCAAAGAGCGAGCGACAGAGACGGCTTCACCACGCGCTCGGCCGGTGGGGAGAACTCACTAAAGGGGAGAAACCGTGTCGCACGGGGGGTGGTTACCTGCTGCTGCTGCTGGGGTTGCTGCTGCTGGGGCTGCTGTGGCGGGTAGGTGCCCTGCTGCTGTCGCTGGCAGGCGGCCCCCGCCGCCTCGAAGGAGGCCCAGCTGGGGTGCTTACTAGAATTATCCATGGTGGAATAATTAAGTGGACACTGGGGCTGGTAGACGGGCTCGGCGCCCTTGCGCTTGTGGCGCTCCTCGGGTGACCCGCCGTCCTCCGCCACCTGCTTGGCCTTCTCCTCCCCGCCCCCGCTGCTGCTCGAGGCCGCCGAGCCGGGCTGGCCACCCTCGTACTGACCTCCCTCCGACGGGGGCGCCGGCAGGCCCAGCGCCATCTGGCCCTGGGCAAAGGACACACGGGGGGCAACTCCATCAAACTCTCTCCTCCCGGGGGGTCCTAACGCTACACCTGTGTGGCTACGAGGAGCGCCACAGCGGACGGCTACGGGTTCATTTTGAACAACCAGGTATCTCCAACGTCCGCCAATATCTCGACACACAAGCGTTTTCACTTTCCGCCTACTGCATCTGAAAAGTGGCAACCATGGCCGAGATCACACCTGTACCCTGATTTTAGCAGCACAGCACCTTGGTGGGTCCGACAACACCGGACGATCGTACCCGCGGTGGTTGGGTTTTGGATAAGGCCCGATCGCCCTACACACAAGGAGGGAGATAACTGGCAGGTGAAATAGTACAGTCTAAGATACCGACAACCAGGGCCCAACTACATCTTGAGGGGGACCATTCGATGCACGAGCAACAAGCTAAGGCACTGCAGCAGCCAGGCGAGTGCAACGGGAGCAAGTGGGCCGCGTAGCCCCACAAGAGGGGCACGGAAGTGAGTGAACGTTGTCCAATTACTTTACTGTACAAAACTGTAGTATGCATACGCCACATTCTGGGTGTTTTTCCAGCCTATTTTTTAAATATAAAAGTGCATTCGAAAGATCACGTTCTCTCGCACCAAACCCCCCCACCAGTTTGCCGATAATGTTCTGGCGTGCCGTGAGGACTACATTTAGTCGACCGCTATCCTACCTAACACGTGTACAACCCACCTGGGAACACAAGAAAAAGTCAGTGTTAACCTTTGAAGGCCGAAATACGTCGCAAACCTTGGCGACAACATTACAGTAGTTCATGCAGCGGCCGCAAATGATACACAGTGTTCTTCCCTACTGCAATCCGTCAAAGATAAACTAAACATGAGGGGACAAGACTAAACACTTACCAAGGCCTGTTGTGTGCAAATCTGCTGGTTGAAGAAGTTCTGTAGTGCGATGAGTGCATGGTTGCTTGCCGCAGTCGTCGAAACCTGCCAGTGGAAGTTTTTCCACATCAGATTATGGCAATTTTTCTACTATTACACTCTTATAATGTGCACGTGCCTGCACATTAAACCCCCCAACGTGGGACCCACACAGTTGGCGGCCCATTTGTGATAACCAGTACAGAGATAATGCCCTGAAACAGCAGTAGCAAGCCCAGCACCAGAAGCATCGAGGAAAGGAGATTCTCTGGTAAAGCAAGAAAACAGTAAAACTGGCACTGGATAAGCAAACATGAGTGTACTGAACAAGGCCGGTCACAGTAAAACTAACGATACAAGAAAACAATTGAAAAAAAAAAAATGAAATTAAGAAATACAGTGTCTGGAAGGCCGTTCAACGAATTTTGAATTTTGGAAGACCAGGCTGGAACATGGCTCAGTGTCTCTTCCTGTGGTGTAAAAGTTCCATCTCAGCTGCCTGCTATCAAGAGCACTGGTTCAAGTCTAGCTCTTGCATCATTTAAATTTTTATCTACATCATTAGAAATTATAATTTTCATGGCTAAGGTTAGTTTTCGGCATTTTAAATGACTTCCTTCTGTTTATAAGGTAGTGTTAGGGTTAGTTAACATTATGTTACGTTAGGGAGAATGAAGTGGTGGCAGACGCAGCATTTTTTCCCAAAACACAAGTGGACGCCACTTTAGTACCGTTGAACGGCACTCAAGTTACAACACACACACACACACACACACACACACACACACCACACACACGCACAGAGCGAGCAAGCGAGAGAGAGAGAGACTCACCTGAGACGCGTTCTTCCCTTTGCCCTTGAGGTTGATGGCTTTCTGGAAAGTTTTTGCAACTGAAAGAGCATAGGAAAGGGGAAAAGTTAACTACCCATACACATGTGGCAATGCATGCCGCTTTCCTTAAGAGAGCTAGGCAGTTACCGTATTTGCTCGCGTAATGAACCCACTTTTCTTTCAGAAAATTCGGCATGAATTTGAAGGAAGGATTTATTTTGCGGGAAAAAGTTCCGACCGATTTTTAAAAGTTGAAATTTCATGCAATAAATATAAGAGAAACGCTGTCGAATACCTTTCTACTAAATACACACTGGTAATTATGCGATGGAAGTTGCTTTTGTTTATTCACAACATGCCAGTGGCCCCCCACTCGCCATAGGAGCTGTCCTGCTCAGGAAATTCACTTGCGGTTCCACGTTCATCCTTGGCCTACAACAGCACATCGTATTCTGTGCTGTCAAGGCACTGCAAAACTTTCTTTTCCACACTCCCTCCTTTGAGCCCACAAAAACCACACTGCGATCCCTGTTCATCGCCCAAACCCCTTGTTTCTGCCAGAAGCGTACACACACTGGGGTCAACACTGAAGTGAAGTGTGCCACCCATTCCCACGGTTCCCGTGCGCTTCACTGCATGCCCCCCCACCTTCAGTTCAAAACCGGTTGTGTAGCTCATGTACTGGCCCACCCCACGCCGCGCACCAGGAGCATAAAAAAAGGCCGGAACACAGCTGAACGACAAAACCACGGTTCCGTGATGGACAAAACCTGTGCTGTTCCGTGATTTCGCATAACGGCGAAATCACGGAACAGCACAGAGTGGGGAAAGAGTGCGGAGTACATTTTGTGCTTTATTCGCACACCGCAGCGCTTTCATGGCGCTGTACGCGAGAAGGTTTGTTTTGTGTTCAGCAGGTGGAGCTCCGCAAGCACGCCATTTTTAAATTGTGAGCCACGGCATTCGCGCTCACGTCTCCGGCTACTGTTGCGATTTCTTCTTGTTCGAATGCGTTTTTAGCGTTTCTGCACGTACTGTGGTGCAATATCAAGTTACTGTGATCATCTGCGGCATCTGTAACCACGCCGAGATAAAAACATATTTACGCTGCATTTGTTATGCAAGCCAGGTGACAAAAAAGTGAATTCCCAAGAAGAAAGGGGTGTGGGTGTGTGTGTGTGTGTGTGTGTGTGTGTGTGTGTTCATTATGCGAGTAAATACGGTAATTGTTTCTCCACGTGCAGCAGCCCTATGCACAACAGTGCATTTTTATAAAAAGCTACAAGCATCCATGCATGTGCACAAGAGCACTCGCAGTGCTGAAAGCCACTTCACTAAACTGCCAATGCTACACTGCTTCACAGCTTCCTCCACTGGCAGCCCCCTGGAATGCTGTCCGATCCAACAGGCCACCCTGAAAGGCATTCACCCCCTTCAAGTGCCATCGGTAACACTGTTTTTTTTTTCTTGCGCAGCGCTTTCATGTACCGATTCAAAAACAAATATTTCAGAGCAAATCAGCAACACATGAGTTCCCAACAATTACAGGTCTCTGCTTTTACTTTTTCTTCCCTCAAATCATGGGTCAACGATGCGCTGCGCTCCACAGGCACAGCAGCTCGAGAACAGCGAGAAACAGTGCGGCCGCACCACAAAACTGGCCAAAGCCACAGGAAAAGAGCCAACCTCTACGTTATAAAATGAAACCTAGCAAGATAGGCGACTGAATGAAAAAGCCGCTGGAAATTTCAGTGGAAAATTGTAGAACTTTGGCGCAAATTTCGCTCGAAACTTCGACTATCATTTGGCTCGGATGTCAAGCCTGCCAGTGGAAGAAGGGTATAACACCCCCGACTGCTTCTTTCCCACCTGGCCATGGTGTGTTGGGCGTAGAATTTAAATGCCGACACGACTGCAAAGCATTTTAAAAGTTTGCCCCATTGATGGGAACTTACCCTTAGAGTTCTGCACAACCGAAAATTGGGCGAGCAGAGCGGGCGAGAGTTGAGGCGTCTGAATGATACCATTGTTCTTTTCCAGCTTCTTGGCCTGCAAGACACAGAGAAAATGAGCGGATGATCATTAACCCAACTTGCTGCCCTGGTTGGTCGACCTCTTTTTCACTAGCCATACTGTCCCACGGTTCGACCTAAAGATTTTTGCCCTCGGCCAGCCAACCAAGTGAATAGACAACCTTTTCGTTGCTTCAGCTTAGTTCCCGCCTAGGTGCAAAGCATTCAGCGACAGCACAATACTTTACGCTGCAATGCCTTTAACCCCCCCCCCCACCACACACACACAGAAAAATGGAACTGCAACCTCTGTTCTCCAAGCCCTTCTATTCGGGCCTATTCATAAGTTTGAAGCAGCATTGCCTGTCTGCATTGCAAGATGTTGGTCATGCTTGTACAGTGTAGACCGCTTATAACGTATGTCGCGGGAGCCGCAAAAATCCGCACTATAAGCGGTACCGCACTATAACCAAAACACGCGCGAATTCAACCACATCGCCACCTATCGCTCAAGTCAACCTATATTTATCATCACTCAAACGCACAGCGCTTAAAAACGAAGGCACGGTCTATATTTCGTATTATTTTTAACATCAGCCGCTGCTGCAGGGCAAAAGCGCAGTCTCAAAACGGCGAGTGCGGCTTTAACTTCCGTTGTGTTTGTTTTGAAAGACCATGGCTGCGTTTTTAGCGTCTATGAACAAATGCCGCAAGACGTGATAAGAACGCCAGCGGGATTTTTTTTTTACCCCGCCTTGTGTTCACGATGCCGAAGGCGGCTGCTTATCAGCGCAACGTACTGGTGGTGGAAATCTTCGGCTTCGCGCGGCTCGAATGTTCGGAAAGGGAAAGAGCGGTGGCTTATCTGCAACAACGTTCTAAAGCGTGAACCGAGTGGTAGATTTGGTATCGCGAAAACGTGCAGTGCTCGCAAGCGCGGATACAACTGGCGTGGTGTGGGCGGCGCGGTAAGAGGCGGCAACATGGCGTCGGCACTGGCCGTGAAGCGGTGCAGGCAGTTCCAGTTCTAACCGCTCGCTGAAATGCCGCACGGGGCGCAAGCGAAGATGCTCATGCAAGAAAAGAGCTAATAATGTGGGCGAAAAGTGGAATATAAACTGCCATCCACGCTGCTTGTGAAAGCGCTCATCAAAAAATACCGCGGTGGTAAACCTAAACATCTCTGGCGCGGCTAGCCGGCTCGGAGCGCTTCGAATCTCCCGCCATTAGGTACGCGTCTCCCCATTGGTGCAAGTCGTCAGGCTCCTCCCACTGCCACGCGAAGAAGCCACCGCGAGCGCGAAATCGTCGATACGAGCACGAAAAAAAAAAAAAAAAAAAAAAAAAACGCCCGACGCTGATGTGCATGATTCGTGCGCGAAAACGGGCCATGCGGTTCACGATTAATAAAATCAACTTGCCGCGCGCGGATCTTGTCTGCCGCTATCGTCCGAGGTGCATCAAGCAAGGTCAGTTGTGGTTATCAGTCAGGTACGCGCGAACTATAGGGTGCCTTTTTTTTTTTTTTTTTGGGGGGGGGGTGTCCACGTTAGAGGAGGGCAAGGGGTGCACGCTGCGTCAGATGGCCGATTTCATCCTTTCTTTTTTCTTTTGCTACCCTAAAACGATGCCTCAGCTGCGCCGGTCGATCAGCAGACCCGCCGAAAAACCGCACTATAAACGGTATTGTGCTTCGGCCAACCGCATCTTAAGCGGTATGCTTATGCATTGAGTTCTATGGGAGGCAAACCGGTGGTCGCAAAAACCCGTGTTATATCCGGTCCCGCACTATAAGCGGTTACGTTATAAATGGTCTACACTGTACATAAAAACGGCATTCAATGCAAGTATTAAATTTGATGGAGACTAACTTCTAGTTAACCCTCCTCTTCACTTTCTTTCCAGCGCTCGCATAAGGCTTGAAGGAAAAAAAAAAAAAAAAAAAAAAAAAAAACTCCCATTGGCTAGCTAGTATCTGCTTGCCAGTGATATTAATTTTCATGTCCATACCTCCACACCTCCCGGTGTTAGCTCTACACATTCATGCGCTGCGTCATGTGTCAACCCACGAGTATAAATAAGCAAGCACTACACTTGTACACCCACTGTGTCGATGGTCAACCGACAACAGGCGAGCCCAGTGCCACGTGGGTTGGTCAATAATAAGCATGCATGGTGCCAAGAGTCAACCAATAATAACAAGCATGCACACTGTTCAGGTTCAGCCAATAATAAGCATGCACAGTGCTTGAGGAATGCCAGTATGCACGGTGCCAAGGGTTCGCCTACAATAAGCAAGTGCTGTTGCTGAAGATCATCCTTCAACAAGCAAGCGCAGTTTCTAAAGGTCGGCGACAACACGCGAGTGTGGTTGAACCAAGGGTTGGGTGATAACAAGCAAACACAGCTTCTTAGGGTCAGCCAACAAGCGGGCGCAGTTGCCAAGGTCGGTCGACAAGTGAGCACAGGTAAGTGAGGGTTGGCCAACAAAAAGTAAGCACGGTTGAACCGAGGGTCGGCTAATTAATAACAAGCAAGTGCGGTTTCCAAGGGTCAGCAAACAACAAGTGAGCAAGGCTGAACCAAGAGTCAGCAGACAAGTGAGCAAGATTGCTAAGGCCAGCCACCTGCAAGCGAGCGCGGTTTCCGAGGGTCAGCAAACAACAAGTGAGCAAGGCTGAACCAAGAGTCAGCAGACAAGTGAGCAAGATTGCCAAGGCCAGCCACCTGCAAGCGAGCGCGGTTTCCAAGGGTCAGCAAACAACAAGTGAGCAAGGCTGAACCAAGAGTCAGCAGACAAGTGAGCAAGATTGCTAAGGCCAGCCACCTGCAAGCGAGCGCGGTTTCCGAGGGTCAGCAAACAACAAGTGAGCAAGGCTGAACCAAGACTACAAGGGAGCGCGGCTGAGCCGAGGGTCGGCCAGGGAGGAAGGGCGCGCGCCCCCCAAAACAGCACTCGCCTGTTCCTCGATAATGCGGTTGTAGAGCTTGTAGGCGCTGACGCCCGGGGAGGTGAAGAGGATGTTGAGCCGGCTGCCGTTGAGGCAGTGGCCGTGGAGCAGCTCCTTGGTCTTGCGCGCGTCCTCGTGCAGACGGAATTCCACTACGCCGAAGCCCTGTGGCACGCCGTTTACGATGGACAGCTGGCAGTAGGTGGGGCTGGCCACGGAGGTGAAGAGCTGCCGGAAGGCGTAGATGTCGCAGAAGGTGGTGGGCAGGTTGCCCACGTACAGGCAGCGGGGGTACAGGTCGGCGTAGTTCACCAGGTTGTGCTCGAGCCAGTCGCAGTGGATCTCCCCCTGGCCCACCTGCTTCTTGTGCAGCAGGTTCTTGGCCTGGCACGCCACCGCGCGGCTGCAGTACTCGACCAGGCCGAAGCCCAGGCTCTCGTCCGTGGCGTGATGGTAGATGAGGAAGCAGCGCACCACGGGCCCAAACTTCTCGCACAGCTCCTGGAACTGCTTCACCGCCCACTGGGTCGGCAGGTTGGTCACGCACAGGAAGCTGTCGCTGCTGCCCATCTTCAGCTTGGCGTCCGTGCCCAGCAGGGTGCGCGGGAAGTTCCACGGCCGGATCAGCGGATCAAACTCGTACGAGCTGTCCACCTTCATGCGCGCTGCAACGCCAAGGGGGAAACAACGGTCAGGCCAAGCAAATGAGCCGCCGTCCCAGAAAAACGCAGCATGCCTAGCACAAGTTTTAGTTTACATGACTCGTGGACAAGTGTTTCAATGTTCGGCGCCTTTATAGACACTAAGGCAGGATATTGTTAAAATTCAGCCCTAAAATGTGAATTGTTAAATTCCTAATTAAAATCCATTCTTCCTAGCCCTCTTTTACGCCACTGCTTTGCCAGTCACTGCGTGTTTCATAAATATTACCGTGGCTCGCTCCGTCATCCGCCTTACACTGTTCCCCCGCACAAGCATCTTATCGCAGCTTTTACAGGTCGCCCGCCCTTGTGTTCATACTACTACTTTTGCCACTTCTTTCTTTCGTCAGAGCTCACGACTTTAATGGCCGTCCCCAGATGTCACGTTTTTATTTTCTCTCATCAAGTTTTCAGAACTCAATGCTTACTTTTCAAATTGTTAACTTGTTCACGCTTGATGTATTTCTGACCCACCCCTTAAGTAGTACTCCCTGCTGGGAGCCTTTAAAGGGGCCATGCAGACAAAACAAAAGTTTGGTTCATTTGAAAGATTGTCTCACTAGAATCGTAACATAAACTTCGTTCAAATAGGTTACATAACTAGGAAAAAAGGGAAATGGACATGAGACCAACTAGTTCATTTCCCGCAACAGAACCTTGATGTCATGAGCCCTGCTGTGCGATTGGCTGAGGCAGGCAAAAGCAAACGCAAATTAGGCAGGGCTTACAGCTTGCCGAATGAATGATTTGCGCTTAAATGTAGGGAACATTTTTTTTTGGAGCAGTAAGAACTGTAAGGTGAGCAATTAAAGTGACGAATGAACACGTAAACATCAAAGCAGTTAGTGCAGCACTTTACCGGCTGACACTGCCTAACGCAACCGTAGGACGCGCAGGACTTGCCCGAAACAACACTGACCAACTGACATAAGCGGCACGGTCACTTACATGACCATGTTTGTCGAGACATAGCTTACGTTTTAGAAAACAATTAGTACGAAACCTAATAAAAATACAGCAGGTAAACAAGTCCGGCCAGAAGCAAAGCGCGAACACTGGTACTTCAGCAGCATTGCAGTGCCATCTATTAAAGTGAGCGATAAACTAGATTACCGAGCGGCCGTCTGTGAGATGGTAGCAGCCCTGGTCAGCAGGCCATCTTTTAGTTTTCAGGCCCTGCTCTGGATATGTCACAGTCAAAGTCACGAAAACACGATTTAGTGGGAGAATTCAAAATTTGGGTTAAAATGTCTCACCTCTCGGTGAATAAAGCATCGTTTGCTGCCTGAGGGCACTATAAAACACTAAATCTTTGGAATACAACAAACTTGTATTTTGCCTGCATGACCCCCTTAAGTAAGTAAAACTGAACTGAACTGAACTGGACTGAAAATAGCAATGCTGATGCTGTAGTACATGGATTAATATAGCAGCAGAAATAAGTTTGTTGAAGCCAGGTGTCAATGTTGGCAAACTAAAAAAAAAAAAAAAGAAGCAAACTGGAAATGCAGCACCAGCGCAGGCCCATTATTAGCATGAGCCTCTTAATTAAGCAAATCTCACATACAGGTCATCCCATATCTTCAAAGCTACATTTCAGAAACAATATGCCAACCCAAACGAATCATGTTTATGCCGCCCTTTTTCCAAGTTGCTCTGCCAAAAATTTCTTGAAAAAGAGAGAGAGAGAGAGAGAGAGAGAGAGAGAGAGAGAGAGAGAGAGAGAGAGAGAGAGAGAGAGAGAGAGAGAGAGAGGAGAGAGAGAGAGAGAGAGAGAGAGAGAGAGAGAGAGAGAGAGAGAGAGAGAGAGAGAGAGAGAGAGAGAGAGAGAGAGAGAGAGAGAGAGAGAGAGAGAGAGAGAGAGATGTCCCGAATGTGAACAAGCTTGCTTCGGCAGGGGTACCAAACAAGATTAATAAAATAACAGTCCCCTGCAATGAATGGCCAGCAACACACCTCACTCCATTAAAGCACCGAGCACTTGGCTGGTTTAGTGGCGCATCAAGCTACAACACGCCTGGAGCAGACAACAAAGCAAGCGTAAAAAAAAAAATAATAATAATAAAAAAATAAAAATAAAAAAAATAAAAAAGAAAAAAAGGAGAAAAACCTGCGTCATGACTCCACATACATCCAAAGAAAAAAAAAAAAAAGGCTAATTATTATATATGATTTTGAGGTGAGGCCATTGCACAGCAGATTATGCATAATGCCTGCATCACAATAAAAACCCCTAGCAAGTATTTCGCAAGACGAGTGCAGAACGCATGACAATCACGGCGGGGGCAAGTGCTCGACACAATTGAAGTTCATTCAATGTTTGACGCAAAAATATGCCGGCCAAACTAATGTTTACACTACGACCTTTATCCGTCTATCGTCAAAGGGCCTACAACTTTGTTTACGCAACTCTTGAGTTCACCTCGACTCTCGTGAGACGTTTTCCATGGCACGCGCGTCTCCGTGGTTACTACGCCTCCCAGATCCAGCTGCAAGCTGCCGCGGCCATTGTTCCCCGACAACGAGACCCCGACAACCGAAGCGGCATTGTTCACGTCGGGACGACAGGTGCACGACCAGACTTCTGTGAGACAAGCCGCTTGCACTCAAACCCTGCCTTGGTAGGCGTCCAGCTTACAGTTGGCTGGCAACAACGATTGAGCTACCTGGCATCGCAACAGGCCGCTCCAAGCACGCGTCCTCTGCAGGCAGCCCCTTGCAACAGCCTCGCAAGATCACGAAACAATACAACGGGCCGAGTATAGTATTGGGCGAGTTGGTGATTCATCTTAACAATACAGCGCAACAGAAACAAAGACTTAAAGCTGAGGCACAGTTGATATGTAGATTACTTATCGGGTGGAATGTTTTCATCGTAGGTGTGTGCATGCGCGTGTATAAATATGGCTTGTTTCTGTAATAAAAGTTCAGTTGAAAGTCAGCGCCCGTCCTGCGTGCCTCAGCTTAAGTCTTTGTTTCTGTTGCGCTGTATTCTTAAGATAAAATATAATGGGGCTTCGGGGAACAAGATTTTATGCCGCCGCTAAAAGCAGAGCTCAAACTCCTCCCACCAGCTCCCGTGCTTTCACAATATTACGCCCATGGAAGGTCAGGCCTTGATGGGCTCCACGAATGCATTGCAATTTTGATGTGTATAACACCTTCAACATTTCTAAATTTCTGACTAAACTAGAAGTGCTGCCGTTTTTGGGTGGGCTATCTCTCGCTACTTGACAGTAAGACCACACACTCACACAAAATCTTCAGGACTAAACACTGCTTGAACTTCGAGCATTTCAAATGCTCAGCGGACTCTCTCCAAGTGATGCACCCAGAATTCAATAACGTTCTTGAAACAAAAATGGGTAACAGTGGAAACGCCTATTTGACAGCATCAGGGGTGTTAGCAAACACACAAGCAGAGCTCGAAAAGGTGACTCACCTATATGCGTCCTCCTGTTTATTTCTACCTTCTTCACCAGGGTCCCGGTTTGTTGGAAGAAATCAATGATATCCTGCAAGAGCGCAGAGGAGCTGTTCAGTAACAAAACTAACATTCAGCACACGACAGGAGGATGACTGGGCAGGGTTGAGGGCAGGGCGTGAACTTGTCGTTCATACTTTGTTACAACTCTGACAAAACTAAATCATAGTAAAACAGAAGCACAATTTCTTCCATTCGAACCTATGGCCTTTCTTTCTTTACAGCCCTAATGAAAAACACCTGTCATTTTTTTTTGGATGAGGCTATCCTTAATTTTTGTCTTTACTTAAGTATATGTTCCATTCTTTTTTTTTTTTTCATTTGGTTCAAACCTGGCACTCCGTCCAGTGACTATACGTGGGTGCAAGTAAGAACAGCAATAACTCATGTAGTGTATCACTCCGCCAAAGCTACCGACCCAGATGTCAACCCACCAGTGCATTTTGAAAGGAGATAACGATTAATGCGTGACACAGTCTGCTTTGTCTCACCTACTTTGTTCATTTCCGCAGGAATTTAGAAGCAGACGATGTCCGGAAAATCCCGGCAACGACTCGCGTCACGCTCAAAATACTCGCCCTAACACACTCTTTCTGCCATGCAAATTAAGGAACAGCTGGCTGCAGTGCTAAGGTGCAGGAGCAACTTGCATTGTTGTTCTTAAATATCAAATAAACGGCCGTTGATTACAAGCCTCAACAGACTCCGAACTCCCTGCAAACCGGTCAGGGCACAATACGGCATTATTTCGCACCTGACTGGCAAACTTAAAGCAGCCACATGCAGTAAACAGCCGGATCACTCAATTTCAAATATCTTGAGCAATTTTGTCTTCGCGCTAAAATGCAAGAAACTTTGATAACCTGACATTACTGATGGTAAAAGTCAATATTGTTTTGCGCTCGCCTTCTCGCCCAAACATCGTGCAGCCAGGCCCCTGTTGTGCTTGTTGTCACCTAGTTATCTAGCATCTCCCCCTTGCAAAGTGCAAACAATGCTGCCTGTTTACCTCAAACACAGTATTACCAGCTCGCCAAGCTTTCTTTTCACATTCGAAAAACCTGAAACACAATCCCGTTTGTTCTCTTTTTGGTTTGTTTCCAGGTCCAGCTGGTGGAATTTGGAAGCAGTGAACTGCAACAGGACTGCATTCACTGGAATGCCTTTAGATGTGGCGTGTCTTCATTCCTTCATCAGCCAGGGTTGCCATGACCCGGCTGCAGCCATAACCGATGCCAGCTGTGAAGCTGACACCATGCTTTCACAACACCATGACCGAAGGCTGTTCAAACCATGTTTCCCGTCCCAGAAACCATTTCAGAAGGCTCAAGCACATTTGTGACAGTGCAGCAGTTTCTTTCGGTTACCAGGCCAAGCTTCTGCTGCTGTGACAGTAACAGTGGCTCAGTTCATTGTTGGTGCTAAACTTCGACTTTACTGCTACAAAAAAAATGGAAGGTGGTGGGGGGGCAGCTTCGAACTAGTGGTGCGAAGACGGGGCAAACAGCAACGCTGGCGGCCCCACCTAACTTACTTTTGGTTAGGATAAGTTTACGCATGGTTATGCTTGGAGATTCGGCCAGTCCTCTTCTCAGCAATTCCACAATTTCAATCTTCTTGGACAGCAAGCATTTCAACTGGCTATATTAGACCCGAAAAAGGTTGAATACCGAGACCTCTACAGGAGGATTACAGTGCATTAGGCCGGGTGTTGTCTTTTCTGACCACGTCACAACAACCATGCCCACTGCTATTCCGGTTGCCACGTGTGTTCAAAAAACGCGGGCGAAAGTTTTGGAGAGATCTCCAACGGGTTTCAGGTTTCAGCGAGTGGGGAACCTAACTGACAACGCGAAATCAAGCAAATTTTATAACAGCAGAGCTGCTTAGGCCGAGCCTTTTATGTCAGTCACAACAAAACACCTCGAAATCTCAAGCAGAAAATGTTGTTAGGGAGGTTCCGGGAATCAAACCCGGACCTTCATGCCGTAAAACTGGCCACATAACCACTGGGCCACCCGGAAGGCCCTAAGTGTACAGGGGCTAGCAGGCGGGGAACATGTCCAGCCAGTTCGGGAGGGGGAAAAAAAAAAGCTTATTGTAGTCGGAATCGAACCTGGGTTCCTCGCGATATGAAACAGACGTCTATCCGACTGAGCTATCATCGCATTCCGGGCGTACAGCATTTCCTTTGGGTTCGTAGCAAGGGCGTCAGCTTTGAACATGGCCGCAGGTTCTAGCTTGTGCTAACGCGGCCCACTTTGGGACAGATGTGAAGGCCTGCGGACGTAACCATCTGGACATGCCAGCCTTGCAGATCTTTCAGCGGCAAGTTTGGAAATAAATGTGCGGTGTGCAACAGCTCTGCTGTTTCTCTAGCCTTGCAACACCGGTCCAAGCTGCGCCAATTTTTTTGTATCGAACTGTATTACCGTAATCAGCTACAATGCAAATGATTGACATGACTGCTATTGACAAAGCACTATGCAGGGATCACAAACATAGTGCCCAAAGATGTTTTTGCCAAGCTACAGTACCTACAGCACTGCCTTCTTGTCGTGAAGATCCCAATCTGTTTTAGTTAGACCGACATAATTGCACATAATTATTTAACATGACTTTATTAGTAAAAATACGGGCATATCAGGACAGAAGAGCCAATTACGTATAAAGATTTTTCAGGCACTGTCTGTCCCACTTATATCTGCTCATGTAGTTTCCTATTAGTGTGCATTTTTGTCCTCAAATAAACATTGCATCAGTCCAATCTGTATATTTGCCTGATTATTAATGGTTGTAAGCTCAAGCAGCAATGTTACATTTCTAACAAGTTGCATGTATTGAACAACAATCAGTAACACCTAGATTCCTATCTGCCTTCCCAAATAGCATGGGCTGTGATTGGACAATTTTAACAAATATGAATGGCTGTAGAGCACGCTGTGGAGATGAGAACTAGCTCACTATCACTACCAGAACACAAGGGACATATGTTAAATGTTTCATTTGGTGACTCGCAATCTGTGCCAGACTTGCGAAAGAATACTCTGTGTTACATACAGTGGACAAGAAATGCTCATTCGATTGTGTGCGCTATGGCAATGCAAGTTTGTTGTTTCATTTGTTTATCAGCAGCTAGTGATAGACTCGTAAGAGAATGCCCTGTGGTGCATACCGAGCCTAAAACATTGTCACACATGCTTCCATAAAAGCGGGCTGGTGTTAGCATATTCAGCAAAGAGAGCACTGATGTGAGCATTATTTTTGTTTTACATCAACTCGAGAGAGATCTCTCAAAAGTTTCACTGAGGGAGTTGCGAGAACTGAGGCCAGTGAGAATACATGTGATACATGTATTAAAAAAAAACAATCATGGTGAAATCTATCAGGCCAACAGCAATGGCAGTTGCACCGGTCCCAGCCCGTAAGCGGATGAACACAGTCTCAAACTAGTTTCGACACCTTCCTTTTAACCAGTTTCTTTTGCCATCATTGCCTTTATTGGTTCTATGCTTCTAGAGTAGCTTCGCTACCCGTGGGTGCCCTGAATTTCAGTTGTCCAAAACCTGAAGGCTACTATGAAGGGCCTCCCCAGAGCTTGCCTGATGGATTTCTTGACCGCAAAAAGTACTTTTTCGTCCTCAGGGTCGCAGAAGTGTGGCAGCATGTCAAGCTCTTTATAGTACGACATAACACCCACTCAAAAAGGTACACTGCACAGCAAGGCTTGAGCTTCGAGCCAGATTTCATAGTTACTTGTGTTCGCTAGGTCAATCTCGCAGAAGTTCTAGATTTTCGCAGTCGATAAAAGTGCAATTTCTTGCCCTCCCTATGTTCAGTTTGATGTGTATGTTGCGATAAGTGCACTTTAAGGTCAGCCTTAAAAGGAACCAAGACTGCCATTAATAAGAGGAAGTGACATGTACAATCCAGTAATGCCACCCATGTCATTCTATTTCAGCTTGAAACACAAGCAATGCCCCTTTAATGTCACTCCCAGCCTCCCTCTCTTTCTGCAGCATTTCCCTGGTTTTGTGCTTTTTGCAGTTTTTCTTTCCTTAGGACTCACTGCCATGCCAGTAGATAGACCCCTTCTATTTTCCCTTGCTGTTTTGTCTTAAGATGCCCACCATGCTAAGAACCTTGCCCCTTCCTAAAGAAAAAAATTTGCTTGCAACTTCTAGGTGCACGTATCCTTACTGGTAACATTTCACGAAAGAAAACTAAAATGACACCATTACTCCGAATTACCAACAGAAACCAACATTCAGGATTGCCATTGGCATTCCATAGCCTGGATAATTACACTGCCCCATATTTCTTGACGCCCATTTCCCTTTCCATGAACAGAAAGGCATGACAGCAATAAAATACTCTGAATGCACGAACGTTGCGAATAATGTTCTTTGAATTCGCGTTCTTCAGCCATTCAGCATTCTTATTAATCAATAAACTGCTTGAATGTAGCGTGGCAAAGCTTGCAACAAGGGTAGCATCGCCAGTTGAGCATAAACACACCCAATTTGGCCATTATTTTCCACTCCACTGCTGTATATGGCTTCGACCTGCACCAAAATGAAGTTTACGCCAATTCAAGACTGTAAAGTAAGAGGAAAAGAAAAACAAAACAATTAGCAGTGTTTTCTAAGCAGCTGTTGACCAATGCTACTAATCACCATGTGGCTCAAGTAGACAGAACACCTTAAAAGACATTGTCTCCAACATGCAGCAGAGATGCCAACATTTTTAATTTTAACATTCACAACGTGCACATTTATCCCCCAAAGGCAAAAATAGGAGAAAATGGAGGGTGGGGTGAGTTTATTGCCTTGGATACGCAACAGAACTGTTTATAGCAGCACAGCTAGCAGCGAAGCTTTGCTTGTTACAAATGGACACAACATAGAGCAATGAATGTGTATTAATTCTTCTGGTCTATAATGGTCAGGTGAACAGACAAGACTGTTTTCATACTCGCGCTAGAAGGATCGACACAAGATTTAACTGCAAATTAGCTTTCACATTAATTCTGTTCGCTAAACAAACCAAGCGCCTCCTAAAAAGTCCACATTAGAATCCTGACGCAGTTTTCGAGGCTGTTTCCCTCGGCGTCATAAAATCCTTTCGCTGGTCACCACTCAATGGAGAACCGAAGATTATCTGTTTGCACGCCTCACAACGACGCCGAAATGACTAACGCAACACTGCTTTTAATCCTCATAGCGGCATTTCCACTACGCAAGGTAGGCAGAGATAAGGCACTGTGAAAGTTGCTGCTGATAAGGAAAACAAGAAAAAAACCAGGTCAGTTTCCGGCGTCGCAACAAGGGCTAGCGTTCATTGACTTACAACTATCTCGTGTGTGGGCCTACGAAACACCCTTTATCGCGGTTCAAATGTTGCTTTAGTATTTCCAAGGACAGCGTTATGCGTCCAGGCCGTGCCAGCGTATCTGCCTACTCTACCGATCCCGACTTCCGCAATGCCACACCGTGAAATTTACTCCCAAAACCAACCATAGGTACGCTTTCCTTTTCTTTCCATCGAATTTCGTCGAAAGCGAATGCGCGTCAATGCTCAAGGGGCTAGCAGTGGGAGATCCACGGCACAAAAGTCTTTATTGACAAACAAAGCCGACCAGGAAGGAAACGCTCAATACGTCCGCGGTCGTTTCCGCGTAAGGTCATTCCCATCTACTTGGCGTAGCGGCAACGGTGACAGCACGCGCCGCCGTTCCGTCCTGATTTCTACGATGGCTCCGATCCAAGATGGTTTTATATTCTTGGACTGGCGACCGCGGTCGCCGCGTCCCAAGCTAGAACGACCACGCGTCCGTTCGGGCGCGGAAGAACCCGCGTCAAAGGGCGCATGCGGCCGAAGCCCATGCGCGCCGCCCAAAGACAACACAGGGAGAAAAAATAGTCCCGCACATCTTTTTATACTTGTAAATAAGAGGCACACTGCAGCAAAAGGGGCACCGCGCAGCCCGGGTCAAATAAAAGCGAGCAGGCGATCGAAGAAAATAAAGAAGGGGCGGGAGAAAAGGCGCGCTGCGCAGGAAAAATACCACCATGGGATGCGGTACAAAAAAAATCGATACACTCGCACGCCACCGCCCCTCCGCCGCTGCCTGCGCGCACCCTCGCCCCCATCCCCTCACCGGCGCGCTACTCTCCTCCCCGGGCACCGCGATGAAAAGAATTCACGACGAAAATAACGAGCGCGCAAGGAAAATCGGAATAAAAGGTGTCGGCAGCAGCCAAGCAAACACAACGGTGCGCATGACATGTTCAAAGACGCTGCTTTCGAGCAGCGGTAATCAACACACTGGTCGCGGGCTTCGTGTCGCGGCCCGACCGCGGCAAGATAAGGCCGAGGGAGGGGGAAAACAAAGAAAATGCGGCGCTGTGCTGGCTTTGTGGACGAAGAAGCGGGAGCCCGCCGCCGCCGTCATTGCGGGCGCGCCAAGCCCTGTTTGTTTACGATCGCCAACAGCGCTCCGAGACGAGCGCCAGGGTTCAAACTCGGACCGCACGCTGACCCCGGCGTGTCACGCGAGCGGGGCGTGCATACGGGGACACCAGAGACTCGCCTTTTCGGTGACTGACGGCGAAAGATGAACCATTTGGAGATTCCGGCCGTTGTGGAACTGGCGGAGGGACTGTAGCCATCGCTCCTCGCCCTGGCCCGAGTCGTTGCCGTTGATGAAAGGGCAGTTGGCGTCTCCGCTGCATATTTTCTCGCCTCCTTTAATCTGCGAGTAGCAGTCCTTCATGGCTATTCCGGAGTTCAGGCCGACACTTCTCACACCTGCCGTTGAACAGGCCGCCATATTGATGCTTTTTAAGTCTGCTTTCGCGTCCCGCGCGCATGCGCACGGCGGGCCGAATTCATCTCGCGGGAAGAGGGGAGGGCCGGACACGTTTTTGTTTGCTACATGCGTGTTTGGCTTTCTGCTTGTGCTTCGCTGCTCTCTCGTTCCTGTCTGGCGGCGGGGCCGGGCAGCTCGCTGCTGCTGCGGCAGCGCGTATTTACTGCGCCCTTCGGGAACACTGGCCCCTCCGGTTTTGAGAGCGTGCCGCCCGATGCGGGATTTCGGTTTCGGCCGGTCGTCGCCGACTGCGCCACTCCCAGCGCGCCTTTCGCCTGCTCGCCAACCGTAGCCAACTGGCGCTGTGCGCTAACCACACTGTCGCCCACGCCGAACAGCACGCAGGAGCGGACGGGCACTGCCAACCGCACCCTGTCGCACGTACAGGCGGTTGTAAAAGTTGGCCGGCGCTGTACGATCCGCGCGGGCCGGGAACGCGCGAAAGTCGCTGTCAACGACATTCACTGTCGTCTTAACATTTCAATTTCATCGCCCGTTGATGTATTAACGTGTCAGCATGTGCATTGGACACTGTATTACTCAAATTATAGGGTCACAACGTTCATTATAAAGCTAACCTCGGATATGCAAGTTTTCATGGTACAATAATTGGATTGCCTATGTAATGCTTAATATAATGCTTAATTTAACAACGTTGATGCCAAAACTTTTGACAGTGGCAACTATAATGTTCGTAATCGTTGCATTCGTCATGTTACACAAATCTACGATTGATAGAGCAGCCAGACGTCTTAATTCGCCGCACCCGTTTCCCCTTGAAGATGTCCGTGCAGTAGACACTGCCGATTGAGACATTGACCAAGGCTTAAAAAGAGCAGCTCATCAAGTAAACAATAAAAACAACAATGGCCCAGTTATAGACCACACTATGGGACAAAATTACAGTATAAAAATGCGATGTTAAGTTACTCAACACAAACAGGCACTTACAGAAATTAACTTCAAGACAAACAGGAACTTGAAAGAAATTATCTTCTAGAATGTATCCACACCTGGGAAATTAACTTCTAAAATGCATCCACACCTGGAAAGTCCATCTTGTTCTTATTGCAAGCATATGGTACAAAACCCAAATCAGATTTCATTTGTACCACCATTGTTTTACCGAAAGATTAACCGTAAAAGGGTCACCAAAAGCTTTTACGTCCAACTGAAAGACCACATGTTTTACAGCTCTTTCGTTTGACAGCAGCATTTTCTTTAGAAAAAAGTAATTACGGCTGGATAGCATTCTCTGCATCTTTGCAATTTCTTTTTGCAACGCACATACATGTCACCACTCCAGAGATAACTCCTAAGAAAACACCTCAATTGGCCAAGAGCAAAAACTTGGCCCCATGGTCCATTGCAGTGTTTCGTAATGAAACTGTGGTCCGTTGTGCGATTCACCTGCGACTTGCATCTCCTGCTATTGTGTGTACGTATAAACGTATGCACATGCATTTCAGCACTATGAGGGGGCTATTTGCAAGCTCACCTGCATAAACTGTTCGCCCTAAACTTGCACACCAAGGCAAAACACTTACCTGAAATAAAAACAAACGCGGCTTATCGGCTGTAGTAGTAGTGGCATACCCCGTCCAGTAGTTTAATAAATGAAAACTTGTCACTTATACGCGTATTCTAGAATTGCCAGTTAGATTTATTTTACAAACAAGTTCGAATGATTTGCGACATAACAAATTGCAATGCAGAAAAATGTGCAAGGCAGTAATGCCTGTTTAGTTTTGGTATTTTTCTACTTTTCTCAACTTGTTAAAGTTAAAGAATTATTGCTGCTGTGAGTAGTGTAGTAGCATTACCCCTGTAGCTTACCAATAGAGATCAACTTATCACCACATCCTCCCTAAGTACAATTTACCACTACGCTGTAATTACTTGCCTGCTTTTACTAGCAGATATTGTTTCTGGAAAGCCGTTCACCTTTAGAAAAGTGCTTTTGCATGAAGTAAAGGCTAAAAGTTGGACATTGTGACCATTTGTGAGAGAATACCATGCAGTAACACACCTTTAACAGACACTGTCAGGCAAGGTGATTAACTCAAGCCCGTGTCGCAAGCCTGTTTCCTACAAAGGACAGAATGGCACCCTGCATTCAAAATAAGCCCCAGAGAAATCGCCAACACTACCTGCCCCCCCCCCCCCCCCCCCCCCCCCCCCCCTTCTCCTCCCCTTCCCCAGAAAGAATTTCACTGTAGCAGTCATTCACCTGGAGATCCCCTACACCACTGTGACTCAGAGAAGCAGCCCCCAGTAAAGAACATCGAAGTTTCGTTGATGTTTCATTGCATTTAGAGCTATTTTGATTTGGCACTTTTTTGTACAATGATTGTACAGCACTTTTATGCACGAAATTCTTTTATCTGAATCTAAGCCATCACAAAATCTATGCGTGCACATGTGGACAGTCTTAGCAGATATCAGCAAAAAAATTGACCTCTTATTTTACGGTGAATGTTACGGTAAAAAAATAATTTATAACTGTTCCTAGAATTGGTATTGCAGCTGGAACCCCCAGGTGGCAAAAATGCAGGACAATGCTAAACTAATCCAAAGACTCTTCTGCAGTAAAAAAAAAAGTGGAACTCAAGGGGGATCGGCTGATAGCTCAGCAAGTTGCTAGACAGACCTTGGGAGTTGTCTGGGCTCTTGCCTACAAACCTACGGCAAAAAGTGGCTTGCTTGATGACTTGGGTAGGCTCCTTTCCGCACATCATGCACTCACCGTCTTTCCAGGGGACGAATCAAGCACGATTTTTTCCTTCACTGCTCTTTTCAGAACAAACATGCCCAGCAAAACCACCCACCTCCATAGTGAAAAGAATGTCACACTTCCTTCAAATGAAACCTACGCGCATTTTAAGTGCGAATGCACTTTATAAGCGACCCTGAATTCCGGTGACCGCCGTCCGTCCACATAGCAACAGCTGCGGGTGCGCGCGCTCCTCGTCTTCCTTGGCAACAGGGGGAGATGGGCGCGCGCTGCCTGGCCGCTGACATGGCACATACCCACGTGGGGGATTGGCCAGGAATCTCCTAGTCTTCCTTGGCAACGGGGGGAGATGGGCGCGCGCTGCCTGGCCGCTGACATGGCACATACCCACGTGGGGGATTGGCCAGGAATCTCCTAGTCTTCCTTGGCAACGGGGGGAGATGGGCGCGCGCTGCCTGGCCGCTGAGATGGCACATACCCACGTGGGGGATTGGCCAGGAATCTCCTAGTCTTCCTTGGCAACGGGGGGAGATGGGCGCGCGCTGCCTGGCCGCTGACATGGCACATACCCACGTGGGGGATTGGCCAGGAATCGGGCGTGAGAAGGGCTAATGCACCCGCTTAAAGGAGTACTGACACGAAATTTCAAAGCTGAGATCCGCTCTAGCAATCAAGTACAACGACAACACAAATAGGTGTCTGTGCATGGCACATACCCACATGGGGGATTGGCCAGGAATCGGGCGTGAGAAGGGCTAATGCACCCGCTTAAAGGAGTACTGACACGAAATTTCAAAGCTGAGATCCGCTCTAGCAATCAAGTACAACGACAACACAAATAGGTGTCTGTGAATAAATGCATCTTTCTTTCTTTGTAGTTGTGTGTGTGTGTGTGATCTCTCTTTCGCGAACATTACCGAACCGCGCAAACTCAACTCCTGCATTCGCACTTTCACATTCTTCCCCTCGGGGAAATGCGGGGAATTTTTTCGCCAAAAGCTTACAATTACCGATTTTGCAAGAAAGAAAATGCCTTCAGAAAATGATATGCATGACAATTTTGACAATTCCCCGTAAAAATAAACAACGGCGCGACAAGCGTCTATCAAAATTTTTTGTTTATTATTCAATGAAAATTCTTGTCACAGGAGGGAGACAAATGAATACAGCACTTTGTGCGTCAAGAATGTACACGGTTGTTGCATTCCATTCGATGGCCTGAACTGTGTCACAAAAGATATGGCCTGCGCAAATGACATACGAGGGAACATATACATATATAACCGGAGGTAACTGAAAAGGCCACGCTTTCTTTAAAAAAAAAAAGTAAGAAAGGAAGAAAAACAAGAGACACAGCAAGGAGCTGCTACACACTTCTCCGCTGCTCCTTACGCACACAGGAAAAAAACAAAACAAACAAATGCACTGAAAGACAAACACTCAAAGAAAGCACACCCCAATGTCACCCCCCTTCCCCCTCCGACAGCTTCCCTCGCTGAGATACAAAAAGCTTCATTGTCCAGACTCCTTGAGGAATTCTTCGTAGGCGGCCGCAATCTCCTCGTCCATCTCGTCGTTGCAGCAGTCGTTGGAGTAACTGCCGCCACTGCACATGTAACAGTTCAAAAAGTGCACGGTAGCACTGAGCACAGTTGCGGCAATCGTTGAAGCGCTGCCACTGCAAATTGTATCAGTTCAAAGAGTGCGCGGCAGCAATAAGCACGCTAATAAAATCACCTGTGCCGCCTGCTAGTGCTTGGGTATAAACACAGTGGAAGCCCGGTTATACGCACCCGGGTTTTAAGACGGACTAGCCGAGTCGTGGTGAAGTCGCCGTAGCAACAATGCAATTAAAAGGTTGCCAGACGAAATTCCACGCCTGACCCACATTACTCGACGACCCACGCGAAGTTTGTCAAGCCAAGCATGCCAAGCATACCCACTTAGGGAGTCTGGCCAATATTAAGAGAGAGAGAGAGAGAGAGAGAGAGAGAGAGAGAGAGAGAGAGAGAGAGAGAGAGAGAGAGAGAGAGAGAGAGAGAGAGAGAGAGAGAGAGAGAGAGAGAGAGAGAGAGAACAACATTTGTTGTAATCGTGGCAACACTTTCTCAGAACGAGAAAGACACGCCATAGCGTACGCCCCTCAAAGGTGATGTGCAATGATTATCACTTCCAAAAAAATGAAAGAAGCCTACACTTATAGCAACAATCATCGAGTAAAGGTTGTGGCAGCGAAGAACAAGAAAATCGGCTGCAATCGTGGACTTAAGGGGACGTGCTCCTCCAAACAACTTTTTTTTTAATAATGAAGTTAGGAGGCTGAAATTTTCACAGCTTATAGAGATTGAGCTCCTCTGGTCATATATGTAATCAGATTTTGAATAGCTGCTCCGGATAAAATGTTACGCAGCATGACTTTCAGAAAAATGGCTTTTTTGTGCACACTTTTTTTTATAGTAAAAATTTTTTTTGAAACTTTTAAAATAGCCTAGGTGGTTCCTTATGAACTGCAGAGTGCACAAATCTACCTGAAAAAGCCTCATCATCATTTTCCTCACCACGAAAAAAAAAATGACTGGTAGTGTGCCTTTTTTTGTTCTGTATATTTTTGTTTTATGACCGTCAGAAATATCTAAGGACACAAATTGCATAATGAACAAGATTTGTGCACTCTACTTGTTATAATGAACATCTGTGCAAAATTTCATCCTGATACGACAACTTTAAGTGGGAAAATAAGTGTGCACAAACTCAGAAAACTGACAAAAACAACAAGCTGAGAAAAACGCAATTGAAAGTTTATTTCTTTGGCAGACTCAGAAATTCTTGCTCGAACAACATGAAATTTGGTGGGGATACAGTCTGAAATGTCCACATTGAGGTACTAAAACTAGAATGCTCCTGCTGCATAAGTTGCACCCTCACGGTTTTTGCTGGGGTAGTCCTTGGTATGGGATTGTTTCACCAGGCTGCGGCAATGGGGCTAGCCTTAGCAGTCAGATTTGCACACATCTGCCTGATCCTCCGCTGGTCACTTGCATTGCTTAGTCTGACCAGTTCTTCTGAAGGGAAGATCTGACCAGTTCTTCTGAAGGGAAGATTCCCAGTTCTTGGAGAACTTGCTCAAAACTAGTGTGGCCTCTGTTGAACCACAACCCTGCGAGGGCAGTGGCAGTCTCCACTACAGTGAACTGCAGGTTGTACGATAGCGTCCTGTGCCAGATGCGCAGTGCTGCTTCCGTCTCCATGGCATGGGATGAGCAGTCAACATTTTTTTCACACACAAGAGGCATGAAAGGCTTGCCACACTTCCTCCTCTTGCTCATCAAGCTTTTGGTGGCGGCTACAAGTACAAGTAGTTTGACAGCACCTCAAAATCCAGGCAGAGACCAGTGTCAAGAGAAGTGGCAGTGCCAACACTGTTGTGGCTCGTGTCTTTGCTTCTGCCAAGTACCATCAAAAATCACACTGAGGTCAGTCTGACCAGCTTGCAACGCAGTTACTTGCCTTGCTTCAGCAAGGTTGTCTGAGACGCCTTTTCTGGCCGCAACATGAACTTTCTTGGCAGTGTTGTAGAACGTCTTTTGATGCTGTGGTTTTGGTAGACCAAGAATGGCACAAAACCTGCACAGCTGATCGTGTCCGATGCCAACCGCGCGTGCAGCGAGTACCGCTTTCACATTGACGGCGAAACTGCAGAGTTCCGGTTTGCGGCCTCCGCGATCCACGGCGGCAGCGCGCTGCGACGAGTAAACAGAAGAAATCACTCCCGCAGCCACTCCCGCAGGGCACTTCTCGTTTTTGCACTTCAGTTCCAGTACCGATGCGAGGCCCTTCCGCTTGTTCGCAACCTCAACTACGACGAGTTCGCACTTCCCGCACGTCGCGCACACGGCGGCACTCAAGGTCAGTCAGAGCGCCGACTCCACAGATAACTGCACCGCTCCCGTGGCTGGCTGTCTCCTCACCTTGGAAGGCTGCCGACTTCTCCGATGCGCTTATAAAGCCGATATCTTCGCTGATAAAATCAGCCCCGCCTGGTAGAGCCGCGCTTGCAACGCTTGAAGGCCCGGCGCCGTTAGGCCTCACGGTGCCGGTCGTGCCGGCATTGGCCGTGGTCGTCACAATGCTGCGCCGCTTGCGCTTTCCTTTGTACCGGCATGAAGTACGCTGCTTCCGGCGACAAAAGTCACGCTTCTCTTCACCGTTCACGATTAAAAACACACGATAAGGAAATAGAAAAGATAGCGCGAAGTAGCGAACGGAACGATGCGGGCGATGGCGGCTCACAAGCGGCAAGAGCCAATGGCGGTCCCGCTTTCGCGTCACGTGATTTAAATGCCCATTGGGAGCTCGCAAAACAAGCGGGAAGAAACATTTTTTTTATTTTTTTTACGCGGAGATACGAAGCTGGCGAGCGGCTCAATCGAGAGAAGAAGGCTTGATCTACCTCTCTCAAGTGACCAAAATGGCGGCGAGCCACGCTGCCGTGCGGAATAAATTCTCAAACCTGGCCGAAATTTGGCTTGATTGCGCGATTTCTTGGGTCACCGCGAGTCATTCAGACACATTTTTCACTAAGTTCTCGTTCGTATTTCGTTTTCATTTTTTTACCCATGAAAGAAGGATAGTCAAAGATGCTAATGCAAGGGAAAACAAAAAATCGGTATATTTCGAAAAAATCGCGTTTTTTCGACCCGCGTGTCCCCTTAAACCTTCATGAAGGTTGCATAAAGTTTCGCTACCTTCAAGTCTCGCGCGTTAGTGTGAGCTTCCTTCATTTTTTCTTTTCGCATTTACTTTTTTCGTGGTCTGGGCTTCCCAAGCCCTGCGGAACATTAGTTTGTAGTTTCCATTGAAGTTTTTTGAAAGCCCATTGCGCAAAACTGTATTTATAGGAGCAATTATTGTTGTTCAGATTTTACGATGCCCACATTGTACAATGCTTTTTCACGGCCCCGAGAAAGTCGTATAATCGGGGTTCTACTGTATGCGACAGCATTCGTGGGGTCACTCAGGTCAGACAAAGCGGTACTGCAGTGGGGGATTCGTATACTTGGGTATGTGCTGCAATCGAAGTTTTGAATGTGATAGCATTTTGCTGCTTGGTGGAACACATTTCTACCGCTTTCATGAAATGAAATTTGAATGATTAGAGGGTAAGTTAAACTGCGGAGGTGGATTTCGTACACGGTGCATTTGCAGTTCAAAGAAAAACTTTCTGTCTTACACCACCACTGTAACATGAAGTTGGGGCCGTGGGAAAGGATCACTTGGCTCCAGCTACAAAGCTTTTGGGAAATTCATGCTTTCAACAAGGAAATTTCCTTTCTTTACTAAGCATGGCAACATAATAAGGTCCAGCACACGAGAGAGAAAAAAAAAAAAACTATTTTTTTTGTTGTTTTTATGTACACCCTTTCTGGGTCAAACCTAAGCCTACTGGGCCACAAACAATTCAAAGAATAAGCTTTAACTTTAAATGTGAGAAAATTATTTTATGACGGCACGAAACAAAGGCGCTTTCGCTAGCTTTCCTGCCTCGCTCAGGATGTAAGCATGCACACTGAATTTTTCGCGGCCCGCGCATTTCCGGCTTTGCCTAGAAAATTTTGACAGAGACTGTACACGCAACAAATTTTCCTTCAGAAATCCCAGTAGAGGGTTAGTGCCTCTCCTGTGTTTTTTTACTCTCATCCTTTCTCTTGAATGCTAGGCTGACTAAGTTTCCCCACTCACAGGTGAAAAGCAGGCTTGAGCCTTTTGGAACAGCTTTGGAGCTGAAAAAGTGAGTTTGGGAGCAGTGCAAGTCTGTTTGGGAGCAAATTTCTAGGGTGAAACTTCATTCTCATTTTTAAAAATATTTCTGGTACACACAAACAACAAAATATCAAATGGTTTTTCTCAGCGCTTGTCCAGTGTTTTCCTCCCCCTTTGTCCTGTCATTTGTGCGCTGCGAAGATGAATCTGTACCAACTAGCCTGGCTTTCTACGCTACTTCAGTTCTTTTCTCTACATTTAATGCCAAACCAATCACACTTTTAAACAATAAGAAGTCTGCACAATTAAAACATTAATGCTGATGCAAGCATCAACTAATACCTGTGCTACACGAGCGTTTGGAAGGACATTTCAGTTGAATGACCTTCGAAATTTCAAATGTCATTCGAACTGGAACGAGTTCTGTCGATCTACACGACCATTTTCAAAGGCAGTTGAAAGTTTCCGCATTCGCCCGCCATGTTTTGGTGTGACCACTGCTGCCATGTTCCGCTCTTAGCGAAAATGTAATTTTAGAGTTAAAATGGGCAAGAAAGCAATTATTAGTGATCAAAGTGATAACGATCTACAAGCGCGCACAAAACATGCACAAGGCAGCCAGTTTCTTTTCGTCTTTTTTCGCACCGCCGGTGTTGAGAGTACCAAGTCACCTCGTAATTGTAGAGCGAGTGACAGAGAACAAAAAACAAGTGAACAAGTGAAAGATTATGAAGATCTTGCACTTCAAACACAAAGTTTTACTCGTAAATAATTGTTTTTGTTATTAGGGCTTGCAGAAACTGAGCCCGAGGGTATGACTGTTCGTGTTTCAAAGGCCTTTGAGACTCTCAAAGGTCAGTTGTCGTGCTCCTTTGACTCAAATGCCATTTTAACCAAATGCCTTTGAAAAACGTTGTGTAGCAGCTCAGAGGTGTCATTTGAGTCAAATGACATTCGACCCGAAGGCCTTCGAAACGCTCGTGTAGCACAGGTATAAGAGAAAACTAGAGATAAGCAATGCGTTGAATAGCAACACCTGACTGGACTTCAGGAAATTAAATTCAGGTGACGTTTTTGCGTCACTGCTGACATGAGAAATAACCAAAAAAGTCCCAGAGATAAACGAAATGTTCCTTTTTGTACCTAGAGATAAAAGTTTTCCTTCATTCTCTACCTAGCAAGACTCGATGCAGATAACAAAAACTTGCGCCCACCTCCCCACCAGGGGAACCCTGTGTAGATGCGACGCATCGTGGGGTTCACTTGGTGTTTCCGTTGGATTGATTCTGAAATCACGTGAAACGTGTCGGGAACGCGTATGATTATTATTATGTTTTATGATTATTATTATGTTTTATTGGCCAATCTTGGTCAATCTCTCTAAGTGGTATGCTTGGGGCTTTGCTGTCGCAACGACCTTTACTCCATCATTGTTGCTGTAAGTGGGAGCTTCTTTTCTTTTATTGCAAGTGTTAATCATTGCCCCATCATGCGTTGTATCAGTAGCTTCTTGACGTAGTTTGAACGAGTCAAGGATATAAGGCGCGTTTGTAGCATTTCATCCTGTCTCGGTTTTGTGGTGCAGTGGGAAGAGCACCATGTACCTCGCATTCCACCCACAGGGTTGTGGGATCGAAACCGGGTGCCGCTAGCTATTATTTTTTTTATAGTGTAGAGGGAGGGGTGTGGACGAGAGAGGGGCATCGGAGAGGAGGGGGGGTGAGCAGCGGAGAGCACAGCTCGCGCGGCGAGGAGAATGGGGGAGGGGCGGACGACAACAACGCCGATGCTGCATGGACAAGGCGAGTGAATGAGATGCAGTCACATCTAAAAACTTGGTAGTCTTATCACAATGTCACTGAAACCAAGAGGGGGCTAGAGATGAACAATGCATTGCATGCTTAATGTGGCTAGAGAGAGAGAGAGAGAAACAACTAGCGTAATACCCGCACTGTTGTCCACATAGAACAGGCTTCTACTGCTTCCATCTATGTGGAAGGGGAAAAAAAAAACCCCACCAACTACATCGTGTTTAGCGATATTCACCCTACCACTCTTTTATAAGCTTTTTTTTTTTCAATATCGCATGAACACAATGTTTACGCAAAGGAGAAGGGAGACTGGAAAAGAAATTTAAATAATAATGATAATAATAATAATAAAAAACAAGAAAACAAAACTGTACGGCAAGACTGATCTTTCGAGCTGACTACTTTACGTTTCAACTCCCAAGCTCATTATTTGCTGTAACGCTATAAGCTACCCGAAGCTCCGCCTCACTTGTAACACGACAGCGCCTGTCATCTCACCCTGTTCGATTTGGCACCACCACATAACCAGAACGGCAAGCGCACTCGCGATATGATAACATGGCATAGTTACATTTGCTTTTTACATTAAGCAGAAGCATTGCGATGGTGGCTGGTGACAAAGCATGCATTACAATGCAGAGAAGCTGCATTTTGGGGCGAAATTTGCGCGTTACGTGCACTCCAAAGTCCTGCCAAGCTGCGCCACTACATAGACAGCAAGAAATTGTGACAAAGCGCGAATCTTTACAGAGTCTGCCTGAGCAAGCCCCATCGTGAATGACATGTCAACAAGTGCGTCTTTACTGCTTCCTGTGTAAAGTGACAGGCATTTTGTGGCAGACACTGCTTCAGAGCAGTTTCGGCGCAGTAACGCGTTTTGGAGCAAGATGGCCGAGGAAAAGTGGATTGGCATAGCACGAAGCAAATGGCGCAGCACTTCCACCCCTGCCCAGCAGATCCTAAACAAATGCACACCTCCTCCCAGTATCTGTTGTTGACTGCAGGCACTCATTATAGGCACAGACAATCCCGCCCTACAACTCTGCTAAACATACACTCAAAAGATAAGACGTACGCTATGCCACTCTGGTGCAGATATTGAGAATTGCTGGGGAAGTTAAAAAAAAAAAAAAAAAAGAAGCATGACTTTCAATGTATTTACTAAGAAAAACCCTGCACCTGGCAACCAGCTTGCGTTACTCAAATTGTGACAGGTTTCAGGGCTGGTGACCAGAAGAAAAAGATGAAATCAAAACAGATTCCTTAAAGAGAAAGATGGGTAAAACGTGAAGCTTTCTCCCATGCGACCTGGGGAGTTCAAAATCCAAACTACTTTGACCATGCCGGAATGGCACAGTCAAATAGACGTCGGCTGCATAACACGAGAAACCCAGGGTCAATTCCGCCACAGGAAGTTTTTATTGATGTGCTTGAAGTGCCTTTGCTTATCATTACCATCATTTTCTGAAACCCATCACGTAAAGTTGGCTTTCCTGCAGCGTGCTGGTGCGACACTGGACACCATCAGTGAGGCACAGAAAGCTTCGCTTTATTAAAAGGGAAGAAAAAAGGGCAACGTCAATTTTTTGCTAGACAGATTAGTAGAGTCGCCAGCCCACATCAAGAATAGACTGAATCTAAGTGCCATGAGGGTTTGCTGGCTTGCTCATTTCCAACAGATACCTTTGTTTAAAATTGAGATGAAAGCATAAACAAGCTTCGCATGCCTGTCACTTCGCCATGGCTTACCATCGTATCACTCACTTGTAACACATACTGGGACCATGAAGACAATGCAGACAACTTTGCTTCATTCAAAAAACTTTCCTTGAACGAAGCAAAGTTGCATGGCTGTTTTCATAGTCCCCTTTACACGTTTTAGCCGAGTAGTATGGGCAATTTTATAAACAGCATGAGTGTTACATTTAACACACACCCTAGAATGGAAGTTTTCAAAAAACAGTAAAATTTGAGGAATACCATTGCTCAAAGAATTTCATGACCACGCTTCAGACTTACACTTAAGCTGACAGGCTACACTGTAAAGGTAATTTCATAAAAAAGGATCGACAACTACCTTGGGACTTTGGAAATAGACTGTTAGGTTTCTGTTACCTGCCTGCACCCCCCCCCCCCCCCCCCTCCTCGTACGAGCCAAAAAGCCGGAGCACTCACTCTGAGACACTGAGGTTGCCCATCTGTTCTTTAAGGAGCAGGTCGTTGACAAAGTGTTCCTCTTCTCTGGAAATTGGCACGCCGTCGGGACCACACAGGATGGGAAGGCTCTGCGCACAAGAGGGCGGCACACAATGAGCGAGTTCCCGCAGTGTGAGCCTTGTTTTTTTTTTTTTTTTTTCGAGAGGCTGTCAAGGTCTTAGCATTTTGAATTTCACACAGCTGCTTTGATTCAAGGAGTTTAAAAAACACTGGGAACAGAACTTTAGGAACAGCCGCAAAGTTTTTCGTCTGAAAATACTCTTAAAGGAGTGCTAGCTTTATAGCCCTGAAACAAGTTCATGCCAGACAAACCTTCTAACTCACTAAAACCATGTATTCGTTTATCAATTATGCTTATCAAGTTGATTACACTGTATCAATTAACATACAAGCAGTAACCTCAGGAATTATTACCGAGTGCAATAAGCTTATTACTGCATATGCAAACAAAACTACCATTATGTAGCTTTTATTTAATGCCAACATGCTTATTCGAGCTCTGAAATTGTTATTGCCGTAAGGGCTCTGGAGCTTTCAAATACAACTCCCAGTTCATTACACTACACATAGGCTTAATCTGATATGTCATAATCAAACTTAATTGGAGCAAATGTGAAGCATTTGCTCCAATTAAGTTTAATCAATACACTCCAACTTTAAGCACTGTATATTAACGACTCCAAGCCCAAACACTTTATTCCTGACCACAATGTGGTGTTGCTAGCATTTACACCAACCGAAGCCACACCTCTGGGCACGATGTAATGCCTGACAAGCAAGTAGCTGTAGATGTTCTGGGAACATTCAGCGGGCCTGCCCATTTTTTTAATCACACAAGTCTTGTAAAAGATTCCTTGACACCCGTCCACAAGGGTTTAAGCACAAGTGGCTACAGTCCACGCTCTAACCTCGAGTTTCTTTTTTTTCATTTAATTTCATTTCAGTTGAGCAGCTTATTCCTTGAGTCTTAATGCCTTTAAATGTTTCTATTTGGAGTCCACATCCGTTAACCAGGGGTGAGACAGCTGAATCAAGTTTGGGAGCAGTTTTTGGAGCAGCGAAATCTCGATTTTGGAGCAGAAGAACCTTGGTTTGGAGCAGTTAATGACATTTATTATGTCTCCTTACGTGCCCAAAAAATCAAATTTTTGGCAACTTGGGGGGGGGAGCACTTTTTAATCGGTTTTGAACGTATATAACACTGAAACAGCCTCTGAATAAAGTTTTTTTACCAGAGTATCACGAGGTACCAAATGGACTACCTTTTTACAAACCATTTTTAAATTCTTAGGCTCTATGTATAGATAGCATGTAGTTCCATTAAAAATATCGAGATGAAAAACTAAGCTATCGTAAGGAATTTTTATTATCACGGGAATGCCGAAATTATTATTTTTGTAATCACAGACTCGGTTTTAAGCACAAGTGTAGAGCAACGGCAAAAGTTGCGAAAAGCGAGGTGACAGTCGTCGCACCCCAACAATCGATTGTAATTTGAGTAACGTTGATATGTTTAGCCACCTCCCTTTTGGCATTACATTTCACTTCAGATAGATGAACCATTATTACTAGCATGCAATAACAGCCCGTCCCGGTATCGGACACTGTTTATGTAGCCTGCACCGCCCCTTTTGAAGTGTCGACTGTCCCAATCCCGCCGCTCGCAAGCTCGCTGTCAAAGGCAGCAATAACTCGGCATTTTATAACAACGCAATGAGTCCGAAATTTCACTTCCAGCGCGCGCCGCGCCTCACACGAAACACGGCGAATTCGCAGGCACCGCGTTGTTTTTTAAACTCCACCTTTTGAGCGGCGCAACTTCCCGTAACAGGTCAAACAACTAAATGTAAACCTAGCCACCCCCATAACCAAAAGCATGGTAGAAATCTGCGAAGAGCGGTCTGCCTGAACTAGAGTGAACTCGCCTGAACTACGAGCAACTGCTTCGCCCACTGGCCATGTTTTCCGATCTTCACCATACCAAGATGGCGGCGCCCCGTATACGTACGTAATGTCATTCCGGAGATACGGCACTCAGAAAATTACCGTTTTGTCACCTCAGTAAACATTAGTATTTTTATACAGGACTTTGCAATGATTTTCCCTGGGAAAGCTTTAAAAACGTACAGACTATAACATGTGCAACCCGACATTGACTTCCGAAAAAAACTATTTCGGGGACCATTTTATGCGGGTTTTTATTGAACGATCAATCAATTAATTTTTACAGAGCATCACCTTGGGGGTAATAGAAAATTATGTGGTCAGTAAGCATTTTTCCCCCCACTGAAACTGATGGGAGCGTTAAAATCGGCTCTCAGACTATTTTGGAGCAGTTTGGCGCAATTTTACCAATTTTCAAGCTTTTGGAGCAGCCTGGCGCAGGAAAACAAATTTGTATCAAATCTACACAATATGCACAGTTGTCTCACCCCTGATTAACAGACAGCTTTGTTAAACGCAAACAAACAAAAAAGTGTGTCACGGAATTGCGTTGATGGCAACTGTTAAATGCTAATTGCAGTATAAAATGCAAATCCTTGGCAATTACACACAGACTGAGTTAAGCGGGAGGTGTTACAATAGCATCAGCATGGTATTGAGCAAGGCGACAGTTCACTCCAAACGAAAGCATTTGAAATTAACTGTAACAAATGCCTCGGGAAAGGTTGGCTACGTTAAAAAGAGAAAAACCTGCGCCGCAAGAGAACGAACAAGTGACAGGCAGAAAGCCCAGGGTGCGAAGTGTAACATCCCAAAAGCACCCGTCTCAGAACTGTGCCCGTTTGCTCTACCCTTGAGACAGAACAGCCCCTTCGAGGGAACTCACCTGATCTACTTCGTGATCCACGGACCTAAAAATCATCGTGTACTAATACAAAAGGTTTTACAAGTCCATGACAACGTTCCTAAGGCCTAGTTTGCTTCTTTTTAGAAATATAGCATATCTTTATTGAAATAAAAAATAAATAAAAATGCATTTTAGTTTATCTAGTTTATTTAGTTTAGTTTTAATTAGATGGCACTAGCGGTTTACATGACAGACTCATTTTTTTTTTTACTTCAGCACACAAGTGACGCATTTCTAAAATGAACAAACTAGGCCGTGGTGAACACTGACATGTATTTGTAGAACCTTTCGTATTGGTGCATGATGGTTTTCAAGCCCGTGGGTCATGAAGCAGAAAGTTCCACAGGAATGTTAACAGGCGAGTCAGGGGCCATGATGACAAAACCCAATTGCTTCGCTAATTGCTGTGTTGCTATAGCCGTGATATACCAGTTCGATTGCAAACTTACAAATTATCTGGGTTAAAAGGAAAGAAAAGACAGGTGAACCAGTGGCAACTCCTCAGCCACTTTCGGGTAAGGTCTTTACGATGAAACAGGATCTTGTCTGTGCAGCTAGCAGTGGGGCTTCTAGTTCGGTTTGACCACATCACTTGAATGCTAACGAGCAGTTAGCTCACTAGGGCTCTTGGATTATTACTCCCAGACTCACTGCAGACTCCCTAAGAGCATTCACTTTTCACATACATTTCTAAGGCATGGGGAATGTTTGCACCACTGGCGGACTATCCACGGTTAGCTAGATACTGTAAATCTGGGCCCCACTTGATAACTACGTTCACAGTGTTTCCCTCTACTGCGCCACTGTCAACGTTACGGTAGCGCAAAAAAACAGCGTTCTTTTGTTAAAGCCCAGTTTGTATTTCGCGCGTTCGGTTTTCTGACTGCCTTGATGGTAGTTCGCGTCGCAGCTGACAGATGGCGCCACCAGTCCACGGCGCGCGCGCCGCTCGTGGGACCTTGTTCTCGGCGGTTGCACTCGGTCTTGCAAGAGGTAGCGTCAAACATCCCCCTCGCGAGGGGCACGATCAACTGCAGAGCATTTCCGGGGGCGCACGACGTTAAGTAGTTTGCGTTACGTTAATGTTGTTACACTTGCGGCAACTGCTGACGAGAGAGCGCTCGTCAGCAATAATTTGAATGAGTCAACGATATAAGGCGCGTTCGTAGCGTCCCATTCTGTGTCGGCTCTGTGGCGCAATGGGTAGAGCACCATGTACATTGCGTTCCGCCCGCAGGATCGAGGGATTGAAACCTGGCACCGGATAGTATTTTCTTTTTTATAGTGTAGGGGGAGGGGTGCGGACAACGACGGTGCGGACTACGACGGGACAACGCGGGTGACATCATGAGTTACTGAAATGCTCTGCATTTAATTGAGCTTCTCAACATTTCTTGCTCGTTTTATTGATTGATTGTAGGGTTTAATGCGCCGACGCAATGCAGGCAATGAGGCGCACCGTAGTGGAGGGCTCCGGATTAATTTTGACCACCTGGGGATCTCTAACATGCGCCAAAATCTTGTACACACGGGCATTTTTGCTTTTTGCCTCCATCAGAAAAGCGGCCGCCGCGGCCAGGAATCGAACCCACGACCTCGTGCTCAGCAGCACAATGCCTTAGCCACTGAGCCACTGCGGCGGGTATTTCTTGCGCTTTTTTGGTTAAAAAAGAGCTTTTCGTGACTGTAATGAAGCTGTGCGAGTTACCAAAGGCTGATTCTTTCGGACAGAAAAAGGTTGCATTTCGTCATCACGGCCCCTTTGATGTGCCCCCAAAACTGACAGTTCTAAAACGGGCAAAACTTTGAACAAACTCGCGATTGTTTTCAGCTCCGTCAACTTGTGCGTTCCCTTGCATCGGGAAATATAATCCCGAGACACGTGGGGAGAAAAAAAAGAGTGTGAAGAGGATGGTGAACGTACGAAGGGAGGGAGGAGGAGGAGGAGGAGGAGGGAAAGCTACAAAAGCCCCAAGAGGAAGAAACAAGCGGCACCGGCTGCGACCTCGCACACAATCAGGGAAAGTACTGCAAAGAAGCAACAACAGACACACAAGCAGGTTGTGCAGGCAATAAGTTAACAGAAGAGGGCGTGAAGGTAGGCAAGGCTGACGAAAAGAAAAGGCCCAATGGAGCTTTGAGAATGTGCATCGCAGGCTTTCAGAGGAAAGAAAAAGAAAAGCCGCACCACCACAGAGTGCAGAGGTGGCACCTGAACTACATAAGCTCTGTCCGCTTGTTTGTTTCTCTTCGCTTTTTTTTTTCTTTTAGCCGAATATCATCAGTTGTTTCTGCTAGCGTTGTCGAGTGTGCGATTACACGCAAATAACACTGCACTAAACTGCCTTTCCCTGGGGGATTTTGCCACATTTTCAAAGTTCACCGAGCCCTTTCTTCGACACAAACAAAATCTGCAGCTCATGGGTGCAGTGTGTAGCATGCAGATGGTCACACATTCTCTACCAGCTTCATAGCATACAGCGCAGGCTTGCTGCAACATGTTCACAAGCATTTTTCACTCAACAAATCGCATTCCTAACATAACACAAACCAAGAACGAACAGTGCAACATGCTCTTATTCATTCTGGCAGTGCTGTCGATTATGCAGACATTTAAATTAAACTCGCAGCAATGCATGGGCACTACGAGGCATTTGAACAACTCTATGCACAACTCCATGCTTTGGTTAATTAACTCTACTTCGATCTTATCCAGTCCTTCAAACCAGACATCTCTGCACTCGTTTCCATGGGCAAAACAAAATTAGGCACAGGTTATCGCCGCATGCCGTTCTGTTGCAACGAGTCTCAATTGTGCCGCAAAAAAAAGTGCACATCTCAGATATCGAGACATAAAGCAAGAAAGCATGAACAAAGGAGTGCCAGCTCATCAAGCATTCTGCAGTGCAAGGAATAGGAGACCAAGCATCTAGAGGCAAAAGCGTGGCTACATAACAGCGTTCAGACTACAACGAGAAATGCAGATTGGCCCAAAAGTCGTTAGCGATTAGGTGCTGAAATCAGGCATAGGGAGACATTTGAAGCAGGCAGGCACGCAGGCGATAGGGCAGTTCGGTGCATTGCACTGCCTAAAGACTTTACTTAGAGCAACATACTGGGGGGCACTACTAAACCTGCTAAGGAAACAGGTCACACCCTAACATTCTGCCCTCAGTCTTTTGATGGGGGCCAACGTCTCGCTTGATTTATTCTGGACGGCGCACGTAGTGTCAGGACAACATGACATGCTCAAGGACACTTACACCATCCAATATCAAGGACGCTGTAAGGAAGAGGTACACCGAAACTAACTGCTGCGAAAGAATCCAGACGTGCACCTTTACTCAGCTGACTCAGTTTAACGAAGCGCACACTTTAGGGCTCACAACCGACTGCAATGGCTGTTTGAACATTGCCAATTATTTAGAATATGTCTACGTACATCAAAAGCTAGCTTTTACCCAAGCCACCATCTTCGATTGGTTGCGAAGCTAGAAAACTCACTGGGCGATGTGTCAATGTGTGCAGTTTGGGGTTGCGCCCAAATTTTAGAAGGAGAATGGCAACAGAGGCAGCCTAAGTGCCTCATTCCCACCATTACAATTTATTCGAAAGGAAAGGAGCAACAGAGCTACTGTACGCGAGTTTACGACTGGAGCGAGCAGAAGAAGAAAATTTTGAAGAACATGCCAACAAGAGGAGGCTGTCACGGTGGTCACGATTTTGGCCCTCGAAGGCGAGCTGGCAAACTTTGTGAAAAGAGTGGACTGACTCGCGAACTCGCCAGGATAAAAAGTGCAACAATTAGCGACCTGCAATGAAAACGCCAGTACACCATCCAAAGCTGCAAATTTGAGCACGCACTTCTTTTGCTTTTCCTGTAGTAAAAAATTGAAAGCAGCTTAGAACCTGGGGGTGCGCTGAAATTGGGTAAGTATCACAATAACTACCACCATCGCAACAGCAATGTGAAACGAGCGTAGTTGGAGGGTTAATGAGGCTTTGAAATCGACAATGCTTTTTAGTGACACCTCCTCCAAGCCACACAGCAGTCAGGTGGACTAACGATGACGTTGAGATGTAAACCAGAGGAACAACTTTGTCTGATTGCGCGAGGCAACTCACGTCCTCAGCAGGCCCAGCAGAGGGCGAGCTGGAATGGGAAGACGTTCGGCCCCAGTCTTTCTTGCGGAGCTCCAGGACATTACGGATCATGAGGGCAGCGGTGCTGCAAAATGGACAAGTAAGGGCGCTACATGAAGACCAACAAGCAAACACACAGTAACTATGGCCATCATGAACCTCAATCAGTGGTTAACTGTAATTAGTAATAATTGCATCAATAACTATAACATAGAAGCCCCATGATGTAGGCGACGCCAACATGATGCTTACTGCAATTGCTTCCACGCAGACTCAATTTGGTTATTTCTATGATTGGAAATCTTCCTTCAAGGCTGCTGATATTTCTGTTATCCTCGACGGCAGCATCAATTATCTCATCCCGCAACAACACAGCCACATTTAGACGTTGTTTCTGCACCCCAAAAGCTCGGTCCAGTGAAGACGCCCATAAAAATGCGCACCAAAAGTGCTGGCTCCTTGACTGTAAGCTTTCATTGCTCCTACAGTTCTTTCCTTTTTTTTTTATCTACTGATATCATACCCCGGCCAATTTATCAAGACAGAACATCTGGTTGCAGATGGAAGGAATTTCAGACCGTTCCGGAGTCCAGAAATCGGTTTCACTGAAGTTTTACCACAACTGTAATCACTAAAAGTGAATAGCGCGAGGGAAAGAGAAAGACCCTGGGGCACTCACGCATCAAGGTCCTCCTTCTTCACGATCTCGCTCAGTTTCTCGAACACACTGTCTAGAATGCCACGACGCGGTGTGATGGCGTCACAATCCAGGTCTTCTAAGATGCTGCCCGTAAGCTGTGCGCGGGGGGAAAGCAAACGGACACTCTCAGCTTTGCACCCTACGAGAGCTACTACTCGCCAGCACCTTGGAGTCTAGCACACCAGGAAAAATATGCTCTGCGCCATATGGGACAGCATTGCATGCATTTATTGAAACTTTAATTAAAATAACCATTTAGGGACACGGCTCTTTCACACTCTAAATCAATCATTGTGCCCAAGAGTATGAACTTGAGTGATTTTTTGTATGCTGATGCAGAGGTGGCCATGCGTGAAGTGCTTGCCTTCTGTTGCTTACCGAACCATTATTACTGCTACAAAAAGCATACCCACTAAATCTCGAAGCTTGTTCTGAAAGTTTGATTCTAAGAATCGGCAAATCACACAAGTGTTCCGTAATGTGTCATAAACCCTAGTGCGGGAAAGTAGCCGGTGAGTTGCATGCCTGTTACCCTGTCTCCCTCATTATACGCCGCATAAGGCGGAATACAGGTCGAGATTTTTTTTTAAATCCCCTCGACCTATATAGCTGTCACTGGGCAGCCCATAGAGCCCATCCAAACCATAAAAGCACCATTGCCGCCATCATCAACCAGACGCGCCGCCATCTTTGTTTTGTTGCTTCACACGCTGTCAGTGAACGTGTGCGTGCTATTTTCTTCTTGCTCAAAATGAGTTTAGGCATTCCCCGCAGCATTCTAAAAAAGTTAGGGAGTACGCTACACCCAACGGCAACATGTCAGCCTGGCGCCATCTCGGCATCGCCAAAAGAAGTGTACGCCACTGGCATAAGCCGAAGGGGCAGCTCCTGGTATAATGCTTGGAAGACCTCGTTCCTTGAAACTTAGAGGCCAACTGCACTCATATTCCACCTTTGCCAAATTTACTTTGAACGTACAGTACGTACCACCAAACCAACTGGGACATAACTGGTAGCCCCGTGAAGTGCGTTGTTTAATTAGTTAGAAATGTTTAAAAACAACTTCGTCGCAGGTGACGCTGTTCCTGCTGGCGGATCGCACGAACAGCAATGAAGAGGAAGTGACACTCTACGCTTTTTCTACGGCCAGCCAGGAAAACTAGTTGAGCTCCACTAGGCGCGCTTCACATATCGCTGCGGTGAAGAAACAAGGCGAAACTGATAAAATACCTCCTCCTTCACCATTTGGATGGCGTTAGCGGTCCCGAAGCGCTCTCAGACAGTGCCAAAATTTGAATTCATATTCGATCACATACTATCGATGGGAATGGGCACAGTCACGAAAGTGGTAAGGGCCAACTGCACGCAAAATTTCAACCTCTTGAAAACATTGTTTCCGTATAGTCTGTCTAAAAAGACTACAAGATACAAAATATGACAGCTCATCAAATGCACATATCTGCGGCACAAGCAGCCATAAAATATTGGAGACTTTGAATCCGGAATTGAGAGGAGCGCGGCCATTGTGGCCAGGCTGAAGTGAGTGAGCGGCCACACGCAACTGGCCTACCGGAGCAAACCTGTGCGCAAGGTAAGGAAGTTGACCTATATTCCGGCTCGACCTATATTCCGCATTATACGGTAGCCTGTAACTTGGTTACTTCAACGAGGCGATCTTTCGAACAAACCACATTTGTAATTCATTCTTGTGTTCCCTTCAACAGCAAAGGCCGAGTGCACAAGCTGCTGCAAGATGAGACAAAGCAGAGGTGAAGTTCAGAACTTCATGAGGACATGCGCATACTTTCTGGGCTCACGTTCGCGAGACCAAAACACCCAAAAGGCAAACTTTTGCGCCCTGCCCAACAATTCTGTTATTGTAGCCTCTAACTGTAACCCCTGCCGCGGCGGCCGCTTTTCTGATGGAGGCGAAAAGCAAAAACGCCCGTGTGTACGAGATTTCGGCGCACGTTAAAGATCCCCAGGTGGTCAAAATTAATCCGGAGCCCTCCACTACGGCTCGCCTCATCGCCTGCGTTGCGTCGGCGCGTTAAACCCCCACAATCAATCAATCAATCTAACTGTAACCCAATCTTTCAGCAGTGCCTCTCAAATGTATCCCAGCCCATACTAATTCCGTGCCTGTTTCTAACTCTCACCGTACGACGAGAATTTCGAGCTCTCCTCTGAATGTACCATGGCGCCAGAAGTCCTGTGTGCAAACATATTCGTCCTGGCTGAACTTGAACCTCTCACCGATCTTCACAGCGGCACTTCAAGTAAAGAGGGGTGAAGGTGCACAAGTGGCACCTTGGGGACGCCGCTCACCTTGAGGACTTGTGTGGTGCACTTGACGTTGTCCTTGGTGAGCGTCTGCAGCAGGGTGTGCATCATCATGGGGATGCAGTTGGCCAAGTTCTTCACCTTGTACGAGTTGTCCTCCCGGAGGAACTGGAAAAGATGGTGGAGGTGGAGCAAACGCAGCTCGCTTGTGGACGTTTCTGCCAACCACACGCCAGAATGACACTCCGAGACAGGCGGAAGATGAGGAAAAGAGCGCAGTTGCAAAACGTCGACTGTTACCCAGATTGTGACAGGCCCTCAAGTAAATATAGTTATGCCCTGCATACTGGTTCCTGATGACAAGGACATCATTGGCAGGCACTGGCACAGGGTCGACCTTCTTTGTCCCAGAGCACCAGAATGTCATGCCTCTGTTCTCGAAGAAAGCGCATCTTCGAGACAGGTTAACAAAACGAACTTCTCACTCACTGACTGATTGGCTCACCCTCCAAATTTTCTTTCGATTCCCCCTCCCCAAATCAAGACCATCTCAACAGTATTAGTAGTGTTGCGATGGCCAAGGAGAGACAAAGCGGGGCACGTCTGAATGCCTTCGCCCATGAACCCAAACCAGGCACCTCTGGCACATCTGAATGCCTTCGCCCGTAAACCCAAACCAGGGTCCCCGTGGCACGTCTGAATGCCTTCGCCCGTGAACCCAAACCAGGCACCCCTGGCACGTCTGAATGCCTTCGCCCGTGAACCCAAACTAGGGTCCCCGTGGCATGTCTGAATGCCTTGGCCCGTGAACCCAAACCAGGGTCCCCGTGGCACGTCTGAATGCTTTCACCCGTGAACCCAAACTACGGTCCCCGTGGCTTACACCGCACTAGTGGCGCACAGACACCACTCATGAATGGTGGTTCAGTCCGAGCACCATGGCTCTTAGGGATGGCCTGCACGCTAACACAGTAGGAAAAGCACTTCTTCAAATGTAACGCTGCATACCACAGTCCAAACTGGATCGTACAGACTTCAAGCAGCCATCATTGCACAGCCACGATCAAAAGTTCACGGACCAGGAAAACGGAAATTTTAGTTTATGTCTCTTCCAGTAGCAGCCCAACCAACTGCTGTGTGCATGCGAGATGTTGTACAGTTACTGAAGTAATGAAAAATACCGCACATAGTAGTACTCTGGGCTGCCATGCCGCAGAGAAGCAACCCAAAATTGCTGCTTTCATGGTCCGTAAACTTTTGCTCTTGGGTGTACATACACACAGGTGCACGTATTCTCTAAAGCTTGCCTTACCACCAAAATGCTGTCTCAGCAAACGAGCACAGAGCCTACGGCCCCAGCTCCTTCTACAAGCAGTAAAGGCGCCCATTAACTCTTTCGTTACGGTGAAAAACGGCCGATTTTGAGTGCTTCCACAAAACGTTTTTTTTCTCTTGAGCTACTGGACACACTTAGCCTTGCTATGCATGAAATCGTAGCTCATAGATTGCTCTTCCAAACACAAAGCAGCAGTTTTGTTAAAGGTACAATTACTTACAGTTTATTTGTCAAGTAATCAGAAAAAAAGCCCCCAAGAAAAGTATACGAAAAACACAAATCGGCAATTTTACCGAGACTAAAAATTATTTCAGGAATTTTAAGATATACAAATGGTTCCTGCGTTCCTTGGCTATGATTCAATATATAAATCAACAGTGTACGCCAAGTTTTGGATTTTTGAGGGCCCATCAACCTAGCGAAACTGACGGCTGTGCCACGCCGCGAAGGCACTGAAGGGTGAGCGAGTCTCTGTAAAATGCGCATCCAAGCATACTCTTTTGTGTACTCGCACAAAATCCTTATCAGTTGGGTGGTAAAAAACAAGAAAAAAAATCCAGCGCTCTCGAGAAGCGTCGCACCTGAACCCTGCAGCGCTAATCTGACACGAGCGCCAGGTTATCTTGAAGGTGATAGCGCGATACGGTGCGGTGCGTTTGGCAAAATATCCTGGCCGTATGTTGTCGAGACTCTAAACACAAAAGTAAAACCGCAGTCATCTGATAAGAAGCACATTTTGTTTATAAATACAGCGCGGAGTCACAACGACACTACTTGCCAGCGCTTGTTGAAGTGCGAGGCACCTGAACCGGAGCTTCGTCGTCCAAACTGAAATCTAAATATCCCACATCGTTGCTTGACCCATCACTGCTGCTGGAATCAGAAAAATTGACAGCAGGAGCTGCCGAAGTGCTTGTTACAGCAGTCCGACTGTGCGGAGCGCGGCGCAAACCCGACGCCATTTTCCTCCTAATCCCCTCTACCTTCGGTTAAAATTTCTCTTGCTACACCGCCACCCCACGCGACACATGAACAAACGAAACCAAAACTGAAAGAGAAGTTGCCAATGAACACACCAGATGGCAATAGTTGTCTGTGGAGCACGGGTTTTAGATTTTGCGGGAGATTTGAAATCATCGGAAGCCGGCATCCGATTACCTATGGCGCCAGAGTGAAAGAGTGAAAGCAGGCCGGCACACTTACAGCCATCTGTGAGAGGAGCTCCGCAACGAAGAGCAACAGCCCCCGCAGGTAGGGGTCTCCAGGGTCGCCGGCCGACATCTCGGTCCGCTTCGCGCACTCATTGTGACACCTGACCAGGCGGGGGGAGCGCAGAACGGACAGAGGTTGTATGTAGCACCAGTTCGGCGCTATGGTCACCTCACACATGCATGCACACAGGAGCGAGGCCTCTGCACATGGTGACTGTATTCTACAGATCCTGACAGCTCGAGTACAGGTGCCTTTAGCAGTGAAACCCCCCCAGTTCAGGTAAGAAGCGAGTTGGTAGAGCTTGCACTTGTGGTGCAAGGGGGGTTGACCGAGCTTCCCTCCACACTGACAGTAGATACCAGGAGCGAGGGAGCAGAAAAAGCAAGTCTATGCACGTTCCTCGTACAGTGAATGGCAATCCAAGACTGTCACCCTCAACATTAAAGCCTGCTAAGATGTTGTCGCCGCCGCAGTCAAGCCCGCTTATGTCACCGCCCTCCGACACACCAAGGGCTTCCGTCTCAACGACCCTGCGCCGGAATTTCCAGGCTCAACCAATGAAAAATATCATGTGGGCAACACTACAGCACCACCCCCTCCACTTGTGGGGCAAGGGAAAGCCCTGTAGCGACCGGTGCCATGGTTTCACTGCGCCAAAGGCGATGTTGGGCACTCCACACAAGGTGCACGCTCACGTGCACTCATTTTTTATATGTTGTATATATATATTTAAGCCACTGTGCGGAGGTCCTGCCGGGCGGCTCGTGCCAGGGGACCTTTTCTTGTTACTTTTTTTTGCTAACGCCAACAGACCAAGTTCAGGATTAGACAGCCCTGCTTTTGAAAATAACACATGCTTCTAAACCTTTAAGCTGTGCCAAGAGCTGACAGAGACACCTTTGGCTAGCTAACACCCAGCACCAAGCATGCTAGGCCGACGAATGGCTCCAAGGCTTACAAAGGCGGGATACCGCTATTGAAGTAGCTTCTGTGAGACACTCAATTGATTCAAGACTGCGCTTTGCCATGCATGCAGTAATAATTGGAACATCTTGTCGCTTTTATTCTTCTAAGCACTTTTAAAGTTGACAGCATAAAAACACAGTGCCTCCGTTAGACTGAACGTTTCCTGCTACATCCGAGTATTAACCAGCAACGAAAAAAAAACCCCGGCATTCTTTTTTTTTTTTTGCTTTAATAAAATAGACCCCCTCCCCCTCCTTGAGCATTAGCTGCCCCACCCAAGCCAAAATCTATTTGAAGACATGGGTTCACAAGCGCCTATCGAATAGACAAGAGGTTTCAGACTGTGTTAAAATTTTGTGCTGTGCATTTTAACTTGGTTTGTAGTTTGTGAACAAAGACAAACAAGCATTTTTTGAATCTTTTGTGCTTTTAGAGGCTTTGACTTTATCTAGTGCAGTGTCTTTCTTTTCTTCTTGATTTTATTTCCTTTAGATGTGTTTTAATTTGGTCATTGAATTTTACCGCGATTACCCAGCCCCGCACACAAGCCTCTCTCACTTCAAAGCAGGCTGGATATTCCAGCAAAAAAAAAAAAAAAAAAGCTTGAACAAATTTGAACACTGGAACGTCAACGAAAGTTGGCGGCGGGATGAATGTAGTGCTCCAGAGCAGCGCAGCTCACCGGTCGATGAGGATGCTGGTGAATTCCTCTTCCCCGACTCCTCGAATGTGAAGGCGTTTACTCAGGTGGTTGCACAGGCGGGCACCGCTATACCTGAAGTTCGGTTCTTTCACGCCCTGTTGCGAGGGGACAGAGCAAAGAAGGTTGCATTCCCTGCTCAACAGCCAACGCCGTTTACTGGCCACCCGCACTCTAAGGTTAACCAAAAATCGGGGTGCAACAAATCACAGAGGACAAGAGCTCAACGTGTTCCCCATTCCCCATGCTGTCGCAAGAATTTTTCAAGCGCGTGGCAACCCCAAAGCGTGAAATTATCGCTGCATGATCCGTGTTTGAATTTTGCCGGGTGAATGAAGGATGATAAACTTGTGGTTAGAGCCTGATCAAAACATAAACAGTGCACTGACATATTGCGGCAACTTTAGTTTAAAGATAGGTGCTGACAGTTTAATGCATTCACTTACCCTAACTGAAATTTTCGTACTTAACAAAAGGAAATTCTTTTGTTTGGAATGCACACGCACGCGGTAGATAATGATCAAACTTTTGCCAAGCATTAGGCTTGACTGCCTGGGCAGACAGGCTGCCTGTTCTTCCTTTATTTTCAAATGTTGCAAGCGTTACCAACACCATGTGTCAAAGAATTGTGTGAACAACATCTCCAAAGCATCACTTGGCACACCCAATCGTGTGCGATCGGGAACCACACTGTTTATTGAATACCAAAGCACGTCTGTAGTAAGACACGCCTTACAGAGTTCGTACCGCAGTGGGTGCACAAGAGCATGCATTTGCCTGCATTTTAAGACAGCAGCCTTTCTTGGCCTACTTAAAGGCAAAATTTTTTGTTTGTCTGTCACTTGATGTTGCCACTGACCAAAAGTTAAAAGAAGGCTCAATAAAAAAAAACTAAAACAATTTTTGGCATGAAGCACACATGTAGATATCTTCACCAAAAAGAAAACACAAGGCAAAATATAGATACACAGCTGACAGTAGCAGCATTGTTTTAGTTAAAAATACGCGGGATTGGTTCTTGCAGTGGCAAGTAAAACAAAGTGCATTAGAAATGGCGCCAAAGAAAGGAGAGTTAAATGCAAAAACTATAACAACAACAAAAAAACATCACGAGTCCTTCAGGGAACAGCAGAAACAAAAGGCTCTAATGGATGGCACATGAGCCATGCAAATGGGGGAAAATTTAATCTACCTCCCAGGCGAAAAAAGAAAAAACGATTGGAGGCCCAATTGTCGAAAACACGATTGGGCCAAATGGAACCATTCGCATTTTCAAATGGTTCCATTTGAACCAATTGTGTTTTCGGCAGGTCCAAATGGTCCTCCAATTGTTTTTTTCGCCTGGGCTGAGCAAACGTCAATTTTCATTCAGGCATGGCAAGGGGACTATTGCCAGAAGACTATTGTTGTTCGACAACATTTGGGGCAAAGCAAGCGACACGCAGCCGCAGTTTGTTATTTCACTGCCGCAAAAACCACATTTTGTTTGCGAAAGCGGGTCGTATCAAGAGCCAAGCAAAACAAACAACTCAAGCTATTGCACTAGAGTTATTGCGCCTATTGCTCTGCCAATACGATATCTCTGCCCCTTGGCGTGCACAACGAGAGCCTCCTTACCGACTATTTCAGCAGAGGTTGCTAACAAACATCATCATTTTGAACGCAAGTCCAATTCAAACAGCAAATAATAGTGTTAGTACTTCCTTCAAAAAGCACAAAGGGAGTGAAGGTTAGTAGAATTACAGCTTTTTGGGTCAGCCCACCAATTGACTGCTTGATTTTAGGGTTTTAACGCGCCGACGCAATGCAGGCGATGAGGCGCGCTGTAGCGGAGGGCTCCGGATTAATTTTTATTACCCGGGGATCTTTAATGCGCGCCGCAACCTCGAGCACACGGGCGTTTTTGCTTTTTTTGCCTCCGTCAGAAAAGCGGTCGCCGCGGCCGGGAATCGAACCCGCATCCTCGTGCTCAGCAGCACAGAGCCTTAGCCACTGAGCCACTGCGGCGGGTAGCCCACCGATTGCACACATTTCTCGGTGTCCTGTGTTCTGTTTGTTTTGTTTTGAACTGCAATTGTTATTTTCATGTGTTCAGTATGAACTGCTTTCTTTCTCTATGATATATATGTACTTCTTCCCCCCCCCCCCCTGTAATGCCAAACTGGCGCTGTGGGTACCATGATAAATAAATAAATAAATAAATAAATAACAGCAGGTTGAATGGTGAAAAAGGTTAATCATGCCCTTATTGCTGCCTCAGAAGAATACACAGCAAGTTCTGCTCCACTGCGAGTGGCCATACGCGCTTGCTTTGGCAATAAACGGCAGCTTTTTGTTAACTATGAATGAGCAAACTCTGATGTGTTTGCTATTTTACTAGGTATTTTTGTAAGCTGGCTTCCCCACATTGAGTTTTTCCGAAAACGCCTTTAGATCGTGGATCCTAGCCATAGACAGCTTGCCTGAAATCCAGTGCAAATCACACCATATTCACAGCAGCAGCAAACAGTGCAAGATATTTGTAATGCAAGATACTGATACCGAGCTCACTGGCAAGGTTGCCAGTTTAGTGATTTCTTTCCAAACTGGCAACTTTTAGAGGCTTTTGTGGTGACTCTAGTGTGGTGACTTTAGTGTGGTGCCTTGGTTACTTTCTGGAGCATTCGAGCGCAGGGAATTTACTCTATTTTCGGGATCTTCCCAGATATGGTGGACAAGAAACGGGGCCTTACTCTTTATTTCCAATGGGAGCTGCCATACTGTGATGCTCGACAGATCCTTATAAGGTCCCCATAAGATCCCCACTGCGACACCAGATCCCTTCTGCAAGCCAAATTTCGGATTGCCTTTCGGACTTCGAGGTGAACCTCAAAGCCAATCTAAACAGGATTTCGGGGAAGACGGCGGTAATTGTGCAAAATCAAGATTAGGGCCAAAAGAAGCAGCGTTGCTTAAAGGGGGCCATGTGGACAAAATACAAGCTTGGTTCATTGAAAAGACTTCTTCATTCCCGTAACAATGATACCACATACCACTTTTATTGCAAACTTCAAACAAAAAATCGGGGTACTATATTAAAGGGGCGACAAAATACAAGTTTGTTCTATACGAAAGATTTGGTCTTTTAGAGGGCCCCCAGCACTCCTCCTGCAGCAAACAATGCTTTATTCACTGACAAATTAATCACTTTTGAGTTAAAATTTTGATTCTCCCTCCAAATCGTGTTTCACGTCTGCGATGACGTAACAAGCAAACGTCAGTGCGCTGGTTACTCTGCAGCGGACCACGGGCGGACTGGAGGAGCGGCGAGCGCGCAGATTCATACGGCCTGCGCTTCGGGTATAGTTCCCACCTTTCACCGCCGCTAGTTCGTGGCGCTTCGGACCAACCCTCGCTAAGGTCCCTAAAATTAACCCTCGCCAGTTGACCCACAGCACGGGCGGGGTAGAGGAGCGGTGCGCGCGGATTTGCCTCTGCCCTAGCCCTGCCGTGGCTACAGGTGATACCTGCCAGTGTTAATTTACATGGGCGTTCTTAAAATAGTTGATTCCTTACACCCTTCTGAATTTTCTGTCTATTAGGGTCAAACAGCCTAACATTATCATTCGGAAGCACCGAATCAAACATTTGAAAGAAACATTTCAACGCGGGGCGCATGACGAAAAATATGCGAGGTCTTCATATCTTATCAGCGACTGTATTATATGAAAATGTTGAGACAGGCAAATAAACACGGCACTTTCCGTGACTGAAATATCATTTCTTATTTTTTTATTTTTCCTTTCGGATGATGTCTTGGTTTGCACACGCACAGGGCACGACCAGTGACGCGAATGATTTCCCGTCGAGGGAGATAGGGTTATCGCTTAGCTAAACGTGATTCTGCTATTCACGCTCCGGTCGGGCTGAGCGGCCCGCCGGCAGCGAAGCGCACTGTCAAAAACACACAGCTGCGCTCGGCCAGAAGCGATGCGTCGACTAACAGAAAGGCGGGTTGGAAGGGCAGAGGGTTGGTTCGAAGCGCCCCCACTGTAAAGAATCTGCTGTATTGGTTCCTTCTTGGGTGCGCAGGCCGTATGAAAGTGCGCGCTCGCCGCTGCTCCAGTCCGGCCGTGAGCGGACTGCCTTGTTTAACGTCAGTCCTCCTAGATGGCGCCACCGTACTGCGCAGGACCACTGTCTGCCTTTGCTTTGTTTCTGATTGTATTTGTTATGGCAGAAAGTAATCGTTTCGTGAAACATGGGGTATGCTAAACAAACAGGGTCACGTAAGACCACGTCGCTTACACCATTTGGCCAGTGTCGTGTAAGACAACTCCAAAGTGCCGGACTGCTGTGCAGCTATAAAAAGCCTAGTGCGCACAGTACCAACAGCTGTACGCACTGGGGCTTTTCTGTTTGTGTGTACTTTCGTTACTTCCTTTGTTTACCCCACCATTCTACATGATTTAAAACGAATATGCATTACATTCAAGCGCAAATAGTCGTTCCGCAAGCTTATAGGCCCTTCCTAACTTGCGTTTGCTTTTGCCACCCTCAGCCAATCGCACTGCTGGGCATATGATGTGTTTTAGTGCGGGAAATGAGCTAGTGGGTCGCATGGCCATTCCCCTTTTCCCTAATCATATAGCTTATTTGAGCGAACTTTACGTTCAAAGTGGTGTCAGTATGATTCTAATGAGGCAATCTTTTGAATGAACGTTTTGTCTGCATGGCCCCTTTAAGCGAGACTTATGAGGCAGCGGTGAGCCCCAGCCCACTTTCTGGCAATTTCTCCATGATGTCACAGGACCTTCGAGAGAGCAAAATGCTAGCCAAGTTGGTTCATACTGTGCGCAAAAAGAACCAGCGAAAAAGGACACAGAGCACGAGAAGTGGGAGCACAAGCACGGGTAGCGTGTTTGTGCTCTTATTTCTTGTGTCCTTTTTTGCTGGTTCTTTTTACGCACAGGACCTTTTTTTGTGTGAATGGCAGACACCAACCAAAGCCACTACCAAGAAACACGGCTGGGTGATTGTAGAGGGGCCTCTTGTTCGGTTTTATTGTATCACTCGAATGCTAACATGCAGCTGACACACTGATAAATACGTTTTTATTGGTGGCCCATATTACATCACTGCAGCACGAAATTTGACAGTTTTCAATATTTCTTGCGCCATCTTTCAGTAAAAAAAAAAAAATGTATTTCTTGATTGAGATGGAGCTGAGCAAGTTATCAAGGGCTAGCTCCTTCAAAAAATAAACTTGTATTTTGTCTTCACGGCGTGCCTTTAAAGGAGCCATGAAGAGAAAACAAAAGTTTGTTTTATTCGAAAGATTAGGTGTTTCATAGTACCCCAAGCGCTTTCCCGGAAGCAAATGATGCTTTATTCACTGAGAAATAAGGCAATTTAAGCCAAAATTTTAAATCTCCCGCTAAAATTGCACATTTGGTGACGTGAGCAATGGTGTCACACGGGCCGGTCCATGAAACAGATACTTAGTATGTCGGAGGCAATCTTTCGAATGAACCAAACTTGTGTTTTCTCTTCATGGCTCCTTTAAGGGGGGACACTGGTCTGGAGCATATTTTCGTATTTCTTAACCTATGTGTTTGATATTTACACACTGAGTGTATCTTGACACCGTAAGCACAAATATGCAGTCAGTTTTCGTCTATGGGGTGTAAGGTAAGAGTTATGCAATATGCTATGCCTTTCCATTTCGGGCAATTTTCCCATTATTTACCTATAAAATACTAGAGTACTTTTTATCCCTTTGTGCTCTAAAAGGACCAGAGGGTGCAACTATACCACAGAAGTAATTTTAGCATTGTTTCTGCAAACACTGTAAACTTGTTAAATGTCAAGTTATTAATTAACAATGTTTTCGTAAAATGGACGGAATAAAATCTTGTGCTTGAAAACAGAAATTTCATATTTTTGTGGTCTTATTGCACTGTTCCATTCATAAGCTTTTGAATGCAGCAAAAATGATACAAATCTGACCAGTACATCCCACGATATTCTACCCAAAAGTTGACCTCATTGAGAAGAAATTGGTCCTGGGAAAACAAGACACGAAGTTTGGAAACATAGGTGAAAATGGTGACTTAGGCAACTTCAAAGGGCGAAAGTGTTGAAATATTTATGGTACAACAATAAAATTTTGCAGGTACATTCCTTGGTACCTATAGACTGCAAATAAAATTAATACTGAAAATTACTTTTTCAGCATATTTTTGGTCAGCTCCTTCTAATTTTCAAGTAAACTTTGTGAAACTTGTCAGTCTTGCTGCTTTTCTTCCACTGATTTCAAACATGCCATTATTTTTTGGAGTCAGTCAATTAGTTCCCAAGAAAATTAGAGATAATTAGCCAGTTTGGAAGAACAATGGACAAAACAGTGTTAGCCATAAAACTGCAATCTTTGTATTTTCCAATACTATGAACCCGGTGAATGCAATAATCGAAGAAGTTTTTTGATGCACCGCTTGGAACCAATTTTACAGCTCATTAAACCTTGGTGGCACCAGTAACAAGGAACCATTTTGAGTTCCCATTTCAAACACTCAAAGCTCGTTAATTCGAACTCGGTTAATTTGAACTCACGCCCCGGTCCGGCACGGCCCTGTATATTTCAATGGGGGGAAAAAAACCCTGATAAATCAAATGCATCGGTATCCAAAACGATGAATTCGAACTGGGATCCCCTGGTTTCCATCGCTTCTGGCAGAAGTGGGCCCAGAGTGATTACAACGGGTCTCAAATCCAAACCAAACTTACTAGAGATGCAAAACAACGAAACAGAAAAACTACAGCGCGGCACGCACACTACGCCCATGAAACAGCTGGCACCGCGCCGGTGGAGCCACTAAATAAGCTACGCTTGAGAGTAACAACACCGACGCACAGCGGCAGCCATTTTGGTGCCTGACGACAGGGTGGCCAGCTTTATGCGCCCTATTGCGGCTGACATTGACGGGCAGAATTGGTCCGGGCGCTGCTTGGCAACCATGACAAGTGTGTTTACTTTTCAAAGATTTAGAGACAGAGAAAGATAAGGTCAGGCTCGGCTACGCCCGCGCAGCCTATTTAGTGGCTCTAGGTTACGCTAGAGCCACTAATTAATCTACGCTTTTTTAAGTGGCTATAGGTTACGCTAGGCCACTATCGTTCTTTCCTAGCGGGAAGCAATGCAGGTGTTTTCCACCTTCCCACCGGTTGAAACAGCCCAGTGCAGAGCAGCACAACAGCGCTACTCTGTCTGGGGGCTTGACAACTCACTCTCAACATGTCATAAAGCTGCACTGCACCCCGAAAATCACGACTTATCGAAGAGCGCGCGCGTGCGGCAACACAGTGGCACCAAAATGTCAGCGCCCGTGGGTCTTTCCCGGGTAAACAAATGTCACGTGACGCGGTTCGACCAATGGCCGCTGTCGGCGGCATACAACAATGACAGAAAAGAGTGCCGATACTCTGAAGCCTCATCTAGTGGTTCTAGGCGCCAGTGCGTCGGCACATGCCATTATTATTTACGAAGCGTTTACAAAATCACACACCAAAAACGTGTAGTAGCACCTAATTCGCAATAACGAGTCCAGAGGTGGCTTCTTTGTGTTCTGCCCGCACAGTGTGACGCGATGTGCAATCATTCTAGTGCCCACCTGCCAATTCGAACTCCGCTTAATTCTGACAATTTTATGTTCCCCTTCGAGCTCAAATTAACGAGCTTTTACTGTATTTACACTGCGGTCAACCATCTTATGTGCCATTCTCTGATTACTGGGCTGGTAGGCACCCGTAGCAAAGAAAAAAACAAAACAACAACAACAACAACAACAAAAAAAAAACATGAAGATTACGTGACAGCATTCTTTTAAAGAGCCAGACGAACTGCTGGAACGGCTGTGCGAGGGGGGAATGTGGGTGTGCCCCATCATGATGGTAGTCCTAACGTTACGCTTTGAGGTCCAACATTGTCAACCGGTACACACATCTTGGTATACAGTGAGGTAGCCATGTCTTCGTGATTGGAGAGCCCTGCTCAGTGGCTTGTGTATGCCGTGTGCATGCAAATGGAGCAGACACGATGGCATCGCACTAGCCTCGCATGTCTTCCCACGATATATCCTTCGATGACAGTGTAAGCGGATACGATAATCTCTATTAGTGTGCATGTTTCCGAAGGATGTGCAGCAAGAGGAGCATGAACACAAGCAGCTACAAAAAGAAAAAGCAGTACCAACGTCAACAGCGTCTAGAAAGGATGAATACCGTCCACGAAACACCGCGCACATGCGATGAGTGAGGCACACGAGCACGGCACAGTTTCCGCGTAATTCCTGACACAGAAAATCGTGTCATCTGAGGCACGATTAGAAATTACCGCTGCCAGCTCAAGAAGGGTGTCTGAGAACCACAGCTCTACGCCAAATCCAAGGAGGCTCCCAGAGACAAAGCTCACTGATTCTGGGGTTTAACACACCAAAGCTACACCAGGGCTATGAAGTGCGCCATAGTGGAGGGCTCCGAACATGCATCGAAATCTTGACGAACGGGTGTTTTTGCTTTTCGCCTCCATCAGAAAAGCAGCCACCGCAGTTGGGATCCAAACCGCTTCCTCTGGCTCCGCAGCACAATGCCGTAGCCACTGGGCCACCGCGGCAGGTCCAGAGACAAAGCTGCCTACTTGCCTGTTGGAAGATGGTGTCAACTACTTGTGCGAGCCCATTGGCGTCCGTGATGGTGCTTAGGGCTCCTGTGATGTCTCCGATCTTTGCGTCAAACTCAGCCGGGCTCAGTGTGACATCTTCAATGAAACTCATCAGTTCCATTATTGCGTCCTGGTTGGGGTCCGATGGCTGTTGGGAGGAGGAGAATGGCGTCAGACGCAGCATAAAAGCAACGTCAATACGCCAAGGGCCAGCTTTTATGAAACACAGAACATACACATTGTCAAACCACCCCCGTGAAAGGCAATGGACGTTGCGTTTTTCGTCGCGACCGTCAGCAACTCCTCCTGTGGGTGGGGCAAGGACCTTAGGTATGAGTGCATGTAGTCGAAAACTACTACAGTTAGCTCTAATGCTGCCAGCTTGTAGCTGTACATACTAACCTCAGAAGTCGGCCACCCGAAGAGTGCAGCTATAGGCTCCAGGCCTCAAAAATTTGAAAAAGCTGTACAGTCTATCCTTCTATATGGTTATATATATATATATAAAAAAAAGCCTCCCTTTTTACTTTTTTCAACTCTCCTTCTCCCATGGTTTCAGTGGACTCTGTTGGTGAGAACACCTTTGCAATGCGGCAAAACGAATTTTCAAAGTTGCGCGTTCTATATAAAGTGCACCTGGAAGAAAACAAACTTGAAAATTAATAATATTAATTATGGTATGCGTTAATGCTAACACTGAGAAGGCTCAGACACCATCAAAGGACACTCGAAAAACACATCACCACTGCGGCAAGTTCATGACACAATGTAGATTATAAATGAAGTCTAATGTTTAACCCAGATTCCCGTGACACGTTGAACTGCTACACAATGCAGTTACAAATAGGATTCAAGAAATTCACTTCAGTGTCCTTTTTGAGAATGGGAGTAGGATGCGAGGTTTTGAGAAATTGCTGCTTCATCTTCGTGTAGATGACAGAGCATGGAAATAATTGCTCGCAAAGTGAAATTTTATTGCCCTGGCTAAATTTCAAGCTCGCCTGGAACTCGAACCCTATTCCCTGCCACAGTCAGTAGGTTCCTGCAAACACGCAGCAACCTAATGACTTCCAAACGCTGAATCACATACATTTTTTTTTCTTTTCGCACTTTCCCTCTTGTCACTAGAAGGAGCTTTTACCAATCCCGTGTTCACCTTTATCAGCTTGTATAATGCTACATCAGATTAATCGCAACCTATGAATGCAACCTCAGCACGTTTCAAGCATCCTTTAGGCCCCGACGTTTGAAGATAAACATGCAAAACTTCAGTACACGCACTAAGGCACCACTGATGCATGCAACATCACTTAAAATGTCTAAAACATCGAAGAGTGCTAGAGTGACTAGCCCCGTAAACTTCTCAGTAGGCCCCGTGAAATGCGAACTTTGTGGTGTGGTTAATGACTGGTTATCATCATGGTTATCAGCCTCTTCAAAGAAGTCTTTCAGTTCGCATAAGGCCCTTAAAGCTATACAGATACCACTCTAACATGCACGGGATGGGAGACCAATTCAAGCCCTATGCGAGCACTATCCAATGGCCGCTGAACCAATCAGCTCAAACTTGTAAGCCCCAACGAATCCTTTCCAGAAGGGACTTGCAGAACCAAACTTCCCCGTAAACCAGTCAGTGACAACAAAACCACACTGAACAAAACCGAGCCTTTCATAAGGCAAAAAACCACCGAGAAGTTAAACAGTAATTGACACAATGACCAACGAATGGCATGCGGCATATTCAGCACTCGCCCACGATGATAGGGTGCTGAACTCGAATACAAGGGTGGCTCCCTAAAGACTTACGGGCGACGACGGGTAAGGCTCGTTGGGGGCCTCTGTTGGGGGCATCTTGAAGTGGCGTGGCACGAAAACGGGAGCTTCTGGTGACAGCGTACTCTTGGAGACAAATGACGCCATGCTGTTATCTGCAAGCAACAAAAGTGGCCCAAGCCAATGTGATGGTAGCTACGGATCCCCTCAAAGGCGACTCCAAACACTACAGTCTGTGTCGAGGCTCCTAAAGCCACCTCAAAAAGTACAAGCCTAGCCCACTGAAGCCATCCCTGGACAAAAATGTGCAGCTACCGACACAATCGTTTTTATCTCGCTTCAATCAGTGAGAACCGTAACATTGGGCATTTTGTTTAAAATACAGCTTTTTTTAAGTTAGTAGAAATGGTGCGCTAGCAGGTCACTGACCAAGGCTGAAGCCCAATAAACCAGAGCCGCCAAATCAGGCGTTCCAATAAACCCCCCAGTTTTGCTATAAACTATCTGAAACGGTGAGCAAGCAGGTCATTGACCACGGCTGAAACCGAATAAAAGCGCTCGTCATTATGAAACGTCACCTGTGATGATGATAGCGCCGACGCTACACTCGAGGCGACGGCAACCACGCTCAGAACGAAACGGGGTTCGTACGCCGCACGGGGTTCGTACGCCGCACTCAAAAGCACGGTTCGAGCACGCGGTACCATCCCCGTAGCGAGCGCGTGCTGAAATTTCGTTCCAGATGGGAAGTTGCGCGCGCTGATCGCACCACGCTATAACGTACGGTTGGCTACGCGCTAACAAAAGTGCCAGGAGGCTGCTCTCAAAAACCATCGCGCGCGCACACAATTGGCCGCTAATGCGTGCCAGCGATCTACATTAAATGCCCTCCGAGAGTCAACTTGCGCGTTGAAGCCAACCACATCGGCCTTCACCCAACGACCAGTTTTCGAAGGCGTGCGGGAAAACGACGAACAGGTCGCCGTTCACGAGGGGGGCCGATGTCACGTTCCAGAGCTACTACCCAAGAGCAGCCCTTGGGAAACTACCGGCATTACACACGCTACCGTACTGCGGTCACGGAAACAGCTACAATCGCCGCCGAACTCACGCTGCAAACCTGGGATCGTTAACATACAGCGAAGCGTCTTCAACCAGCGGGAACTGTTCCCCCTCACCAAGACCGGAGGCGTTAACAGAAAAACCGGTCAAATCTCCGCCAACTTGCCCAGGCCGTGGCAAATTAAACGTGCGGGCTGACCTGTCATACCGTTGTCGTGTAGGGACGAACTGGCTCTCTCGGGGGTGCACTCTGTCGCCGTCTGCCCAGCTCTCGTCGACTGTCGAACCGGTGTAACAGCGGAGCCTCCGGGAGGCGGAGTGATGCCGCTGCTTTTACCGGGACCTTTGGCGTTGTGGCCCGAGTCCATGGTCGGCTGCGCGTCAGACAGTTCCCGGCACGCAGCTTGAGTCTAGAAGCGGATTCGAAGACCGAACGTCTTTGCGCCACAAGCGAAGAACATTCGCTTGCGTATGCCTCTAGTGATGCGCCGTGCGCGATGCTTTTGCACCCACCGCTGAGCCTCCGCGTAAACAAGAAAATCGAAACAAGAAAAAAAAAGGAGTTAGACAAAGCGGGTCATTCTGATTCGTTGCACGCAAAGCCGTTTCATCATTAACTTTCTTTAACGCAACAAGGCATTATTTTTAAAATAACATTTAATAAGCAAATGCTTCCGGGCCTCCAAAAACGAAATAATTGTATTTTTGCATTTTGTGTTTTGCTTTTTTTATTGGAAAGCAGGATCGCAGAAAATAAACATGGCGAGGCACAGGAAACGTTCACGTGCGGTCCAGGATGCCGACGAAACTACTGAAGTTCAAGAAAGGCTACCTCCTGTTACGAGAAGATCGGATGAACCACCGGAAAAGAAGGTATGGCGCAGTGCTACTCGAGGGAATGCAATAGCGTTGAAAATGAAGCTTTAATACGAACGAGGGGGTTTCCATGTCCGTGAGAGCTTGTCACCCGCCATGCCGCGAGGGAAATCTGAATTTTAATGCTAGAGCCTAATATTTACTCTAGCCGTTTTTATGTCTCACTGCAGTTAACGCACCTTACTGCTAGCCAAATGTTTACTCATACTCTGTTTGCTTTTCTCTCTTTCTAACTGCGGTGTGTTTTTTTCCCCTGTCGTATTCAGACAAAATGGATCAACAAGCAGCGTGTCATGATCTTCGCATCCAGAGGAATCACGTTCAGGGACCGACACTTGATGCTGAACCTTCGCGCCTTGCTTCCGCATTCCAAGCCTGGTAGGTTTGTCAACAGCATCAGAAAAAAAAAAAAAAAAACCCTCGTGCTTGTAAACAAACAGAAGTTACCGCTGTTCAAACGTTTCCCAGTAGGGCTAAACATCTTTACGGAGGTATTAACTATTTCTACGGCTTGCTGTGTGCCAGGTTGATCTGGTAACGAGGTGTCAGCTCAGTCCACGCTAATGTTAATTGGCAACTTGCAAGTCTAGCCCTGAGACTGGTTGCAGCTACCGACCAGTACCAGTGCCCATTCCTTTAACGTGTGACGGGCATTGCTGGCGTCTGTTTCAGAGCATAGATGGGGCATTCTCCTACGCTTTGCCTGGCTCGGGATCAGTGCCGAGTTCGTGCGAGCCAAATTTGCCCAATGTAGTACAGCCTAGTGCATAACTTCATGGAAATTTAAACAAACAAAAAAGTTTGTCTCCGAACTTGCTGTGACATTTTGCACTGCATTGGGGACTCTTGAGGACCGTCTTTCTGGTAACATCTCTTGGCGTCGAGACGAAACATGCGATGTTAGTTGATGACAAGGCCGCAGTGACAAAGAATATTACGCTTTGTTCTGTTTTTTAAGCTGGTCTTTACAACTTTCGTTTACTGCGAAGTGCAGTAAAATTTTGTGACGTCTGAGTGTTAAGTATAGTGATTAACTTGTTATTGTTTTTTCTTGTTAATGTTCTGCACCTCTGTTGAAAAAAATATGCCTATGTAGAGAGTGTCGTGCCAAGCAAGAGCCTAGTTTTTTCTTTGATAGGTAACTGGTGGTGCTGATCATTGTGTTACAGAAGATAGGTGCACAACAGAATGCCACGTCTGGGTGATATTTTTTTAACCTGTATGGTAGTTTCATTTCAAGGGGAGAACAAATGTTTTGTGGGGACACTGTTACGTGTTAACACATTTACTAACTTACATGGGGATGACTATCGCGCTGCCTCTCCAGCAGAGAAATCGGCAGCTGGCATTGTTATCGCTTACTGGTCAAAGACTAACGAACAAAAAAAAGGAAAACAGACAAGCAGTTCTTTATTTTCTTTTTCATTTGCTAATGATGCCTGTATTACAATGTCATAGACTTGCTGCATGGCACTCGTGTTACAGAGCTATTAGACTTCAGATAAGGCATACGCATGCGCACCTTTGAAAAGGTGTAGAACAGCCCCACTGCTCGCAACGTAAAGGGTTGCTCTTAGTCCTCCATGTGTTAATTGAATGCAAACGACCAGAACAACAAAGGAAGCACCACTGCCCAGAACTATACACATGGGTGATACCACAGCAACTATTACTGTTATCGGACGAGCCAATTTTCTCTCTTAACCAAGTTTTAAAGTATCTCTCAGATGTAAAATTTTTAAAATACGTCTCATATCGTCCATGAACACGGCCATTACCTCACGCTTGTGCCCGAAAGGGTCTGGCCTTGCCAGCAAAAGGACCGCAGCGTCAAGTGAATTAATGTCATAACGATATTTGTTTTTACTTGGTCCTCTACACCAGTTTTAATAATGTATTTTTTAAGCGGCAATTTTAAATACCTCGTTTCACGTACATTGTATTTCATTGTTTTTACTGAGAGTAGCCAGCATCATTGTACTGGTGCTCTTTGACTTTGACACCGTTGTGCAAAAAAACCCCAACATCATCAAATGAAGGCAATCAAGTTATTCTATGCAAATTACAATTTAGTCGGCTATTCGTAAGGACTTCATAGGCCTTCATAAGGAGCCTGGCTACACAGGAAGTTGTCTGGCAGTTGGGACGGCAAAAAAACGAACGAGCCTTGGTCACGTTGAAAGAAATGACGGCTGACCATTTCACGGGAAATTTGTCGGGTGTAAGAATATGTGAGAAACGAATCTTGTGACTGGGCAAGACTGGAAATGAAGAAATAAGCAAGGAACCAATGTGTCACAGAGGTTTTACTAATTCGTGGCCAACTCGCAGTGTTTGCTGTGGTATGAGCTTGATGTGGGGAACAATTTATGCTAATGGAGATTTCGTGGTGTGTGGTTGTTCAGAGAAGCGTCCCCTTGTATTTGACAAGGCAACGAGAAGAGTCACACTGGGCTAACTTGGTGCGCACACCTCATGTTAACAAATTAGGTAGAACGTGTCTCTAGCGTGGGTCTCGAAATTAGGTGAAGCGTGATGAAATCATGGGGTGCTTCTTTTCGGTCAACACTAACTCTTAGAGACAAAATTTTGCAGGCGGTGCGAATACTTGCTTCTGTGACTTCTTGAATGGTTGCTTTGGACTTTTTGTTTAATCTTTCGTAGCTGCAAAGAAATAAGCTCCCTGAAAGTGCTGTCAGCTGAATGAAATACATGGTCACTGACCTAAGCCATTGAGGTGTTGTAGGTCTGGTGCCTGTGATGGCTTTTTCAACGATGTGCTTTGCAGAAACAAAAATGCACAGAATGATTCTTGCTTGTCAACATAATCCTTCTCTTCCTTCCTGATGTCCACAGAGTCCAAGATGGAGAAGAAAGACCCTCTCCTAGTCATAAATGAGGCAAGTGGGGAAGTTATAATGGTGTTAAGATCGTGCTGTAGCTCGATAAGTTCCAGTGTTTTGTCATGCTTTGTACGTCTTCTCTAAAGGTTACCGTTAGAGGTACGCCTCGCTCTAAAAATGTCTTGAAATTTCACTACAGATCTGTGAGATGAAGAATTGCAACAAGTGCATCTACTTCGAGAACAAGAAGAGGAAGGATCTTTACATGTGGTAAATAACCTGGATATATATGCTAGCTAGTGTACTGCTTAAAGGGGCCATGCAGACAAAACACAAGTTTGGTTCGTTCGAAAAATTGCGTCATTGGAATCATACTGGCATTGCTTTTAATGTAAACTTCGCTCAAATAAGCTAAATAATTAGGGAAAAAGGGGAATGGCCATGCGACCCACTAGCTCATTTCCCGCAACAGAACCTACGATGTCATATGCCCAGCTGTGCGGTTGGCTGAGGCCAGCAGAAGAAAACGCAAATTAGGCACGGCTTATAAGCTTGCCGAATGAGCTATTTGCGCTTAAATTTAAGGCACATTCTTTTTATAGCAGTAAGAATTGTGGGGTGAACAATTAACGTTACAAACAAACACGTAAACGTTGAAGCAGTCAGTGCGGCGCTTTGCTGGCTGACACTGCCTAACGCAGCCGTCGGATGCATTGGACTTGTCTGACACAACACGGGCCAACTGCCATAAATGGCACGGTCACATACATGACCATGTTTGTCGAGTCATAGCGCACGTTTGAGGAAATGATTTGTGTGAACCATAATAAAATTACGGCAGGTATAGAGGTGCGAACACTGGCACTTCATGTCAGCTAGTATTACAGTGCCATCTATGAAAGTGGGCGGTAAACAAGATAACCAAACGGCCCTCTGTGAGATGGTAGCAGCCCTGGTCGTCAGGCTATCCTTAGTTTTAAGGCCCTGCTCTGGATATGTAATTGTCGACGTCACGAAAGCGCACGATTTAGCGTGAGAATTGAAATTTGGGCTTAAAATGTTTAATTTCTCAGTGACTAAAGCATTGTTTGCTGCTGGACCAAGCACTGAGGGAACTATAAAACATGAAATCTTTCGAATTAAACAAACTAATATCTTGTCTGCAGGGCCGCTTTAAGGTGAAGATGCTCCTTTAACTTCCCAACCTTCCCTATTGCAGGCTGTCCAATGTGCCCAATGGACCTTCTGTCAAGTTTCTGGTTGAGAACGGTAAGCTGAACAAAGTTGTGCACATTGATTGGATGTCCGCTGCCACCATTTTGTAACTCGCGAACTACAGCAGATGTGCGAAATGTGTGTCAGGCGATGTTGCCGTATTTGCGTGCATCAAACACTCCACACCCTATGTCAGTCATCAAAATTTTGAATTTCAGTTTATCCGCGCATGACCAGCTTTTTGTGTATATATTTTTAATTTTTGCATGATAACTGGAATTTTCATTTTTGATGAACAAAAGGGGCAGTGTGAAGATGGGTTGTGCAAAATTCATGCCACACTGGCTAGTTGCTACATGGTCAGAGAGCTCTTCCATTGCTAGTGCGGAGCATGGCACTTGGTGCTTGCTGTCCGAATGCCTCGTGAGCCTCTTGCACTTGAGTGTCCAATCATGAAACAACGGTTCACCTGTGACTTAGGCATTTGTAACCCTGCAGCTGTAGTAGAGTTTGATAGGTTGAGACGCAGTTAAGCTCCCAAAATTGTGCTTTCTAGCTGTGATGTGTTTTGTACATAGTGGTGTTTGCGCATTAGCAGTAGTCAAAATGGTGTTGTCATTGCCGTGTTCGGCCATTAAGGCGTAAACTTTCTGCAGACAGCCAGATCATTGTGAGAGCGTAAGAAAGTCTGAGGCACAAGGCTCATATCAGAGCGAAGGGGGAGGTTGCAAAAACAAGCGTGCATTGAAAGTGCCCCCAAATATGTGTCGGTTCTTTGGCAAAATGAAAATGTGTTTATTATACAATACACGAGGGCTAGTTAGGTTTCACAGTTCTCGCCCCACACGAACCCCCATTGTACACTGAGGGTGCGGCACCCTCAAAAGAGGGAGCCGCACCCTCAATATTTTCGGTGGGCTCTGCTGACAAGCCTTGCTTCCCTTTTGCGGCAGTGCACACCATGGAAGAGCTGAAGATGACGGGAAACTGCCTGAAGGGCTCGCGCCCCCTTCTCTCCTTCGACAAGGTGAGTCTTTTTGGCAGCAGGAACGCCACTCTGTGCTGGTGCCCGTCAAGTGACGTGGGCATGGTGCGCACTGCTGTGCAAATTTTCATTGCTGTGACTGTGCCTGGATGAAACAGCACTACTTATAGGGGCACTGACACAAAAATTTAGCATCTTGTTTTTTTCGTTGCGATAAGTAGCTAGTGACCTACTTATAACCTGTAGAAACCTCATTTGCTTCAGCGTGCGACGGTTGTTTAATTAGAGGTATTTTAAATGCGGCCAGTCGCAGTTTCGGTTCCAGCGAGTGCCGCGAAACGATGGATTTTGTGGATTTTGTGTGAACAAAGCTGACCACGTGACCGTCGGAGGGATATCACAGAGCAGAGCCGCCGTAGCACTGTCGAATCCGCATCGATGGCAGTTTCTGCGAATGCCCCCACGTACTGATCTCGTGAGGCGCTTAATTAAAAAGCGACCGTGGATGTGACGCAGGCGCTGCGAGTGCAAATGCTACCGCGGCTAAAGAACGACGCGCGACGCTCGAGACGGTGGGTGGCAAGACGCGCGCTGGGAGCAGCCGGCCGGTCTGCCTACAGGTCCGCCTACAGATGTGTTCGGCGCAGCACTGCGGCGGATATTCGAGTGCCGCTCTCGTAAGCGGTGCAGATGACAATTTTTAATGCAACCCGCCATCGCATCGTTAACTCCTTTCTCATGTAAGCCACTATGGTCGGGACTTGGGGACAATTTCGTGCAGCGGTAAGTCGGTAACAAGCTATCACTCGAGCTACCTGCGCCGGCCTGGGCCACTTCGCGGCCGTGGCCGCCGCCTGCACAGCGACCGTGCGGCTAGCTCAGTGAGCTTTTCGTGCCTCCTGCGCGTTTTCGCATCCAATGGTAATAAACAGTAATAGAAAGAGAGTGCCTGGAATCGCTGTAGAACTTTGGTCGCGGCCAGCTGCCCGATTAGCTGACGAAATCACGGCGCCTCCGCCGCCAACGATCGGGTCGTTCGTTCTCGAGAGCAGAAGCTCCGCCCTCGGGCCCTCCGATTGGAGCGGCGAGCCGGGCGAGCCCGCGTAAAACGCCGGTAGTGCGGAAGCGGCAAACACAAACTCGTGACGTGTTTGGATGTTGTTTATTTACAATTGCGCGTGGTCCTCTGCTGGCTGCTCGGTTGCGTTTAGCACACTTCAAAATTGATTTTAAATATGTTCTAGGCTGTATTCGCCGCTGATATTTTGCAGATAATGTATATGTGTTCCCACCAATCTATCTCCGACGTTATCTCGCCTTCAAAATTTTGTGTCAGTGCCCCTTTATGAAATGAAAGGCACGCATGAAGGAGAAGTCGCTAGCTTCTGCAGAGCTTCAGATGGCCACGATTAATCGTAAGTCCACTGCTCTGGTGTAGTAGCCAAGCTGACTCTCTTCGGCGTGTAGTTAAAGCCTTAATTTGAAGTTTGCAGGCAGTCACAGAAATTGCAGAACAGAAAAACTGGTATTTAGTAATCACTGACCAGATAGGTCGCAACAGAGGCCTCTGTGCAATTCTGCGGACCCACCGCGGTGGCTCGGTGGCTATGGCGTTGCGCTGCTGAGCACGAGGACGTAAGTTCGATTCCCGGACACGGCAGCCGCTTTTCTGATGGAGGCGAAAAGCAAAAATGCTTGTGTGGACAAGATTTCGGTGCACATTGGAGATCCCCAGGTGGTCAAAATTAGTCTGGAGCCCTCCAGTACGGTGTGCTTCGTCATCTGTGTTGTGTCGGAGTGTTAAACCCTGCAATCAATCAATCAACCAATCAAATTCTTTGACACAAGGCTATAAAATATTTAGGTTGAGGGAGGAAAGAAAAAACTTGAACTGAAACGCTAAATCCTCAGCACTGCTGTTCTATTGTTTTGTGTGTTTTTATTTAGTGAGTCGCTTTTTATCTATTGTTGCAGTCCTTCGATGAGAGCCCCTTCGCAAAGGTGATGAAAGAGCTGCTGTCTCAGGTGAGAGTATAACCGAAATAAACTTCGCTTCATTTTTTTTTTTTTTTTTTCAAGGGAGAAGCAAGCAATGGGGTGTCAGTACTTGGGACTATAGCATGCTGTCCACTAAAAGAACAAAAACGCAGCTGACCAATGGTGTAAAACTTGTTCAATTGCTGTCTCAGGCAACAGTATGACAGGGACAAACTTTGGTTCATTTCATTTCGTTCAGTGAGAGGGTTAATGATGGAAGGGGTTTAGTACTCCTCACTGTCCTGCTATCCATCAAAGAGACAAAAAATCCAGCTGGCAAAGTGAGAAACTTGTGCAAAGTCCGAACGCAGCTTTACACACATTTATGAGCATGTGATTAAAAAAAATAAACTTGTTATGGGAACGTTGGTACACGAACAAGGCTCAGCGGGCTACAGCAGCTGTTTCATTGAAAACAGGTTATCGTATAGTAACGATAAAGGAGAGGCTGCAAAAAGTGAGAAGTTTAAATTTTGTCAAGCATATGAGCATTCCTGTTTGTCAGTAACAATTGTGCAAGCAGTAAACGCTGCACCATCCGTGATTGAACAAATAGAGGGAATTTTCGAAGTGACATCGGAGGAAAGGAACAGTGAGGTTCATTGTAATTTTGCCACACTCGTGGTTACTGAGGTGTTCAAGGACTTTGAACTCTCATTGCGACTGAAGTAAAATATTTGTCATTAATAAAGGCAGTGCGCACTTTAGGGTGACTGTTGATTGCTGCTTTTTGAGGTGGATAGGCAAGTGAAACATTGCTCAAAAGTGACTACAGTCTTTCTGGCCATGTCTTTTCAGTTTTAAGAGGCTGCACAACTTAGAGAGACCAATTCCAGTCTTCTTTTGATCGACTGTGCACATGGGTCTCGCACTCTCTCCACTTTTGTTTTTTCCACTGCCGTAGGTGTTCTGCACCCCAAGGCACCACCCCAAGAGCCAGCCGTTCATAGACCACGTGTTCACCTTCTCACTGCTGGACCACCGGATATGGTTCCGGAACTACCAGATAGCCGAGGAGACGGGAGCCCTGGTCGAGATCGGTAGGCACTGACGCCGCTGTCTCCCTTGCTGCAATTTTCTCTCCAGCTTCGAAAAATAGTGAAATCTGAGAGAGTGTGTATTGAGAGCTACTGCGTGAAAGTGGAACCGGTGAGCGGATCTAGAAAGAATGACAATTAGAGTGGAAAGCTGAGCAAGTTGGTACTGGGATAACTTGTGCGTATTTTCCTGGCGCGAAAATAATCCCCGAGCGTGAGAGTAGAATACCGATGGGACAGGCGCTGCATATAAAATGATGTTTTACAAGACACAGCGTTTAACTGTGAATTTTCCACTACCCCCGAAACACGTTTCTGTGAATGTTAGATTAGTATGTGCAATTCTTCTTAAGAAAGCCGCATTTCTTTTTTCACAGAGCCAGTACTAAAAATGCAGCCGTAATAGATTCCTCATTAGTCCTTTTTGCACCGGTGCTGTTGGTGTTAGTGGGAGTTCTTTGAAATTTGCTGTGTGAGATGTGAGAGAAGCAGCGGAGGCTCGCACCGTCTCATCTTTGGGTGTCTCTTGAAACAGTGTAGTAGTTCTGCTACGATGGAGCTTTCTTGCTTCGAAAACGGCCAAGCCCCACCCCCTTGTTCTGTTGTAAATGTGAGGTTGGGCTGGATTGTATTCAATCCTAGCCTATTGGTTTCCAGTCTTATTGCTAATTATGGGGTGGAAAAGTGGGTTATTTTAAATGGCACCTTTCATTGTAGAATAACCAACTATGGAATCAGTGTTTCATGTTGAACAAAAATGATGGAATTAAGTCTTTCGAAGGTGTGTGTACAAATAAGTTGAACTCTTATCGGTGGATTGAGTGCCGTGAAGGCAATTATACCTACTGCGGTAGCAAAAGTTGCTTGCTTATTAACGCAGAAAATGTTAGAAGTGTGATCAGAGGTACCGCCGTCTCATAGATAGACTTTCCTCCGCTATAATTTGTGACATTGCAAATCTTGAATGGGGAAACGAGATTGGAGCTTGTCTCAATGTTTTTCTGAAACATGCGGTGCAGTGAGGTATAAGGAAATGCAAAGTAAATATATGCAAGAACTTCTGCTGAGTACCTTCGGTTTTTAAGGCGCCAACTCAACTCTTGAAAATTACCAGGCAAACGCAGTGCAACTGATGGTACAATCTGTTTCAAGGGGCCCTGAAGGGCATTTTGAGCACACTAAATGAACAAGCGCGATCGCTAGATTGGGTGTTCAACGTCATCTGTGCAAAGTAGGACATTTTTACGTGCAGCGGAAAGCTCGCACTTTTCGTTGAGCTTTCAGCGAAAGTGTCGTCCTGATTGTATGGTCGGGCCCATAAATTTGGAAAACTGCCGCAATCTTGCGGTGGAAAAATAAAGAAAGAAATCGAGTGAAGCGATGCTGCTACATAGCAACTGCTATCAGGAGTTAGGTAGGCAGCCCAAGTCAGCAGAAGTTGTATCCGAACCATTTGAGTGCAGAAGATCGTGTAGTGGTATGCAGGCCTTTGATCTGCCAACACCATGGCGTTGTCAAAGCCCAATAAGTAGTATGTACAGTGTTTCTTAAGGTCTGATACTTCAGAATTTTCAGTTTTCATGCCACCCTGGAAGGGCGAGCAGTTGGGGTTTTGTGCGGCAAGAGTGTGGCACACGGCGGTATAGGCGACGTAAAACTGCATTTTTTGACGATGACCAAGTGCTGGAACTTCGTTGGCACTGCTGAGAAGCAGGCGACCGTGGATAATTTCTTCTTCAACAGCAGGGAAGGCAGTGTTGGGCTTGCCAGGTGCTTCGTGGAGCACAGTTTGCCACTGAGTGCGAGCGATCAGGTTGGGCCACGGGGTCTGCCGCAGTGAAGTCACTGTGCAGTCATCAGTGCGGGAACCAGCTCGGCAGCAGCCAGTGTAACCCTGCTCCCCCCAATCGCGCCTAAATGCTGTTGAGATCTTGCTTAATTGCCAGCAATAACGTGGCCATGAAATCGAAGCTGATCTGTCGTCCTGATCTGTCAAAGCTGATCTGTTGTCCAAGCATTGTGTCTTAACAGAGCATGACATCAGACTGCAATGTGATGTGAAATAAGGCCAGAAAGCGATGTCACGTCCTGCGTGTAACATCACTGCTCTCACTGAGGCTACACTGTAGGAAAATGCAAAAAAATTTACAATCCCTTTCTGAAGAAAGTTGAGAGAAGCGCGAAAGCTGAAAGCGGGTGTAACCTTCGCTGAAAGAGTGTCTAATTGATGGTCAAACCTTCAAAGGCCCACACTGCAAACGACGAACAAGCCCATGTGACGACTTTTCGTGCACTAAGTAAACGCATCGACGAACTCTACAAATGTGGTACCGATATGTGGTTTATGGGATAAAGGTGTACCATTGTACTACAACCGTTCCTTGTCGCGATTTTCAAGTAGCCGTTTTGTTTGACCCAATGGAAGCCTGGTTTCATGCACGCACCATGTGTCCAGTGATCTTATCAGAGCTGTTCAGTCGACCAACCGGTTTTGCGGGAAATGCATTAGCTTTTTGACAGAATGCCATCAGTCCGACTAAGAAAGCTTGCACGCCTGATGATGCGCCAGCCCAACAGCTCCTCCTCCATGCAGCAAGCGGAACGGGGGGCAGTGGCCGTTCAGATGCAGTGCATTCCAACTGAGCTGAGATGCGAGATATTACACGCAAGATGCTCGCCCGCAAGTGGATGATGATTGGAATCAGCTGGGAACATCCGGTTGAGCTGCTGCGTGACTTCCTGTTATTGCATTTCGGTAAAAGTCTTTCTCCCACCTTTCTCTGTCACGCTGCACAGGGCCCCGCTTTGTGCTGAACCCGATCAAGGTCTTCGAGGGCAGCTTTGGTGGAGCAGTGATCTACAGCAACCCCAACTATGTGACCCCCAGTGCGGTAAGCGGGACTATGGGTTTGGAGAGGGGTGCATGGACAGCCAAAATTAGACAGAAAAATCATGCACTCCTCCGTCTATTGACGACGATGGCTGAACGGGGAGCTTTCTCCGTGCGACATCAAATGGGGGAGGGCCAAAGTGAAAGCCACTGCGATCAAAAGCCCAAACTGCATGCGAGTCAGTCTAAACTGTCTGCATGTCAAAGTCAAATTCTGTCGACAACCAAGGAATTCCCCATGAGGAAGCTTTGTGTTCTACTATAGTCGTTAGATGGAGGAGTACATTGTTTTTCCCACTACATCCACTACAGTTAAACCTCGATATAACGAAGTCGTACTTGGGGCCGCAAATTTCGTTAAATCGAGAATTTCGTAAAATCGAGGTTTCGATTTTACAGTTCATTTAACCAGTTATTGGGGTTTTAACACTTCGGCCCTCGCCAGGCAACAACTGCTATGTAGTTACCTCTCCAATTAAAGCGAAATTTGTACTAAAACTGGCCGCGAAAATTGTGTGAATTAAGAGTTTCAACACTTGGACAACGGAATTCGGATAGCCGACGGTAGTTCATGTGTCATCGTAAAACCGGTGCTTTTTTCGCAACGCCTCATTAAATATGATAGCAGACTAGGTTTCCACTTTTTCTTTTTTCATTTCGGTCACTACTAAATGCCGCTGTTAGTCAATTGAACCCGCGTCCATGTCCCGTGAACTTCACCCCGCCGAGGTGCTCGTTCGAAGTTACGCCTCTTTTCGTCCATTCAGTGGTAGGCTTAGGCGCGGCGGGCCAACAGCGGAAGGCTGCTGTGAAACTTTCGAAAGACTTTTTTAATGTACAAAGGCTCTGCAGTATGGGCGCGTGATGCAACCACAACACTCGAGATAAAGCCATGATTGCGAGTTGAGCGGAGTACACGCGGACCGCTTGTGTGGAGCAGCGCTTACGTGCTCCGGAAAGCGGAAAGCTTACATTAAAAATCTTCCGGCCAAATTCGATTAAGCAATTACTTTTATGCCCACTGAGCCCTTACGAAACTGATTTCTCCGCACCGCAGCTGTCTAATGAACGCTGGTGAAACGAAGATGACCACGTTCAAAGAGAGCAATTTATTGCCACCAGCACTCGATGTTCAAGCCGTAGTGAAGAAGTCCGTAAGCAGTGCTTGGCGTTTCTTGACCAGGGCGGGCTTTACGTGACGCTCGTATGCTGACAGCGCTAACAAGGTCTTAAACATTCATGTGCACCTGCGTGCCTCCGCAGAACATCGACGGCATCCATCACACTTCGGTGGCTGTCAGTTTCACCGAACTTCCTCAGGCTCTTGTTCGGAACACTTTTCTTTCTCTTGGAGTGCTCATTCTGCTTACAAGACTCACCTAACGATGCACGAACAAAATATTAATTTGGTTATCAGCGAGCACAACCTAGGGCAGCAGCACCATGAGCAATGACGCGTAGAAAAAAAAAAAGGTTGAAGTAGGCTTCAGTAGCCTAAGCATAGAGGGCGCTGGCGTAGGCAACGATGGAGACGTCAAAATAGTGGCTGCACTATTAAACCGTCTATGACCGCTAGCGGTTTGTGCAGCTTTGTTCTTCGCTTTTAATTGTTGTTAACCGTAGATTTCACCGCTTTTCTTTCATTTTAGCCTTCAAGAGTCAATTTGAGTACTGAATTTTTTCAATGTAGGGCCTGAGAGGCAAAATAAAACGTGCCTCGACCGGAATTTCGTTCTTCCTTTCTTGCCGTGACTTCGTTAAATCGAAAGCGCCGCACAAAATTACTTCGTAAAATCGAGACAAAAATACATGCATTTAGCAAAATTTTGCTAGAAAACTTGAAAAAATTCGTTATATCGCGAATTTCGTTAAATCGAGGTTCGTTATATCGAGGTTCAACTGTATTCTTTCTAGCTGCCAATTCTTTGATTCCTTTTTGGTGCAATTTTGAGTATTTAATGAAGAATAAATTTTTATGGCTTATTTTATATCACATAATCACGACCTGGCCTCATACACCAATCATTTTATTTGTATTTTAAACACAGTTACTTTTAGCAGAGTCCTTCAACGCCTTTCTGGTCATGAAACTTTGCCGTCATGCAATGGGAGAGCTTCATACGCAGCCCAGGGAGGCCGCGCTGCGGCGCTGGTGTTGATCGGAGGGCAGTCGGTGGTGTCGTCAGAGCGCGTTCGGCAGGGAACGGACCACGGAGTAAGATAAAACAGACGCTCGCCGCCTTATCAGCAGTGCGCTTTCGCTTTATGTGTCGTGGGCCGCTCAAATGGACTTGTCATTTTGTGAGTGGCGAAAAAATTTGGTGCGAACGGGCATGCTGCTACTTTACTGCCTGCCGGTTCGGCTACAGAGCAGCGGCGGCCGCCCGATGCCCTCCGACCTGCGGTGGCGCCCGGTAGCCTTTGTCCCCGTACGAAACTTGGCCGGGAGTTTCATGACCAGAGAAGCATTGAGGGACTCTGATTTTAGTCTAATTATCTGATTTTATGTCCACTCCACACCATACAAGAAGTTACTTTTTTATGTGTGTGCTCTTTGCCCTCGACTTCGCGCCATTAAAACACGTTTTTCACAAGTTTTGCACACCAATAGTGAAAGGTGTGCAACACTACAAGCAGGTGTTTTTGAATGGTATTTGAAGCACGGATACGCAAAAAACACAGAGCTTATTAACTGTAATACAGTATAACCTCGTTACAACAGACCATAATGGTGATCGCAATTTCAGTCTGCTGTAAAAAGAGTAGGAACCATCGAAATACTCTTACTACAGACTTCAGTAGAATCATGGATGAGTCCTGGTATAAGAAGAGTTTAGACTTTTCCACTGCTAAAAACAAAACAAACAATAAAAGTATGCACATCATTTCTCAAGACTCTGTTCCAACTGAAGCAGGTAGGTATTTAAGGCCAACAAATGTTCAGGATGACTCTTGTTTTTCAACAGTTTCATCCTCCTGCAACGCGATGAAGCACATCACAAAATCACACGCATGAGCCTTTGTACTTTTGCTGTGCTCCTATTCTACGGCACCGTGGAATGAGCTTCTTAGAGACAAGCTCCTGAAGCAGGAAAAGTGGGGTAGCTGGAGAATCGCTACAGAGATAAGCGCTGTGAACGAGTGCTGTTTCACTGATCAACTTCTCCTAAAGAATTGTTGCATGTTGGAGAGTCGCTGCAAATACAAATCATCTTGAGTCAGGCATAAAGTGAGAGCTGAGCCTGTTGGCCTGGCTGCCGGAATTTCACGGATTTCGAAATCCACTGGTCAACGGGTGTGTTGATACCTAAATTCGGAAACGCCAAAGCACTCGTAAAACACGCATAAAACGACTACGAAGGACATCTTTCGTGTGTGAGGAGGGAAAGTGGTTTGACATTGTACGCACCCATATTTTGTATGCAACACTTGGCGGGAAGTGGGTCCACGGTTGAGATCTGCTGGGGTGACAGGGGGAGGGTTGGGGATTGAGAAGAACGTGTGTGCAAAAGGTGATCGTGCTTTGTTGTTTATGGTGTTTGCAGCACCGCCGGTCCCTGAAGCTGGCAGCCGCGGGCAAGTACAAGGAGCGCAAGGAAGCCAAGGCCAACCTGAAACACCGCATTGCCGAGGGGCCAGCACCATCCAACCCACTGGACGACATCTTCCAGACCGTGCCCCCCGAGAAGGCCAAGGGCAAGGAGAAGCTGCTGTTCCGACGCAAGCGATAGCCATTACACACGTGTGCCTGTCATCTCACTTTGCGTGTGTGCGTGTGTGTGTGTCCTTTACTCGAGCGGATGCTAAGCAAGTGTCTGAGGGGACCTGAGGTTACCCTAAGCTGTTAGTAGTGTCAGCTCCGATTGATTTATGACCGAGGAAACTTGGCCGTCGACCAAAATTGTAATTTGTTGGGCGTTTATTGGAGGAGGAACCACTTAAACATGCTCCTGATTTACTCATTTTTGCACTTTAGATGTACCTTTCACCATTTTGACCACTTTGGATGGCTCTGCATAGAGGGCAGCATGCTCACACTTCACCGTAAAGAGGCAGATTTTGCAATTACGTGCCTAAAAATTTCGTGCATGGGGGGCTTTGCCATGAAAGGAAGTTAGTCTAGTGATGAGTTGCATAGTACAGCAGTCATGAACTATTACCTGACCTTTCAAATAACTCGATAGTGGGTCTGTGGTTGTGGGCCCATCTTTCTGTTTTAAAACAATTACATGTTAGTTCAGCTGCGTGGCATATCTTTTGCAAAAAGTACCCAAGCACTCACCTTGCTTTGGCTACTCATGTCTGTTGCAGAATTTATTCTAAGCGCTGCTAGGATGCCATCGTAGTGATTGGTAGATAAAGGTTTTCTTGAACCTTTAAATTTCAGACCTGGCTCCTTTCCATCCCAGATTTGCTTAGATTTAACGTCTTTGGGCTTGTTTTATTGTAGGAGAATCGCAGAGAAGGCTGGAGCTTAGCTAGTGTTCAGGAGGATGTTCTGAAATTAGCTTAACTTCCATTTTGATGAGCGGTGCAGAAGAGCCCTTTACTCTAATCTAGAGTTTAGGCCTGTTCTCGAGTGGAGCAGTCGCTAGTGAATAGCTGTGAAAGCAATCTGCACTATGCTAGCCAGAATTCATTGCAAGCAACCCTCCAACTCAACTTCAACCTTGATAAGGGGGGTTTGGGGACTTAAAAGAACCCAACTTGTCCAGCCGAGGACAGTTTAAGCTGGAACATCTGGCAGACTATCGAGAGCTGCCTTGCTGTAATAGCATTACACAGCACATAAGTGAAGTGCAAACCTACAGGCAGTCATTGGCCATGGTTTAGTTCACGCGCTTTACTATGTCATCATTTACAATGTTACAGCTAAGCTGTGCAATGAATATTGTTTGGTTGTTTTCCGGGTGTTCCAGCTTACATTGTCCAACGCGATACCTCAGAAAGTCTAGGAGTGCTGCACCACGACACCTTGACTTTTGTGTTTGAAGTTGATGCATTTATTCTCGCAAGAGCAATAAATTCGCACATATTGTTGGATGCACGGAGGGGGTGTTGCGCTAACAAGTGGCTTGCAAGCGTCAGGTGTATTAAACGTGGTTGCACGTGTGGTAGTAACATTGGGAACCAGCGGTGCGTATCTTCCGCACAATGCGCAGTTCTAACTGCGGCAGGAATCACTTCAGCCGGCCGCCCATTTTCTACAAAAATTCGTTGGCCACCGGAGCACTGCGTGGACGAAGAGACGCTGTTGCGGCAAGCTGAAAGAGAAGCGTCAGCGTTTGGCACATGCTGTTTCCCGGTAAGTATGCGAGACGAGTGTGGAAGTTATGATGCGTTTATATAATCTTGATGTGCACTCCACGTCTCGCATCGTATACAAGTTCTGTGCAAAAAAGTTTTTGGAGGAGGAGAACTGTGACGTGTGCGAACTTCTTTTTCCAAGTAATGTGGAGATCTGTATGGTGACTGTGGCAGCAACATCTTTACACAGTATCTACATCTTGCCGACCCGGCGTTGTGGTAAGCTCAGTGGGCCTATAGAATAGACAACAGTGAAGACGCATGCACACTAGACGTTCACTAACAGCCAACATTTGTAAGGTGACACAAAGAACCGGAACAAAAATCAACAACTTGTAGGGTGAACAACTTGACGTAGAAACTCTTTAGCACGCTAGCGGCACGACACAGCACGGTGGGAACATGGGTGGGGCATGGGGTCTCTTTAACACGCGATCACAGTGTGACAAGTAGTTGAAAGAAACACTTGAAGGAAACCACATCTGTGCTCTGCTCGGCCTTAAATCTGTGGCGAGGAGCTGTGCTGTCTGTTTTCACGAACTCCGTGCAGCGCTGTGGAAGCTGCGAGGTTGGAAGAAGCGTGGACAACAGTATGAGGAAGAAAGTAGTACCAAGGCCTGTCGTCTGCTTCGTTTTGATGGGTGGAGGTGACGTAGGCGTAGCTACCCTGGGAAGGATTGTTATCAGTGCATTGCTTCCTTCATTGGCTGTTACTGCTGTGCTCGCATTCCCCATTGGCTGATGCTTGCTGTCCTCAGCACTGTGCGAAGCTTATGAAACAGTACATAATGATCTTATCTTCCCCTGCCTACCCGTTCTGGGTGCAGATATGACTGCTGGCTACTTCAGAACTCCTTCAACCTTGAAAGGCTCCTGGAGTTTGGTACAGCTGACATACGACATGCAGTCTTTGTCAAAATTTTCCATGCTAAGCAGGCGCCACAAGCGATCGGGAGCAGAAGCTTAGCTATCTTCCAGTGTAATGCAACTGTTTTATGACAGTAAGAAAGTAAGGCCCTTTCGCCGGCTTTCTGGTATAAAACATTTGAATCCCATTGGAGAGGTAAGCTTGTGCTCTGAATTCTCTGTGGCCTATAACTTTTGGCATGGCATAGAAACTTTTGACAGAGGCTGTACTTATCTTGCGCACCCTTTGCCATATCACTTTTCTGAAAACATAAACTGTGCTTGGCGAAATTGCATTTTCGTTCAGTAGTCTTCATCAGGCATCGCGTAAAAAATGTAACAACTAGGCATGTAGCAAATAAAATTGAAGGAACTCGCAGTATAGTTTTCAATGGCTAAGCAGTCGTAGCAGTTGCAGCAGTAGCAAACTTCTCCAACATGGGAATTTGATTTCGGTTTTCTGTAATGAGGTATTGTGAGAAACGCCTGCACAACTGAGTTAGCTTTTTTTTTTCACTGTGTAGGACTGGGGGGAATTTCTAAAAGCGTAACAGGCATTGTATCAGTGCATCACGGGATAAGATTGCAGATGCTTAAAATCACCTGGGGTGCCCCATTCAAACGCAGCAAGCTGTTCCTTCTTGCAGGTACAACGTGGAAGCTTTCAACTTTAACCTTTTTCTTCTGTGGCTAAATGGGGGTAGGGCGGGGAATCGAACAGGCTAAGTGTGTCACGCGTAGATAATGGTAGCCAATGCTTACATTTTGTGGCCGCTGCGGCACAGCTGCCCAAAGGAACATACAATCACCCCTCCTTCTAGAGACAACGGTGGTTCAACGCAAAGCTTTGTCGTGATGGATTCTTTGGTTGGCCAATCCCACACTGCGAGTATGTGCACTTTTCTAGAATACCCACAGCAACTCTCAGGTGTGCACTCCGTAGGCCTGACGTTCGGGTTTGGGTGTACGGCACGAAATGGTACCTGCTGCTTGGCGTTCGCTTCGACCAAATCTGGCCGAGCTGTGCGGCGGTGCGCCACTCTGATGCTGACGCGAAGACTGTCAGTGAGTACTTTGCTCAGAATGCCCGTATGCTGAAGGAAGTAATTTACATGCAGTGCCCGGAGCTTGCGTGGTTACCCATTTTGGAAAAATTGTCTTCTTTCAATGTTTGATAGTTTTCGCCCACCAAAGTTTGGTAGGCGGGTTTTAAACCGATGCTGACGGGACTGTTTGTTCAAAATGCAGTAAAGAAAAAAAAGTCGAAATGAGCAATCGGATAGACGCTGGCTTCATAACGCGAAGAACCCAGGTTCGATTATGGCCACGGGAAGCGTTTTTTCCTTTCACTTCACCATCATTCATTATCACTGGCAAAGAAGGTCTGCCGTCCTACTAGATGTATAGGAGTTCAATGGCATATGTGAGGACACTAAATTGCTTCGCTTTAAAAGGGGGAGGGGCATAACTATGCAGGCTATCCAGTGTACGGAAGCTTGAGACACAGCCCAGTCTCCATTTTAGTGGGCTCTGGTTTCCGCCAACAGCGTGCATCCCCGTGACTGGTCCGTTACAGGTGGTGCAATTCAGAAGGCAATTGTAATTTCCGCTTTATCCATGTGCTTTGGGTGATGCTGTGCCATCCGACGGGGCACCTCTGGTTCCTTTTCATCCCACGGCTACAGGGAAGCTACGTTGCGGGAGGCCAGAGTGGCCACAGTTTGGCGCCTCTTTCTTATCTCACTCTAGGGCTCGCGTGACAGATAGTGTTCTGAAGATGGCGGCAACGACTGCAATTTGCTTGCAGGTCTTTAAGCACTTGAAGGCTGGCGCTTTTGGTAAGTGTCATCATTATGTGAAGCCGTTTCTTGGAGACGTCTTGCAGATTAACTTTGTTCTCTCACTCGAACCAACCAGGGAAAGAAAAGAAAGATCTAACCAAGACCGCTGTAATGGCACTAACTGGGCATAGTTGGAAGCGGGGTACGTGCAGCGCATTTTCATCTGTAGTTTTGTTCTCGCGCTCGTACCAAACAGAAAAAAAATGGCTAGGAACTACTTCTGTAATGGCGCGTGCTGGACACGGTTAGGAGAGACATACACAACCAGTTTTTAAAGCGTAGCCTTCTTTGTTCCACTGATAGCATTCGATGTCCTGCCAAAACACACTGCAGAAAAGCCAGCTTTCTCTGATGATGATGATGATCATGGGTGAAGTAAAAGATGGTTGAAACGCGAAGGCTTCTCTGGTCTAAAGCCAATGTTGTCAAAGTCAAAAATCCATATCGTTATGCCCAAAATGCCCTGCAGTGAAGCCAATGTGCACAATGGGTTTGTGCACCCCGGGTGCAGTCAACATTTTATCCCTGGCCAGTAGTCCTCCCCAAGTGGGTACGTGCCAACACTTCAAGGGCATCATCATCATCAAAGTCCAAACTCGGACGACAACGAACGAACCCCTCATGAGACCGGACTTTGATTTGACTTGGTTAGCGATGGAAGAAATCTTCGTGTTTCAACCATCTTTGTCATTCAACGAAGTGGTTTGGAATTGCTCAATTACTTGGGGTGTCTACATCTAGTTTGCGCTGTTATAATGGCCGTGAATACAAAATTACAATCTTAAATGAAATAACCTTTGGTATTTCACTCTGCTGAACACCAGCCCTAAGGACGTTCTTTCTTTTCACCAGTCATTCACCTCTTCTTTGTCTGTTTTGCTAATATCTTGCTTAGTTGTAGGAAATTCGGGTTAAAATTGACATCGATGCAGCCTTGCTAATGAACCAAACTTCTATATCGTTTTCATGGCCCCTTCTTCATCATCTTTATGACACATTCTTTCCAACTTACCATCGAAAAAAAAAAAATCCTAGAATCGTGTTTGGAAGACAGAACTGCTAATGTTTCTGCGACTCGTAGGCTGTTCTTCCAGTCAAGAGGAGGCAGGGAAGAGGGAAATCGAGCTCAATAGATGTGACGTCTTGGGAAAAAGCAGAGTAGTGCGAATTTTCAAAATCTAGAAGAACGCGAGCGCTGAGCTGAGCGATGCAAGTAGTAAGGGTAGGACATGCACACGTGCTGAAGCGTTTTGTTGTAGTCCTGTGAGATGGGAGCAGTTTATTTTGTCTTTGTGGTTCATAATGAGGCATCAACTGCGGCCACTATCGCGTTTTTGCCAGATGCTACGGAGCTCTGGCACCTGATTGCAAACTGACCAAAGCAGCCTGAGAACATTAGCAGACAGCAGTGTTCATGTCCATCAATGACTGGTGAACTTGCCAACGGAAACCGGAAGCCCCTTTAATGACTGCTGCTGTATATATTTCTGTCGCTGTGATCTGTTGTATACACTGCATACCTTGCATCTTAAGGTGGGGAGAATCATCCATTAAGATCTTTCGAATGCAGCGAAGTTGTACGTTATCTTTACAGAGGCTCTAAGTAATTGTTAAAATAATCATCGCAACGGCAAGTTTGACCATTTAAAAATACCGCAATGTCAGAGCAACAAATGTCTAACTTTATGCAAACTGCGTTTAAGGTGTCAATGCAAAAACCTGGACGACAACACCCCTGGATATATCCCGCACCACCCAAGTGACCTCACAGATACGTACCAAACTGCACGAGCAGCAAACACTGATAAAGGCAAACCGCAAGTTAGACAGTTGTGGACGTACAACGCGAGCTGTGGTAGAGAGTTAAAAATATCATTTTGTGAACCGAATTTCGTCGATCAATAAATACAGTACAAAAATTAACGTGAAGCGAGCCGTCTGGGGCGTGGTGCCATCTATTAGTAGCTGTTGTAACAGCGCGATTTTTTCTTTGGTAGTGGCCTGAAGACCGCCAAATAAACCTTTTTCCAGTAGTGATCTGCACATGCGCGGGCTCCCAGTCCGCCAGTTTCAGCGCTCGCCTTGAGCAATATAAACAAAAGAACGCACCCTGAGCTCGCTGCTGGGAGAGCGGCTATGCTTTCTAGCACTGCACGTTTCTGTTTCCTCTTTTACGACCGCTTGTGGGGAGTTCGTACGTGCACACACGCAAAAAAAAAAGACGTTTGAGGCTGACCGCGCTGCCAGCACATTGCTACCAGTGCGGGAGTAACAAAGATGAAAAAAAGAAAGAAGTCCACTTTCGCAATTGAAATGCGAAGACTGAAGAAACAGCGGAGCTGGTGGTCTCCACTAGCTTTAACTTGGCCTTTCTTAGCTCTGCCCATCTTATCGGTAGACCGGACACTGATGCCGGAAAGCGCTTGCTGTCTCTCAACTAGAAGAACAGCAGCACGTCAAAGCTTACGTCATCACTATAGGTGCAGCCAATCGCCAACGCGCGCCTCCCCACCCGAACATCTGCGCCACGATGCGCAGTCCCCGCACGTGATCGTTGGCTCCTTGCTTCGCCAATTCCCCTCACACCTCTTTGCCTAGCATTTCTCTCCTCCATTTTGCTGTGTTGAGTTTTGGGCGATGCCAGGCACGGATGGAACTCAAGCTTACCACTGTTAAAAAAAGTAAAGAAACAGCCGCTTTGGCAACTGCGGATTAGCACGGCAATGTGAACCAGCTACCATGGCATTCATGTGAAAGGTACGGGTGACGGGAGGGTGCAGAAGGAACTAAGGGATGATAATGTGTGCACGGGTTTTCCGACAGCGAGACTTCGGGGGGGCGTGTCTAACTGCCTGTTTGTAGTTCGCCGTGGTGGCCGCTAGGAGGACCAGTACTGGAAAAAGGTCAATTGGCCCAACTATGGCCATCTGTCCTGCAAGAGGCATGGGGTGTTCAGTTGAGCTGTACATCGGGAGATGCGTCAGCTACCGCCGGTTCTTGGCTAGGGGATTGCGTCAGGAGGCCGATCTCGGCAGAGCAGCTCGATAAATCGGCGGGAGCACAACAAACATCGCAGCGTGTTAGGGGACTGGAAAGTAACATAATCAGTATTTAACGAAATGGAGGCATGGTCAACGACAAGTGGAGTGATTCCTCTGCACACACTTATGGGGGAGTGGCAAGGTTGTCTGGTGTCTCGACAGTCCGCCTCGCGTGACGGCGTGCATCACTGCAGAACACAGCAGTCCATGATATTCGTCCGGGCGATGTGGCACACGGTATATCACAGCAGGGCACACGCTTTGGACTTTCGGTTCTTGACGGAGAACAGCCTGTTGGTGCCGAGGCAGATCCGGTCGGCCTTGTGCGTTCCCGGGGACGGAGTTCCGGTGGCCGTTCCCGCCGACTCGCTGTCCACGTTGTCCAGGGGCGCCGGCGTGCTCTGTATCCTATGCAGCACGATGCGGTAGGCTCCCGTGATCGCGCTGCGCGCGCCCTTGTCGGCGCTGTCCCGCATGAGCTCGTCTCCAATTCCCAGCTCGCGGAGGTGGGCGCGGGCCTCGAGCTCTTCCTCGGACACCGTGGCGTCCGGGTCGAGCGTCGGAAACATGTTGTAGCGAGGGTAGCCCTCGGGAAGCCGCTGCCCCTGGAGCCAGTCGGAGCAGCCGACGTCCGCTACCGTCGGCCGGTCCATTGGCGACACCTGCGATATTCAGCGAATTGTAGTTCTTCAATCTTGCTCAGTGCTCGTGTAGGCGAGTAAGAGTTTGAGCGCTGGCCGCGGCGAGGAAGAGGGTTACTAGACCAAATGGGATAGGCATACAGGGAATGTTAAGCACTTGTCGGGGAACAGCAATGCAGTTAAAACAATCTGCACATTTGGTGTTTTTAAATGAGCTTTCAAAGCTTCGCCTATTCCGCAAGCACTACTGTTCATTGTTTCTGCGTGTTTGTATGACCAGTAGCTGTGTTCGTATTTAGAGTTCGTATGGCGCGGCGTTTTCAAGCACTTGTAATGCTGCAAGTCTCTGATCATGGCTGGGTTGAACCGAAATATGAGCCCGTCTATATTCTTGCATAATTATCCAAAAATGCGTGTTGTCGGTGTGCTGTGAGACAGAGAGAGATTTGAGCTTTCTAAAGTGGGAGTGGTTCCCTAGGGAATCCATCAAGTGAGCAGAGAGCCTTCGCTCTGGATGCCAGGAGCTGCTGGACGTCCAGACGGTCGCTGGTCACCAGGTTCTCCCACAGCTCAGGGGTGGGAAGAGGTGATCGGAGAGGTGGAAGTTTGGGATTGCACACACACTGTATTATAATATGAGCTAGAGTTCCGTGTTGTGAACAAAAGTGTTTGCAGGAAGCAACGCAAGCGAATGTTCGTAGGGCGGTAGCAATGCACTCGCGTCGGAGCGAGAGGTCTCCTCGGATAAAAGCCTGGCTAAGCATGCGCCTTGTCCTGCCGTTTCTTCCTCCTGTGTCCCCGTCTGCGCGCGCTGGTAACCCTATTAATAAGCGTCGAGTTTTTCTTTTTTTTTTTTTCGGATGCGAGTCTTTTCGGGTGGTGGTGGGTCAACGGTGAATTTAGCCCGCATCCTCAAACGTTATGGATAAACTCCATTTAATAGATAAAATGCGTCAATAAGACACTGTCGAATCTGAACTGTCAGACATCCTACGACGATACTTGATGACACGTTCTATAAACGGATTTAATTTCCCCTTTTAATGCATATTTTATGCTGTTCTCTACGGTAAAATAATCTAATTGGTCTATATAATATTTTCTTTGCTTGAATAACGGCTTTTTTTTTTGTAGTGCCTGTAATAGACCTCGTTTTCATTGATATATTGCTCACTACGCTCTGGGGAGCTTCACTGCTTTGCACTTGTGCGTAGGGTGGTGCACGCTTTACAAGCCGTAGATAGACATTTGCGACAAGCGACATGTCGCGTCTCTCTCTTTTCATGCATAGGAAATAGCAGAGACAGACACGCACATAGACAAAGAGAGTTGTTCGGCTACTTCATCATTTTAATATTTTGTCTATTCATCGCCTTCTTTCTGTGCTCTGGCAGTTTAGAGCGTTAAGATATGGGAAAAAAAATATATATCAACACGCTCGTACACACTTCGGTTTAAGACGGCTTGCTTTGCCTGGTTGACCGTCCATAGATTTTCACGATACTCGCCGCCGCCGCCACCACCACCACTATCATAATCATCATAGTCAGCCTGTTTGTGACCACTGCAGGAGGAAGGCATCTCCCAAAGATTTACAGCAATTTTTATCGCTATTGTTTGTCAAGCCCATTTGCTTCGGGATTTCCGTAGTTCAGCCCTCCATCAACTCGTTGGTCTCCCACTATTTTGTTTGCGGTTTATTCGTAGCCCTTCCGTTCAAAGGATTGTGCATCTGTTGTACTTATCATGCAGATGACGTGTCCTGCCCAACACCCCTTCTTCCGCTTAATTTGAACGTATTTGGCACTCTCCAACGTTGATGCCTTTACTACCGTTGATGATGATTGGATGTTTATGGCGCAAGGCCAGGCAAAGAGTGCCAAAACAGTGATTGAAGGATGAAGATCTGAACACTGAAATCACTGAACAAGAACGAAAGTGAAATCTGAAAAAGACAATGAGGATGGCTGGTGTAGAAGGCCAGGTTGTGATTATGCGTGGTATGAAATTAGGTCCAAAAAGTTTACCTCTGCTAAATATTTAAAAACACGCTGGACAGAAAACATGGGATCGCCAGAGAGGAAAAGAACTGTTTGTATTGGGATGTGTAGCCTGTACCCCTTTACTACTGTCAGCATCTGTGTATTAAGTATCGCTCGCGTTCGACGTTCGCGTTTTTAAATTTCCCGCGGCTAGCGCGATGGAAAAAAGGAGGCGGATCCGCCACTGGCCTGAAGTATGGACATGATGAGCCTCTTGCAGGGGTCGGACAGGTACTCGGGCAGCGAGTACTGGCCCTCGAGGATGAGCTTCTTGAGCGCGGCCACTGTCTGCGCGCGGAACGGCATGCAGGCGGTGACCACGAAATACAGCAGCACGCCCAGCGCCCACACGTCCACGCAGGGCCCCGCGTAGCTCTGGTCGCGGAACAGCTCGGGCGCCGCATACGGCGGCGATCCGCAGAAGGTGCTCAGGGCCTCCTGGCGGGAGCGCAGCTGCGTGCTGAAGCCGAAGTCGCCCACCTTGACCAGGTTGTGGCCCGCGATGAACACGTTCTCCGCCTTGATGTCCCGGTGCACGATGTTGCGCTCGTGCTGGGGGTGCGGAAGGGACGACGGGGTGGGGCGTCAGTCGGGCCGTCGTAAAGGGCCGAACACACGAGCGAAGAACGACGCGTTTCCGCAACAGTTCTCTCTCTCCCCGGAAACCGGTCCGGGAGCCGTCAAAAACCCGCTTGAAGGCTGCCAGACCGGTTTCGGAGAGGGCATAAAAAAACTTCGGAGACGCGTCGTTCATCGCTCATGTTGATAATGGTGATGATTCCTTGGGATATACGACAGGGGATCTGGCAAACAACAGAGGTTGGAGAAAAAAAAGCCTGGATCTTATCTAATTACGGGGCATTGTATATCGCAAGGTTGCAAAGCATTTAGGATTGATAAATTGGAAAAAAAAATACCCAGAAATTCTACTCTTCGCTGTCTTCTTCCCTTACGTGCTACTTTGAACACAGAACACGAGGAATAAGGAGTAAAGAATACTCAGAACAGGCACTGACGTCAATTTTTGTGAAGCTGCTCCCCCCCCCCCCCCCCCCCCATGCCAGGATGTCCACTACCCTTTCCCATTCTCCTTTGCTGCGCCTCGCCTTCTCTGCCGTCAGTTCCGTTTATACCTATAACTCTGCGAAGCACAGCTAAAATTGTCCATGGCATTAATTTAGCCACATTTAGCCGGTGTAGTTGTAAAGAATTGATGCAACACCATAATTGGTTCTCTGTTAAAATGAAGCCACTTCCGCCACATTTTCGTATGGATGAGCTTTCTTTCCTCCATATTAAGGAACAACACGTGCGAGGACGGTGTGGAACCAGAGACACGTGGACCATGCGTATTGTTCCTTTGTGTCGTAGGTTCAAAGTGGTATAAGGAGTAGAGATGCACAACCAACTAATCAAAATTCTTGCTTTGCTGACAGTAGTAACGATCATACCATCGGAGAACATTACCAAGATTTTTCTGTTTTCGGCACTTGTGTTCGGTAAAGTTCGGTGGATGTGATTCGGAGTTAATTATTTTTGCGAAAAAAAGCGTGATTTCTGGCTTATTCGAAATTCGTTGTTCCTATTTTGTTGTATTGGAAATTACCAGACGTCAACTGGGAAATTGCGAAAAGCGCGAAAAAAAGGTACCGCCTTTTCATAAACATTTACAACTTACAACAAAACTTAATTAAGTCTTTAGTGTTCTTTTAAAGGGGCCCTAACAGGGTTCCAAAGGTTGTGATTTTACGTGCGCAATTGCTGGAGTACTAACCGAGTAACGCCCTCCCGATATTAGCCAAGGAACTCGTGTCTATTTTTCAATTGCTTTATTCATTGGACGATCGATAGCGCGCTGAATATCACTCGCCATGTGGTTGACGGCCGAGACCACTTGGGCGAAGACCACCCGGGCGTCGTCCTCGGCGTAACGACCGTCGCTGGTGATCTTCTGGAAGAGCTCCCCTCCGGGAGCGAACTCGAGCGCCAGGTGCACCCGGCTGAGGGTCTCGATCACCTCGTACAGCCGGATCACGTGCGGGTGGTGCAGCGCCTCCATGCTGGCGATCTCGCGCGACAGCATGCGTTGCGTCTTGGCGTCCATCTTGCTCTTGTCCAGGATCTTCACGGCCACTTTCTCTGCGCAGAGATTTTTACAGCGAAGCGTTGCTCGAGACGTTTAGTGGCGTACGTGTGCAGAAAGGAGACGGAAGCAAAAATGAGGTAGAAGCGAAGAGAGTGAACATGGCATAGTCTCTCACGTGACTTTGGGGAGCAACAAACAAACAAAAAAGGCCAATAAGAGAATGAACACGAAACAGCTGCTCACGTGCCGCTCAAAGTCAAATAGGCAACCTTCCCCCCATTTTCCCGCCGAAAGAAGACCACGTGAACATCTGAAACACGAAAGTTTGAAGATCACGTGCACAGCCACACACTGATCACGTGGGAACGGCCGGCTAAGTTTAGCGCGAAATACCGTATTTTCACAATTCTAACGCGCACCCTTTTTTGCTAAAAGCAGCCTTTAAATTTGTCTGCGCGTTACAGTCGGATTCAAAACCCAAATAAGCCTCAAAGCGGCCAGCGGCATGGTTATGGGTACAAACTCCTTCTAAAATTCAGTTCCATCTAATTAAACACAATCCGTCAACATTGCGTGAGTAAATTTTGGCACACCCATTCCTCAAGGACCTTAGCCATCTGATGCACATTTTTTGCGCTGCTGCAATGAACATGTCAGGACTGAAATTATGTCGGTCAAAGAACTTAAAATCGCAAACACTTTCAATGTTTCCCGCCCCAGTTTTGTTGCCAGCAGGAGCTTGTATAAGTAGGTTTATGAATTACAAATGATTTTTGGTAGCGCAGTTGCATGCTTCAAGTAAAATGCCCAGGTACGTGGTTGCATATGTTACATTTGCGTGGTAGAATGGACATCAAATTATTTTAACACGAAAGTGTTTCATTCCGGGATACGGAAAGGCACTGACGTCATATCCGTTACGGAAATGACGGCTGTACAACGGAGCAAGCGGCCTGTAAAGGGTGCACCCCTGCACACAGGGTCTTCTTGTGGGGAAGCAACCTTTACTACTAAAGAGTACGTTATACTTAAGGTTGTGCGTTTTCGGGTTTTATATTTTAACGCGAAAGTGTTTTATGGCGCGGTACACCAAGATTTCCCTGACGTCATATCCGTCACGGAAATGACACCAGTGCACCTTTGCCGAAGCGACCCGCCAGCAGGACCTCGCTCGCCAAGCACACCTACAGGAGAGCCGCCGACCCGCAAATCATGCTCAGCGGCAGGTTTCGCTGCACATTTCACTTTTGTGTTTTACCGATTCCTATGTCAGAGGAATCAACCAGTTTTTTTATTTTCCTCTGTAAACTTACCTGCGCATTACAGTTGGGGGTGCGTTAGAATCCTGCAATTGCGGTAAGTAACGGGAGACGGAGGGTATGAAACGAGCAGTTAAGAAGCTCACAGCTGCGCTAGTAATTCAGTTTTGTTAGACAGGATGACCCCTCAACTTTTTTGCTTGTATAAGTGAAGCGCAAACGTTGTTACAAAACCTGAGTTTCTTGACTAGTTTGTTACTTATAAACCGTTATGACCTTCCTTGTTCTCCCAAACAAGACCAGCGGTCACGCAAAAGAACGGGCAGGGTCCGCGCGCATGTCAGTTCATATTTCTTGTTCATACAAAGGATGCTCCTTTTGATCGGAGCCCTGGTGATTTGACAACGCCTTTAAAAAGAATACGACGGTGGGCAGGGGCCACAATGAACACAACAGCGAAACATTCACATCTTTGCTAGTTTTTGGACACTGAGATGTCAGCCTCAAAACAATTGGTTTGTTTACACTTTGCGTCTTCGTTATGTTCTTCCCCGCGAAGATGGCTTTTTAACACGAAAGTTAAAGATTTCCATGATGCCATACCCGTCACGGAAGTGACGCCAGTACAACGAAGCAAGCGGCCTGTAAAGGGTGCACCCTTGCACACAGGGTCTTCTTGCGGGGAAGCAAACTTTAGCACTAAAGAGTACGCTATGCTTATGGTTGTTCGTTTTCGGGTTTTAAATTTAACGCGAAAGTGTTTTATGCCGGGGTACACCAAATTTCACTGACGTAATATCCGTCACGGAAATGACGCCACCTTTGCCGAAGCGTCCCGCCAGTAGGACGACGCTCGCCAAGCACACCAACAGGACAGCCGCCGACTCGTAAATCATGCTCAGCTGCAGATTTCGCTGCACATTTCACTTTCGTGCTTTACCGATGCCTATGACAGAGGAATCAACCACAGTTTTTTTTTTTGTGTGTTATGAACATGCTTGCAGTGAAGCTTTATGTACAGTTGTCGTTGTAGAAACATTTCTTTGAGCCGACAAAAATAAAATAAAATGAAGTCGGGTGCCGTCCTCTCAGTTCAGACATCCGCGAGGAACCGCTGGTGCTTTAGCCAGGGAGATGAGGCGTCCCTCAGCCTCGAGCTGAGAGCTGGTCAGCCCGCACCCCCACTGTTCTTGAGTGGGGGAAGGGAGGGGATTTGGGTGGTCGGCGCATGCCCAATGGTACGTCGTATTGTGAGTGTGGTACTCATTTTTTAACCAAACTGCGCAGAACCACGGTCCATATACATCTGTAATAAAAACGTCCGCTTCACGTAAGGAAACAGTAGTGATAGCATAGCTTTTTGCGCCGTCCTCGCTCACGGTAAGCGTGGCCGAAACACGACCGGATGCAAAACTGCTGCCGGGACAGTTTAGAGGGAAGACTAAACAGCAGAAAGGAGTGCCCTAGTGAATCGGCAAATAAAGACGCCATTCCTTCCTAAAGAAAGTTGAGAGAAGCTCGTACCCTAAAAGTGTCAAAACCATCGCTGTAAGTGCGCCCAATCGATCGTCAAAGCTTCAAAGACCAAAATCGTCGTAAACGAAGAACGAACCCATGCGACGATTTCTCGAGCACTAAGTAAACGCATCTATGTATCCGAGCGATCTAAATGTATACCGACACGTGGTTTGTGAGATAAAAGTATACCATTGTACTCCGTGTTCATGATCGATGCATGTATTGTCTTACCTAAACCGTTGCTTTTTTCGCAATTTTCAAGTAACCGTTTTGACACAATGGAAGCCCGGTTTCACGCGTGCCCCGTGTGTCGAGAGACCTTATCAAAGCTTTCCGGTCGACCAACCATTATATGAGGAAATGCATTAGTCTTTTGACAGAACGCCATCGGTTCCACTAAGAAAGCTTTCGCTTCAAAAAGTCCCAGGGATCCAGGTGAAGCACGTCGGTGTCGGCACCGACGTGCTTCACCTGCTTCATTTAGTTACCATCCACGCCGTAATTCAGATCGTCAACCGTTCCCGCATTGTTACATTCGGCAAGGCGTCTCCGAACCGGGCTCCGTCGCCTCCGTCATGCGTGGTAGCGTGGTGGTTGAGCGTCCAGCAAAAGTGGCTGCCTTGGTGATGACGACAAGAAGCCAAAGGCAAACTTCACTGGTTTACAGTATGGCGAGAGATGAGCAGAAGCAATACAGGAACAATACCCTTCCGGGCGAGGTTACAGTACAGGACTCGAGCAGAGCATGGATTAGCTGCGCCGAAAAGAATAAATCTATCCACCGACAGGGTGGGTTTTATACGCAGAAGCCTTAACGGCTGTGGGGCTTTCCCAGTCGTGTGCACACTGCCCGAAAACAGTATAAACACACACAGTGCTCTTTTCCGAATTCGCGAGAACCGGTAGTAGTGGCGCACGTTGATCCTGAGAGGGGAGAGAGGAGATCTCGGCGAGCAGCGTCCGTCTTCCGGGGCACGTCTCAACACGAAAAACGGCTTGTTTCCAGGCACGTAGCCAGGAATTTTTTTCGGGGGGGGGGGGCGGTCGACCAGAAGATGGGACGGGAAAACAGATAGGCAAGGCTTCTTGCGCGTTGTTTTTCAAACGAAGCTTGAAATAACTATCTTTGACATGCGACTTGTGTATGCTGAACACTAACAGTAAACCCCACCTTAAGGAGCTTAGATGATGATGATAATGGACTAAATTCCCGTTCGCCGGTCTAGGGTAGGCCACGGGTGATTCGTTCATACGTAGAGCAGGCGGTTATGCGAGCACGCGCTCGTGAGCGTGATCATGAGTGCGTTCGTGAGTGGCGCGCAGTCCCAGAAGTTCGTCAGGCGGAAGTGGAGGCCATTACTGGGTGACTTACTATCAAGATTCGCGTGTTTTAGATTTTCCTTTCGGAAGGGAACTAATAAGTTTTCTTAACAGCTATAAAGTGCAGTCGGGCATGATTTGAAGGTTATCGCGCCAGCATAGAGCGGCCACACGTGACACCGTCCTACGGTTTCATTTTGCAACCATGAAAATCAAGATTTCGCACTCTTCTCTCCCTTGTTGGTTGTTCCATGCTACAACAATGGCCCGCACGACTGACTTGCCACCCTTTGGGTTTCAAGCTTTACATTCGTTGTTATCAAGCACAGACTTAGTTGCCTTTGATCTACGCCAACGGTAAAGAAACTGGCACGGAAGATTTGCTAAAGCTGGTGTTCTGTCAGCTTCATTTGAAAGCGTAGCTTTCCCGCAATGACCTTCGAATCGCAGTGGACTGTACGTGCGGCAATTCGTACATTATGGCGGTGAAGCTAGCAAACGTGCGTCTTCGTTCTTAAGTAATCGCCTTTTTGTTAATAGTTACCTTACGCTTAGCGGAACACCTTGTTGCGCTGCTGGTGAATGTTGAGCTTGATGCACGTTTTTTTTAAATTTCATTGTATTTCTATCCGTTAAATGGAACAGACAAGGCATCAGTAAAATTCCGGTCAAGCAAATACAGAATGCTGGTTCTAACCAAGATTCTAAAACAATGAAATAGGGCCAAAAAGATAAAGCTTCGCAATAAAGAGATTTGTACAGTTTTGTTGACGTGGAGGAAATACGAGATGGGCAGAGAAATGCTTTTCATATCGCAGAAATTATGGAACTGCAATAGTCAATGAAATGCGATTTCGGTAGAAAAATAAACATATCAAACATTGATAGTTGACTGAACAAAATACAGTGGAATGCTCTGTCATATTATTACACTTTGTACCAGTGTAAAGACAAGGAATGACACGCTAAAGTCCAGACCACATGTATGCCTATATGAGGCTTTCCTGCTGTTCCGCCATTTCCCGGCCGTGCTGTTCCGCCAGCGAAACAGCGGGACTTCTTCGATCAGCTCGCGGCAGGTTCGCGGCGGTGCTCGGTGTATCCGTTGCGAAACGCACCCGGGCTGTATATGTTGACATGTACAGCATATGGAGCGGGCACAGGGATAAGACGTTGACGTAGTCCTTGTTTTCAGCTTTATATGAGCAAGAATGTCTTTAAAACTGCAGGTTCCGCGCCTGCAGGCGACTTCAGGCGGTTCTTCAGGCTACTTAAACTGCACCCCAGCCTGGCACGAAACATTTCGGGGGGGGGGGGGCACGGGCCCTGTATGCCTAACCCCCCCCCCCCCTGGCTACGCCCCTGCTTGTTTCGTATTTTGCAGCTGCCGCGGTATGAGTCATAGCTGGCAGGGCCTGTGTCCAGCGTTTTTCCGAGGAAGGCGAGCTTTCCGCAAGGCACAGGTGCACTACACGACGCTTGCAGCACGCACGAACAGGGTAGCGGCGCACCCAATCGGAACATTGCCGGTTACCTCTTCCTGATAATTCTTGTAGAGGGCGTTTCCACGCTTGAATGTTTCGAGTCTCCTAACTGCATCGGTAAACCCAAATCGTATCTTTGCACCCGAAAAGCGGGACATCCTGATCTCGCCCACTCATCCGACAAAGCGCACTGACTTTCACTATACTGTGACAGGAACAGCGACGTGTATGAAACCGCCGCTGCTAGTAACCCGCACGCCCAAATAAATGCCTTCCCTTTGTCTTCTCTCCTTCACCCTTGTTTTGCCTTTCCTCGATAAACGCTGAGCGATGTCAGCCTGACTGCTACCTCGGGAAACCAGACAAATATGTCCTTCAGAGACGATAGAGGTAAGTCTCATCGTAAGTCTCATCGCACCGTAAGTCTCATAAGTTCGGAACACAAACTGCGTAACAAGACAGCATGAACAAGGTATCATAATAATTTTATAAATGCAGCATTTTGAATACAGCAACAAGCGTTTACATCAAGTGCTAGCAGCGCGCGAAAACTTTCAAAAGGCTACTTTTAAAGTTGCCGTCCGCGAAATCCCGTCTGAAACCTGGTGGAAGCACTTTTCAAGCAGGACATCGCGCACGAAGCAAGATTTTGCGTTTTTTAGTATTCTGGACAAGAAAGCTTCATAGAAAACTCGGCAAATTTCGAGTAACTAGTCGTCAGTAAGCTGCAGTTCAATACACGGTTGCAGGTATGCAGTGAGAAGGACGCGGGTTGGATTCCCGGCCACGGCGGCCGCTTTTCTGATGGATGTGAAAAGCAAAAACGCCCATGTGTTCGAGGTTTCGGCGCACGTTAAAGATCCCCGGGTGGTCAAAACTGATGCCTCATCGCCTGTGTAGGGTCGGCGCGTTAAACGTTATGATCAATCAATGAGGTATGCGGTGAGAGAGAAAAAGAGGGAGACAAACGTTTTATTGAGCCTTTAAAGGTCTCTTAGTTCGTGGTGACCGGCGTACCGGTGACCACAGCAGACATCCCCGTGTCTACAGACCGTTGGATAGTCGCGACGGAACTGCCCAGCGCCTCAGCCCTGCTCCCACCGTCTGGTAAGGGGGTATGGGGGTTGGGGGGCAGTTCCGAAGGAGATGTTCCAACGTTTGGACAGCTCCACAGGCAAGGCGATCGGTGGAGGGGTATACATTCAAGGATAACTACGGTGCAGGCGGTAGCGACAAGGGAGGGCATGGGTGCGCACCAGTTGCCATATCCGCTATTCGGTGTTGGATAAATCCTGGTGTGCGAGAGAGAGCTGGAGGCGTGAGAGGTGGTAATGTGCCGTAATGTAGTGGAAGAATGTGAGACGGTCTCGAGCTGGTAGGGCTCCGTGAAAGGGTTCGAGGCTATCGGGGCTGCTCGGACGGTGAGCTCTCGAGCGGCCTATATATATGTGCTGCCTCGTTTCCCCAACGCCCGTGTGGGCCAGAGCCCGGATCAGCTCGATGGGGCGGTAGGAGGATTTTTGAGGAGAATTCCTAGTGCGAGGGGCGAGATCATGCCCCTAGCGTAATCCCGAATGGCCGTATTCTAATCCGAGATGATAATGGAAGGGGATGGCCTCTGTCTAAGGGCTAACGCGACTGCTGCCTCTTTTGCGTCAGCAGGTCGGCTGGTGCGAACTAAGGGGCGTTGGTGAAGGGAAGGGGAAGGCTAATTAGTGCGGCAGCGTGTGTATCCTGTCGTCGGTAGGTAGCTGCATCCACGTAAACCATGGTGGGGCGGATCATGGGGTACTGTGTGAATACGTAACGCTTTGCTATACTAACAGCAGCAACGTTCGTGTGTTAGCCGCTGTTTAATATCTTAGGCCTAACCTTACGCTTTGATGTCTTGCGACGTCAACCGGCACCCGCAGCATGAAGTACAATAGAGAGTTATGGCAGAGCGGAGAACCTGCGCAAGCGCAGTGGTATCGGACGGCTACCGGGTATTGTACCGAGACCGGATTTCCGTGTCTGATATAATTTATACACTCAATGAGTACTTTATGGGTACCGTTTGGCGACGTTAAACCTCAAAGCGTTCCATTAGGCCTAACGTCCGATGAACAGGCTTAACTTTAGGTAACCTCAACGCCAAGCCTAATGACGTACCAAGCAACGTCGTACTCATTCTACGTCGAGCTGCGGGTACCGGTTGACGGCGCTCGCCTACCATATGTGACGTATCGCCGCGCCGCTGCCTACTTACGTCGCCCCTCGCTTCTTTCTTCCTCTGCTGCGCATAAAACTTTGGTGAAAGCGAGGCATATACCGAAAAATACGGGAGTCTTCACGCTTGTTTTAGTCGACCACCACAGGGCCCCACTTCCACCCTACCAGCGTTCCTTCCAAATAGGCCGAGAGCCTTAATTATTCCTCCTCATCCACGAATGAAGCTTCACGCAACAGGCTTCACAAATTTCCTGCGAAATCGGAGACTAACAGTGTCTTCAGCCTAAAAATACCGTTATGTGCCAAAAGGCTTCTTGTTAGGTCACTGCCAGAGCCACCGTTGCTAGGACGTTGTTAAAGGAGTACTGACACGAAATTTCAAAGCTGAGATAACTATGTAAAACGCTTCCTTTTTATCAGGAGATATCTCCCAGCAAGTTTCAACAGCAACCGTTCAGCGAAACATATTTAAAATCCATTTTAATCTTCGCCCGCACGAGAAAGCCCAGAGCGGGCCGACGTGACATCATCTGCTACGTGCCCCAAACTGCCGACGTCGGGGCTCCCGTGACGAAGCCGACGCGCTGGCTGTGGTTGGCGCGCGCTGCTCGGGCGTGTGTACACGTCATGGTTTTGGGACTGACGTCATGCTGCCCGGGCCTGTGGGGACGGCGAAAACCTCGGCCGGTCTGGGCGCGCGCGTGCGCTCGCTCGCGCGCGCTTCCAGAGAGGCAGCGATACGGCAAGAATGGTGACGTCATGTTATACATGCTGTCATGGCGGCCGCTCCGTGTTTTTCAGTCGAAACCGAAACTGGCACGAATAAACGACGCCGTAAATGAATGTTTACGCTGCGCTCGACCGTCTAATTTGTCATTCTATGATTAGTGGGCTGGTAGGCACGCATAGCAGCGAAAAAAACGTAACATAAAAATTTCGTGTCAGTACTCCTTTAACATAGAACCACGGGGCCACGCAAAACGAGGCTGTTCGGGGCCGTATTAGAGCCACAGCCCATCCCGCGCCTACTCACCTTTGACAAGACAGTGGACGGCCACCTTGACCTGCGAGAAGTTCCCGGTGCCGAGCTCTCCGCGGAACCGGTAGAATCCGACCCTCCTGCCCAGGGCCACGTCCTTCTGCCACCGGCTATCGTGGCTCAGCGCGTCCAGCAGCCGCTCGTACGCCGACGCTCCTCCGCCAGAGGGCACCGTGGTCGCCGGACTCCAGTCTGCACGGCGCGGAACAACAGCCTCTGCGTCAGCTTGTCCGCTGCGGAATCGAGCTCCGGAACAACGTCCCGTGCGAATGCGGGTGGGGAGAAAGGAATGCCGTTATTTGCAGCTCCTCCGAGCGGCGTTTTATCGACCAGGAGCTTGGACTGCGCTGGTTAGCAGATTCGTTGTAAACCGTACGGATTAAAGTGCCAACCTAACGTGAACAAAGGAGGGCGCGAAAGTGGCGCACGAGTCAGGCTGCGACTACCACCTGAGTTTTTGTTTGAAAGTCGAGCTATGAGCGTTATTTTAAACACTGTGCCAATTACGAAAATCGTGGCGTTGTGGGTTGTACGTGAATAAGATGAAACCATTGGATTAGAAGGTTGTAATCACTTCTCTTGCTTCCCTCGTTCCTCCCGTTCTTTTTTTCTTTCTTTCTGTCTTTATCGTTCTATTTACTTCTTTTGCTGTTTCCTGCTTTCTTTCGTTATCTTCTCTCCTGTTTGTTTCTTTCGTTTTGTTTGTTCATTTGTTAGGCTGGTCGCTGCCCTGCCGTATGCGCATGTTGATTTTAGGGCCGTTCAAGTTGTCGACCCGCAACTTTTGTTCACAACTATTTTAAATCAAATAATATTTACTTTTACAAAATAAAGCCGTTTTATTTCATATAGCTTAAATATGACTAATTGATATACATGGCAGTACGATAGTCACGTCAGCGCGTTGCATCGCGACGGTGCCAGTGGTACCCACCTGGCGTGGAGGCCGTTGTCGTAGGCGTGATGGCCACATCCTTTGGCGTGACGGGACACGGCGTCTTGGCTCCGTCGAGCGGCGCCAAGCGCGGGTTGCCGTGGCGGGTGTGGTTGTGGTGGTTGGAGGGCGGCGGGTGGTCGTCGCTTGCGGGCGGGGCGGTGGGAGGTCCGGGGCCGTCGGCGGCCGCGGGTTCCCGGCGGTCGGCGGCGGACCAGGCCGCCGACGTCTCGTCCGCCGGGGACACCCGCGCCGCTGGCATCCTGCGCCCAAGGGGAGAGGGGCCTCATTACGAAACTATGAGACGAAGCAGTTGTCTCCTCGTAGTACGATGTACGTATGTACGCCTGGCTTCAAGCAAGAGAGAGAGAGAGAGAGAGAGAGAGAGAGAGAGAGAGAGATTTTTAAAACCATGCACCAGCCATGCAAGGGTCCCTGCGCTAGCCTTTACGGGCGCAATGCAATGTCCTCCGCTAGGCGGCAGAGTTCTTATAGGGAGGGGTCTGGGGAACTCATGGTGGCGTCCAGTGACGAGGGTAACGCTTCAAGCAAAGATTTTCCCGCACCGTATACAGGCAATGAAGCTTGAAATACACCGTTCGTGCCATTGCGCTCCAGTTGTACTGATCGGCACCATGCTGCGCCAACTGCGCCAACGTGTCATATGATACCATGTCTTGATTACACAGCAACAAAGAGTTTTTAGCGCATGTGTGTTATTGGTTTAGCCGCGATCTCAGAGTGTATGGATCCAATCCAAACCAACTTGGGTCCCGCTGGTTAGCTTCGCTAAGTATGCGCGTACCTCACGGCAAACCGGTATCGTCTTAACGACACGCTCCTACCTAATCGAGGGATGATTCGCTCCTGAGATTAGGGAGGACAGGTGCGACGAGTCGGATCACTACCCCCCTCCTCATAGGTATCGTTGAGGCCTTGAGAAATTAAGGCCTCCGATTTTAAACACTAAGTTAAGGATGGTGTCTGAATCGTCTTCTTTCCTTGTCGGTTGGTTTACACTAACGTTTTACTTGCATTAATTAAAGCGCTGGACACATGTACGACTGGTACACGCGATTCGCATGCGACTGATCGTTACGATTGATCGTTAGGACCCGTTTTGGCGTCGATCGCAGGTCGGAGGAGGCTCACGACGTGCGTCTGGCAAGCCAGATGCAGTCGTGCCATCGTTGCAATCGTCGTGAGGCCACAGCCAATGAGAGCCCGCTGAGCCCCAACCCCCCGCAACCGGCGTGCGTTGCTCTGGTCGGCTCGGGTGTTGGAAACTTTAGGTTTAGCATCCTGGCGGATATTTGATTGCCGCTATCTGTGTAACTGCGAATGACAATCCGTAACACAACTTTTCACCACACTATCATCCCTTTTCTCGCATAAGCTACTTCTTTTTAGCGATCAGAAGAGCAGCGACAAGCGCGGTTGCTACCGTGGTCTGCGCCGGTTCGAGCCGCTGAGTGTGCCGAGTTGGCATGCAGGCGCGACCGGCGTGTGCGCGGACTGTTTGCGAAGGCAGAAAACACTTCGCGATTGCCTGCTTTATCAATTTCTTGCGAACAAACGCGCGGAATCTACAAATTCAGCTCAGCGATCGTCGTGGTTGAACATCTGCGTAGCCTGTTTCGATGTTTCCGCGCAGGTATTGCCATCTCTCGACCGGTCGGCGCACCGTCCGCCGCGCGCCGCGGGGGCCGGTCAGCGTATACGTTTGCATCGCGGCAGATATCTGATCGCCGCTTTTAAAATAAGCCCTGATAACAATCCCAAGCACAATTTTTCACCACACTAACACCTACTTTCTCGCATGTGGAACTTTTTAGCGATCAGATTGATTCAGAAGAGCAGCGACAAGCGCGGTTGCTACCGTGGTCTGCGCCGGTTCGAGCCGCTGAGTGTGCCGAGCTGGCAGGCGCGACCGGCGTGTGCGCGGACTGTTTCCGAAGGCAGAAAACACTTCGCGATTGCCTGCTTTATCAATTTCTTGCCAACAAACGCGCGGAATCTACAAATTCAGCTCAGCGATCGTCGTAGTTGAACATCTGCGTAGCCTGTTTCGATGCTTCCGCGCAGGTATTGCCTTCTCTCGACCGGTCGGCGCACCGCCCGCCGCGCGCCGCGGGGGCCGGTCAGCGTATACGCTTGCATCGCGGCAGATATTTGATCGCCGCTTTTAAAATAAGCCCTGATAACAATCCCAAGCACAATTTTTCACCACACTAACACCTACTTTCTCGCATGTGGAACTTCATTTTAACGATCAGATTGATTCAGAAGAGCAGCGACAAGCGGTTGCTACCGTGGTCTGCGCCGGTTCGAGCCGCTGAGTGTCCGAGCTGGCAGGCGCGGCCGGCGTGTGCGCGAACTGTTTCCGAAGGCAGGAAACGCTTCAAGATTGCCTGCTTTATCCATTTTTTGCGATTAAACAAGCGGAATCTACAAATTCAGCTCAGCGATAGTCGTAGTTGACCATGGAGCAAAAACGGTGGGCGGAGCGACGCCGACGACGCATCGCATGCACGCATCGGGTCATGTGTCTCAAATTCACGCTTACGACTAGTCGTGGTGACAGTCGTAACGATCAGTCGCATGCGAATCGCGTGTACAAATCGTACATGTGTCCAGCGCTTAACTCTCCATCGGTTTTGGGTAAGAGCGTGCTACACTTGCCCAACAAACCATCACCAATTCGAATTTTCGGTATTGTACTTGGACATTTCCGTAAGCAAACCGAAGTCGTATGCGAATGAAAACTGAATTTTGCCATAAACTATTTGCAAAAAAAAAAAAAAAATATCGGCGGGGGGGGGGGGGGGGTGCAGGATATTATCTTCTTAGTGGAGAGTGGTCATAGACGGAAGTAGAATCGGTAGTTGAGTCGTCTCTGTTGTGCTTTCTTTTCCATTGGCTGAGCGCACTTTACCGGATCTGTGCGGTTTAAACGAGCCGAACGTTGTTTATGTTTAGTTTTTGTTGCATTTGGCCGCGCTCGGGGCCGTTAGAGGTGGAATCGTATTTAGTTTTTGTTTGTTCTGGTTAATGGCATCTCTTCTCGACACTATTTTAACCCAGACAGCGCCTTTGTTATGTTATGTTTTGTTGTGTTTGGCGCCGCTCGAGACAGCGCGGGGCAGAACATTATTCTTCTTCTTTTGTTTTTGTTGTGCTTTTATCTCATCTCTCTCTGTTGACGTAAAAACAAAACCGACATTTTTTTTTAAAGTAGAACAACGCTGTAATTTTCTTTTGTGTACAGTCATGAACAATTAAAACGCGATCATGAAAATATGAACCGGAACACGCAAATAGCGCCATTTTTTTCCATGAAAGTCAAATTGACGTGCGTTTCAATTACAGTAACAAATTTGGCAAATGCAGCTTTACAAATATACCAAATGGTTCTATTCACTGGCGAAGCACGAATGCAGGCAACCATGTGAGTGTGCCGTCACTGGTTACGTAGGGCTCCGCGGGATGGCAGTACTTGTCCGTGCTAAGCACTGATGTGTGTTGGACGTCCCAAACTCTACCCCACGGAACGCAAAGTAATGCCTCGACTGCAATGTGAGTGCGATTAATAACGTCTCTGTCGACACCACCGTTGAGAATCGGGTCCAAACAGAGCAGACGACGCACGACGGTGTTTTTTTCTTCTGCGGCGTGCGGCCGCAGTGGCACAAGCCTCACCATTACCGTGGCCGTTTCCAGTGTTGCCTAGCGAAGAAATTGACCGCTAAACTTTTCAGTGAATACCACCTATAGCACGCTGTTACTGTACGCCCACGTACAGTACGTTTCAGTTGTACGTGTTCTGGTTCATATTTTGGTGTTCGCATTTCGTTCGTACATTACTGTGACTTGTGCTTACCCTTAAATTTGCACAAGGCTAGCTGCGCGCTAAGCTGTGTTGGCACGCATAGACCCTGTCACCGGTAGTAGTCTTCCAAAAAAGTTTTTATTGATATTCTTCTTCTTCAGGCTTTCTATTACGGAAGGCACATAGCTGGCGCTAGTGTTTTTTCAAACTAAGGGAAACCGTGAAGCAAACAAAGCGGGGATAATAAACTGGCCCGTGAAGCCCAGTTTACTAGCCCAAGACTCCCACGAATGGAAATCGTGAGCAAGGTTTCGTAGGCGAGCCCGAAGCCTGAAATCGCACAGAGATCAAAGTCGCCCAACTGGCCGAATATGCCGCTAGCGCCCAAGGGTTGCAGGCCGCCATCTGAGGGGGAGAAATCCACGCATGCTCCCACTTCCCCTTCCTCCTTTCACCCAGTTTTGGGCAAAATAAAGTTATCATCATCAGCAGCAGTACCAGTATCCGCGCAGACAGTATTGACTTGTTATTGACAATGACTTGTTATTGTTATTGTTATTGTTATTCACAATGACGACGATGACGATGATCACCGCGAGTCCCTTTAGATTACACGTTTCATTTTTATTGCATAACGCCGCAATGGGTCCAATTCATTGTAATTAACATAAACGCATCTTACAGTTAAACGGTGTCTGTCGCAGACATCTGCCAGCACATAAGGAAAACAACAACGACAGCACGTAATCTTCGCGGGCGACAAGCTGCCAGCGCGTCAAGAGTATACAAGCAGAGCTTGCGCTGGCCTTCGCTCATTTCATTCATTCATTCATTCATTCAGCAAAAGCTCGCACAGGCGTGATGGAATAGCTCGGTGCACGCAGTTAGGTCCGGAGTAGAGTTTAACCGCGGTACACGGCTGGACAAACTTTCTCGTGTAGGGCAGACACGAGCGTTGCGTGGAAACACGGGTCCGCTTGCTAAGGTCCCTCCGGCGGGGAAAGCTATTTCCCGATTTCCGCACAAGCGTAATCGATCCCGCAGCATATTACGCGCATGTACACCGATAGATCGAGCTTCCGTTCTTGTTTTCCCTCTCTGTAGCATGAGAAGCTCTGGTCACCCACCCATTTTTTTCCCACGTGCCGGCTGCGGTCGCAGCTAGTCACGCTAGCTGACGAATCTCGCCAGGGCTCAATTCACCACCGCCACTGTTCAATATTGGTGCTTTTTCAAGCCTCTTTTACTGAGATTTATGGGCAACCGCGTTTCATTAATATTAACCGCCATACAGAGCGGCCGGCTACGGCGTTGTTCGGGCTTTGGAGTTCCCCAAGGACGTAAAGCGTATACACTATATTTGAATCTCTCTGTATTGAACCTCCAACAACAAAGGAAAAATCCCGAACGAATTCCTCTTTTGAAAGAATCTGAAAAGAAAAAAAGAATATGTTTGGCTGTCACAAGTGTAATTCGCACACACGCTAATACGAGTGTAACCCCTGAGGTTAACGTATACAGCTAACGACACGCCATGGATTACTCTTAAGGATGTGGCATAATCACTGCTTCATCCCGCTCTGAAATAAAATGCGGGAGCCAATCAAACCGTAGACACTATCCCAGGGAAGCAGTGCCGCGGCTTAGCCACTCAGCAATCAATGCCTAAATTTGAAATATAGTATATACGCTTTACAACCTTGGGGAACGCCAAAGCCCGAACAACGCCGTAGCCGGCCGCTCTGTATGGCGGTTAATATTAATGAAACGCGGTTTCCCATAAATCTCAGCAAAGAAGTCTCGAAAAAGCGCCAATAATAAACAGTGGCGGTGGTAAATTGAACTCCGGCGAGATTAGTTGAACCAGCGACATTTGAACCAGCGAGATTTTTTTTTCAATCTCTTCTCCGCCGTCACAGAAGCTAAAGCTACTCCCCGTCGGTGTTCCCACGACGCAGCAGGGACATATTGGAACATCAAAGATTAGGCAGAATACAATATCCATCTCCTCCTCCACAACTCATCAAAGACAAAGCAATGCAACCAAGAGAAGGCATCAAACGAGCTCTCTACGTCGCGCTTCCTCGCTCCTTCATAGGGAACGAAACGAAAACAGCTAGTTTTCTGAGGAGTTGTTCTTCAATGATGTCTGTTGCGATAGATATCACTGTGGTTTCATTTTAGTGAAGCTGTACGTTACAAAGAAGAAAGAGAAGCTGCGGTGAAGACAAAATTATGACCTTGCGGCTAAAAAAACAAATGGCGGTCATTCCCAAGCTTGTAAATATCGAAATATGCGCACTACGAAGCTCTTCTTTTTGTTTGTAGATTCATGTAGTCATAAGGCTTATGCAAATATGCAGAAGTGATGTATCTGGATTGGATTGTATCTGCTCAACATAACATTTTCAATTGCCAGATGTCCTAATTAACTGACTCATTAATAAATCAGTTAATATTTGTACTTTCAGCTCTATTTTTGTCTGTGGGCTTATGGGACCCTAAAATTTAGGAAAACACACAGAAAACACTGTTTTGCTGAAATAAAAAAAGCAGGGCCGAAATGGTTAGGGCTCCCTCTAACCGGCCCTCGATTCATGGTACTTCATTTAGCCTCGCGGCTGAAACATGAATTTAAAGGCTGCGATTTGGGGACACTGGATAATTTCCAGAAGACGGTAACTCACGAGCCGAAAATAATTCTAGTAAACACCCTCCAGCATGGCTATTTGAGAACAGATCTTGTGTTGTCTTCGCCGTGTTCTGTTTTCTCGCGCTGTTTTTTCTTGTCTAATGTTGTACCAAAAAGCACAAGCCTCCGTTTTACAAAAACAGCGCCTCCATTTGTGCCTGGCCCCCCAGAGGAACTACTCGTATAAGTCGATAACGTTGATTTATAAACACAACGAATGTAATGAGTGAAAAAGAAAAAAAAACATTTTACTTTCTTGCTCACCTTTTACGTGCGTATAGGAAGGCATTTGACTTGAATATTTATCGACCAGTGTTCAGCCCGTCTTTTCATTCATTAATTCATTCATTCATTCAAATTCTGGAATAGGGCAGCCTTCTATCTAAAATAGGCGTAAAGTATTTATTTTATCACGAAGAGTTATGATTGCTTAGCAGCATCATTATAGCGCGCGAGCGCGCACGTACGCACAGGCACGGACACACACGCGCGCGCACACACACGAACGCAAACGCACCCATATACACACACGCACACACATACACACGTACACATACAACACACGCACGTACGCACGCACAGACGCACACGCACGCACACACACACACACACACACACACAACACACGCACGCGCACGCACGCGCACGCACACACAACACACGCACGCGCACGCACACGCACACGCACACGCACACGCACACACACACACGAACGCACGGGGCGAATGTGTTAAGGAGGTTGCTGTGTGGAGAAGGCACGTTACTCAACATCGTACTCCTCCACTACGCCGTTGCATATCTGGACCTCGCAAACGCAGGCACACATAAACAAAACCTAAAAGCGACATGCTTAGCCTTGGCACGAACGCAGCTTTCCATGTCTATCCCCAATGTACGAAGGAAGTAAAAATGAAGGTGGAATGAGGAGGCGCACAGCCGACGAGGTTCCAGTGCCAATTTTACACGCTTGGGCGAAAGGGACGCCGTGATGCGGTCACGCGGGCGCTGTTTTACAAGCCACCCGGGCGTAGCAGCCGCATAGGCGCGCGCGCAATCGCTTCGTGCCTTCGCGTAGCCTACCTACCGTGGTGCGGCCACGCTTCGGGCTTTTGTAACCCTGTTTTCTTGCTTCTCCTTTCGTTCTCTTTCTGTTACTACTTTTCCCGCCACGCGCCGCGGTTACAGCGCTGCCTTTGCTCACTGAAAATTAGAAAGCTCGTTTAAGCGATGACCTCCTCTCGGTGCACCGGCACGTTCGTCAACCGTGAAGCCGCGTGCCTCTTTTTCGCAATGCAGTCCGGTAATCACATGGCCGCAGCGCGGCGGCTGCCTTGGTTGTCGGTTGCTTTACAGCCGTTGTTTTAACCCCTGACCGATTACTGCTTTTCGTACAGCCCCTTCCAACTTATTCGTTTCAGGAGCAGCAGTTTTATTGTTGTGGTGCGCTTGCATCGCTTTAATTGATTCAGTTGACAGGATAATTCAACTGCGCTTGCGCAGCACAGTCCACAACATGCCAAGATGCTGTCAATATTTAAAGAACGAAGTTTCTATGGTCTTTCCATTTTATCGTTTGGCTGCGCTGCCACCAATTTATGTGGCACAGTAAGGGAGTAAGACAGGAAGATACCATCTCTCCAAAACTATTCACAGCATATCTTGAGGGGTATTTGGAAAGCTTGACTGGGAAAACATAGGATTAAGGACAAACGGGGAATACGTGAGCCATTGGAGGTCTGCGGACGACATAGTCTTGATGAGTGAGACTGCAGAACACATGCAAACAATGCTTGAGGAACTACAATCAGAAAACACGGCTGTCGGGCTAAAAATAAATATGAATAAATCGAATGTAATGAGGAATAAGTATTCCAAGAACGTCTCCTTCAGCTTAGGAAACGAAACGCTAGAAGAAGTAAAAGAATATAACTACCTCGGACAGATGGTTACTGCTGCCCCCAACCACGAGAGACAAATTCGGTGCAGAATAGGTATGGGTTAGGGAGCACTTGGCAAGTACTCCCAAATAATGAAAAGTAAGCTACCTCTGTCACTCAAAAAGAGAATCTACGACCGGTGCATACTGCCGGTGATGGCATACGGAGCTGAAACTTGGCGCCTTACTAAACAACTGGAAAGCAAACTTAGGTCGGCACAACGGGGCATGGAGCGAATAATGTTAGAAATAACACTCGGGGAGAAGAAACGAGCTCGAGAACAGTCTAGAGTGGACGATATCATAGTTCAAATAAAGAAAAAGAAAGGGAATTGTGCTCGTCATGTAGTGAGACGAACCGACAAACGGTGGACAATTAGAGTAACAGAATGGATACCAAGAGATGGGCACAGAAGAAGGGGAAGGCCAGTGACTCGATGGAGGAATGAAATACGGAACTTCGGGGGTAAACTATGGATTAAAGCAGCGCAGGACAGGAGCGGTTGGAGGTCGATAAGAGAGGCCTTCGTCCTGCAGTGGACCTGAGCAGGTTGATGATGATGATGATGATGATGTCGACAGAATGATCTAAATGCGCATGCGCAGCAGAATATAGAACATTCCCAGCTGTTCGTCGATGTTTCGAGGATAAAAACTTCGATATATTTTTTTCAGTTGCTTTATCCTGGGAGCGGCCATTTTGTCATTGGGCTCTGCTAGCGCCGAAATAATTGGCACTCTCAACAGGACGACCTAACAGCGCATGCGCACCAGAGTATAGAACATGCCAATATGTTATGAACACTTAAAGAATGACAAGATGTATAGATGCGGTGTACGTTAGTCCACATGAACTTCCAACCTCCCTAGACGTGGCGCCACATTCAAATTTCGGGGTTGAACGCGCCAAAGCAACAACCGGGCTATGGCAGTAGTGGAGCAGTGCGGGTTGATTTTGACCCCCTGAGGATGTTCAACGCGCGCCGAAATGGCGGCACACAAGTGTTTTCGCTTATATCCCCTTCACCTGAAAAGCGGCCGCCGCGGCATGGATCGAACCCGCGTCCTCGGGGTCAGCAGCACAACGCCTTAGCCACGGAGCCACCCCGGCGGGTCCTATACGTGGAGTCAAGTCTTTTAAGATGGACGACGTCACGACGAAAGTTACCACTTTTGCATAAACAATTGTAATGTGAATGGTTGTAATATTCGGTTGGAAGGAGGGGGGAGGGCGTGAAGTGCATAACGCCCCACTCTGCGAAAAAGCGCCATTGATGTGCAGTCAAGAAAATGGTTGAAGAAGTTCGCCTTCAAAGCGCGTAACCAGACTGGAGGGCCTCGACTTTTTTTAACACCCTTCCGAATAAAGAATTATAATAATAATAATTCCTGGCTACACGAAGATTCTTCTGACGTCATATCCGTCACTGAAGTGACGCCACTACAACGAAGCAAGTGGTCTGTAAAAGGTGCACTCCTGCACGCAGGGTATTCTTGCGGGCAAGCAACCTTTTGTAATAAAGAGTACGTGATGCTTAGGGTTGTTCGTTTCGAATTTTATATTTTAACACAATAGTGTTTTATGCCGGGATACACGAATATTTCCCTGACGTCATATCCGTCGCAGAAATGACGCCAGTACACCTTTGCCGAAGCGACCCGCCAGCAGGACGTCGCTCGCCAAGCACACCCACACGACAGACGCCGACCCGCAAGTCATGCTCATCTGCAAATTTCGCTGCACATTTCACTTTCGTGTTTTACCGATTCCTATGACAAAGCAATCAACTACAGTTTTTTTTTTACCGCGTGAGTGGTTGCACGTGGTTGTAGCAACTGCTCCAGAGGTCTCATCGTCCGCACAAGGTGACGTCATCATATAGACGATCACATGACCACTGTGGAAGGACTGTGACGTGACCCACCTACCACACCACCTGGACAAGTACTTTGCTCTCGTGTTATAACGGGCACCCAGGGTCCGGAACATGATGTGCCATGGTATTGCAATTCAAGATCGGCTTTATAGATAACGACCTGCCCATCGCAGCCGGCGACAAAGGCAGCCAGCGAGCCGAAAAACTGTGGTTGATTCCGCTGTCATAGGAATCGGTAAAACATGAAAGTGAAATGCGCAGCGAAATTTGCAGCTGAGCATGATTTGCGGGTCAGCGGCTGTCTTGTGTGTGTGCTTGGCGAGCGACGTCCTGCTGGCAGGTCGCTTCGGCAAAGGTGTACTTGCGTCATTTCCGTGACGGATATGACGCCAGGGAAATATTGGTGTATCGCGGCATAAACACTGTCGTGTTAAAATATAAAACCAGAAAACGAACAACCCTAAGTATAACGTACTCTTGAGTGCTAAAGGTTGCTTCCCCGCTAGAAGTCCCGGTGTGCAGAGGTGCACCTTTACAGGCCGCTTGCTTCGTTGTACTGGCGTCACTTCCGTGACGGATATAACGTCAGAGAAATCTTCGTGTATCCGGGAATAAAACACTTTCGTGTTAAAATTGCCGTGTAGGGACGACGCACTCCGCCAGGTGGGGCTGTTTAATCTCCGAACTCGTCGGCTTGGCTTCGCTCGCAGTGGGACCTGCGACTGCTTGCATAAAAAGTAGCGGTCGTACTAATAGATGCCGATTGTACCGATCACTACCTATAATACGGGCCAGAAACGAGACTTCACGGTTAAATCTAGCACCGTTTCTTAGCCATGCAAACGCCAACCAACGTACACATGTAAATCACACTACTACCATATGCGCCTGCTCGACTAGCATTCTTTATTTTAGAGCATTTTCGTTCACATAAACATGCGGAAACTTTGTCGACTTTCACTTTACGTTGAGGAGGTTTCTTCTGAAGTGAATCTCGTCTATGCACGTAAAGTGCACAGGAAAGGCTTTAATTTGTACCAACACCTAAACAGGGCCATTTTGTGCGTGGAAGCGCCGTGATTCTTGCGGGAGAACGTAATGTTTTTTCCGGAGGATGAAGCACTAATCCACGGCAACCTTTTCAGCGGCTGCGGAGTTTTCACCATAACTAAAGCACCACGTTTGTAGGAGCTGCGTCGGGGTGGCTTAGAAAGAACAAATGGCAGCGTTTGGTATGGCAGCCGTCCCAGGTCAGTGCATGCGGTGAGAATCACAGTTATCTTTGCGATATCTGTTTGAGCCACTGCCCCCGTACCGGAGTGATCGGAACGTGGTGATGATATTCATAGTTTTATGCTAATATACACTACAGGGAAATCTGTCGCCACTGTCTAGGCAAGCCGCGCTTTGGCGAGCGTTCCGTCATGTACCGGGCAGTAACGTTCCACTTGTTCTTGGCATGGCTCATGAACAGGCTGAAAAGTTGCCTCTGGCCGTTGCCTCTGGCTGCAAACAAGCAATAATATTACTGTACGAGGTTCACCCAATTTGTTTTGCTATTATAAAATTGAACCCCAAAAAAGATTAATTTGCCAGGGATTACGTAGAAGCTTCATGCACGATGAACAAGAAAAAAATGTCACCCTTTTTATTATTAACTTTATGCCCTTTTTTGTTGTTTTTGGCTTCGAGACAAAAAAGAAGCCATATGGCTAGCTAAGCCAAGTAGGCGAGGAACGTCCCTAGCGGCAATGGCGCCGCCCACGGCGACCCGCGACTGCAGCGGCAGATTTCCCTCTAGTATATATTAGTATGAAACTCTATGGTGATATTTCCTTTACCGTGAGTCTGCCCGGCGCTTAAAAGTACGGTGCAAAAGTATTGCAGGATCTTTCAGCACAGTGCCGGTCTTAGGGGTGGGCGGGGCGACCAGGGCGGTCGCCCAGGGCGCCGGCGAAATAGCCCGGCGCCGACCCCCCCCCCCCCCCCTCCTCTCCCTCCCTATTCTCCCCATCCGTATTCGTCTTCCGTCCATCAAAAGAAGAGACTTCGGCGGTGCACTTTGAAGTGAGGGAGAAAACGCCTGTCCAAAAAATCCCGAATTATCAAGCATATACCGAGAAACATGGACCCACAATTGCACATCAAAAACGTGGGTGCGAAGGTGGAATCGGACTTCCGAGAAACCGCGTAAGGAGGCTTCGGGAGGCCGTATTCTCAACACTTAGTGAAGTTAGGAGGACCGGTGAAGCCTTTACGGTGCTGAAAAATGGGCACGTCCATTAGGCTGAATAAGAGGTCAAAATTCAAGGTGGTACAGGGCTACGCGCCTACTTCCAGCCACGATGACCAGCCAGTTGAACGCTTCTATGAAGATGAACGCTTCTACCCACAAATCATGTTTATTTCGCTGCACATTTCACTTTCGTGTTTTACCGATTCCTATGTTTTATGCCGGGATACACCAAGATTTCACTGACGTCATATCCGTCACGGAAATGACGCCAGTACAAATTTGCGAAGCGACCCGCCAGCAAGACGTTGCTTTTTTTTATATACTGGGAAGCCTCTTTTCGCTTGTGCATTTTAAACAGGGTTATCTGCTTGAAATGTACATGGTCTGTGACCGGACCTTAGACGGAGTAATGCATGAGAACCTAATTCTGGCTGGGGCATTGATTCGCGGTCCCCGTTGCAGGCTTCAGCCACCGAAATACATAGCTCGCAGTGAATTTTCGAACTGTCAAACACAATTTTGTTTTACGATTAGTCATCTTACTAAAAAACGAAAAGAATCAGTCGAAAAAGGTAAAAAAAAAACGAAAAGAATCAGTCGAAAAAGGTAATTTATAAAAACTCTACCATCCCTTCCGAAAAAAAGTTGAGAGAAGTTTGAAAGCGACGATTTATTGCACACTAAAAACGCATTTACGAACAAACCAAATGTGTGCCAATACGCGATTTATGATATATACCCTATTATGCTCTTGCTTCGTGATCGATGCATGCATTCTTATCCAGAACCGTTCCTTTTTCACGATTTTCAATTGACCGTTTCAACCCAATGTAAGCTCGGTTTCACTCATGTAGAGTCGTCTAAGTGGATAATTATCATGTAATTTGTTTCCGGATACTTTTGATAACACAAGAGTTAGAGCCGTTTTCTGTAATCACTCCCCTTTCGTGGATGGCTATGCTTTTCGGCAGAACATGTGGTGTGGCGAAGCCAGCTTGCAAAAACCAAGCTTACACCAACTTCTAAAAGTCGGCTTCACTTATATACACATATGCACTGCAAGGAAGACATTTACACAAGGAGCAATTTAGGATGCCATATCAAAATATTAGGGCCCTTTGGCCTCTTTGGGTTTTTTTTTTTATGGGAGCTTTCGGTCGACCAACCGTTCTATGGGGAAATGCATTAAATTTTTGACAGGACGCCATCGGTCCCACTAAGCAAGTTCCGCTTTAAAAGAAATTCGGTGTCCTTCTGCTCTGTGCAGAAGGATGACCAACGAAGCTGTGGTTGCGAGCCTCAACGGGAGTGACAATATGCTTTTACCGGGGCGCAGTCCAAGGTGTGCATATAACAATACACGTTTGTCCGCAAGTTGCGATTGAGCATAATTCTTGGTTAACTGCATGAAATAAACTCGGACGGACTAGAGTGTTTAACCAGCATGGGCTGTCCGTTTCCCTCCCGTAGAAGTCCATGAATTGACAGCAGACTGGAATTCCCCATTCTTTACAACGTCACAGTAGTAATTTTTAAACGTCACTCTGCTTCGAAAAGCAAAAAACGCCCGTGTGTACGAGATTTTGGCGCACGTTAAAGATCCCCACGTGGTCGAAACTAATCCGGAGCCCTCCACAACGGCGCGCCTCATCGCCTGCGTTGCGTCGGCGCGTTAAACCCTGCGGTCAATCAATAAATTTTTAAACGTAAATGAAATTTCGCGTAATGATAGAGCCGTCTTAGCGACTAATTGTCGTATAATTTATTTTGGGATGGTTTCAATGAAAGATGAGTTATAGACGTTTCGTATAATCACATTCCCTCCGTAGACGGACGTACTTCCCTGTGCGACAGACAGTGTGAAAAAGGTGGCTTATAATTAGAGGCCTATAAATCGTCTCCACCCCTGAGCACAAATTTATTGCTGAGAAGATACCCTGAGACGCACTTCGCGCCGTCGATGCAAAGGCTCATCATCGCTGCCGTCGAAAGAACCCACGAGTGAGTGAGTGCTGCCTCAGCGCACTGCTGCTGCGCCCAAATATCGCATTAGGGAGTATCGTAATCGCCATCCAACTTTTTAAAGTGCGAATGCACTTCTTAAGCAAGCCTGAATCGTCCGCCGCCGTCGTCCGCATAGCAACAGCTGCGGGTGCGCGCGCTCCTCGTCTTCCTCCTCGTCTTCCCTAGCAACGGGGGGAGATGGGCGCGCGCTACTCTCCTCCTCCTCTCTCCGCTCAGTGACTGCGGGTGTTGGGCGCCTCCTCTCCACTTCGGGCGGGAGAGCTCTCGCTCGCGTAGCGGGCGCTCCGCATTCCGACGCGTGAGGGCGCTCGTGTAGCCCTCGCCGTAACGGCGGGCGCTACTCTCCTCCTCCTCTCTCCGCTCAGTGACTGCGGGTGTTGGGCGCCTCCTCTCCACTCCAAGATCACGATATCCACCGTAATCGCGCAATCAACAACCGTGCATTCGCACTTACGCACTCTCCCCCTCGGGGAAGTGCGAGGGAATTTTTTTTTAAATGCAGAGCATTTCTTTAACTCACGATGTCACCCGGCGTTGTCGGCGTGCCTCGGCGTCCGCAACAGCCGTTCCAGGTGCGCCCTCTCCCCCACTCCTTCTCTCCCGCATCACGCTACCCTCCTCGCTCTCAACAACAGGTCCGCACCCCTCCCCCTACACTATATAAAAAATAATACTTACCGGCGCCTGGTTTCGATCCCACGACCCTGCGGGCGGAACGCAAGGTACATGGTGCTCTACCCACTGCGCCACAAAGCCGACACAGAATGGAAGGCTACGAACGCGCCTTATATCCTTGACTCATTCAAACTACGCCAAGAAGCTGCTGATACAACGCATCCATTACCTGTGGGCGGAACGCGAGGTACATGGTGCTCTACCCGCTGCGCCACAAAGCCGACACAGAATGGAAGGCTACGAACGTGCCTTATATCCTTGACTCATTCAAACTACGTCAAGAAGCTGCTGATACAATGCATTCACTACCACCAACTCCCCAAACACTAAACGTTAACGCAATACACCCACCCCCTATGCGACGCATTTGCTCGAGCCCCCCTCGCGGGGAGATGGGCCCTTTTTGGTATGCACTATATGAAACAGTACCCACAAGGTACTTATTCCTGTTCATTTTTTTCTGTTGCATGCTAAAGAACGACACGCGCTGAATATTTTTTTTTTGTTTCATTCTTTCGGATGTACGGGCGCTACCAAACGCATGGAATGCATGGAACGGGTTAGCAAAGGGTTATCAGCTCTGGACGGTTTTTTGTTGACGATATCCGGGTGAGTGCGTGTTCTGAGGACACCTGCCTGGTTCGTGCTTTTCCCATTCCAGCCAAGTGGAACTCTTACTTCAGGACATCACTGTTCCCGCAAAAGGTGTGCTCTTCCCCCAGTGTGGATCTGCAAAGACTGAGCCCAACGGACCGAGAGAAAGACGAAATAACAACAATGGGAAGCCGAGCTAATGCGTATACAGCGGAGAAATGGGAATTAAATAGAGCGCCAGCCGGTGTAGTGGCATCGGAAAGAAGTAAAAAAAAAGAATGAAAATAATAACAAATATGGCATGCGGAATCGGCGTGCATGGGCAGATCGGTATCTATAAAGCCGGTCGTGTTACAATCACATAGCGAAACGCGTTCATCCTGTGACCAGAGGAGTTTCCGCAAAGGCATAAGTGGCAGAGCCACCAGCCAGCTTGTATAACCATATGTCCGAACTCACTCAGCCAAAGACCATTATAACCATTATCGACCATTATAACCAAAGAGTACGTTATACTTAGGGCTGTTCGTTTACGGATTTTATATTTTAACACGAAAGTGTTTTATGCCGGGATACACCATGGTTTCACTGACGTCATATGCGGCACGGTAACGACGCCAGTACACCTTTGCCGGAGCGACCCGCCAGCAGGACGTCGCTCGCCGAGCACACCCACAAGACAGCCGCCGACCCGCAAATGATGGTCAGCTGCAGATTTCGCTGCACATTTCACTTTCATGTTTTACCGATTCCTATGACAGAGGCATCTTTTTTCTTGAATTCGATCATGTGACCCTCCAGATTACTAGAAGGAGTGGGGACAAATGTCATGAGTTGGGTTCCTTGTATAATGGAGAGGCTTGTACTGCTCTTGTAATGTTGTTGTTACGCCAAACAAATAATTGTTGTTTTATTGTCAAGCATAAAAGCATAATACGGGACGTTATTTTTATGCTCCGTTATCGCTGACTTAAAAACAGTCAACACGATTGTTTCTTTCGCTAGAACACCGTTTTAACCCGCGCGTCCTGCGAAACTTCGCCTGCTGCAAATTCACGGACATTTCTCGGCGCCGAAGGTCGGTGAAATTTTTTTCCCTATTTCACGGCGACGGCAGCCGCCATCTCAAGCCGTTACGTAACATCACATCACTGTCACGCAGGCTGAAGTTGCCAATGTGTGACGTAAAAGTTCCCGCCAACTGTTTATATTACGTCACATCTTCTCAGCCAATCACAGAGAGGTTGTGACATACGAGCCGTATTGTTGTTCAATAGCAAAGACAGGCCTGCGTCGTAATGTCCGCTGCATTTCGTCTAGTTTATCATTGCCGGCCAAGAATTGTGTGCTTTTAGTGGATTAAAATAAGGCAAACTTTTAAACTGGTGCCAGTAAACGTAATGAAACATCAAAATGACGAAAACACACGCAATCACTTTGTCAACCGGAAGCCCGTGACCAATACTGAAAGCAATGCAATAAGACAAAGCTTCCGGCGAATTCACAGTTCACGGTGAATTTACGGCGTCGAGAATTGGGCTCCTGGACTGGCTCTCCGACCTGCTATAACTCTTTATTCTATGCCCTCACGGTACAACCCCACCTGCAAGCGCAGCGGACTCGCCACCGGGAAACACTGTCTTGCCTCATTCTTTTCTCAGGCGAGGCTTGACTTTGCAGAAAACCAAGTGCCCCAAGAAAAAAAAAAAAAAAAAAAAAAGCTTCTGTGGTCGGAATCGAACCTCGGTCCCTCGCGTTATGAAACCGACGTGTATCCGAGCGTGGTATTCCTTGTTTTTTTTTTTTTTCTTCACTGCATGGAAAACTGCCCTTAATACAGCCTACAAAAGATAGGAGTCATACAAGAAGATGCACATCACTGCAGCTAAAATAAGCCGTCCGTTAAAACTCTGGCAAGCAGACGCACGCGTCCAACAGATGCAGCCATTCTGGTGGGTCACTTTGCGCCACATAAATGCTCCGCACCAACGCAGCTTGCTCCCGAAAAATGGACTTCGTTGGGCGAGGGGGTTCCGCGTGCCTGTCCGTCATGCGGCACTTCCACAAGCTATACAATCCGATCACAACAAATATATCATAGGGCACTCCAGTAACATCTCTAAAAGGCAAGAACCGAATTGTATAAGGGGTAATGTCCATGTCCTTTTTAAGAGTTCGTTGCAACACATCCCAGAAAAACACCGCATCCCGGCACAAAACAAAACAATGATCAATGGTTTCAGGTTGATTGCACAAACGGCAATTGTCAGACCAAGGGATAGACATTCCTTTCTCGCGCAACCATGTTTTCACTGGGAGTGTTGATGTAGCTTAAAGAAAAACGTTTTTGCATTTGGACGAAGACACATACGTGTGACCCGCTTCAAAACACTGTCCTTATGGTGGCCAATGTAAGGCTGGCGATAAACCGGCACTGGGAACAGACTCTCTAATAAAGTGTTCGTCAAAGCCTTCATGGAAAGGGTAAACAGATATTGCAGGGAAAACCTCGCAGTAAGGAAATTGAAGGTGTCGACCACATCCTTTAAAAATCCCCATGGCGGCTTCGTACTGACTTCACCAGTGGAGACAAGCAAAAACGGTAAATGAAAACTTATGCGCTGTTGAATAACGTTGAGCAGAAGTGGATGATGCGTCACCTTATAGAAGAAAAACCGAGATACAAGCTGGTGTACAAACAAATGTATCAGCCCAGCACCCCCAGACACTAATGGAAGAAACAAATTGTCCCTACGCATAGGTTCCCATTGGGACCCCCACACAAATGTTGCAAAAACTCTATGTAGAAGAAAAACAAGGAAACCGCGCTCCGCTGTGCGCGTTCTAAAGCGCGGTATTCCTTGTTTTTCTTCTTTATTGCCTTGCTTTGACAAAAACCATGCACCCACAAACAAAACCAGAAACAAACTCTACTATGATAAAACTGCTAGCCGACAACTTGCTAGCAGAGAGACGGTTAAAATTGCTTCAGGTTTGTGATCGTTTCCGTCACGGGCAGCCAATCAGGAGAGTCGGGCTGAGCCCTCCAAACTCCAATTAATATCTTCATAGACTCGGCGAAGTATTCTTTAGCACGCTTCGCGTCAACGCCACGATGGCGTATGGACATACGCGATTTTCATATTCCGCGCAGCGCCAGGACCATAACGAGGTAGCAGAGTACACCGTTGTCGCACTCGATCGGTAAAAACCTGATGCCGTGATCGTCAAGTGGGAAATCCTTTTTTAGGCCGCGCTGAAGTACGTCCCAAAAAAAGGACGCCGTCCCAACACTCCAAAAACACATGTTCTACCGTCTCGGGCTTTTTACATGGATAGCATTCGACGCCCCATGAAACGTACAACCCCTTCTGTTTTTGCCACGTTTTTACAGGTAAGACTCCAGCGTAAAGTTTTAAGAAGAAGGTCTACACCCATGGTGGCACCGCCACGGTTGCGGTATTCCGATACGGCATTCATATGCAAAGCGTTGTAGGCGATCCTTTCGCTGCTTAGTTGCCACGGACGCCGCAGTTGCTAGGCCGCACTGCACGCCGAGTGAGCGGCTGATTTGAAATGGGTGCGCCTTAGACTCGTGTCTCTGTTTACCGCAGCGCCGTTGGCACGGATGATGGCGTTTAGGCGCGTTGAATGCCGGGGGACGGGCGGCTGATTTGAAAGTTGCCGAGAATTATGCGCCTCGAGCGCTGCCTGTAGTGGGCGCCACTGAAATCCCCCCCAGGCGGCACGTTTCGAAAGTAGTCGCGGGAGGCTCCGGCCCCCTCCCCACTGTCGCCGCTGCTTTTGCGACACGTTCACTACTGAGATTTACCGTTTGCATGCGTTGTAAATACATTATGTGGAGCAGTTCGTCATACGTAACTTCGAGTTATTTAATAACCCCCTTTCTTGCTTCTAAACTTGAGGTGACCATTCCTGATGTGTACCTTCGTTTTTACCCCCCCCCCCCCCCCCCCCACCCTCAGCAAAAAAGGGTGTAGTGACTAGAAAAGCGGACTACCGTCCGCACAAATCTATGACCTGTTTCCGCCCGCATGTTCTGAAAAAAGGCAACGCGGGGGGAAAAAAGAGAAAGAAACTGCGGAAAGAGCTCGCCTCCGGAAATAGTGAGTAGGTCCTCGTTCGCATGCAGTCCTCTTGATGGATTACAAGTTCGCTGCGTCGAGCTTCCCTGCGCGACACTGAGGGGGACTGACTGGCGAGCCGGACAGGCTGTGCCATTGTGCGGACCCATTAAGCGCGCGTTTGCGAATGTGGCCTTTCTGCTGCCTCGCGAACGCAACGTTTCGATCGTCCCAGGGCGCAGTACTGCCGCCTGCACTGTTGGTCTGCCTCCCTCCCCATCACACACCCATACAAATAAAAGACGCAGCACAACCACGTTACGAATGAGGCCTCGATTCCCGTGGCATAGCGTTTTCGGGTAGCATTAACCTGCGCCATTATGCCATTCCCTGGTGGTGTATACACAGCGGCGTCCCCTGAGCTGACGGAAGAAAACAACGTGGCGTCCAGAGTGCCGTCCGACGACACTTGTATTTTAAAGCGAAGCTTTATACGTCTAGGCGAAAGCGATCCTGTGTACGCGGAAAACCCTTCCTTACCAACCCAATAAACATGCAGAAGGCATCATGTTGAAGAGGAGTTAGAAGTAAGAAGAGGGAGTGTGGCTGGGTTTACCTCGCTCCTAGCAGAGCGGACGCGCTACGAGCTATGGGGAAACACAGATGAAGGCATAACGGCGGACAGGAGCGGTCGGTGGCTCGGGCGAAGCAATGTCAACGTGGCAATGGCGAACCCGGCCACATGTTACTTCGAATTTCAAAATGGAATGGCCGCGCGTAACGCGTGCGTTTTTTCGACGAGCAGAAAGCTTTGAATCAGCGATGCCGCGAGCAAAGACGGGAACGAAAGAAAATACCGCGAACACGCAACGTACAATGACAGACTTCAATGCTTAAAATATTGGGTTTATAGCTTTACAAAGTGTAACATACAAAAGGGGCGTGGAACTCTCGGATGTTTTTAACATGATGTCACTGCTAGGTGCACTGTCTACGGACAGTGTCGCATGGTCTCTTGAGGTGCGCCCCAAAACGACATTTTCAAATACGCCTGGAAAAATCTACAAGCTCAGCCATTTCGGATTTACGTTCCTTGAAGGTTGTTCAAGCAGATAAAATTAAGCTAAGGGAACTAGATTTTCTGTTTACGATTCGTTTGTTGCAAAGATTTTTGCACGACAAGTTTGAACATTTTAATATGCTTGAAATATGAAGGCTGCAGGGCTGGTGCGGTGTGGAGCGTCTGATATCTAGGATAATGGTGTAGCGCTGACTCCTTAACGTCGTTATCCAAAGGGTCGGGGTTCGAGTCCGGCGTTTGTGTGATTTTGTTTTAGCTTTCGTCAAGTGGATAATTATTTTCTTTTTTAGGTTAGTATTTAGTTTTCAAGCATTTTGAACGATCGGTTCCGTTCATTAGATAACGTCACATTGGGTTAGATTACGTTAGGTCAGGCCACGTTAGGTTACGTTACGTTAAGGAAGGTCTGGCATTTTAGGTAGCCAATCTAAAAACTTTTGGGAGTGCGAAGTAGTGCAAGACGTTGCGTTACGCAAAATAACGCGCCCGGACGTAACTTTAGTGGGGTGCTTATAGTGACGTCGAATGGCACTGTATACGCAGCGAGAAACAAATCTTGTATATTTTAAAGCAAAGTTTTACTACTTTCGTCCAGCGATTTCGCGGCGGACGCGCAAGGTGACCTTTTGACCGGAGACCCACCCCCGGCGGCACGCCCCTCGAAGCGCGTCGCATGATTTGCCGGGACCGCTGTCGGCGCTGCTGCGGGCGCCGACAGCGGGCGCCACCGCCGCTGCGGCCGAGGCAGCCAACCACCTCCGCAGCCTCCCATGCATGCGGCGCTGGGTCGTTTCGGGCAACGTGACTCGTCTCGCGGCCGGCCAAGAGGAACGGTGCGTTCGCCCGGCCTCCTTCTGTGAGCGTTGCACGGAACCGAACAGCTTTGAGACGTGGTCGTCAATACAGCTAAATCAAAGGTTTAACCGAGCGAAACCAAGACTCAACCAGACTAAGCCAAGCTTTTTCTTTGCATATCCAAAGTTAACTGAGCTAAGCCGCCGCCATTTTTTTTTCTGGCCTTTCTTCCAACTCAGGGCATAGTGCGATAAGAAATGCCCGTAATTCCTAACGCAGTGAAAATGACTGTTCGGGGATAACAGTAGGGTGACGGTGTGAATGCCCATATTGACACGTTAACCCTCCAAACGAAGAATGTTATGGTGTGCAAAGTTCAGATTGGGAGTTTCTCACGCGCCGAAGCTACTAAACCTGAGATTCGTAATGAAGGGCTGCGGAATAACTTGGACCACCTGTGAATGACTAATGTTTCGCGGCCCTGCCAACCTATTGAAGACGGTAGGGGGACCGGCAACACTCCCGTCAGAGAACAGGGGCCCGATTCACGGTGAATTCGCCATATTTTTTGCGCAAGCTAACCGTAAGCAATCAGTGGCGTGATGCACGTATAGCAATGACGAAATGCAGTGAAATCTGACGCTTAGCTCACAAAGGTCACAACCAAGCTATCAAATATTGCGCATAAAAGATATAAAAACACTTGGCATGTATTGTAAAAATTAGGACGGCAGCTTAGGTAGGCAAGGTAAAGACATTTTTTCTGGTTAAAATTGGCGTTAACACGATAATCGGGTCACGTGTATGTTGATCCAAATACGAGGGAAACGCGGGTGTTGAGCTAAAGAACACACACTCTTCTTCACCGCATCTATTTATTTCTTTCAAACGTTTGAGTAACATAGTTGAGCTCCATGCTTTAATGCGAGCTTTGTTGCGTTATTCCCTTCCCTGCCGTCATCGCCGCCACGCTATCGTCTGCTGCTATGTTACAAGTTTATGGCGTGATCACAGAAAAGAACGGCCGTGGCCATCGGTTGGATGACGCGGTAAGAACAGCGAAACGCTACGCCTGATAACGGCAGAGCGTACTGAGGCCGCCGATTCACTTATTCGTCAAGCTCGAACTCAATCAGCACAGTAATTATGAAACAGTCCGATTTCTTTGTTACTTTTCTCTTGAATTCGATCATGTGACCCTCCAGCTTACTAGAAGGAGTGGGGACAAATGTCAAGAGTTGGGTTCCTTGTATAATGGAGATTCTTGTACTGCTCTCGTAATGTTGCTGTTACGCCAAACAAATAATTGTTGTTTTATTGTCAAGCATAAAAGCGAAATACGGGACGTTATTTTTATAAAGCTCCGTTATCGCTGACTTAAAAAACAGTGAAAACGATTGTTTCTTTCGCTAGAACACCGTTTTTACCCGCGCGTCCTGCGAAACTGCACTTGCTGCAAATTCACGGACATTTCGCGGCGCCGAAGGTAGGTGAAATTTTTTGCCCTATTTCACGGCGACGGCAGCCGCCATTTCAAGCCGTTACGTAACATGACATCACTGTCACGCAGGCTGAAGTTGCCAATGTGTGACGTGAAAGTTCCCGCCAACTGTTTATATTACGTCACATCTTCTCAGCCAATCACAGAGAGGTTGTGACATACGAGCCGTATTGTTGTTGAATAGCAAAGACAGGCCTGCGTCGTCATGTCCGCTGCAGTTCGTCTAGTTTTTCATTGCCGGCCAAGAATTGTGTGCTTTTAGTGGATTAAAATAAGCAAACTTTTAAACTGGAGCCAGTAAACTTCATGGAACGTCAAAATGGCGAAAACACACGCAATCACTCTGTCAACCGGAAGGCCGTCACAAATACTGAAAGCCAATGAGACAAAGCTTCCGGGGAATTCACAGTTCACGGTGAATTTACAGCGTCGTGAATAGAACTGGTGAATAGAAGAACTAGTGAGTTTATTGTGATAAGGGTTTCTCTCCCCCCCCCCCCACCCACTTTTTTTTGGTTCCTTTCCTTTCGTTTTTGTTGTTTTGCTGTTTTTTTCTTTTGTTGTCAATTACCCGACTGCTGACTGTCTTTTTCGGTGTTCTTGCTTTCTATCATTTTTTATCGTTCATCCTTCATCCCAGCCGACGAACTTTGTTTATTTGTTTGTTTAGCTGACATTAAGTGAACGTCTGTACCCTTGCAACGTTTTTTTTGTATATGTTATTGGCATTTTCTTTATCAATTTTTAGTCATTTTTGTATAAATTACATTTAAAGAGTGTTTTATTTTTTGCATTCACCTCTACTGCTACCCTGCATATTGACTGCATTCGTTGCATTTACTTATCTAGGGTCCCGTCGCAGTCCCTGGACTTTGGGACCGTTGTCTGCAAAACATATCCCCCTGTATTCTTTTGAAATAATAAACTTCATTTGATTTGATTTGATTTGAAGGCTGCTGCATGTTGAGCGAGTTGGAGGCAGCTCTATATTTTTGCCAGACTGAGAAAAAAAGAAGGCAAAAGTTGGCGGTTTCTACTGTTAAGTTGAGTCTACACATTTCACACATAAGCTTAATCAGAACGGCCAAGCTCGCCACTCCTTTCTCAGCAGATCAGTGTCTTAGCTACTGAACCTTCGTGGCGGGGTCCCTCTAGGAACTTCGAAGGTAGACGAAAACACGGTCTGTAACATTTCGTGACTCTTCTGGCGTGCCTTTCAGGGACGCTCTCCATTCACTAGGCGTACAACGGTTTCCCGACCGGTCACTCATCCTTCTTTCAAACAACCCGTGGACGTTGGCGTCAGTTCTCTCTCTGTCTCTCTTTTTGTCTTCGGTATTCATTCTCTGCGGCCGCGTGGGTCGGGTTCATTCCGTGTTTTTTGGGGCGGCATCCTGACGACGTTTACGTGCCTCAGCGCCGACATTTGGCCCGTGCTGCTCCCGGCCATTAGTGCGGGTAGCGTGACGACTGCGCGGCGGCGTATGCCCCCTTGGTTCCCGTTCGCCAGCGCACGTACGTGCTTATTTTGGTGGCAGTTGAAAGGATACATATCGCACGTGCGTGACATTTTATTGGGCACTGCTGGTGAATCCGTGTCACGCTCCCTGCCCCTGCGTTCGAAGTGTGCATCGACCTGCCACATAGTATAAACATTGAGGACGTAATATTGGGACTCTCAAAGAGGAGAAACGCGCCGTGGTGGCTCAGTGGCTAAGGCGCTGGGCTGCTGAGCCCAAGGGCGCGGGTTCGCCACGGGGGCCGTTTTTCTGTGTTTGCTTTCAAAAAAAAAAAAAAAAAACTTTGGTTGATTTCTCTGTCATAGGAATCGCTAAAACACGAAAGTGAAATTTGCATCGAAATCTGCATCTGAGCATGGTTTGCGGATCGGCGGCTGTCTTGTGGGTGTGCTTGGTGAGCGACGTCCTGCTGGCGGGTCGCTTCGGAAAAGGTGTACTGGCGCCATTTCTTTGACCGTTATGACGTCAGGGGCATCTTGGTGTATACCGGCATAAAACACTTCCATGTTAAATTTAAAACCAGAAAACGAACAACTCTAGTATACAACGTACTCTTTAGTACTAAAGGTTGCTTCCCCGCAAGAAGACACTCTGTGCAGGGTTGCACCGTTTACACGCCGCTTGCTCCGTTGTACTGGCGACATTTCCGTGACGGATATGACGTCAGCGAAATCTTTGTGTATCGGGAATAAAACACTTTCGTGTTAAAAAACGAAAAAGCACCTGTGTCGAGGTTTCGATGCACGTTAAAGATCACCAGGTGGTCTAAATTAATCCGTAGGCGCGCCTCATAGCCCAGGTTTAGCTCCGGTGCGTTAAACTCCCAACTTTGGAATCACGAAGGGACGTTTCAGTTACATCTGACAGTGGTCTAGAGGGCCTTGAAGATGCAACGAAGCACGAAATTTGGGTACTGAGGCTTAGCGTTTATCAAGCGATGGATTCAAAACACCGTTACGTTGGCCGCTGTGGCGCTCGAGCATTAGGCACGACGATAGGGCAATAGTTGAACAGAAAAGGACTGAAATTCACTGCTACTAAAACACGGGAGGGAGACGAATAGTATTTCTACGACGGGTGAGATTGAAAGTTCAATGCTGTTTTCGTTCGGGTGGACGGGTGGTTCTATCTGCACTAACAATTAAGGATGTTTCCCAAGGGCCCTATTCTCGACGCCGTAAATTCACAGTGAATTGTGATTTCGCCGGAAGCGTTGCCTGATCGGCTTTCAGTACTGATTACGTGCTTCCAGTTGACAAAGCGGTTGTGTGTGCTTTCGACATTTTGGCGTTTCGTGGTGTTTACTGGCCCCACTTGTAAACTTTGCCTCACTTCTCTCTACTGAAAGTGCATAAGACTTGGCCGGTATGAAAAACTAGACGAAATGCAGTGGACATGACAACGTAGACCTGTCTTTGCTATTCAACAACAATACGGCTTGTTGTCACACCCTATTTCTGATTGGCTGAGAAGACGTGACGTAGTATAAACTGTTGACGAGAACGTTTACGTCACACATTGGCAACTTCAGCCTGCGTTAAAGTGACGTGATGCTGCGTAACAGCTTGCAAATAGCAGCTACTGTCGCCGTATACAATAGGGCAAAAAATTTCACCGACCTTTGGTGCCGTGAAATCACCGTGAATATGCAGCAGGCGCAGTTTCGCAGGACGCGCGGTTTAAAACTGTATTCTAGCGAAAGAAATATTAGTTTTCACTGTTTTCAAGTCAGCGATAACGGAGCAGGAAAGTAACGTCCCGCATTTTGCTTTTATGTTTGGAAATACAATAGCAATTTTTTGTTTATCGTAACAGTAACATATGAGGGCAGTGCAAGCCTCTCTGATACAAGGAATCCAACGCAAGGCATTTGTCCACACTCCTCCTAGTAAGCTGGTGGGTCATTTGATCGAACTCAAGAAAAAATAACAATCTGTCTATTTTATTCATTACTGCGCTTATTGAGTTCGAGCTTGACGAATGAGTGAATCGGCGTCACCAGTACGCTCTGCCGTTATCAGGCGAGTCATTTCGCTGTCCTTCAACCAATGGTCATGGCCGCCTTTTTTGTGATCACGCCATAAACTTGTGATATAGTGGTAGACGATAAACTGGCGGCGGTGACGGCCCGGAAGGTGATAACGCAACAAAGCTTGCACTGAAGCAGAGAGCTCAACTATATTACTAAAAGCGATTGAAAGAAATAGATAGATACGGTAAAGGAAATTGTGTGTTATTTAGCTCAACACCCGCTTTTCGCTCGCTTCTCTATCAACGTTACTTGATCGCCTTGTGGTGTTGACACCAATTTTAATCCTAAGAAATGTGTTTTATCGCCAGCCTCAGCTGCCGTCCTAATTTTTACAGTGCACGCCAACTGTTTTTGTACCTTTCATGTGCAATATTTGGTAGCTTGTTATTGATGTTTATTAGTTAGGCGTCAAATTACAGTGCATGCCGTCATAGATATCTATACGTGCATCACACCACTGATTGCTTACGTCTTGCTTACGAAAACACATGGCGAATTCACCGTGAATTTATGACGTCGAGAGTACGGTCCCAAGGTTGCTGCTGACATCTCTAGCGCAAGCAATGGGGAAGCCGGCCGTTCTGACGTGACGGCGGGAACGGAGCAGGTGCGGGAGCGAATAAGCAATAACAACGAAAGAAGAAATCAAATAAAAATGAAATTGTAATTCGGAAAACTAAATTGAAGCCCGTTCTACATGGTGCGAATTTACTTGCGAATTCGAGAGCGGCAAAATTATTTATTTTTGTTGCTGCAGAAGCTACGAAGATAGGTCGTGTTGTCGTACGAACGGCGCTGCATCTGCGAATTCGCAACTAAATTCGCACTATGCAGAATGGCACCATGTAGAGGAAGAGAATTCCGGCGCGAACGCGCAGTGATCTTTATTGCAGCCACTGCCTTTCTGTATCTTTTTTTTTGTTTACACGCACCTTTATTCTTTCCCCCTATTCCCCTCTTCGCACCCCTGCATTTGGAACGAACGAGAAGATTTCACTGCGCAACCACACGAGGCGCTGGCTTGACCTTGGCTGAGCTTGAAGGTCAGATTGACGCTGCCAGGAACGAGCCGCTTTCTGGGCTCATGCCCGGAGTAAGAGAGCTTTCGCTCTAATATACTAATCCGAAGTACGGTAAGAACGAACAAAATGTGAAATTTAACTGGGCACTGTTTACTGACGGCCATACGCCTTACATCACACACGTCCAAGTTTCCTTTTCCTTTCACGACTGGTCGTCGTTTTCCACTCTTCATTTTTATCTCAGTTCATCTTAATCGTAATAATGTTTACAGCAAGGCCGAGTTCTCGCCTCTTAGAGAAGAGAAATTTATCTGACGGCCGATGCATTTGGCTTTGTACTAAACACCACAGGATAGCGGCAGGCGGTGGTAGAATTTGTGAACGCAATTATTACGAGAAGAATGAAGCGGCCCGATTAATCACTAGAGTGGCAGCTTGGTCGAATTGCGACGGCATCTTCGCACCATATACCGACGGACGCCGGATGCTTTCGTGCGTCATTTGTTTCTTTTCTTATCAAATCGAAGCTTTCAGCCTCTCACTGGAGCTCTTCGATGTACAGTCCCGTACTCACCACGGACTCCTCGAGAAGCAGTCCGGTCGGCATTCGATTTTCCAATGTATCCCCATGACTTCGGGGAATCCTCGGACTACCCGTGGACACTCCGCGGTGAGTTCGGGGCTGTGAATCGAACAGCCCCACTGATGTCGTCGGTAGTCCACCCGAAACGCAGTGGAGGAAACCAACTTTGTCGGACGATGGTGACGATTCTGTGTGGAGTGAGGAAATAGTAAATCGCGTCCCGTGGTCGGAAGCGAACCCGGGTCCCTCGGGTTATGTAGCCGACGTCTGTCCGACTGCGCCATTCCGTAGAGGGTGCATGGACGGGCAAATTTAGACATAAAATGTTTAGACATAAAAGCAGTGGCATAGCCGAGCTAAGCCACTGCTATTTTTTTTTCTAACAGAGACTAGGCAGCGGAGACAGCCAAAGTATTTGAAGTTCCTCAGTTAGCGTGATTTGAACACATCTCAATGGCAGACAAATTTTCTAACAGCAGTGAGCACTATCGCCCCACTGGGGCACTTGTTTAGTCGTCAGTAGCGTGGACAGTGAAGGTCACGAAGGATTAACACGCCCTAGGTGGAAGCTGTGTTACCAACGTTAATTCAAGCAACAAAATTTCACACGGTCTCTCATGTTATCCCTCAGACGACGTGAAGGCGAAAGCGACATTGACGATGCATTAAAGGCAGACGCACGATTTGCGTCGTTTCGCGTTCTTTTTCCACAATCACGTCCACCGTCGACATATCTTTCTTCCTCTTCTGGCGTGACTATTTAACCGGCAATCTTTACGTTGACGTCCACACGAACTATCATCTCCATCCCCGTTTCTCCCTTTAATTAGGGTGACTAATTAGTCAGCCCAGTTAGCTTCGCTTCATACATGCTCACGCGTTCGGTTGCTTTCTTCCGCTCCCTTTATCTGCAGTGTGCTTGCCTGGACGGCCACCTCTCGCTACTGCCGCGGTTAGGCTTGCGGTAAACACGTTGTGCTATAGAACGCCTCGTGCTACGGAACGCTTTCTGTCTTCTGAAGGAAATATTTTTTACACGATGGTTAGTTCAAGGATGTTGAAGGTCGACTGGGCGATGAAACCTATCAAGATTTCTAATAATTAGCACGTAAAGTCCACGCATTACCCTCGCTAACCAGCTGTCCTGTGGCAGAAGGAAGACAATTGTAAATGTGTCGTTGAAAAAGAGAAAAGTAACATATGATAGCTTTGTGGCCGTAGTGTCGTTTGGCGACGCGTTTATTCCTATTCGATCGGGTGACACCGGAGCTTGCTTTATTTGGTTCGAGGGTCGGTGGGTGTGCGCTGCAGGCAATTGCCGGCGTTCCCGTCCCGGACGCGAACGTCAAGCGTAATTGTGGCCGTCCCCCACACCGTAAACGGACAGGTGTAGTGATGCATTACCGGAATCAGGGTAACCGCGGCCGTGCGGTTGGGCACTAATTGCTCGGGACGGCCGCAGCACCATCAATAGACCACAAGGATGCGGTGATTACTTCATCTGACGAATGGTTCTTTCTGAGAGCAGTCTGGGTAGGGAATAGAGAGAGAGATCCAAGACAGACAGACAGACAGACAGACAGACAGACAGACAGACAGACAGACAGACAGACAGACGAAAAAAATTCACAGCATATCCACGGGGTGAATGATGATGAGTGGGCGAAGCTCCCGAGGGGAAATCATCGGTAAAACCGTGACTCTTCAGTGAAAGTTCGCCCACTACATCTGTGTCCGAACGTAACGTCTAGAAAGTCTCGCTTAAACCGCGCGTCGGCACCTTGGGGCTGAGCTCGCCTGATGCGTTTCGCAGACGCCTCACGAGCTCTCACTGCATCGGGGTCTGCCTGCCGATACGCGCGCTTTCTCGCCGCTTCCCGTTCTGTGACGTTTTGGAGATCCTCTTCGCGCCGCAGCCGTGCCGCTTCGCGTACGGCAGGGTCCTCGCGCCGTTGCCGTGACGCTTGGGCCTCTCGTTCTCGAACGCTGGGATCTTGGCGGCGTCGTCGCGCAGCCAGACGACACGCTTCGGCCTCCCGCTCTCGTACGGCAGGATCTTGGCGGCGGCGTCGCGCAGCTTCACGGAGCGCTTCTGCCTCGCGGGCTCGCACATCTGCAGCCTTATCCATCGGGCGACTCCGAGCGCGCGCCAACAGCGAACGGATTTTATTACAACGCTCCCCGCCATCTAGTAAACAATCCAAGAACTAAACTAGAGGTAGCCACGCCATCTAGTAAACAATCCAAGCGCATCTTTTCATCATATACAAGTACCGCCATCTAGTAAACAATCCAAGAACTAAACTAGAGGTAGCCACGCCATCTAGTAAACAATCCAAGAACTAAACTAGAGGTGGCTACATACATATGTCGAGGATGAACAGACCCACGCCTTAAGGAGCTTCGCCCCTAAAAGTGGGCAAGTGGGTGGGCGGACAGAGAGAGAAATTTCAGACGCACACGCGCACGCACGCACGCACGCACGCACGTGCGAAGGCGGAAAAGAATGGAAAAGGTTCAGCTATTCGACAAAAATAAAATATGCATGTTCAAGGTTAATCTACGTGAAAGGAGGAAATAAAACAAGTAATTATTTTCGCGCGCTTACATAGAACCCTGTTTGTTTTTTTCAGTTCATGTTTCGGAGTGGTTCTATTCCGAGATCTGCCATACGTACAGTGAGGTAAGTTTGTACCTTATTTTCGTGTGCGGAGGTAGAGGGGATTACTGATAGCTTAAAGACAGTCTCCTTAACGACTCTCCTTGTGCATTTGGTTTGTAGACTTTAGTGACTCCTAACAACGGCAAAGTGTCTTGCGCTTCTATCTGGACTTTTATCTTCTTTTTATGCTTCCAGTTCTCCCTTTTTTGCCGCCAGATTGATTAAATATATCTTCATTTTCAAAGAGAAGGAGGAGAAAAGAAGGTGGCTATTTTAATTCCAGGATTCCACTGTCCTCCAATGAGGGTATGGCTCTGTGTACGAGTCATTGCTGGCAGACAGGGCATGTCCAGACCGTCTGGTACGCGTCCTCCCTCTCCGGGAAGTGAGCAAAAAGGAGAATATAGCGTGGGTTATCAGGATTGCAGTTCAGCCAGTGTGGGTAGTGCATCTGTCTGTATAGTCTCCTAGAATGTACTCTTCTTTATTAGTGAGCCTTTTGTACGGTGGGAGATATGTTTCATGTTGAGCCTTAATATGCTTAAATATTCGGTGTAGGTTACGGTCTTCATCTCCAAGGATGGGGATTCGTGCAAGGGTGGTGTAATAAGAAGACATCGATAGGGCTGTGGCATCGACAGCCTCATTACCTTTTGACCCGTGTGTCCTGGCGTCGAGATGATAAGCACTTTTTCTGGTGGCTGTTTACAAAAGATTTGGTGAGTGAATTTGTATACATTTCCTCGTATACAGTGTCTACAGGCCTCTTGCGAGTCATATTTTTAGAGCAGCCTTTAGATCACCCGAGTTTACAGCTGTTTCATCTGAGTGCCAGAGAGCGGGACGGAATCCACGAGGCCCTGGGGGTAGGATTCCAGGACTACCTAGACGCCTCGGGATTCCTCCCGGCACTCCGCTTTACCCCCCAGTTGGCCTGAACTGTGGCCATGGTTTCTTTTTTTTTTCGTGTGTGTGTGGGGGGGGATTTATTTTTTTCATTAGTGTTCTAGCACTTAGTCTTCTATATATTGTACATATATGTCCTTATTAGTCCTGTATATATGTATATATGTGCCCTCCCCTTCTCTCTCTCTCCTCCCTTTCCTGTATACCTGTGTTCCCCATCCCCACACCAGCAGGTGTTCCGGTATCACCATTAGGTGAGACAAACTACGCCTGCTGGTGGACCTTCCTTCCCATTCTGACAATTAATTAATCTGGTGTTGTAACTTCCGCTACCGTCTTTGCCTCTTGAGGTCCGGCGGCGCCCACGCATAAGGTGGTGCGGTTGCTGTCCCATAGTGTCTCCAGGAATTCGGCCCTGGCTCTTCTCCTCTCGGTATTATGTAAGGGGTGCAGGTTTCTCGATATCCGGCTTCGCTATCACGTCTGGGGTAAGATTTTCAAGCGGCTCTGGCTGCTCGCCGTGGATGGTGAAACACTTCATGATCAATTGTAAACAGTGATATCGTACTTCATTTTTAAAGACGATAGTCTTTCTTGGGCTACTTAAACCCAGAAATTTTGGACTGTCTGTATGTCTGGCTGTCTGTCTGTCTGTCTATCTGTGACTCAATTCAGCCACCCGGCCAAAGTAAAACAAGATCTGCGCAATGGTCTTATATACTCACAGCTAAATCTAAACGTCTAAGTCCGGTGTTAATGCTCATACTTGGCAACATTGGTGAACAAAAACAAGACATTACACAAATATAATACAGAAAATTAATACATAAGTGACATTTACACCGTTACTTTATTAAAAAATTACACCATCTTCCCGTGGGGAACCATGAGGAGGATGCGAAGCATCATGGGGGTTCCGTGTAGGTTCTATTGTGTTGCTGTTATGTTGTTTCATTTATTGGAGCACGAATGGGAACGTAGTGTGAACCCCCATGTAGAGACAGAGAAATGTAGAGAAATGTAGAGACAGCAAAGAGACTGACACCCGCGTTACCTGATCGAACACCTCCTGGTTCTCGTCTTTCTTTATTGCGTGCTCACGCTCCTACCCCGCTGCCCGCCCTCTTCGTCCTCTTCTGTGGTTGAGCTGCAAGGCGCGTGGCGCTTCCCGCCACAGCTTTCCCACGGGAAATACAACATCCTCCTCTAAAGTTTTCAGTATGTCGTTTCCGTTGACGTTCAGCTTCGCGTGCCTTCGTTGTATCAGTAGCTTCCCGACGTAGTTTGAATGAGTGAAGGACATAAGGCACGTTCATAGCATATGCTCCCGTGTCGGTTTGTAGCGCAGTGGGAAGAGCGCCGCGTACCTCCCGTTGTGGCCAGAGAGTCGTGGGGTCGAAACCGGGCGCCTCCTAACTATTTCTTTTTATAGTGGACTGCGCTGACGTCAGCCCAAATTCTGACGGGGCTGAAGAGACGCGCATGCGCAGTAGAGTGCGGACGGCGGACAACAACAAGGGAGGGAGAGGGACACAGCCCCGAGCATGAGATGCTTCGCATCTAAAAAATCATGGATGCTTGATTTTTGCGATAGAAAATGAAATACTACATTAACGGCAGAAAACCGTCGCCTGCTGTTGCCAGCGCTCCCGGCGGCATCTAAGAAATGAAACGGAAACAGCAACGAAAGGTTCCACTAGATAGGATCCACGTTACGCTTGGAACGCTCGTGTAGTAGCGCAGAGGGGTTTCTATAAACGTTGCAGTAGGGTGCCTCAATTCACGCGCGTCTCCTCCGTACGGCAGCGCTGGCGTCGAGGTAAGCGGCCTGCAGCAGTGGAACGCGGTAAATTCAAATTGACTGGAGCAAACCTTTAGCGTGTTTATTTTGGGAGGAGCGCGGTGGAAGAGGAACTGCATGAAAGGTGAGCGGGAAAGCGAAGGGAGGCATTTATTTGGCAAATGCGGACAAAGTCTATCGTCTTCTCTTTTGTCGACATTTGCAACGAAAGGAGCAGTTGCGAGGCCAATTTTTGGTTTCAAGGAGTGGCTTCACCGCTAGCCTCGCTGTTCAGGGTGGAGCACGCTTGCAGGGACCGCAGTGGCCTGGCACGGACGTCGGAATCGGATGCTCCTTTATCCTATAGCACTTTGGGTGCCTGCCAGACAGAGTGGAGCGTAGTTGACCACCGCATTTTGCCGTAATGTCACGTTTCGACGCCGACACGCGCCACCACTCACTTATGGCGTCCCTCGCAGACCGCTACCTCTCCATGCGCGACTAATAAGTAACGATTAGCGATTTTGCCATCGGGGTTTTTGGTGCGGCTATCATCGTTAAGAAGACGAGTGCCCGGAATACCACCGAACCCAGGTTTCCCCGGCATATGATGACATCTCAGGGACACAACGGCTTTAATAAATTATGGTGGTATTAGAAAGGTACATGCACGGCAATAAAATTTAACTATTTGTAATTGTGGTACACATAGATCGAAATATCCATGGTATTTGCGGTACACACCGATCGAAATATCCAGGAAAAACGTACAAGTGACAACAAAGTAATTAAATCTGAAGCAGTCAAGTGCGGGCACGCCAAAAAGTTCTTAACCGGCTGGTTTTGAGCAAGACGAAAAGAAAAAAAGAAAACAGCGCAAAAGACAAAACTAGGGCAGATGAGACAGCATGTAGTGGTGGGTGGTGTCTCGTCTCTCTTAGACCTGCTTTCGCGCTGTTTTCTTTTTGTATAAACAAAATAAACCAACTGGCGCTCATTAACGCTCTTTTGTGGTTGCGATTCTACTCGTACCATCAAAATAATAGAGTCGATCATTAATGATAATAACAGCGGTCATCGTCCTTATTGTTAACGCCATCATCCCACGCGTAGCCTGCTGCAGCCGAATGCACTCCTTGCCTGAAAGTTTTGTCACCTTACGTCTCCAAGACACTGTTCTGCCGCTGTTACTCACCGAGGCAGCGAGGCCCAAAGTGCGCTCGGTCCTTTGCCTTCCCCATGGCGTGTCTTGTCCATCTGGACGTCGTTCTCTCAATTCGAACAGAGATGTCTTTCACCTGCGTTAATTTCTTAATTCGGGGCACTAGTTATCGATGAGCATCACACCTGTCATCTCCATTTTCTGGCCTTCTGGATGACCTGAGGTTTGTTTAATGCCTGTGCTACACGGCAACTAACGGTCGCCCACAAGTACGTCCTATGTATATGTAATGGGGCACTCGATAGACAATTGGTCCAACTGCCTTCGTAAGGCCTTTGAAACGGCCGTTTAGCACGGGTATAAGAGGCTTCGTAAAGGCTGAGTCCAGCAGTGAAGGTCAAAAATATTCGCTGATTTTGTATACTATTACGCATTTCTGCGCACTGACTATTTTACTGTCGGGGTTCAGATAGTGCATTCAATATGAGTACATTCTGTTGTTAACGTGTATTCTTCAATAGTGTACTTATCATTAACAATGTGCTCTGAATGTGGAGGCAACCCAAAGGGGGTGATGCGAGGAATTTAAGACGAACGTGTAATTTAACAAAACTTGTTGGAGCTCTAGTTTGTTCATGATACTTAAATTGTTTAGCGCAAAAAACCAAAGCCGGTACACAAGAAAGGAGACAGGACAAGCGTGAACTTTCAACTGAACGTTAATGACAGCCGGAGCCGGTAAGTATAGAAACAAGTGGAGCATGCCCAGCATGCGCCACAGTAGGTTATCACAAGTACGCATATGTGTCCACCAACCGAAATGCTCGAAAAAAGATTTCTCCTAGTTAAAAAGGACCACCGACGTATCACTGATACAACTATCGCTTTTTTGCTTGATATAAAAAGCTTCCAGCAGTTGCCGTGCTGTCGCATCTCTTCTCCTACCCAGGATCTTAATCTCCCCCAGAAGTGGCTCACACTTGCGGGCATCACAATGCGTTTTTTTTTTTTTGCGCTAAACATATTTAAAAATTAAGACGAACGGGTTCGACTGCTCCACAACAGCTCAATGCCGCTCGCGTGGTCGACGCCATTTTCTCAGATCCCCGACGGCCCTTCACCTCCCAACTGTTTAGTCGAGCCGGAAACAATAACGCGCGCGCGTGCGTGGCCCCGCTTCCAAGAGCGGCTGCCGCGGCGCTCCTGGCGTATACGGCGTATACGCGCAGTTCAAGCACTGAGCTGGTGCACAGCCGCTCGGCCCGCCGGGCTGTTTACCCCGTCTTGACCGTGATCGTGCCCGCGACCGGAGCGAGAGGTCGGCCGGAACGATATTCACAGGCTCGCAGACCTGGCTCGATTCCCGGCTGGTAGGCGCTGCTGTCGACAGCGCAGGGCGCGGCAGCGGTGGCTTCGAAACAGACCGGGCTACTACCGGCCTGTCCGCTGTTTTTCATCACTGCGCGCGCGCACACACGCCAGCACGTGGCTCTGTTATCGGCCGGTTTCGTCCCCTCTCTTTTATTATTGTCTTTTGTTGTTTCTTTCGTCGGCGCGGTCTTCTAACTTTCAGTTTTGTTCCTTTGTGTAGTAGGGTCTGTGGTCGCGTTGTGGGCGGTTTGTTTAGGTTGGCACGTGTGCGTTTCATTTTCGTTCTTAATGCGCGCGGTTTTTCGCCGTCTCCGGGGCAACGTGGCGTGTGCGGTGTGCGCCCTCCCCATGATGCACGTGTTTACGTTAGCAACGGTGTTGACGCGCAGTGGTTTCGGGGCGCAGTTGAGTTCGTCCGCTGGCTTGTTTCGTTTATTTGTTGCGCTCCGCTAATGTTTTGATTGATTGTCGGGTTTAACGCACCGACGCAACGCAGGCGATGAGGCGCGCCGTAGTGGAGGGCTCCGGATTAATTTTGGCCACCTGGGGTTCTTTAACGTGCGCCGAAATCTCGTACACATGGGCGCTTTTGCTTTTCGCCTCCATCAGAAAAGCGGCCGACGCGGCCGGTAATCGAACCCACGTCCTCGTGCTCAGCAGCTCCGCTAATGTAATGTCATGGGTAGCAGAGACGTCATGATTTGATTCCCCCTTCCCTGTGTGTTTGTAGTCATTGACACGCTTCCGCACTAGCAGTAAATATGGTAACCAGAATTTCAAACCGAAGCTGTCTATGCCTGACTGATAGTGTTCGACGTCGTGCCAAAACGCACCACAGGAAAGCCAACTTTAAACAACAACTTTCACAAAACAACGATGATGATAAGCGAAGGCACGTTTACGCCTCGAGAAAAAAAAACTGCGGTTGATTCCTCTGTCATAGGAATAGGTAAAACACGAAAGTGAAATGTGCAGCGAAATCTGCAGCTGAGCATGATTTGTGGGTCGGCGGCTGTCTTGTGGGTATGCTTGGCGAGCGACGTCTTGCTGGCGGGTCGCTTCGGCAAAGGTGAACTGGCGTCATTTCCGTAACGGATCGTAACGGATATGACGTCAGTGAAATCGGAGTATCGCGGCATAAAACATTTTCGTGTTAAACTATAAAACCTGAAAACGAACAACCATAAGTATAGCGCACTTTTTAGTACTAAAGGTTGCTTCCCGCAAGAAAACCCTGGATGCAGGGGTGCACCCTTTACAAGCCGCTTGGTTCGTTGTACTGGCGTCACTTCGGTGACGGAAATGACGTCAGCAAAATCTTTGTGCATCCGGGAGTAAAACAGTCGCGTTAAAAACGCTTCCCGCTGCGGGAATGGACCCTGGGTTCACTGAGTTATGAAGCCGACGTCTATCCGACTGCGCCATTGAGACACGTTGAAGCAGTTTGGATTTTGGACTTTGACTTTCACTTTGACTCGGGTTGCGTGGGAGAAAGCTTCGCGTTTTAACCACCTTTCTCTTATTAAGAAAGGGGCTTTGATTTTGATAAATATTTCCACCTAGTCGAAAACGCTCAAATACTGATATATTGGTGCGGTTCGGGCCCCTCAGCTTTGCATTTCAGCCTGCGAAACGCCGAAATGGATATGATTTGTTCCGCCTACTAATGAGTGGGTGAGATTAGACCGCTTATTTTTGATGGAGGAATGGCATAAGGAAACTTGGTGGCAGAGAATGGATGCGGACTGTGCAGGATAGGGTCAGTTGGAAGTCAAACGGGGGAGGCGGTTATCTTACAGCGGACATAAAACAGGATGATAATGATGATGATAATGATGATAATGATAGTGATGATAATGATGACGAAGGAGAGGATGATGATATCCTTACGTGGGGAGCACATTTTGGGAACACATCGATAAGGAACACATTTAGGGAACACGCAGCTTGAACCTTGCTGTATACGGGCGTTGATTGTTCCTTTTTTGTAGCGTAAGCTACACTGGCCGAGGTTGAGCAGTTTTGCGTGGACCCTGAAGAGCCGTGCTGCGCAAGCGCGAGGAGCATTGGATTAGATTGGATTGGAATAAATTGGATTGTATTAGATTGGATTGGATTGGAAATCTCATCCAATTGGAGAAAGGGTGTGTAGAGAATCGGGTCTGCACAATCGCCGGTCTGCGCATTCCAGAGCAGTGATGCCATAGCCGCGGCAGACGAACTGGCGCCGGCGCGTGCCCAGCTGTGCACCTCCGCTGCGCAGTAGCGAAGTCTGACGCTGCGCCGGAGCCGCTTGATAGCCGTTTCGCGTGGCTCCTGGAGAGTCGTGCTGGGCATGCGCGAGGAGCAGTGACTGGACTGGACTGGACCGGACCGGACCGGACCGGACCGGACCGGACTGGACTGGACTGGACTGGACTGGACTGGACTGGACTGGACTGGACTGGACTGGACTGGACTGGATTGGATTGGATTGGATTGAATTGGACTGGACTGTGGACTCAGAGTTTCATACTAATATACACTAGAGGGAAATATGGCGCCACTGTCTAGGGGAGCCGTGCTTCAGCGAGCGTTCCGTCAGTTTAGGGAAGGCACGTTCCACATGTCCCTGGCATGGCCCATGAACAGGCTGAAAAGTTGGCTCTGGCTGAAAAAAAGCAACAATATTACTGCAGAAGGTTTATCGAATTTGTTTTGTTTTTATAAAATTGAACCTCCAAAAAGATCAATTTGTCAGTGATTATGTAGAAGCTTCATGCAGGATGAAAAACAGAAAAATGCTACCCTTTTTTGTTGATGTTCGCTTCGAGACAAAAAAATTCCCGCGCCTTCCCGGGAGGGGAACACGAGTAAATGCCGAGCATTGGGGGTCGTTAACTCCGCGTAAAGTCGCGTTAGGGTGGGTAGTTGGGTCGTAGTTGCGTTGGTGTTGGTTTGGGGTAGAGAGAGGAGAGTAAAGTCGCGTTAGGGTGGGTAGTTGGGTCGTAGTTGCGTTGGTGTTGTTTTGGGGTAGAGAGAGGAGAGCGAGACGAGAGTTTATATAGGGCTGAATGCGTCATTTATTATTATTATTGGTCGGTTCCGTCGTTATATTGTACGGAGAGAAGGGCTGCTTTATGGTCGCTGAAGTGGACCGCCAAGTGGTCTTTGAGCAGCGTTTGTGCGTTGGTACAACTCGCCAAGACGAGGTCGATGCAACTGCCGTGGATGGTGGTGGGTTGCTTGCTGTTGTTGTTTGAGACGCAGTAGAGTCCGTGGTTGGTGGTCATGTACTCGATCAACCAGTCGTCCTTGCGCAGGTCGGCGTTAAAGTCTCCGACGAGCACGAGGGGAACGGACGACTCGGACTTCTCTCTTCCCAAGCGCTCGTACACGCTGCAGTCGACCGCACGATCGACGAACTCGGTAACCGTCGTTCGGGGGAGGTTGGGCGCTAGGTAGATCGCGAGGACGGTAACCCCGTGGCCGACTTTGTAGGTCTTGGTGTAGAGAGTGGTGTCGACGCCGCTGTCGGCAATTGTCGCAGCGGCGTGGGAGGTACAATTGGCGTAGACGTTGCCGACGAGGTTGATTGCACAGTATTCGCCGTGACGGCAGCGCGCGCAGTAGAGGGAGAGCAGTACGGAGGGGAGAGCGCGCATGTGCAAGCAGCGCGCGCCCTTCCACGCCCCACCGCGCTGCTATCACGCACCTGTTACGCCGAGACCGCGATGGAGCGAACGGGCTGACTACGACGCATGCGCGCGCCAGCTCCTGTTGAGAGAGAGGAGGGAAGGAGGAGAGGCGCACCTGCTGCGGACGAGGAGCTGTGGACGCCGTCCGACGCAGGAAGAGGCGAGGCTAAGAAATGCGCTGCATTTAAAAAAAGAAGCCATATGGCTAGCTAAGCCAAGTAGACGAGGAACGTCGCTAGCGGCAATGGCGCCGCCCACGGCGGCCCGCGACTATAGTGAACTAGAATTCTAGTTCACTATACCGCGACTGCAGCGACAGATTTCCCTCTAGTATATATTAGTATGAAACTCTATGACTGGACTGGACTGGACTGGACTGGACTGGACTGGACTGGACTGCATTGGATTGGATTGCTGAACCTTAGCTCACGCTACGTATATCCTGGCATAGCCGAGCTAAGCCACTGCTAATATTTTTTGTCCAACAGCAGCAGCCCAGCCTTGAGAATCGAACCAACGACACTGAAACCCCCACTCTCCTCACTTCAGCCCAGCGCGACGACGACGGAGGTGGTCGACTCTCGATTCCCGGGCTGCCCGCCTTCCTCGCCCCCTTCGCGTCTGGGCACACATGCGCTCTACCATTGTGGCGGTACGTGCTCGCGGAGTACGCCGACGCTGGCAGTGAACAGAGAAGGCAGGGGCGGAACCGTAGTACAACATACAACATCCCCCAGATGAGAAGACCACCGAAGTCTATCAGCACCGAAGCTGCGGCCGCGACCAAACGCGTGCGGCCGAATGCCCGCTTCTAAACGGCATCAACAACGCAGGGCCAGCTGCAGCTTGATATTCGGTGAGGTTATACAGGCGGCGTTTCAAAGACAGCCGTGTTATTCAAAAGGCGTCGATACCGCCCCGTTCTCGCGCTCCCGTGATCACGCCCGGGGCGCAGACGCACGCGCGCGCAATCACAAAGCGTATTTTCATTTCCCTCTGCCCTCGCTTTTGGTTTCGCGCTCACTTTCTCTTATCGCGTATTCATTCCTCGAGGGGAACGGAGTCCGGCTTACATGCGTGCGCGATCAGTGCGAACTCGAGCCGATATTGATCAACGGTGCGCAAAAGATCAGAGAAAAGAGGTGTTTACTATGTCCAGAAATCTGAATAGCGGAGAAAATTGGGAGACACAGACGTGGCGCGAGAAACGGTAAGGTTGTTGGTGTCGGAATGGCTAGGTTTTTATGCCATCAGCTTTTTTCGCGGTGCGTGTGGCACGTGAACGGATGGTGAGGCTGTCTTGACCAGCTCAGAGAGATGGACAAAGGAAAGCCGTTGACATGTTTAACAAAACACACATTTAATGCACACTTTTAAAACCCTAAAGGAAACCACCTAAGAAATCAACTGTACACACCCGAGAACAATCCAACCTCAAACTCAATATACCGAAATACAATTCAAAGCAAACCCCAAAAGTATCTACAATACAGTCCTACACAGTTTGTTTACATCCGCTCATTACATCAAGTCCTAGTTAATGACTTTTCCTCCACAACTCCCTAGTTGTGTCCTATGCCTGTGTCCCTGCTGGACTGGCCTACCCCGGTCGTCGGCGCTGACGTGTCGCACCCTTGCGTGGCCGCGACTCGGTGGTAGCAGTCCTCGTCTCGTTTCGGTGTCGGCGTTCGATGAGCGCGCTCACTCCTTGGACGGCGTGGGCTCCGCGCGTTCTGAATTGTTTCCTCGGTGGCTAGTTCGACTCGCGCGGTCATCTCTTGGGCGGCGTGCTTCTTCGGTGGCTACCCCCTGGTAGCCGCTGCCGCTGGAGGTCCCTGGTAGGTTCGGCGCGAACGTAGCCTTTCGGCGCCGTCGAGACGAACGTCGACGGAGCTTGGACGTTGGCCGCTGGTACCCGACCGATGCCGCTGGGGCCACGACGACACAGGTTCGTGGTGCACCTAGGATGACGGTGCCGATGCGAAGTCGGCCCGCTCCCGCCCAGTCTCGGATGGCGTGGTCGATGGCCTGGCCGGGTCCCCCTGACTCGTTCCTTGAAGCGCGCGTGCTCCTGCCGCCTCCCGGTTTCTTGCCTCTAGTTTTCTTGCCTCTCGGTTTCTGGCCTCTGGCTTCTCTTTGTGCGCCCCGCTGTTATCTCCTCTGTGCTCTCTCGTGGCGCACTCTCATTGGCTTCTGGCCTTTTCGTGTCCATATATGGCCATCACGCCACTGGTCTCCTGCGCGGCATTCTCTGATTGGATGACCAGTTCGCTGACATATTTTACCATGCTGCCTCGGGATTTAGGCACTGGCGTTCTCTGATTGGTGCGCTCGGGGCGCGCCGTTAAAATTGGAGTTTCTCTGTTCTTTTCTTCTATTTTTCGGGGGGTTTTGATGCCTCCCTCTCAGGGGGTGCCCTTGATACATGACAGCGTGCTTACGTGTTTTTTTGTTATATTTCATTAATGTTGTTTTTCTCTGGGAGTAGTATACCGTAGTACATAAAGGAAGTACATAAAACGTACATAAAAGGTAGTACATATGGTACTAGTACATAAATCGTAGTACATAAAACACGTAGTACATAAAGAAAAAAAAGAGAGATTAACCTTTTTTTACTTCCGCGTGAGGGAGAGATAGAGAAAGTAGAATATTGGCTTGGTTTTATCTAACCTGACTGCGTGTGCAAACTCTGAAAATGCGTTACAAAGTAATATGGTCTGACCACCGCTATAGGCAGCTATGGCTGACCGAAAGGGCGAAGACGGCAGGTACGACCCACGGAGTCCTGGACTAAGCCGCCCACCTACCAGATCTTCAGACGAATAAAGTTTTAGGGGCGAAGCACATTAGGGACTCGGGCTGTCGGTGTCATTCCGTCTCGAAATTGGTTTCAAACGGCAGGTTTTCTCCTGTAAAGTATACTTCTTACCATGCTTCGGCGTGTGACACGAAGAAAACTTACGGCCAGTCTGTCTCTCGCTTAGTTGCTTAAATCCGGTCCAATGCAAGAGAGGGCGCCACCGCCTCAGCAAGCGCGCCATTGCTCCTCCCACCGCCGCTTTTCCGGCACTCAATCAGCGCGCGCCGCGTGGCAAAAGAGAGGCAACGGAGTGCGTTGGCTCCAGAAACGCTCTTTTCTGCGATGGACATTTCCCCATTAGCAGTGGTTTTGCTGGGAAAACACCGGCGCGCACTGCATGCTTCGCCCTTTCCCAGGTTTCACGTTAGTGGAGATGGCCCGGGACTTTTTCCCCCCTCCTTCTGGTCATAGTCACTACACTGCTGTATTTGTGAAGCAGCAAGCATCTTCAATCAATCAATCAATCAATCAATCAATCAATCAATCAATCAATCAATCAATCAATCAATCAATCAATCAATCAATCAGTAATCAAAATTAATTAATTAATTAATTAATTAATTAATTAATTAATTAATTAATTAATTAATTAATCGGACTAGAAAAAACCATGAGAGAGAAAGTGTTTATTAATATGAAGATATTTACAGGGCGAAGTTTTGCCTCTCGGTAGAGGGCACAGGTCTCGCCGGGGGAAGAAGGAGTGAGAGGGAATTGTTAATTAAGTATGATAACAGGCTATGTACAGACTATGCATAAAAGGCTATGTACAGACTATATACATACGCTCTCAGGTTACCTACAGCCTATTTACACACACACGCACTCACACATACACAGCCACGCACACAAGAGGGCTAACAGGGGGTGGATGGCCGGTGGGATCTGGTTTTAACAGTTCGTGGGCGGGTGTTGAGGCCTGTCTCGTCGAGGTACGAGAGGAGCAGCCTGAAGGCCTCCCGGTGCAGCATGAAGGGTCCCCGAGGACGCAGGATGTCCTCTGCGGTGCTTGATGGTAGCCCCAGCCACCGGTACCCAGACACCAGTTTGTTCCGGGCACCAGCGTACGCAGGGCAGGAGCAGAGGACGTGATCCAGTGTCTCGGGGTCGGGGCAGTGGGCACAGGTGGGTGTGGCCTTGCGGCCCTGCCTGTGGAGGCGTGCTGCTGTGTTGTAGCAGCCGGTGCGGAGCCGGAGGAGGAGGGACCGCTCAGTCTGGGTTATCCCTCTGGTGGGAAGGAGCCGCGGGGCCTCGCCGGTGGCCACTCGTTTGCAGGGGTGGCGGGCGGTCACCTCACGCCTGATGACGTCCCTGGCAACATCATAGCGCACCAGGGACGCGGAAACTGGGGCCGTTGGAGAGTGGTGGGCTGCTTTGGCTAAATCGTCTGCAGCCTCGTTCCCCGGTATACCGACGTGGGCAGGAAGCCTCTGCAGTCGGGGGTTCCTGCCATGCACCCCTCTGCTTAACAACGACGATGGTTGAACGCTAAAGAAAGCCATTGAATGCCCATATCAGTAAACCGCTAGAGAGCGCAATCGCAGTGCAGTAAAACGTCCCGTTAAAAAATAACTTATGTGTATGGTAAGGAAATGTGATGTGGGTCCGCTGGCTTCTTTCTGGGTTAGTTCGTTTGGTGTTGGTCTTGATTTTGGAAAGCTTCAACTACAAAGGAGTAGTTGATTTTCTTAATTTTTCTCCGGTTTCATTTCTTTTGCGTTGTTGCTTTTTCATAGTGTGCTAAGTCGTCCAAGCCTTCGTTGTATAAGGAAATTATTTTGGTTTATTGCAAAGGAACGCGTAATGGCTGTCTGCGATCTTGTGGTGCTAAAGAAATTCAGATAATAGAATGCGACCTTCTTACAAATACTGGAGCTACAACGATTGTGTGGTTTAGAAATAAAAAAAGCGTTTCCTTAGAGTAATACTACGTAAGCTTTAGTGTTAATCAATCAACTATTAATCACCGACTCTACAATACTGGGCGCGCCCCTCACAGCCAGTTGTAGCTCCGGATTGAAGATAAATGCAAAACAAGCGGGACCTTGGCGTTCAAAGCTTCGTCGAAGGTTATAAGATTACACGAAAAGGAAACATATGACAGGCAAATTTGCTGTGACACGATTTGCCGCACTAAGTGTGCCAAATTTATATATCCGCTCACACAAACCGTGGCGGCTGAATGGCTATGCGTTGCGCCACCATGCACGGGTTCGACGTACGGCCACGTACGTAGCCCATTTTTCTAATAAACAAAAAAATTACGTGTGTCCAAAGTTATCGCGGACGGTAAAGATGCTGGGCTTGTTGAATTTAATCCGTGTCCTACCACTGCGAGCACCTTCTGCTCGTATAAGCAAAATTTCAGATATTCGAGATACAAATCGTCTGGGTACCTTGGACATGCATTCTTCGCCGGTAATGAGGCGGCCCATGCCGCTCCCGAGCGCGTATGCACCGTTATCTGCGAGGGACAAACATTGCCTGCTGCTCCGAAGCCGTAACTTCTGGTTATGTGTGGAGAAATCCTGGCCCACTACCACTAAAGCAGAAGAATATTCCCGGCTCCATGTCCACAGTTATCTAGACAAGAAGACATCAGCCTGCGGAGACTACAGACCTACTCCTATATCCCCATCACACCCTTCTTCGTGCCATCTACACCACCATATATACCCGCCGGCCCCCTGTACTTTCTGTCCCTTACCCGGCACCTTATACCATCAAGTATGGGAGTGCGGACAAACCCCAGCCTACCCCCAACCCGTCCTCATCTTACGAGCAGTGGGTTGCCTGCCTGAAAAGTCCGGACCCTGGGATCCGGCGCATACTGGTGAAGAGGGTCTGGACGGACAGCCGAAGCCACGGTTTCCCGCAGTAAGTACGCCCCCCCCCCCCTCCCCCTACCACTGGGCGGGTGCCCAAACAGCAAAGCTCGTGAAATAAACATTTAGCCATCCTCCGCAATTTTTGAAATTTACCCGCCGCGGTGGCTGAGTGGCTATGACGTTGTGCTTCTGAGCCCAAGAACGCGGGCTCGATTTCCGGCCGCGGCGGCCGCTTTTCTGGTGGAGGCGAAACGCGAAAACAGCCGTGTGCTCGAGATTTCAGCGCACGTTAGTGATCCCCTGGTGGTCAAAGTTAATCCGAAGCCCTCCACTACGGCGCGCCTCATCTCCTGCGTAGCGTCGGCTCGCTAAACATCAAAATCAATCAATCAATCAATCAATCAATCAATCAATCAATCAATCAAAAGTGTGCTACTTCGACAGACAGACCGGCCACATATCACGGCCGGCCACACAGTTCCCGCAGAATCGGGGTTCTCCGTGACTGGGGGGTACCTGTTCTGCTCACGTGCCGTTCTGCTCACCTGTAGCGCGGGTGACGTCATCAGCGCATGCGCCAGGCTATCTCTTCTTCCGCCGCTCGCAACAGGCTGAAATAGCGCTGCGGTAACGCAATAGGCTCCTACTCTGCAGGACACCCGGGTTCGATTCCCGCATGAACCCAAGTGTGTTTTATGCTCTTCCCAGCAGCGGCCATTTGCTTCACCGGGCAACAACAAGAACGCCGACCTTGTGCACAGTGCCGCATTCAACGGCCTCGCCCTAAAAAAAGCCCGCGAGGTTCAAATGAATCATTAGCCTCCCATTGCGGCGCGTGTAGCCTTCGGCTCGTACTACCAGAATTTCAGTCCTTAAAATATGTTTTCAAAGATGCGAAGACTTGATATCGTATTCCCTGTTTTGCGAAACGGAACTCTGGCTTGAGATCAGCATGCTCGTCTATGCGCTTGTCATCGGGTTGCATATGAGAGGGCAACGCAAATGCGCCAATAATAGAAAGGGGTATACAGCGCTCTGCCTCGCACGAATTGAGTCGCCTTTTTTCTCCCGCCTACGCTGCTAATGGCTTGTGTCTCACGTTCAGGAGGTTCAATCCATTAGCAGTGTGCGTGGGGGCGCTTTTTGTTTGGCGCGCTCACAGAGTGGGTCACAATATCCCGTGGTCCTCATTATACACCTCTCCCCGTGCGATGTCCGCGAAAGGGATGTATAATGAAGACTGGAATAAAAAACTTGGCCGAAATAGCTCGCATACCGTTTCAAGGCCCAGCGTTTCGGGTAACGCCAGACCACAGGACAAAGAAGAGTCACCACGGTGTGGACGTCCCCAGCGGGGGAAAATGGAAAAGCAGCAGTAGATCCCAGGCTGAGACGGCCGTGGATGTTTTGTTGACACCAGATTCCCCCCCTTTCATATATAGTATGCTTCGCAACCGGTACGCCTCAACGTTCTTGGTCAATCTATTGCGTGGGCATGCGCCGGATATGTGTTGGAGTCCGGAGAGAGAGAGAGAGAGAGAGAGAGATCAACCGGAGCGGTTTGTAGGGCGAAGCAAGAGCTCTTCGATGTGGGCAGTTGCGACACTCCGCCTCAAAAAACGCCCCCCCCCCCTCCCCCTGCTTTGGATCGTGCGTACGGTGGCGGCGCTGCGGCCACCGCACGCACTATCCAAAAGACAAGCTAATTATTCAAAATGACAATTTAACGTTAAATTTGGTTTTGAAGGTGAATAATTCTTTATTTTTGTACTTTCCTAGGTTATTCATTGCTTCCTCAACTGCGGGTTTTTGTTGCGATTGTTTCTACGTCTGTGCAACTGCCTCGAGCGATTGGCACTTCTGCGGGCACTCCGGCACAACACTGGTCCGACCTGTGAAGTACTAAATTTGCAGTTGTCGCCCGGCCTACATCTCACTGTACGCCAAAACTAAACCAGTATCTGATCATGTGGCTCTAAATAATGATTTTAAAGCTTGCGTCAAGCCTTGGAAGCGAATTTCTAATTCTTTTTTCTTTTTTGCCGCCGGAAGACCACCTGTGACGCGCAGCAGACGACACCGCGCAGGCGGCAACGCATCTTGTTGAAAACACGGGCTCATTTTTTTACTACTCTTGGTTCGAATGCATATAAAACACTTTCGTGATTGAACACCTTGGGCTTATTCACACAACAAATTTACGTAAGCACCCAAATACCATTTTTTTTTCAGCTCGTGGAGTGGTGAACCACGTTGTATAGTTTCAGATGGTGCCACTGTACGGGAAAATTTAAAACAGTGGGCCAATCGTGGGACCACTTTTTGATACATGGGGCCTATGGTAAGCTTCACAACTCCTAAATCCAGTACCTCTGGTACGAAGCTTTATTTCTGGGGCGGCCCGTTTTAAAAAATGCCCATTTCCTTCCGTTTCAGTCGTGACGTAGATGCACTTGCGAAGCCTCTGACCAATGGGTTTGTTGAGTCTGACCTGATCGTTTGCTTTCAGCCAATCAGGGCCCGCTCGCAACGAACCTTTTGAAACGGACGTGTAATGGAGAAAAATAAGAATTGCACCCCTGTATGCTTCATCACTGCTCAGTTTTCTTGCCTGAAAGGTACGACCGGTTAAAGTACGCTTTTGAGGTAACGAATCACAAGTACATATAGGCGACCCGTTTATCAGCTACTAGCACTAATGGCGCACTTCATACGCGTCGGCATTATATGGCGCAAAGGAAACCTTTAAGACACACGAGACATGAGCACCGTCTGTGACGTCATCAAGCGGCAGAGTGGACACTGCGGCCGCTGGAGACCCTTGTTATGTGTCGCCGCCGAGAGGCCGCTTGGGGGCTCCGACCAGTGCGGGGGTGGAAATAACAGCTCCCGCTTCTGTAAATGTCTTTGGTCGGAAATTTGTGGTTCCTGTGGCTAAATTGTGCATCAATCGACGCCGCTTTTTCTGAGGAATACGCTGATACCGGACTTTTTTCGGGGAGTGGTCCATTTGCCGAACTGTTTGAACTTTTCTGTCGGACCACGCCGCGACTCTGCTAACCCTAACGGGCTAGACGACGCCGGCGGCGAGGAACGGGTAGGCTCAGGCCTAACCCGGTGAAGTAAGGCGCCATGCCTGAAGTTGAGACGGTGGAGGGAGAAGTAATCTCCCGCGAAGAAGCGAATAGCCCTGGCTGGACTATAGCGGTGTGCAGAAGTAAGAAGGTGCGCGCGTAGGCCGCGCCGGGCAGTGTACCGCACGAAGGCGTGAACGCTGGCCGCCGCACGGCTGCCCCGCAGGGCGTGGCTAAGCGCCTCGCAGCCGCATCGAGGCTCCCTCGCCTGTCGAGGGATTACATACGCACCATCGTCAGGTCGAGGGATCGCCTAGACATTAAAAAAGTCAGTCAAATTCGGATCGCACAAGCTCTGGCCATGGCGGCGGCTCTGGCCCCGGCGGAGACCGAAGGTGACATCGTCTGCCCTAACGTTGCTCAGAACATTCTCGTCGTTTCAACGCCGAAGAAGAGGAACGCGCAGGCCTACGCAGGGACCCAGCAGATTCAGCTAGGCGAAGGATCGTACACGGTGGCTGCTTACATGGCGGCCCCCGAGTGGACGCCGATATCAGTGACGCTCAGCTCTAGTCAATTATCGTCAACAAACGGAATCCGAAGGCTCTAGAGGCTAAGCGAAGGAAGTAGTACTCTTCGACGGTATGAAGGGGCCAAACTACGTAATGTGTGGTGTCGGCATGCTGCGCTGCACGCTCTACAGGCGACAAACTGACGTGTGCTACGGTTGTGGGGGCCTCGGCCACAGGGCCGACGTGTGCCCCAGTCCCAGCAAGAAGGTGTGCAGGGGGTGTGGACTCGTTACTCCTACTGAGGACCACCCGTGTTCACCGAAATGTGCTCTTTGTGGGGGCCCGCATCCCACGGCGGACAGACTGTGCAAACAACGCTTTCAAGTTCCGTACGTCGTTCGACGCAGAAGACGGCGCCTGAAGGGCGCCAGGAATATTCAGCAACAGCTGGCCCAGGAGGGCCGTTCACGTGACACCAGCGTGGCAAGTGTTCCCGGGCGGGGGCGCTCCGTCACGCCAGCTGGCCGTCGGCGCAGCCTCTCCAGGAGGCACTCCCGATCCAGGGGGCGCTCTCGCTCCCGGGGGCGGATCCAGAATGGACTTACCTGGGCGAATGGAGCCAATCCGAAGCCAGAGGCACCACCAAAGCAAACGCAGGTAGCATTGCCAGAGCATAGGGAAGAAGACCCCAGGGTAGCTAAACTCGTCCAAGAGAATGCCCGCTTAAAAGCGGAGCTCCAGAAAATGAGGGCTGACCTTGAGTCTTTCCGAAAGTTGCAGTTTCCGCAGGTGGAACAGCAGATGCCTCTTTCGGTTGAGGCTCAGGCGCGCTCGGGTAAACGTAGGGCCCCGGCCACGCAAGGGGAATGGGACTCTTTGGAAACCGAGTCCGGTAACAAAGAATTAGAAAGCATCCAAGTCGATCAAACAGCTGGTGGAAAGCACCACAGCACTCCTTAAAATGATGTCTGCAGTGGAGAGCACACAGGCGGCGTTGGCTCCACCACGCAAGCCATCGAAAGGCCCGAGTAGGGCGCAGTCGCCTGCAGGCGCGGTAGCCGCAAATGCTCCCAGCGAGTGGCTAAACCAGGACAACACCCATGGCGCAGTTTATCGCATCACCGGAGGCCAAACCTCACGTAATTCTACTACAGGAAACTCTCGGAGAGGCGCTGTGCTTCACAGGCTACCGGCTCATGTCGGAGCGCGAAGAGGGTAAGCGAGGTTCGGCAACCTTGGTCGCAAGGAAATGCTCTTACCAGGTATACAAATTTTAGATGGGCAAAACCAGGGCGGAGGTGATTATGGTAGAAATCATCCCCAACAACTGGCTCAAGAATAGTGTATTTATTTTAAACATATACAGCTCGCCGGCGGACCAGCGGCAGGCATATGCATCGATTTTGGCAAAGGCGGTTGCGCTGGCAAAGGGTTCCCCACTCGTGGTGGCAGGCGATTTTAAAGCTCCGCACGACACTTTGGGCTACACCAGGCAATCCGCTAAGGGTGTTAACCTGCTACACGCGGTCACGGACTACTCTTTGCAACTTCTCACGGACCCGCATTACCCAACGCGCACGGGATCGTCGGTCCAACGCGATACAACTCCGGATTTGGCATTCGTCAAGAACGTCACTGGTGCCAAGTGGCAGAATTTGCAGGAAAATCTAGGCAGCGATCATTTTATTATCTCAATCACCCTAGAAGTAAATGCGGCTCCACCCAAGGAGCTTAAAGTAACTGACTGGGATGCCTTCCGGAAATTGCGGAAGGAGGACCAGGAGGGGTATGACTGCCTTGACAGCCTCTTCTTAAGGCTTAAGGAGGAGGCCAGAGCTGTGACCAAGGTTGTCAAAAGGGATCTGAAGGTGGATAGGATGGACGCGCATCTTGCGCACCTCTTAGAGGCTAAAAATTCCATCCTTGCCAGTCGGAAGACGCAGAGACTGAATCGCAGGCTTCGAAAGAGGATCGCGGAGCTTAATGGTGAGATTGAGGCTTACTCTGGAGAACTGTCGAAACAAAAGTGGAACGAGATTTGTTCCTCGGTTGACGGGAAGATGCGTGTGGGGGGAAAGTGGAACGTCCTGAAGCAACTGCTTGACGACTCGCAGACTAAATGCAATCAAAGATTGGCTATTGACAGGCTTGTTCAGAGCCAAAAAAGAAACGGAATGTCGGAAGCGGCCCTCCTTCAAGAGCTGGCGGACAGATACCTTCCACTGGGCCTCTCGGAGGACGCGGATTATCCTCGTTACCGGGAGGCTGCGGTGGAGGAACTGGACGCCCCGTTCTCAAAATCTGAAATCTGGGAGGTCCTCCTCGAGATCAACGGACGCTCTGCCCCGGGGCCGGACGGTAACTCCAACAAGCTTTTACGTAACTTGGATCTTACGTAACGCAAGTCCACCGGTAAGCTAACCGAGGAGATGAACAAGATCTGGGAAACGGGACTCGTCCCCGAATCCTGGAAGACCGCCTCAGTGGTGCTCATCCCAAAACCGGGAATTTGAGGCCTATCTCGCTCACGTCCTGCGTGGGCAAGGTGGACCAGCACGCTATTCACAATTGGGTGTCGCGGTACATCGAAGAAAAAGAATGGTTTCCCCACAACATGGTGGGCTTTAGGCCTGCATTGTCCACGCAGGATGTAATGCTCCTAATCAAACGTCAAATCATAGATGACTGACTATACAAGGGACATTAGGGGTATCCTAGCCCTGGATCTCGCCAAAGTGTTTGCCAACATTCCGCACTGTACCGCACAAGTTCATACTCGAGGCCGTTTCGGACATGGGACTGGGTCATCGTTTCCACGCATATGTGAGCTCCATCCTTAGGGATCGCAGAGCTACAATTAAAATTGGTCAGATTAAATCCGGACACTTCACCTTGGGCGCGAGGGGCACCCCACAAGGGGCTGTTATTTCTCCTCTCCTGTTTAATGTCGCCATGAAGGACCTCTCGGAGCGCCTTGCCACCGTGCGCGGCACCAACCATGCGCTATAAGCGGACGACATTACCGTGTGGTGTGTGGGCGGGTCTGACCGCGGGGTGGAGCAGGCGCTCCAGAGCGCCTTGGACATCACAGAAGACTTTTTAGCTGGATCAGGCCTCAGCCTTTCACCGGCCAAGTCTGAGCTTTTGCTTTACAGGCCAATTCGGAAAGGTGTTAGAGGCCTTACTCCCCTGGAGCGGGTCCCTATTACCTTGCACACACAGGACGGGCGAACGATACCTCCGGTCGATTTCATAGGGGTCCTCGGACTTCTGTTAGAATCCAAGGGTCGTAATACACAGACCATAGCCCGCATTACCTCCAAGACGGAGAGCATGATCAAGCTTATTCTCAGGGTCTCGAACCGCAAAGGAGGGTTGATGGAGAGCAATCTCCTTCGGCTCTCTCATGCGTTTCTCATGAGCCACATCAATTATGTCGCCTCGGCGCTCGAACGGTCAAAATCTGAGGAGGCCAGAATCAACACACTCATGCGTACGAGCATTAAGCGTGCGCTAGGTTTGCCTGTCAGCACTAGCACGGAAAAACTCATGCCACTGGGCATTCACAACACCCTCTCGGAGGTAATAGAGGCTCAACAGACGGCCCAGGTGGTGCGTCTCTCGTCGTCACGAGGTGACAGGCGCATCCTGGAATCAATTGGCTGTGGCCCAATGACGGTAAATGAACGTAAAGTGTCGATTTCGCCGTCCGTAAGGGATACATTTAGGGTAGACCCCTTTCCAAGAAATGTACATCCACAATACAATGTAGGGCGCCGCAAAGCTCGGGCGTGATCTCTATTGAACTCTGTCGCGGGTAGTCCTGAGCTCGCGATTTTTGTAGACGCGGCTCAGTACGGCCGCTCGAATTGCTTTGTGGTGGTCGCCGTAGACCACCGGGGCGGTATGCTCAACTCTGCCTCCGTCAGGAAGGTCTCCGTGGCGGTGGCCGAGCAGGTCGCCATCACCTTGGCCATGAAGGACCCACCGCGTCCGAATATCTTTTCGGACTCGCGGGCTGCGGTTCGAGCTTTTGCCTCGGGATCGATCTCGCGGGAGGCTGCTGCAATCCTTGGTCGTGAGGGGGCCGCTGGACATCACACAATCAAATGGTTGGTTCAGGGATCCCCTTCTAACATTTCACGAGGTCGTAAGTCACTATCTTTTCTCTCGGGGGATCTACCCACCCCCTCACCCAACGCTTACTCGGTCTGAGTCGTCGGTCTTGAGAATTCTCCAGACGGGGTCCTTCCCTTCGCGGGGTAGGTTCAGTCATTTTGCGCCCAACATTCACCCGCACTGTCCTGACTGCGGAGAGGGGTATTGTTCATTAGATCACATGCTCTGGCAATACCCTGCAATACGCGACGCTGTGTGTAATAAAAAAGAGTATTGGGAGGAAGCCCTCAAAAGCGGCGACCTCTCCGCCCAACTCCTGGCCGTCCAGAGGGCCTGCGAAAGGGCGAAGGGCCACGGCCTTCCTGTCCCTCCGTAGGAACGGCCCGCAACTACAGCCCCAACGTAGTTCCTCAGGACCAAAATAAAAGTTATTTGTCTGTCTGTCTGTCTGTCTGTCTGTCTGTCTGTCTGTCGCTGCCGAAAGAAGTTGCGGAAAAGGGGGGGGGGGGAATTGGGCGAGTTTGATACTGAAAAATTAAAACCGTTCCGCTCAATGTGAAAGCTGTCTGAGGTACAGAGCAGTGATTCGCCATAATGGGCTGCAGCGCCGTTCCTCTCACTGCTGTCACCCAATGCATTTCAAATTTCCCGCCTTCGCAGTGCTCGCGCGCCCCCTGCCTGAAACTGCACCAGCGAGGGTTCCGTTCTTTTTGAGCTTGGTTTAATTCTGTATGCTGGAGCCGTTTTGCGTCATTTCGAACGCTCCATTTTTTTTTCTTGCGCGGCTGGAGCCTTTCTGCATCATTTCGAACACGCCATTTCTTTCTTGCGCGGACGTTTTTTTCGCTTACTATCGTAAAATCCAACCCAACGGGCGTTCCTAACTAAATGAACGAGGGGGCTGCCGGTTATATGCACAGATGTCGCCTGAAATGTACCTGCAGCTCTCTTTGCGCTAAACAAGGGGAGATGTATGAGAAGCGCCAGCGGTTTACGAGGTTCGAACGGTTAACCGCGTGGTTTTTGATGTCTCAGCGTGACTGCCGGGACAGAGGGCTCTACTTGGGACCGTTATCTCGTTGCGCCGCCTGATTTCGGCAGTCGCATCTATAGTGAACTAGAATATATAGTGAACTGGAATACTTGGGTAGTAGAAAAAGCGGCCGCCTCCGAGTGAGGCACTTAGTGTCAACCCCACGAGGTGGCGCTCGCGTGCCCCACCCGAACGCTTTTTCGCCAGAAGCCACCGGCCATCCACCCCCTGTTAGCCCTCTTGTGTGCGTGGCTGTGTATGTGTGAGTGCGTGTGTGTGTGTAAATAGGCTGCAGGTAACCTGAGAGCGTATGTATATAGTCTGTACATAGCCTTTTATACATAGTCTGTACATAGCCTGTTATCATACTTAATTCCCTCTCACTCCTTCTTCCCCCGGCGAGACCTGTGCCCTCTACCGAGAGGCAAAACTTCGCCCTGTAAATATTTTCATGTTAATAAACACTTCTCTCTCGGGAAGCGGCGGGCAGGCGTGCGTCGGGCAGTCTCCGAGGAGCTACAGATCCTTTTTCGTGTCAAAATCGTCGAGAATGCTATTAATGTACCAAGGTTTTTATGGAAAAGGTACCTACGTTATGTATTTACTGTTTTCTCCCTTTTTCATCACATTTGGCCGACCCAGCAGACCGCGCACGACGTGCTCAATCTAGGCTAGCGTGCAGATACTTTTTTTCATCGTTGTTTGAGGGTTTTTCTATCGTGTTGTGTCAACTAAGGAATGAGCGGGGTGCTTAAGGCTTTCTGCTTAAGGTCAATGTTTCTGCTTTCTTTCTTCATTTTTTGCTGATTTTTCTATCAAGTTCTGCATACCGAGCAAACAGCGTCGTGCGTGCGCAAACATTTACGTTTTTTTTTTTTTTTCAGATTGTACCCACGAAGCACACATGACAGATGTCTTAAAACTTCAGTCAAGTCAAGGAAAAGCGTGCAAATACAAGATTCGCGACCGCAATTCTCAGAAAACCACCAAGCCACACAGCATCAGTTTACTGCGCGATCATTTTAAAACTGCATACTGTTTCGCACACTGTACATCGATAAACATAAAATGATTACACCTTATTTACATTTAATTATTTACATCCACGTTATAAACAATTACAACAAAGAACCAAGAACATTTAAACAAGGGTGGTTCCTGCTAGGCTCCTTCTACAATTTCCCAAACCAAGATCATGTGCAGCGGCTAGCTGGTGTTGTTTTCCTATAAGGATCATGTGCACCGACTCAACAGTGGGGAGATTATGTCATTGTGTCATCTGTTTATTGCTCGCTTGCCATACTGTAAATAATTACCACATGTGTGCGCTCACCCACGCATGTCCAACGAACGTGTGGAGTGCTTAACTATAGCAGACTATAGGAACACGAAGAGAAAAGCAAAAACGAAACCACATGTGAGTCGAAATGCAAGTGCGAAATAGAAGCTCGGTGCGCTTGAAGCAAGAACAGGTACGAATCAGTACCACACGAAAGCGTTAACTCGCCGGAGCGCGCGAGCAACGCCAAACGAGTCCCGGTACTGCGCGCGAACGCAGCGCGTGTGAGAAAACACACAAAACAACGGAGAACGGAAGCAAATAAAAAACGCAACCCGAAGCGTTCATTTTCGATTGTATTCGAGGGGCACCAATTCTATTGCAGTGTAAATTCATCCCTTGTGCGGCGAATGCGCGTTGCAATAGCTTTCCAAATGCTATTAGTAAGGTAGCGAGGTTTTTATGGGAAAAGTGCAGCTATGCCGTGCGCATGTGCTATTTGTTCGTTTTTTCAACCCATTTTTCCAAACAAGCAGACCGCGTGTGTCGTGCTTTAGTGATCGAGGCTAGCGTGTGGATACTGTTTCTTCATTGTTTGCTAATGTTTCTGTAGCATTTTGTCAGCCGCGGAAACAGCATGGTGCGTTAGGCAGGCCGACTTACGCACATTTCCGTTTTTTTTTTTTAATTTGATCACGCTAGAGCACTGCGCAAGCCACGATTCCTAGGCCTGGCCCGAACCCGACAAATTTTTAAATATAAGCCCGAGCCCCGCCTGTACCCGGCAAAATGTAATAAAATAAACCTGAGCCCCTCGTACTGTTTTGAAATATCGGCCCGCGTTCGAAAGACTATAAACACGAGTCCAAAAAAAAATTTCCCCTTTTCAACCTGAAAACATAACCATAGAGCGAGTATATTGGACTTACAATTTTTAAACTTGGATCGAGCTTTGTAAATATATATCCGGACACAGAAAAATGAATTTTGAAGAATATTGACGAAATATATTTAACAGAGCTCCAGTGACCTCGCGCTTCGATTTTTTTTTTCATTTAACCTAATTCAATGAGCTAACTTTTTGGTATCAACAATCACGAATTTGCGGCGCATTACTGCCGGGCTTCAGGCACTGCATACATGCGCCCGGGCCAGCACGGCACGACAAAAATATTGTTGAAGGCCGAGCCCCGCTCGGTCCGGAGAAAATGCGTCCCACCTTGCCCGGGCCATTTCAGTGCACTAATCCACACAATACACACGATATGCTTTTAATAATAACTTCACTCAAGGCAGCGAAAACGATCAACATTCAAGACTGTAATTCTCAAAAAAAGCACCATTTGGCGCACTTTTTAACGGGATCATTTTAAAACTGTACAGTTCAGTGGTACGCTGGTCATTCATCAACATAAAACAATTACCATATTACGAATGCACAAGTTCGTTAAAAGTGCTGCCCACGTCTTGCAGACGCAAGATATTATGAAACAGTTAGAATTCAACAAATAAAAGCAGGGTAAAACAAATCGCAAGTGTAAAATCTTTGTAGCAATCACATAAATTTATTAGAGGTATAATCCCACAACACGCTATTGCACTATCCTTTCAAACCGCATGGGCTATGGCCCTTCGGAAATAAGAGACCGCCGCAAGCATATGTCCTCTCTAAATTACAAACAAAAAAAGAACCAAGAACATTTAAAGATCAGTGTAGTGCGAGATGGGCTGCTCTTGCAATTATACACACGGAAATATCATGTGCAGCGGCTTAAGAAACACCAAAACCGAGCGTGAACCACTCAACAGCAGCATAGCGGCAAGGCGCGCCGCCTCGGGATCTCCTGGGCGGGGCACACCAGCGCCACGCGTGGCGGTTAACATGTTAGGCTTCAAGGGCGCTATGGGGAGAAGGCGGCGCTTTTTCCACTACCCAAGTATTCTAGTTCACTATAGTAGCATCGACCGTTAGCGAGCTAAGACGACAAGGCGAGCCCATAAAATGCTCTGCACTTAAAAGCATGCCGAAAAAGGATGGATTCATTCATGCACGCGGCACTTAGCTGTCATAGCGTACTTTCCCTCCAAGTGCGGAAGAAAAGGCCGCCTTTCGAATCGCCTTGGTCTTGACACTTGAGTGCCCACTAGCCACCACTCACATTCGCTTGAAGTGTAGCCGAGGCCATGTCGCCAATACTTGACCACGGTGAGAATATCGAACCTACCAACCGCAGTCGGAGCGAATCGGCGGTCTTATTTAACTTTGCGTCGCAGTGGTGGATTTTGTGTGTGTGTGTGTGTGTGTGTGTGTGTGTGTGTGTGTGAGAGAGAGAGAGAGAGAGAGAGAGAGAGAGAGAGAGAGAGAGAGAGAGAGAGAGAGAGAGAGAGAGAGAGAGAGAGAGAGAGAGAGAGAGAGAGAGAGAGAGAGAGAGAGAGAGAGAGAGAGAGAGAGAGCACCTTTAATAAAAGCTGAAGAGGCCACCCCGCTAGCGGTAGGGCTTGCTATTTCAGATGGGGGTGAATACAGGGAGATGATAGGGGGAAATAGAGACAGAGAAAGAGAAGAAATAAAAAAAAGAAAAATGGGGGTAGGGAGATATACAGATATATAAAATGTGTAAATGATATATTCAAAGGATTCACATGACCTCTTTCAGCCCTGTTTCCGCTAGAAAAGCGAACAGAGTTTTTGTCCCTAGCACTGCCTTGCCATGATTTCGCCAGGGGCAAGGAAGTGTGGGAGTTCTAGAGCACTTCCACGCCGGAGTCGAACAATTGCTTTCGAAGCTGTTAACCGCTGACTAGCATGTCATAAAGTGTGCCTGATATTTTCAACAGTAGAGCACACTGGACACAATGGCGACTCTACCCAGCCTAGCTTAAACGAAGAGCTTCGGGTGTAGGCAACGTTAAATCGCAGCCGGTGTAGCACGACTTCAGTGCGCTGGGCAAACTCCGTGGATGCCGGAAATCGTACTTGGGGTCTATCACATGGTGAGGCGCATGCCTTCTCGGAGGATCCTTCCAAGCCAGCAGCTGGAGTATTCATCCTAGGCCAGATGCAGCTGCTTTCCTATGCTCGTTGGAGAACGGCATTCCAACGGTGTAGTTTAGGTGTAGGGCTTCTCTGCCGGCCGTATGAGATACGATGTTGTCCGTTATACCAGAATGACCTGGTAGCGACCGAAGGCAAATTTCATGCCCTTCGCGCACCGCAGTCGTGTATATTTTATTAAAATCCCAGACAAGTTGGTTGCGGCAACGAGGAGGCTTAGTTAGTAGCTGCAAGGCTTTATCGGATAGACTTGCCCACCGCCGAGCAGGTCTTCCGCTTATGTGAAGGAGTGCTGCTCTAACAGCTGCTAGCTCAGTGGCGTTGGAGGATGTTCTGTGGCTGAGCTTCTCTTTAATGGGCCATCCCACTGACACAATCCATACGCCGATTGCCTAAGAGGCCGAAGTCACGGACCCATCCGTGCAAACGGAGAGAGAGAGAGAGAGAGAGAGAGAGAGAGAGAGAATGCATTTAATGGCAAAAGCGAGGTTAGCCGAGCCATATCGCTTAGCATGCTACGCCATATGAGGGAACGAAAACATGAGAGTCTGTGAACTGAAATAAATAAATAAATAAATAAATAAATAAATAAATAAATAAATAAATAAATAAATAAATAAATAAATAAATAAATAAATAAATAAATAAATAAATAAATAAATAAATAAATAAATAAATAAATAAATAAATAAATAAATAAATAAATAAATAAATAAATAAATAAATAAATAAATAAATAAATAAATAAATAAATAAATAAATAAATAAATAAATAAATAAATAAATAAATAAATAAATAAATAAATAAATAAATAAATAAATAAATAAATAAATAACGAGGTAATGCATACAAGTGTTCAAGCACATACTCAGAGTTTGGAAGTTAAGTTCATCACAGCACTTGTTCCAGGCCAGTACTACGCAAGAACACCAGCAGAGCTTTGGTAGCCCGTACGGCCTGGCGTGGGTCCGACCAAGGGCCCATAACTGCCCTTAGTTCAAGGCCTGCGTGGTGTGGTATACACAGAGATGTTTGGAGAGTCTGCCTTGGCACTGAAGTTTCGACAAGTACAGATGACATGTTTGATGTCTTCTGTTACATGGCATGTTGGACAGAGTGGCGAAATATCCTGTTGAGTTTTGCAGAGGAAATGCCGTGTGCACGCCACGTTGAGACGAAGGCGGTGCACTACCGCTTCACCCCGCTTGTTGAGCCCAGGAGGCAGTTTAAAGCTGCATTTAGGGTCAGTGATATGTAGAGGCGTGTACTGACGTTTCTTGTCGGTCCAAATGCACCGCTGTGTTCTCCAGTCAATCGAATGTGCGAGGGTCGCCGCATCCTTTCTTGTAAAAAGAACGGGCAGCGGTGGAACACAGGCTGTGGGCCGATGAGGCTGCAGTATCAGCTGCAACATTTCCGGCGACTCCGCAGTGAGCAGGAAGCCATTGCAGTTCGATGCTGTGCCGTTGTTGTGTTGCTTGGAGGTGCATATGATGTATCTCCCATGCCATCTGATCTTTCGGTAGTGATTTTAAGCATACAAGAGCGGACCCAGAATCAGTGAAAAAAGCCCATTGAGTGGGTGGCTGCTTTAGGATGTAGTGAAAAGCAGCCCGCAGCCCAGCGAGCTCGGTAGCCATCGTTGACGTCTTGTGGCTAAGTGGGACGCTAATGGTGGTTCGCGACGAGGGAATCCAAATCCCAACCGCCGAAGAGGTACCCGTCACTGATCCATCCGTGTACACATGCGTATGGGCTCTATAGTAAGTATTAATGAGCTCCAAGGCAAAAAATGTCAAAGCTGGGGCCGGCATGGGTGCTTTTCGCTTGAAGCCAGGAACAGTGGTCGTGATCTTCATGGGAGGGAGCATCCACGGTGGGTGAAGAAAAGGGGCTGGGGCCTGGAAATGTGGTGGTAGGACCTCCTGCGCCCTGGACACATAGACCGCTGCTAGTGGGTGCCCACGCTGTCTGGTTACAATGCGCAGTTGCGTTCGACATAGCTCCTGTGCCTGCAGAGTAGGAAACGGAAGACGTCTACTTTCTGTCATGGTTCCCACAGTGGATGTGGTCTTCGGAACCCCAAGACAGATTCGTAGTATTTTGGCCTGTAGGCCTTCTAGCCCTGTACGGTTCCCTTTCGAGAGTGGAGTCAGTGCTGGGAGGCTGTAGCGGAGGAGTCCTTCACACAGAGCGTCGTATAATCTTAAAAGAGAGCTGACACTGCATCCACCAGCGCTGTTGGAGAGCATACCAATAATGTGCGCAAATGATGTCAGCTTCTCTTTTAAGCTGCGAAACGGACGTGTTATGGATAACGGGTGTATATATGCTCCAGGACGAAAAAGTCAGTTGTTGATCAGTGGTTAAGTCAGCTGCCCTTGACTTTGCGTGACTGGATTCGATTCCCCTTCCCGCAACGGGAGTTTTAACACGGCAGTGTTTTATTCCCGGGACCCGGATACATGAAGATTTCACTGACGTAATATTCGTCACGGAAGTGACGCCAGTACAACGAAGCAAGTGGTCTGTAAAGGGTACACCCCTGCACACAGGGTCTTCTTGCGGGAAGCAACATTTAGTACTAAAGAGTACGTTATACTTAGGGTTGTTCGTTTTCGGGTTTTATATTTTAACACGAAAGTGTTTTATGCCGCGATACCCCAAGATTTTACTGACGTCATATCCGTCACGGAAATGACGCCAGTACACCTTTGCCGAAGTAACCCGGAAGGAGGACGTCGCTCGCCAAGCACACTCACAAGACAGCCGACGACCCGCAAATCATGCTCAGCTGCAGATTTCGCCGCACATTTCACTTTCGTGTTTTATTGATTCTTGGACAGAGGAATCAACCATAGTTTTTCGTTTTATTTGAAGTCGCGGGGAATTCGGGGTTCACCCGCTGATCACAACTCTGTTTTTTTTTTCTCCTCACAGGGAACATAATGTTTTCCCCTTAGTAACACTACTCGTGTGCGTGCAACGTGCCTTTGCGCCGTCGCTCTACTTGGCGCCACTAACACATGTCCGACGAGTGCAAGCATGCACACGCAAAAAAAGAATGGAGAAAACTTCGAGCGAAATTCGGGAAAAGAAGAAACTTGCCGCAGCGGCAAACGGCGCAGTTCGCTCAAAAGCGTCTTTCCACGCAAAAGTGAAATTGTCCTAGCGAGCGATACTCGCTTGGTGGCCTTTTAGAAAACGGGTCGCGAACCGGAACGATGGGCCATGTTCAATTTTGCTTCTACGCGACAACCCCGTGAGGGTTGCACCTTTTCCCCCTCATCGTGCTTGCCATCATTTTTCTCGTTGTTGTTTCCTCTCTTTCCTGCGGACAGGGCTCGGATCTGCGGGGACGTTGGACGTGTCAAGGGAGGTGTTCCGCGGTTAATGGGTTTGCGGCCACGGTTCACCGGTGTTACGCCGGGGTTCTACCTCTGGGCCAGCGCCCCTTGTTGTTCCATGTCGGCGAAAGGTTAGGCGTCGAGCTCGGGCGAGAAGTGGAGCAAGTTGCGTCCCCCCACGAGACGGCGAAAGTGTACGAACCTTCTTTTTGTTTCTTCGCCAAAATTGGCGTGTGCTCCAGGAGGGGGTCTATGCCACACATCTTATTTAATATAGTCCATGAAGACAAAATACAAGTTTGGTTTATTAGAAAGAATGCATTGTCACCCGCCGCGGTGTCTCAGTGGCTAAGGCGTTGTGCTGCTGAGCACGGGGACGCGGGTTCGATTCCCGGCCGCGGCGGCCGCTTTTCTGATGGAGGCGAAAAGCGAAAACGCCCTTGCGTCAGGATTTCTCGGCGCGTTAAAGATCCCCAGGTGGTCAAAATTAATCCGCAGCCCTCCACTCCGGCGCGTCTATGTTGGTTCGGAGCGTTAAACCCCACAATCAATCAATCAATCAATCAATCAATCAATCAATCAATCAATCAATCAATCAATCAATCAATCAATCAATCAATCAATCAATCAATCAATCAATCAATCAATCAATCAATCAATCAATCAATCAATCAATCAATCAATCAATCAATCAGTCAATCAATCAATCAAAGACTGCATTGTGTCGATAACAATGACACCAAGTTCAACGCAAACTTCAAGTAGCCGAGATAATAAGGAGAACATATGAAGCCGTGACGACTTCCCAGCTACCTCTCGTCGACTTGTCTACGACGTCATAGTCTCTTGCTCTATGACGTCACAGAGTCTTGCTGACCAAAGCAACCCCCAAGAAACACGACTGGGCGATTGCAGAGGTACCCCCAGTTTTGTTTAATTGTACTACTTGAACGCTAACGCAGAGAATTAACACGCGGATAACTACGTTTTAATACTCGCTCATGTTACGTCACTCCTGCCCATATTACGTCACTGCAGCGCGAAATTTGGAAGTATCGTGAAGTTTATCATGTTTTTCTGGTTAAAAAACGTCCTTCGTGGCCCGAATAGAGCAGAGTGAGTTACTGAGGGCTTGTTATTTCAAATGAACAAAGTTGTATTTTGTCTTAATGGCCCCTGAAGTGCCCTACCGTGCGGGGAACAACACGTTGTTGTTGGTGTTGTTGTTGTTGCTCTGTGCAGAAAATGTCTTCGCTGCAAAAGTAAATGAAAGATTGTTGCAGCCTTCACTAGTGGTGCAAGGCTGGAGAAACAGCTGAGCTGGCGGCCCCTCTCTCTTCGTCGGAGACCCGGCTGTTGCACATCACGTGGATTTCCCAACTCGCCGCTGAAAGTTCTGCATGACTGGCAGGCCCGGATCGTTTTGACCGCAGCCTTTCACATCTCTCCCAAAGCGGACCGCGTTAGCACGCGCTAGAACCGGCGGCCAAGCCCAAAGCCAACGCCCGCGCTACGAACCGAAAGGAAATGCTGTGCGCCCGGAATGCGATGATAGCTCATTCGAATAGACGACGGTTTCATAACGCGAGGGACCAAGGTTCGATTCCGGACGCGGGAAGCGTCTTTCTCCCTTCCAATTGGCTGCACATATTGTTGTTCCCCGCGTCTGCTGACCCCGTACGCCTCGAGCCTTTTGGGTGGCCCAGCTATGGTTAGGTTGGCGGTTTCACGGTGTTATGGTCCCGGGCTCGATTCCCGGGACCTCTTTAACCACATTTTTTTGTAGCGTAAGCTACTACACTGGCTGAGGCTGAGCAAAGAGACGTTACCGCTCCTCGCGCATGCATAGAGTGGTTCCTGGAGAGCCACGCTGCGTATACGCGATGAGCGGTGACGTCTCACGGCGCACAGATGGCGCGCCGGAGCCGCCCCCGCCACGACTGGATTGGATTTAATTGGATTAAATTGTATTAGATTGGAAATCGTTTTAGCAGCAGTAAGCATGATAATAAAGCTAATCCTAGACAACCAGGAAAGCAAAGAATAACCAGTTGAACCGTAGCTCAAGCTACGTATATCCTGGTATAGCCGAACTAAGCCACTGCTAATTTTTTCTTGAGGCGTGCCCTCCCAGCACCTGCTTGTGGGCTCCTTGCCTCGTTGCCAATTTCCTTCACACTTAGAGGTTCTTTTTTGTGTGGCGGATGGACAATGCGCTGCCTAAACAGCTCTTGGAACAACTTCATGGTAGCGCATTTACACAAAGACAGTAAGAAAGGAGACGACAAACCACAGCGCTGACTCGCAACTGATTTTTCATTAGAACAGACATACATTTAAATACCTTAACCCAAAAACCGCGTGACGACACATCATATATACGTCACAATCCATCGCGTTATTTCCGAACGTGACAGGCACGAACAAACTTTGTGGATGATGCGCGTTTTGCCTTTACGATAGAGAGCAGTGTAAAAATTCAACCTTACTTTCATTTAGATGAATCGTTGGATTGGAAATGACAGCATAAAGGTCAGTCGTACATCACGGACATACTTACGGACATGCTTGCGAAAGAGGGTGGGGGAATTATTAAATATATCTAGGTATTCAGAGTACCGGTTGTACAAACACTGCATTCGGAACAGAGGACACAAGCCACGTAGACATTTCGGGTTATGAAAAGCATCGTGTTTCCTGGTCAACTTCTGTGGCCCATGGAGTGGAATATGTTGTAGCAGCACTTGACACTGAGCCGTGAATAATTTTAATAGTTGAAGTAGATGCGCCTTATTCCGCTTGAAGATTAATCCTGGTAGCATAAACGCAGAAGATGATTCAGAGTGATTATTACCTGCGAAGCGATGGCTAAAGATAGAGATACAGTTGAACACGGATATTTCGAACACGGATATATCGAATTATTGTCTATATCGAACAGTGCGAACATCCCCTTGAAAATTCCATGCAAAAGTATAGGGCTGTTGTGCGCGTGTATCGAACTCCTAATCACGGGCAAATTCGATATATCGAATTCCGCATAGAAGGTACCCCTAAAAGTTTGCTTCCTCTGATGGGGTGGAGTTGATGATAATGTGGACTCATCGCAGGAGCTGCCTGGCTTGGTGAGACAGAGGCGGCGTCCGCGGCATTATGTCACTTCGATGGCCTTCAACAGCTGTTTTCACGCTAGAACGAGGGGCAGCTCCATGATAGCTAGAACGCGGATAGTGGTTGGGGCGAAAGGACATAAAGGAGCAAAATAAATTGACCGGAGGCACTCTTTTTCTGTGATTGAGCTGTTTGGTGGCTCGTGCAGGGGGACCGATGCGGCGTTGTATGTTTGTTTTGTCCAAGGGATTCATTTCGAAGCAACGAAGGCGGGAATCCGTCGGGTGCAGGCTGCTGAAAAGATGTTGGTTGAAAAGGCGTCCGGAATTCCTCACAGTAGTTTTGAGGGCGATGTATGTACGCATCAACGTTGACGTAAAGGCGAATGCCGCCCAACCCGCCTCGGCTATTCCGGAGCGTGTCGGGTGAAAAGCGACGTCGTTGCACGCCTCCAGATGGGGGAGGTGTTCGGTTCGGACACTAAAGATAACGGCACTCAGTGCCTGACAACGTTCCCAACTGCCTACTGCAGCCGAGGTTACGTCAGCGTTATTCGCCTCTGTTGTGGCACAGTGTACAGGGTTGATTTTTCTTAGTTGTGCGTGTTTGTAATCTTGAAGACAATTTGGCGAACTTTACGATGCAGAAGAATAAACAAGCGAAGCTCAAAGACATTTCAAAGATAAATAAAGTTTGGCGTTCATCACGCTGCGGTTCGGATTTTCCGTGCTTTGAGGGTCAAAACGGTAAACTACCGTTTTCCACGACTTCATAAAACTGTCAGTGATGTGCGGAGTTGTCAGATAATCTTCAGATAGGAGTATTTTATATATCGAATTATCGATATATCGAATTATTTCGCGATCCCCTTGGAGTTCGATATATCCGTGTTCGACTGTATACTTATTTTGGACCCTGTCAATAAGCATACAGTTTGTTTTGCACGTGCTATTTTAAACAACACAAGCATACTCAAGCTGCGGGAGACAACTAGTAGTGTATAGCTTGAAATGAGAATTCTGTTCTTTAAACTATTTCGTTATCGGGCACACTACACCGCGGGATCAAAGAGCCCTACGAGTAATTAACCGGATATGCGACGAGAAGCTGAGATTGCTGTTAAGATTGACACCGAAGTCATTAACCTCCGCCACACAAGGTAGCACTTCAGCATTAATGCTGTAGGATAAAAAGATATCAGTTTTTCGTGTGTATGTCATTATTTTAGTTTTACATGTGTTGATGAGGAGTTTGTTCCTTGAGCAGCAGTGCGAGAAGGACGAGACCGCTCTCTGGAGGGCGAACAGCTGGCGGTGTTAGAAACATTTAAATATTTTGACATCATCGGCATATTAAAGGAAGTTACCATCATTAAATACTGGTGAAAAAGTATTTATAAAAATTGAGGAGAGAGGTGGCCGAAGAATTGAGCCCTGAGGGACATCGCTGGCGGCCTCATAGGAAGCAGAAGACTGTTCATTTACACGCACGAAACATGACCTATCACAAACAATTGCATACAAGGGGTATGAGGGATGGGTGTATACCAAATTGAGACAGTGTTTTGAATAACAGCTTGTGGCAGGCGACATTAAAAACCTTGCTCATACCAAGACGACATCAAGTTGGCTTTTCCCCTGCATGGCTTCAGAAGTGTGCGGCATAAAGTTGACAAGATTTGTAGTTGTTGATCACCCCGCGATAAATCCATGCTGTTCAGGTATTAATATGACGTTTATACTGAACGTCAGTTATATACGTAGCACAGACTCAAAGAGCTTAGACGAAGCACACAGAATAGAAATAGGGCGGTAGTATGTGGGGTCTAATTTTTACACTGACTTAAATACAGGAACAACCCGCGCAGTTTTCCAACGAGCGGGGAACCTGCCAGTCTTGAGAGAAGTTTACGATATACACGTCAAGACTGGAACAAGGATATCACCAAATGCTTTCAGTACTGAAGAAGGAATACCATCAGGACCGCACGAAAATGATGATTTTAATCTTTTTAGCGTCAATGCAGAAGAGAAACCAGAGTTCTTATAAACGGCGAAGCGATGGTTAAAGATAGAAATAAACTTATTTTTAACCCTTTCAATGAGCATATAGTTGGTTTTACACGTGCAATTCCAAACAACACAAGCATACTCAACCTGCGGGCGACAAATAGTAGTGTTGAGCTTGAAAAGAGAACTCGTTTTTTTGAACTCCTTCGATATCCGGTACACAACACTAAGGGATCGAAAGCCCTACGATGATGATGATGATGATGATGAATAAATCTTTATTGGCCAAGCTGGTGCAGATGTTAGGGTACCCGCCCGGTGGGGGCTTCCCTATTCCGGGATACCCTGAGCTCGGCTGGCGGTCCAGGCCCTCTTCACCAGTTCACGCTGGATCCCAAGGTCCGGGCTCGTCAGGCGGTTCACCCACTGCTTGTAGGAGGGGGAGGTTATTGGGGCAAGGCCTGGGGTTTTCTGGCACTCCCAAATCTGGTGGTACAGTGTACCGGGCGTTGGGAAAAAATTACAGGTAGACGGGTATTGGGTGGGGTAAATCGCATGGAGTAGGGTTCTGTGGGGGTACGTATTTGTCTGCAGTCTTCGAAGGGTGGTGGATTCTGCTCTTGTTAACTGGGAATGCGGAGTCGGGAAGTTTCTTCGGCTTTGACAGTAGTAAATGAGAATGTCAGCGTACCTGACAAGCGGTTTTGCTTTGGGGGCCGCAAGCGGCGTTTGTCCCTTTATATAAGCACGGTGTTTGCCCGGTGTATAAGCACGCGGGCAGCGCCATGAGCCACCTCATTACCTTCGAGAGATTCGTGACCAGGTATCCAGATGAGCCGCGTTTCAGGTATGTGGGCAGTATTCTTAAAAATTTTAAGTGCCGTTTTGCTGATGCGGCCTCGTTGGTAACTGCGGCACGCCGCGTGCGAATCCGTCGAAATTGTAATTGCATCTTTTCCCGTCGTGATGGCCAGGGCAATAGCGGCTTCTTCAGCAGCTTCCATTGATGTTGTGCGGACGGTGAGGGCGGTTGTTGCTTGCCCTGCTGCATTGGTGACACACACGACGTGGGCTCGCTTGTTTCTGTACGGAGACGCGTCCGTATACCTTGTTGTTGGATTGTCGCCGTATTTATTATTCGTGGCTCGTACTCTTGCTATGCGTCGAGCTTTGTTGTGTAGTGGGTGCATGTTTCTTGGGATGGGGGCTACCCTGATGTCTTGTCTGAGTTGGTGTGGAACCCGCTCCAACACATGGGAGGAAATACAGGAGGCGCATCATAGCTCTCAACTGGAACGCTTACGCCTAACACCAACTGGACGAGCTACACTGCGATGGCTGGGATATGCCATACCGCCACTGCAAGACCATGCTCCGACACGCAAGAACAGAGGGAGAAGTGCATGTGCGACCGCGCTATAGAACATGTGCATTCAAGATGGAAAATTTTTCAAAGAGCGTTTAAAAAGAACCATGTCGTTGCAAAAAATGTCAATGGCAGATAAAAAAAGACAGCTAAAGGCATGTTGGCATCGGTTAGCTGGTACCAAGCTCAGAATTTTGTCAACATGAAAGCAGCCATGCGGCCGCAGTGGCCTGCTTGGCACTCGCAGGAGAACAGAGCTCACAAGGCAAGGGCAGTCAAACTTAGAATGAATGCACTTGAAAAGAAAAATCAGGTCACGCCTGGAACGCCTGATACATAGCTCATCAAGGTTCAGGAGCTTGAGAACCTCAACGTGCAGATAGTTGCTCACTGGTGAGTATCGATAAAATACGGTTCTGGTGAAGCGCTTCGGAATCCTTTCTAGTCGAAGAGACGACGAAGGACTTAAACAATTCCAGATTGCGCTTGCAAAGTCTAGCTTCGGCAAAATTAGGGCGCGGTAAATGGATGCGAAGCATGATGGGTTCGTGAATTCACTGGTGGCTCGGGAAATCATGCCAAGTGTTCGGATACAGGAGTTCGTCAGATGGTTCACGTGCGAGTTCAAGAGTAGTTTTGCGTCCATCAATACACCCAAATCGCGCGCTAAAAACACAGGAACAACTCGCGGGGAATCGGCCAGTCTTGTGGGAAGTATGAAATGTAAATAATCAATCAATCAATCAATCAATCAATCAATCAATCAATCAATCAATCAATCAATCAATCAATCAATCAATCAATCAATCAATCAATCAATCAATCAATCAATCAATCAACCTTTATTTTCGGTGCCCAGGAACAACCCTAGGGTCTTGGTGCTGGTACTTACACCATACAAAACGAAAAAACAAACACTAAAATTAAGTCGAGACAACACACAAAAACAACCTGTATGACATAAACAATAAAGTAAAGATAGTTACAGAAATCTTAGAAAGCAAAAAAAAGGAAAAAGAGAAAAAAAAAGAACAGAAAGTCAAAAAGGAAAAGACAGGCTTGGCGTTGCAAGCCATGACACTCGGCCAGCGAAACGTGCAATAGAGTTGAAATTTAGGAACTATACAAGCAAATATTGGATGAACATGACATAGAGTATACGTATAAATCCAAGGTTTTTTAACAAACATGTTAATAAGTTCCACAAAAAAAATAAGAGAGAGAAAAAGTTTCTACCAATACTGACACTAAAACGTACAGATATTCAAGCACCACAAAACGAGGAAAACTGAAAAACAAGCAAGAATACAGTTTGCATATAACAAATACGGTACATAAATTTGGAATGACATAAAGGACTTAAGCTACAACAGTTTTCAACTCATTAGAGAACATAGTAAAAGAGCTCTGGAATATATCAAGACGAACGGAATATTCATTATATGAACATTGTATTCGGCTGATGGACGAGCGTCGGCTATTTAAAGCAGCTGGTCTGAAAGCTGGAAATTTCCTCAAAAGTTTATTTGGTAAATTGACATTGATAAGTGTAACCAAATCGTCACACAAAATATTACCATGAAGAAGTTTATAGAGAAAGATAATATCAGCTCGCATTCGTCGACACCAAAGGAAGGAAAGCTTTTCAAAAAAGACATGATGCCGTTTGCGTCTTCTTGCACATGACGGAAGCGGTGCTTAAAGATAGAAAGGAACTTATTTTGAACCCTTTCGATACGGTCACTATTGGACTTGCAAGTTCCATTCCAAACAACAGACCCGTATTCGAGAAGAGGTAAGCAGAGAGCCGAATACAACTTTAGGAAAGGAAGCGGACCTTTAAACTCTCTAGAATACCTGCAAACAGCACCCAGACACCGAAGAGGGCGCCAGGTAATTTGTGTAATGTGAGAAGAGAAAGTCAGAGAAGAATCAAACAGTACTCCCAAGTCCCGAATTTCGGTCACCCTCGGCAATGCAGTGCCTGCAATTCTATAAGAGTATTGCAGCTGTTGAGTTTTTCTACTATAGGAAACCACTTTAGTTTTTGAAGGGTTCAAAATAAGGTCGTTGTTGGTGCACCAACGATGGAATGACACAATATCAGCCTGAAGAGAATTACAGTCCTGAACACTACGCACTTCTCTAAAGATTTTTATATCATCTGCATACAACAAAAAAGAAGAGTTTTGAATGGCAGAAGCAACATCGTTAATGAAAATGGAAAAAAAGAAGGGGGCCCAGAACGGAGCCCTGGGGTACACCACTGGTTGCTTTGTACCTAAATGATGTTTGACCGTTAACAATTACATAGCAATATCGCTCCTTGAGATAGCAACGTATAAGACCCACCAAAGAAGCGTGTACATCTAACAGAGTGAGCTTGGCAAGCAATAACGAGTAGTTGACAACATCAAAGTCTTTGCTCATGTCACAGTAAACCACATCCAGCTGGCTTCTACCAACGATTGCTGGGACAGCCTGCTCCATGAAGCATACAAGGTTCGTGGAAGTTGAACGACCACGCATAAATCCATGTTGATTAGGAATGAGGACGTGTTTAAATGAGAAAGACAAGACCGTATGAAGAGATAGCTCGAAAATTTTAGAGGCAGAACAAAGCAGCGAGACAGGCCTATAGTTTATAGCATCAGTTTTTAGGCCTGACTTGAAAACAGGGAATACGCGAGAGATTTTCCATGAGCGAGGGAACGTGCCAGACCGGAGACAGTTATTAAATATTGAAGTGAACACAGGAACAAATATATTTGCATATGTTTTTTAGAATTGCAGCAGGAATACCATCAGGCCCACACGAAAGCGAGGGCCTGAGCCGCTTGATGCTGGTCCGAATGATGTTCTCGTCCAGTTGCAAACAACCGGAGTTTCCGCCCTGGTGACAAGGGACGCTGCTGTTATCACTACCACCGCTAATCCCCAAAAAAGAAGAAAATTGACGAGCAAAACAGTCGGCCACCTTGGCAACCTCATCGCCGTTGGAGTCTAGTAGACGAATAGAATCTTTAGGTGTACTAGACCTAGAATGGATGTACTTCCAGAAGGCTCCCGGTTGATGAGTTGCTTTAGTTTCTACCGACGCCAGGTACGAAGTATGATCACGTTTGTGCAATATTTTACATAGGGCACGTAGGCGCCGGAATTCCTGAGCGAGCTGGTTGGCACCAGAGCGCTTCATCTTTCTGTGCGCACGTTCCTTGAGTTTCAGGACATCCCGAAATTCATAATAAAACCAGTGTGGAAACTTGAACTTCTTCGGTAAATATTGCGGGATGTATTCCTTCATACCCGAAAGCACAATCTCAGTGAAACGGTCGACTTGTTCATTGGCATCAGTGTGGTCAATGACGGTCGACCAAGGGGCAGCGGAAAAGTAGCCATACAGCCCAACATAATCTCTCCGGGCGAAAGCGTAACGAGGTTGCGTGTTGTTGGAATTTACAGAATGGTGGAGCGATGAGGGGAGGCAACAGGAAATATAAAGAGAAGGATGAAATCTGTCGGGTATTACTAAAGAACAATCAGAGCGCGACACACTAACAACATCGAAGTTCGAAAAGCACAGGTCCAGAATATTTCCGCTGCAATTTTTTATGCGATTACACTGCGCCATAGAAGTAAAAGCCAAAAAATCGAGTAACCTATAACCCTTCTGTTCAATGTAGTGGTTATAGTGAGAACAGGTTAGCTGACTCCACTGAACGCCAGGAGCATTAAAATCTCCAAGGAGGAGGACCTTACGGTTGCAATGAGTGATAAGCACCTGTTCAATGGAGGAGATTAACTTATTGAACGCGTCAGGAGCTACATCAGGAGGAATGTAAAAAACACCAACGAAAAGTTTTTCAGTTTTAGAGCAATTAATTTCGACCCATAATGACTCATCTGCGTTATCAATATCACTACGTAGCACACACGGGAGAGATTTGTTAACGGCGAGAAGGACCCCGCCCCCTTTTTGTTTGCATCCCGTTAAAGCTCTATCATTGCGATATACATAGTAATTTTGAGGAAAATAATCACTGGAAAGAATATCAGGGCATAACCAAGTTTCAGATATAGCTACAGTCGAACACGGATTTATCGAACTCAAAGGGGATCGCGAAAGAATTCGATATATCGATAATTCGATATATAAAATACGCCTATCTGAAGATTATCTGACAAATCCGCACATCACTGAGAGTTTTATGAAGTCGTGGAAAATGGTAGTTTACCGTTTTGACCCTCAAAGCACGGAAAATCCGAACCGCAGCATGATGAGCACCGCACTTTATTTATCATTGAAATGACTTTGAGCTTCACTTGTTTTTTCTTCTGCGTCGTAAAGTTCGCCAAATTGCCTTCAAGATTACAAACACGCACAAATGAGAAAATCAACGCTGTACACTGTGCCACAACAGAGGCGAATAACGCTGACGGAACCTCGGCTGCAGTAGGCGGTTGGGAACGTTGTCAGGCACTGAGTGCCGTTATCTTCAGTATCTGAACCGAACACCTCCCCGATCTGTAGGCGTGCAACGAAGTCGCTTTGAACCCGACACGCTCCGGAATAGCCGGGGCGGGTTGTGCTGCATTCGCCTTTATGTCAACGTTGATGCGCGCATCGCCCTCAAAACTACTGCGAGGAATTCCGAACGCCTTTTCAACCAACATCTTTTCAGCAGCCTGCGCCCGACGAATTCCTGCCTTCGTTGCTCCGAAGTGAATGCCTTGGACAAAACAAACATACAACGCCGCATCGGTCCCCCTGCACGAGCCACCAAACAGCTCAATCACAGAAAAAGAGTGCCTCCGATCAATTTCTTTCGCTCCTTTATGTCTTTTCGCTCCAACCACTATCCGCGTTCTAGCTACCATGGAGCTGCCCCTCGTGCCAGCGTGAAAACAGCTGTTGAAGGCCATCGAAGCGACATAATGCCGTGGACGCCGCCTCTCTCTCACCAAGCCAGGAAGCTCCTGTGATGAGTCAACATTATCATCAACTCCACCCCATCAGAGGAAGCAAACTTTCAGGGGCACCTTCGGCGCGGAATTCGATATATCGAATTTGCCCGTGATCAGGAGTTCGATACACGCGCACAACAGCCCTATACTTTTGCATGGGATTTTCAAGGGGATGTTTGCATTGTTCGATATAGACAATAATTCGATATATCCGTGTTCGATATATCCGTGTTCAACTGTATTAGCGGAAAGCAAGAAGCCAGAACATTACCAAAAAATTCAGTCGCCTTAGTTCGAAGACCTCGCACATTCTGATAAAAAACATCTAAAACAGTCATATAATAATAATAATAATAATAATAATCAATCAATCTCTTTAATCAATCTCTTTATTATAGTGCCCAGGTACAGCCGTAGCCTTTGTGCTGGCGCACTTAAGAAAAAGACAGACGACGACACAAATACATCCACGCGTGAGAAGAACAACAAAATACAAGCGAAGAAAAAAAACTATAATGAAGAATAAAGGTCATTTAACAAAATCAATGATTTCGGCACACTAAAGTTTGAACAATCGCGAAACGATAAAACACAGTGTCATAAAAATTTGACAATACAGACGGGCAGATATAGATATATATGAGTAGGAACAGTAACAAAGGCGAGCAACATAAACGAAAATAGGGCAATGAAAATAGAATTAAAACTTGTCGGAACCAAGTCGGGGAGAGACAGAAGTCAGAAGGTCGCACATGTAAGACCGAAGGGGTGTATGAAACAGGTCAATATTATGGGAGTAGAGATTGTATGTTTCTTGAAGGCGGTACAATGGGCAGTGTCTATTGCATGTCTTACGGGTATGAAGTATAGGAGACTTACGGGTAAGTTTCGACGGTACTCTAAGATTTACATTTGCAAGCAACTCCGAACAAGAAATAATCCCGTGTACAAGTTTAAATAAAAAAATTAGGTCAGCATTGGTTCGTCTGGACTTCAAACTTTGGAGAGGATTAGAAGTAAAAAAGTCTGAACCATTGCCTCTGTGGCGGGAGAAACGATGTTTGTGGATAGATATGAACTTATTTTGCACTTTGTCAAGTATATTACTGTTCGACTGGCACGTGCCGTTCCAAACAACAGAGGCATATTCTAAAATAGGGCGGACAACAGACAAATAAAGCTTTAGTAGTGAGACAGGGTTGCTGAATTCTCTTGATATTCGACAGACAAACCCCAAGCGGCGAAGGGCGCGCTTAGAAATAGAATCCACATGAGCAGAAAAGTTTAGCGCACTGTCAAATACCACTCCAAGGTCAGATATTTTACACACACGGGGTAGTGGCACACTTTTCACAACGTACGGATAAAGTATGGGGTTTGTTTTACGAGTGTAGGACATAACCTTCGTTTTAGTGCCACTAAGAGCAAGTTTGTTCGCGGAGCACCAGTTGCTAAAAGCATCCACATCAGATTGAAGAGCTATGCAATCTTCAGCGCTAGTAACTTCTTTAAATATTTTGATGTCATCAGCATATAACAGAAAACAAGAATGATTTATAGAGGCTGAGACGTCATTAACAAACAAAGAAAACAAAAGGGGCCCCAGAACAGATCCCTGAGGTACACCACTGGAAGCAGAGTAGGCAGCAGATTCTTTATCATTAACAGAGACAAAACATGACCTGTTATTAAGATAGCTGCTGAGTAACTCCACGAAGCAAACAGGAATGTTATAAGTAGACATTTTACGCAGAAGCAAGGAATGGTCAACTACGTCAAACGCTTTGCTGAGGTCACAGTACACGGTATCGAGCTGACCCCGCCCATGCACAGCTTCCGAGGCAAAGGACATAAAAGACACAAGGTTTGTAGTAGTTGAACGGCCAGATAAAAAACCGTGTTGTTCTGGAAGAAGGATGTTTTTGACACTACTAGACAAAATTACGTGCAAAATTGATTCGAACAGTTTGCTTGCCGAGCAGAGGATAGAAATTGGCCTGTAGTTTTCTGCCTTTGTTTTCACACCAGACTTAAACACAGGAACAATACGCGCGACTTTCCAAAGGCGCGGAAACGTAGATGATTTTATACAGTTGTTAAATATAGAAGCGAGAATCGGAGCTAGTATGACCCCGTACGCTTTTAGTAGTGCGGAGGGAATTCCATCCAGACCAGAAGAAAGAGATGGCTTTAGCTGTTTGAGTGCCTGGAGAACGTCTTCTTCGGATATAAGGGTGATACAGAAATTCGAAGAAGACAGTTCGCGGGCGTGGGAGAGGGTATTGGGTCCAAATACTGAACTGAAGTGCTCAGCAAATGCATCGGCAACAGAAGCGATATCATTTCCCTTTTCATCGAGAAGGCTGATGTGTTCTCGGCTCTTCGTGCCGGAGCGAAAACGGACGTACTGCCAGAAGCATCTGGAACTCCGCGTAGCATCATTTTCAACAGCAGAGATGTACAGTAACCGATCCCGCTTATAGAGCACTTTGCACAAAGACCTGTAATAGACAAATTGCTGTTGCCATGACTCACTATTTGTCCGCCGTGCCTTCCGATGGGCACGCTTCTTATGTTTCAAGGCCACGCGGAGCTCACTTGAAAACCAAGCGGGGAATTTAGAGTTCCTGGGCCGCTTACGCGGGATGAATCTGCGCATACCTTCTTGCATAATAGAAGAAAATTGCTCGACTTGCTCGTCAACTTTTCGAGCGTTCAAAACCTCAGACCAGTCAAACTCCGACAGATAATTATAAAAACCTACGTAGTCCCCAGCGGCAAAGTTAAAGGCAGGACGGGCAGATGGACAGGAGCGAATGAACTGAGGGGAACACGGTAAAGAAAGATGCAAGGGGGGATGATACTTGTCAGGACACACAAGATGAAAGTCGGACTTGGAAACACTGAGAGAATGAAGATTGGAAAAGCAGAGGTCAAGCGTGTTTCCGTTTAAGTTTTTTACACCATTTTTTTGCTGGAGGTCAGTAAAAGAAATGAAGTCAAGAAGGCAGGTGCCTTTCCGTATGGCATAGTGGTATTGATGCTGGACGGTACCATCCAACCAGTCGATACCAGGTGCGTTAAAATCGCCAGCGATACAGAAGTCATGACGGGGATTTGAGGTGACGACGTTTTCGATGGCCGAAATGCCTGACTCATACTCATGTGGATGAAGATTTGGAGAAAAGTAAAATGTAGAAAGTAATATATTCCGCTTACCTGGGCAGCATAATTCAACCCAGACAGATTCATCCACAGTTTCGATATCACTGCGCCTCACGGAAGTAATAGAACGATCCACAGCTATAAGAACACCCCCACCAAAACTTTTACCTTTTGTACAGTCCCGGTCACTGCGGTAAACATTAAAATTTTCGGTAAAATAGTCCCCAGAGGCAATATCTGGTTCAAGCCAGGTTTCCGTAAGAATAATAATATGAAAATTGGATGAAGATACAGAATAAAAAAACTCACTAGCCTTTGTCCGTAGGCCACGAACGTTTTGATAGAGAATGTTCAGGCGCATCCGGGTGGATTATTATTAGATGTTTCAGACGTGTGTAGCATGGATTCATGAAGAGGGCCTAGAAACCGTTTAAAGAGGCACCCGTTCGGCCACAACGATGGGTCTTGTAAGCGTTCGAAGTACTCATCGGAGAACACGACATGAAACGACGCGTAGTTGGTGAACCTTGTTTTTAGACGTTTGCAGGTCACAGGAGGGGCGTTCAAACTGGTAAGGTGGGAGGACAAGGCTTCACTAGTAGTCTCCGGTGACAGCCTAGAAACGAACATAGCGGGTGGCCGCCGAGATACGTCACGTGTCGGCTGTTGGTCAGCCGAGTGTGTTAATTTCGGTGGAACCACCGTGATTGATCCTGGGTCGGAAGTGCCATACGACGGTTGAAGGCGAGCTGGGCGTCCCTTCGGCTGTACAATCCCAGCGACCGGGGCAGGGACAAATGCAACTACATTACCCTGCACACCCCCGGCAGTGGCTGATGTCGGCGAGGGGGATGCGGCAGGGGCAGGCAGCGTCGGAGCCGCCGCAACCGCAGAGAATGGCGACTTCGATTCCGGGGAGCAGGGCTGGGTGCGCGGAGCAGCAGGCCGTCGAGCGAGTTCCCCACGCAGGCAGCGAATTTCCTCCCGGAGGGAGACAACAACATCGGCCTGCCGAGCAAAGCCCTGCAAGCTCTCACGACGGACCTGTTCGTTTTCCTCACGAAGCCGGGCCACTTGGTCGCTCAGAAAAGAGATTCCCTCCAGCGCGTCGGTGAGGAGGGCGTGGAGAGAGGCAACTTCGGTCCGTAGGTCGACCGGTTGGGACGGCGGCGCGGGGGTCCAGGCGGCCGGCGACTGTCGGCGGGCGCAGGGTGAAGAATGCGTGCGGGACGGCGGGCCGGTGTCGTTGCTGGCCGACAAAGCTTCGGTAGGCTTAGGCGCCGCATCGGCGGTTTCGCACAAATTGCACCTAAATCGCCGAGCACCCGACTTCAAAAGCTGCAGCTCCTCGTCCGGCCACACAACGCACTTCGCGTGCACACGTTTTTGGCACGACGCACAGCGAAAGAACTTCTGTTTCCCGAAAAAAGCACAAGAGCATAGAACACAGATGTCCTGACTGGGCGCCATCTTGCCCGGCAAGATAATAATAATAATAATAATAATAATAATAATAATAATAATAATAATAATAATAATAATAATAATAATAATAATAATCACTATCATCACTACCATCAGCGAAAGCAAGGAACACTGTGCTGTTGATGTCCACTGCAAAGACGAAGGCTTTGCTCATAGACTAACCGCTCGAACCCCGCATCTTCCGCATCCATTGTTTTCATCCCGCGCCTCCTCCCATTTCTCTTCCCGCCCCACACGTCAATCCATCCCCGCGTAACCACTGTGCTTTTCAGGTGGTCCAAATGTGGCAGGTCCTCCCAACCACACGTGCGGCCCACCCCGTTTTACACCTTAATTTGTGCTACCATAATTTCTCGCGCAGAAGATACCAAGATGGAGGAGGTTGTCCAAGGAAGGATCCACTTGGGGGTAGCGCTTACTCCTGCCCGCACGCATGGATGGAAAGGAGACTGCCGTGGACAGGTGAAGTGCCCAACCTGCTCTCATGCAACGACTCCGGCGGACCTTCTCCATCTATGATGGGCATGCCCTGGAACCAAGGACATTCGAAGAAAACACCTGATGGGGGCAGGCCTAAGTTTGCGGCAAGACACTCATTATCACCGCTGGCTCCATTGTCCTGCCTACCGTTCCTTGCTAGACTATATCCCGGACGCCAATCTAGCTTCCTGGATATCGTCCGAACTCGCTTCGTGTCCACTAAGCCTCGAGGCTATGGAATAAACGAAAACACAGCAGTATACCTGGTCGGGCGCAACTCGACGTACGCCGGTCACGGAGCTTTCTCCGCATCAACCGGAGCGTACGTTCCGATGCAAGCGGGGGCAGCGACTGCCCCTCATTGCTTATGCTTCTCGGCGACTAATTATAGCGCCGTAAACTGGGTGCGCGCGGTCGTCTGCTACATCGCGTGCTTCCGATCCTTTCCCCGCCTCAAACAGTAAGGCTCCCGTGGAGCCATCTGGCTTTGTTCACAGCGAGGCCACCGCGCGGTTCGCCCACTCGACAAAACTCTCTTCTGCCGCAAGTTCGATGAGAAGGTGGCCAATCTAAGAAAAAATAATGCAGAAGCTGCTACACTGGTTGCCTGCGAAGTACGAAGGAAGGAAGAACATCAACTTTTCCACGCCTCATAGTCCGGGGTGCCTTTTTTGGAAGCTGTGGCAAAGGCTGAATCGTGCCACTCGTGACAAAACATTTCATGGAGAGAACCTGAAAGGGACCCTGCAACACTCTCGATAAACGCTTTCACTCTTTCCCTGGCGTCTGAAAGCCCTGCGAAAGCTACAGTTATCGGCAGCAAGGAGCGGCATTGCGTGATTTGCTCGTCCCACCACATACGCCTTCCGTTTCTGCTTTGTTTTTGTGGCTTTATTTTTAACGTTGCTATCGAAAATCGTTAATTGCTGCAGCTGAAGGAAAACCGGCCAACAGGCACTACATGGCCTCAGTGACGTAATTCGGGCCGCCGAAGAACGTCAAGACCGGGAAAGAAACAAACATCTTTTGAGCGAGTTTCCAAGTTATTTTATGGGCATAGAGCAGCAGTTTTGGGCTGAAGTACTTGGCGACCCCCTAATCTAAGTACTGGGTGTGTTGGGTGACTACGTTCTGCAAGAATTTAAGATTTCAAAAACAGTGGAAAAAACAATTACACCACCTTCCCGTGGGGAACCCTGATGAGGATGCGAAGCATCGTGGCGGTTCCGTGTGGTTCCATTGTGTTGCCGTTATGTTGAGTGATCTGGTTTTTACTAGCACCAGAGGGAATTCCGCGTCCGGGTCCACACCGGTGGCAAAGGCACGCAAGTGCTGTTGTGTTACGGTGAGTAGGCGGTGGTTCTCGAGGCGCCGAAACTCGTCCATCATGTTCTTGTCGATTTTGTCTGTGGTAGAATCGGTAGTCTCCGTCAGGTTTGGTGAGGTAAAGGTTGTTGACATTGGTGCACCGGCTGAGAGCAATGTACACGCCCTCCTCTTCGCAGCTTTGTTGTTGTTGTTGTTGCGCCTTTAGGTATGGCACATACCCAATCAGGGGATCGGCCAATCAACAGAGGATGGTTAAATGAATGGAATTCTTATCTAATCACGATACGTTGAGGAAAGATAATTTAGACCGGTTGGAAAAATTTTTGAGAAAAAGAAAAAAAAATCCTGAAAAATCAAAGCGAGGGTGACCAATCGCAATCATTAAGAGAATCGTTTTGAATTTTCAATGTAGCGCAGGAGGGCAGAGCATACATCCCGGCGGCAGAACCCCGTTTCGGATGCCCCGAACGATAGAATAGCCGGCACTGTTAGGGATATCCCCAAGCTGTAAAGCGGCACCTCCAGGGACTGACGTCTCAGTCGGGAAAAATGTCGGCATGTCAAAAGGTAGTGTTCGACGGACTCGTCTTCGTTGCAATAGCTGCACAGAGCTGTTGGCGCCAGACGGGACCTGTGCAAATACCTATTTAACTTGGGTACTCGACAACGTAAGGCTGTAATAACCACCTCTAAGTTGCGTGAAGGGCACCATTATGGTTTCCATGAGAATTTAAGATGATTAAAATCCCTTAATCATAATAAAACCGATTCTTGCTGTACTTGGAGTTTCAGCATCCTACAGTACCTAGGTGCTGTTATTGAATGTGTCGGCTCTACGACGTCTACTACAGGCCCAGAAAGTGCTATCCTTGCTAGAGAGTCGGCAGTCTCGTTAAATGTGATCCCTGCATGACCAGGAACCCAAAGAAGGTGAATTTCAGTGAAGTGAGGTGGCAGGAGTGACCGAAACGTCCGCAGAAGGGGAGTGTCTTTAGGGGAAGAATGGTCTTCTCGTTCTTCTTCTTCTTCGGCGGTTTCCCTACGGGAAGATGACGACGGTGGTTGAACGCGAACCTATCTCGTGATGGATTCTTTGGTTGGCCAATCCCTAGGGTCATCCTGCCACAATCAGCATCAGAGGCGCTGCGGACGGGGCTGGTTGAGCTGCAAGGCGCGTGGCGCTTCCCGCCACAGCTTTCCCACGGGAAATTCAGCATCCCCCTCTAAAGTTTTCAGTTCGTCGTTTCCGTTGACGTTCAGCTTCGCGTGCCTTCGTTGTATCAGTAGCTTCTTGACGTAGTTTGAATGAGTCAAGGACATAAGGCGCGTTCGTAGCACTTGCTCCTGCCCCGGATTTGTAGCCTAGTGGGAAGAGCACCGCGTACCTCCCGTTGCGGCCAGAGAGTAGTGGGATCGAAACCGGGCGCCGCTAACTACTTCTTTTTTTATAGTGTAGTATCGCGGAGCTGTGGGTGTAAGGAGGAGAGTTGCGCATGCGCAGTGAGCATGTGGACGGCGCCGCCATCAACGACGCAGGACCAGGCGAGCCTAAGAAATGCTCCGCATTTAAAAATTGTTGCAGGGTCCCTTTAAGCGCCCCTTTGTGTAAGAAAATATGTGTTATTTGTCCGGCATAAAACACGCTCGCCGCTATAAGCACTCAAACACGTTTGAGTACGTGTGGGAATTGAGGGTGGTCTCCAGAGTAGGATCCCAGTGCCTTACCACCGCGCTACATCAGCAGGTTGCCAGCGGTGGAAAAAAATTAGTCTCGTGCCTGCGCCGCTGACGTCACACCACGTGACGGATGAACGTGATGGCCCATGAGTAGAACAGGTGCGCGGCAGCCACGGAGAACTCTGATTATGGGAAAGCTGGGGTACGAGGTGCAGCCAGTCAAAATCATTGCCAAAAAAAGACGATACGAAGGTTAAGTGAGGGACGCAAACACGATGCAGCATTAAAGAGGCACTTGATAAGTACCGCCAGCCTTTCTCCTTCAAAGCGCGTTAGCAGACTTTATTGATTGATTGATTGATTGATTGATTGATTGATTGATTGATTGATTGATTGATTGATTGATTGATTGATTGATTGATTGATTGATTGATTGTAGGGTTTAACGCGCCGACGCGACGCAGGCGATGAGGCGGGCCTTAGTGGAGGGCTCCGGATTAATTTTGACCACCGGGGAATCTTTAACGTGCGCCGAAATCTCGTACACACGGGCGTTTTTCCTTTTCGCCGCCATGACAGCGCAGCAACAGCAGCGGCAGCAGCTCCAGCCGGAGGTGATGGGGCGACTCCGGATCCTCCCGCTGCCCCGCAACGTCCACCCCGACCGCAACCGTGGTCGCAGAGAGGCGAGGGCCCGCGCTCTCGCCGCAACGCACGCCAACGACACGGGCGCCCTGTACGTGGACGCCGCCCGGTACACCGACCGACCCGACGCCTACGTAGCGGTGGCGGTCCGCGCTAACACGGGAGAAATATACAGCGCCTGCAGCGTCCGCGTGCCGTCCGCCAGCCAGGCGGAGGAGACGGCGATCGCGCTGGCGCTGACGGATCCCCAGTGCACCACAGTGCTTAGTGACTCCCGGTCGGCCATCGCGAACTACGCTAAGAACAACGTATGTGAAAGTGCCGTGCGTGCGGTGAAGTGCAGTGCGGTGATCAGTGGAGCGGTGCCGGCCACCCACCTTCGGTGGTTCCCGGCGCACACCAACATCAGAGGCAACGTGGGCGACGGTCTCCCCAACCGCAACGAGACGGCGGACGCAGCCGCGCGAGGACTGACCAACCGCGCGGCGGCGGTCTCTTCCCCACTGCCGAGCTCCGCGACAGAGGGAGGCCAACGCGAAGACCACGACGAAGACGACAACGACGACGTGGAGTGGGACCCGGAGCCCCTCCTCACGTACGGGGAGGTGCTGGAGTGGTACCGGCTCGGCCGGCGCACCGCTCCGGCGCCCCACCCGGAACTAACACGACAGCAGGCAGTGCTACTACGCCAACTACAAACACAGTCAGTGATCACGCCGGCGCTCGCGCGTCACGTCTGCCCGGACGTGTACGCCAGTGACGTGTGTAGTGTGTGCGGGCAACATCGCGCAACTCTGGCCCACATTCTGTGGGACTGTGCAGTGCACCCCGTGGAAGCTGCCGACCTCTACGGCCGGCTGCCGGACACCATAACGAGTGCCGTATATTCGACGGACCTGGCCGCACAAACTCTAGCCGTCCAGCAGCTCGAGGCTGCTCTCGCCAGGCAGAAGCGGAGCGAGTCGCAGACGGGGGGGAAAGGGACGAACTCCCGAGTACCTTTCGCGCACCGCTCACGCCGACGCTGGCGGGGCCTAGTCCCGAAGACGTAGTGAACGTGGGTGGGATGTGGAGGCTCTGCGCATCCCGACCTCCCACTCCCTGCTGGCCATAAATAAAGTATTTCTCTCTCTCTCTTAGCACACTTAAGCGGCCCGAAATTTTTTTTTCTTTTCTATACAGTAAAAGCTCGTTAATTCGAACTCGGATAATTCAAACTTAGGGCTAATTAGAACTGACGCCCTGGTCCCCGCACAGTTCTGTACATTTCAATGGGCGAAAGCTCTCGATAATTCGAAGGCGCCGATATCCAGAACGGTTAATTCGAACAGGAATCCCCTGGTTTCCATCGCTCCCCGCCGAAGAAGTCCGCCTAGAATGATTACAATGCGTTGCAAACCCAAACCAAATCAAATTACTTGAGATGCAAAAGAACGAAACAGAAAACAGCGTGGCGCTATTTCGCTTCCGCAGCGGGCGCCGCGCCGCCGGCCTGAGGGCTCCGGCGGCGCCTTTGTGTTCTGCCCGCGCAGTGTGGCGCGATGTCTATTCATTCTAGATCCCGCCCGGCAATTTGAACTCCGCTTAATTCGAACCATTTTATGGTCCTCTTCGTGTTCGAATTAACGAGTTTTTACTCTATTAGCTTTGACAGTCCCGTCTCACAAGCGACAGATTGTGAAGTCGCAAATCGCAGCGAAAAAAAAAAAAAAAGAAACGGTACGAAATGACTGTGTCAGTTTTCACACTCTGGGCAGCTGGTGTTTTATTGGACAAATGATGCCGTCCCCAAGGGCGTACTTGTATTGACGACACTGCGATTCGATACAGGCCCACTTGTTTTCAAACATTAGTATTTCTCCAGAGGTATGAAGGCACCGCCAAGTTAACAGACCAGCTAATGTGGTGCAAGGGGTTTTTAAAAACAATGAGGACAAAGAAAAAAATCCCGGGACGTCTCCCCTAACGTGAAACCTCGGGAGGGGCGAAGCATGTAGCGTATAAGTGTATTCTTGGCGCCTTGGCGTTTTGGCCACGGAGATGAAACCGTTGGGGGGTAGAGGGATACAGCTTTCCTGCAAAAGCACAAAGCACAAAGCACAAAGCACAAAGGCACAAAGCGAGGCGCTGGAAAACGTGTGTCCCGGTTTGTTCTTTTAGTACGCGTTTTCGTCCACTGAGATGAAACGTTCTAGATCGAGACGTTGGGAAACGAGTGTCCCGATGTTTTAGTACCGTGACTACATGAAACGACGACGATGTCAGGAGACGCCGACAGCCAGAGCCCCTAAGGGGCTTCGCCCCTAAAAAAACATCACTACGCTTTCAATCTATTTATTTATTTATTTATTTATTTATTTATTTATTTATTTATTTATTTATTTATTTCAATACCTTTAATGCCCAGAGGTCGGTACAGAAGGGAGTGGTTAAGTTTACTAAACAACTGTACACTGGGAGATTAGTCACGTTACACTATAAATGCGGTTTACATATAGAAAATAATGATGTTTCCAGAAATTATACAAAGGTAATAGCAATATACTGGCTCAAACAATGAATTAAATTCAAAGCGAGCATATGAACTAATGCAATGCAATTAAAAACCACTTATCAAATAACATCAGCGTATGAGACCAAAATACAAGCAGAAGAAAATACAAAACGAACATACGAACACACGAAAAATAAACCCATCTACCAAAGAGAAATCAGTATAAAAGATAGGGAGACAGAATACATGTTCGATAAATATACAATGCACGCGTGTAAACAACAAGAAAAAAAAAGTTTACTGGGAACGAAAGTAGCGTTCGGCGGCCGTTCCAAATGCGCGCGCATCGGTGATTGTGGCGAAGAACGATGATGTGCGGAGCAGAGCACAGTACAAGAAGTGCGTGAAACAAACACGTTTGTCTGGAATTTGCAATTGTCTGGCAGGCGACGGAGCTGACATCTACACCGATGCGGCTTTGAATACAACGACGGCGGCCATTGCGTGGACATTTGCGGACCTGCCGGAATTGAATGGATCCAGGCCCATCTCCAACACATACGATTTCGTAGAAGAGGTAGAACTTCTAGGAATTCTGGAAGCCGCGCGGCAAATTTATGAACATTCCGGCCATCTATCCACGAAGAAATTTTTCATTATCACGGATTCCTATGTTGCTGTCCGAGAGTTAAATAATCCGTTTTCACCAAACAATACGGCAACCAACGTCCTTACCATGATAAGAGGCCTACAAATTGAAGGCTTCAAAGTTCGCATTGTTTGGATTCCAGGACATACTACATGCGCAGAAGGCAACCGTATGGCGCACGACGCTGCCAGGAAAAGGCTACAATCCCCTCCCGCGGTGCCCGCCACGCCAGTCCCCCCTCTCCAAGCTGACTGGCAACTCCAGCTTCGCCACCTCAAAAATTGGCCTCGTATCTTTTTCTTTATTGTCGACGTAAGACGATAGTCGACTGGCGCCCCTGGCAAGTAAATGCCTCCATTCTCTTTCCCGCTCACCTCTCATTCTGGTCCTCTCCCTTCTAGTTCCTCGCAAGATCACACGGTAAAAGTTTGCTCAAGTCAATTTAAATTTACCGCGTTGCACTGCTCGAAGTCGGGTGTTTAGATGCCAGCCCTGCCGTACGGCAGAGACATGCGTGAACCGAGGCACCTTACTACAACAGTTATAGAACCACGTTGCCCTATTGAACGGGCGTTCCAAGCGGAACGTGGAACCCATCTAGTGGAACCTTTCGCTGCTGTTCCCGTTTGATTTTTTTTAAATGCCGCCAGGTAGCGCGGGCAACAGCGGGCGACGGTTTTCTGCAGTTGATGTAGTATTTTATTTGTTATCGCAAAAACCAAGCATCCGTACATTATTTAATAAAGGAACACTGCAAATATCACTCATGTATTGATTTTCTACCTTATATTTGCGTAATGTCTTGTTAATGTTCAACAATGTTGACAGGTATGAACATTGCCATCGGACTTAGACGTTTAGATTTGGCAGTATGCTCTAAGACGATTGCACAGTTTCAGTTTCGCTTTGGCCGGCTGGCTGAATCGAGTCACAGACAGACAGACAGACAGACAGACAGATAGACCAAAATTTCTGGGTTTAAGTAGCCCAAGAAAGTTATCGTCTTTAAAAGGAAAGCTGCAAGCGCTTACAGGCAGAAACTCCTGTTGGCATCCTTGCCCCTCTCAAGCGCATCTCTCGTCCGGGGAAAGTATTCGCCAAAAAAGTGCATGCGAATGCAACGTACACCCCCCACATTATTTATACACGGGCAGCTCCAGCGGGATCCGAATTGCGCCGCGGGCCCCGTTGTAGACGTGAAGGCACATCAAATCTTTACCACTTAATTTGGCGTTGTCCATTATTCGACCGTAATCGCCACCAGCTTCTAACTCTAGGTCCCGCCCCTGCGACTGAACAGGAACATGTTAGTCGGTTCCGTGGCAATCCCACCACACAATCACCGAGTACGCCCTAGAAAGCGGTCTCTACAAATTGGTGTAACGGCCTGGTCGACTTCGCCATTGTCTCGAATGTGAACTGTCTGCAGCGTGCACTGTTTTCAGTGAACCGCATTGTCTACAGTGGAAGCTGCAAATTTAAGTGTGAACTGTGCATTTTGGTGCCACTGACCGACTCATTTGTCGTTTTACTGTGTGCTCCTAATGCAAATAGACCTACCGCCCTCTGGTTTACCTCTGGCCCTGATTGAACCTCTGATTTGACACACACTACAGCGTTTGAGAAGGCGAATGCCGGTACTATTACACCCTTCCAGATTTCTCTCACTGCTTCATATTTGTTATACCCCCATAGTGCTCTGTGCTTCACGATAGAGGTGTTTCTTTTTCCTTTCATTCTTAAATGTACATCATAAGTTTTTAGATAGGCCTGACCTTCGTTTATCCACGTGCCCAGATATTTGTATTTCGTTACCCACGGTATCGTTGCTTGGTGAACGAATACCAATTCGTTACGGGCGTCGTCATTAAAAACCAGAACTTCCGACTTCAGCCACTGAATTAGGGTCAGAGTTTAGCTGCGCTAAACTCTGACCCTAATTCAGTGGCTTCTTCCCCGCATATATCTGTGAGCTGTTGCAGACACTGTTTGCTATCTGCTAGTAGTACTATGTAATCTGCATATATCGGTCGCGAAATATGTTGTTCCACTTTCTGTCCTCTGTGGCCACAACACAGATTGAAACTTGATTTACTGTCCCTAAGCTTTATTTCTAGTCTAGTCATGTACAGCATGAACAGCAATGGCGACAGAGGACAACCCTGCTTTAAACCTCTATTTGTGACAACCGGTTCGGTGTACTTTAAGTCTTCCCAAGTATTTTGCACATCGCTCTCATTATAAATTCCCTGCAACAGCTGTATAAAGTCCTGGCCTTATCCCTCCCGCTCAAGTATGCTCCATAAAAGTTCTCTATCTACGCTGTCGTAGGCTCCCTTTATACCGAGAAACGCTATCCACAGTGGTCGCTTCTGAGCCAATGACACCTCTATGCATTGGGTTAGGACAACAAAAATTGTCCTCTAAGCGCCTGTCTCGTCTGAATCCATTTTGTAGTTCACCCAGTACGCCGTTCCCCTCTATCCACGCCTGTATTTCCGCTTTTATGGCTTGCATTTCCAGGCTGTATGCCACTGAGGTAACTGTAGTAGGCCTGTACGAGTTGGCATCAGCCCTGTCTCCTTTACCTTTATATATCATCTTCACCCTGCTCTTACGCCAATTGTCTGGTACTTGCTTAGTGTTTATCGCTTTTTAGATTGCTCAAATAAGTTGTGCTTTGCTTTTTGGGCCCAGTAGGTTGATCAGCCGTATAGGAATTTCATCCAACCCTGCTGCCGTATCAGCAGGAACATGTTGTTCGGCTTTTTTCCGGTTTAATTTCTCCAACTTTAGCTCTTTACCTGTACCCACCTCATGTCCGCACTCTCTAAATGCTGTAGTCCTCTCTCCGTTCTTCTGAACTTCTCTTGTATCATTGAGCGAATGTGAAATACCGCCTCTTCCCCTTTCGCTACCTGACCTTCACCGTTTATGACATGACGTTGTACTTTATCGGTCTTTTTACTTAGTTCCTTTACATGGTTCTAAAACTTTCTCGACACGCCTTTATCCTTTGCCCGTATATTCGAGACCCATTGCTCACTTTCTCGTTTTTTGCTGTGCAAGGTTTTGTACTTCCAGCTTCCTTAGCGGTACCAATTCCACTTGAAAGCTATTTCCTCTGCTTGCATTCCCACTCGCTTGGCCTCCCTGTGCACTCTTGATGCTTGCTGTCTTTGTGTTATAGCTTTCTTGATTTTCTTGTTCTACCATCTTCTAGCCTTTCTTTTTCCGTTCCAGTAGGCGCGTGCTTTTGCGTTCCTTATATTTCCTAGAATGAAACCAATCAGTTCGCGGTATTCCTAATCTTTCGTAGGCTGTCTCTCGCTTTCCGTCTCCAGGCTTGTGGCAATACAGTAAAAGCTCGTTAATTCGAGCTCCAAGGGAACCATGAAATTGCTCGAATTAGGCGGAGTTCGAATTAGCGGGCGGGTGCTAGAATGAATGGACATCGTGCCACATTAGGCACTACTATACGTTTCTGGCAGGTGATTTTGTTTCATTTTCGTTTTTAAGTTCTTCGCCAAGTATTTCCCCCTACTCGCCATGACTGGAACAGTCGATCAGGAGTCGCTGACGAAGCGCCGAAGCAACGAAAGAGGTGACGCAAGAAACTGGCTTGGTTTGGTTTCTATTTGCAACACACTGTAATCGCTCTGATCCGACTTCTGCGAGGAGCGTTGAAAACCAGAGGACCCCAGTTCGAATTAACGATTCTGGATACCGACGCGTTCAAATTATTGAGAGTTTTCCCTCAATGAAACATACAGGGCTGTGCCGGGACCAGGGCGTCAGTTCGAATTAAATGTGAGTTCGAATTAACCGAGTTTGAATAAACGAGCTCATACTGTATTGGCCATTTGTTGATCGTTTAATTTCAAGTCGTGAGCCACCGTTTTTGGGGTTTTGACGTTTCATTTTTCCAGAAGTCGAAGTTATCCGTTTATGGTCACTTCCTAAGCTGTGGGCTGCTATTTCATCTATTTCCATTAGAGTCAACCTTTCAAACACACCTTCTGATAGGAGGCTGTAGTCTATACTGGACTGCTTTTCCCCTCGTTCCCAAGTAATTTGTCCCTCACATTTATTCTCTCTATTTACTTCAATGAGATTATGTTCTCCACACATAGCTAGTGCGAGTTTGCCAGTGCGGTCTGTGTATCCGTCCAGGTCCTCAATGTGGCATTCATGTCTCCCACTAGAATCACCTCTCCCGATTGTCTTAACTTATCGAGGACCCGCTTAATGCCGCTTACCAGTTTTTCATTCTTTTCTCTAACCTCACTATCACCTCCTGACCACAGATAGGCCATAAATGTTGAGAATTGCGCCGCCTAGGGGGCTTTATGCTGGAGAAGAGCGACTTAACAAATTAGAGTTTCTTTTTTTGTCCAAATTAAACAGTTCCGTACTATGCCTTCCTGACCACTTCCTGGCGCCTGTGCCGGCTCTTAATATAATAGCGTGCCGACTGCCCCAACTAATTTACGAACACTCTTGTGCTCCAGCCCTAAACAAATAACTCTAATGTCGCGTACGTGTCCACCGCGATATAACCAGCGCGCCACTCGGGCCGAGCCGTATCCATCGACGTAACCCGTTACCTTTGGCTCGTGTACTTTGGCGTACTAGATCAATGTCAACGAGCGGTCGTCAAGTCGATTAAGACGCACGCTCCGTCCACGAAGTAAAGGCACGCCCACAGCCGTCATTTTAAGCCACATCGAAAGAGACAATTTCGACGAGAAACAGCGAGAGGGGAAAAAGAAATCAGTCCCGCCTTGCGCAGCCATGTTTGACCTACATCTGCTCTTACGCAACTCTCCGACGACCGAAAGCTAACTGCGTGCAGCGTAACTCCAGTTGTCGTCGAAGAAGTAAAAGCGAGGTGATCTGCGCCGCGGGTAGTTTGGCGAGGAGCACTCGGACCCGCGTCGCGTGAGACGGCTTCATTTCGCGCCCGCCGATCGCCCCCTCCGCCTCCTCAACGTCGCAGACGGTCGTGGCGTGTTCCGCGCACGCCCCGCCGTCGTCGACTGGGTTCTTTGTGAACCTCTACGGCGATCGCTGAGCCGGGTGTGTTTGCACTAGCCTCGCTGTGGATTACTCGCCTCTGCTCATTCAACGCAGACAGGGCGGCGCTGTCTTTGAAGACGAAGATCTTGGCATACTAGGCCACCTGTCGGAGTAGACGTCCCGGGGGAGGGAACGGCGGAGTTTAAAAGTCATATTAGTCGGTCAAAGTCAGGCGGGTCGCGGGACTATGAGGATGAGACGGCGCGTGCGAGTTTGAATGAATGAATGAATGAATGAATGAATTAATTAATTAATTAATTAATAGTTGGAGGGATGGATGAATGAATGAACAGATAAAGAGATGAATGAACGAATGAATGAATGAATGAATGAATAGGTGAAGGGATGAATGAATGAATGAATGAATTAATTAATTAATAGTTGGAGGGATGGATGAATGAATGAACAGATAGAGGGATGAACGAACGAACGAACGAACGAACGAACGAACGAATGAATGAATGAATGAATGAATGAATGAATGAATGAACCATTTTATTTACGTTTATGTATGTAGAAACGTGGGGGTGCAGCGGCGGCGTAGAGGCAGAGCATCCGCCTCGCGTGCAGAAGGACCGTGGCTCGAATCTCGGTGCCGGACAATTCCCACCCGATTAAAAAGAAAATCCGCGTGTTGATGGAATTGCAGAACGAGGCTTGGGGTGCGGCCTGACCCCGGCGACCATTGCCGGCAACGCACTCCCTCACCAGAGCGGGATTGGCCACCCTGGTGTAATGGCCACAACCTCCCATGTATCCGCCAATTAACCCACGGCCCTCAGTCTCCAGTGGCTGCGAAGCAACTGACGAGAGCTGCGGTCAGACCTGTGGCGCAGCAGAGGGTGCTAAGAATCCCTGGACCCGGACAGGCCGCCATCGGAATCTGAACCTGCAACGTTAAACACGAGAACCTTATCCAGCGAAGCGAGTCTAGAGGTGTTGTTCGAGAAATTAGAGGGCATTAAATGGGATGTCATAGGGCTTAGTGAGGTTAGGAGGACCGGTGAAGCCTTTAAGGTGCTGAAACATCGACACGTCCTATGTTGCCGTGGTCCAGGGGACAGAAGAGAACTGGGGGTGGGACCTCTAGTCAATAAAAGCATAGCTCGCAACATAGACGAATACTATAGCATTAACGAAAGGACAGCCGGTCTTGTAATTAGGCCTAATAACAGGTACAAACTCAAGGTAGTACAGGGCTACGCGCCCTCATCCAGCCACGACGACCAGCTAGTTGAACGCGTCTGTGAAGATGTGGAATCGGCAATGGTTAAAGTAAAAACACAGTATACCGTAGTTACGGGAGACCTCAATGATAAAGTAGGCAAGAATCAGGCTGGAGACAAGGCAGTTCGGAACTATAGTCTCGGCTGTAGAAATAGCAGGGTGGACCTACTAGTCGAGATCGCAGAACGCAATAAGCTACGCATCATGAACACCTTCTTCTGCAAACTGGAGGGCCGGAAGTTGACGTGGAGGAGCCCGAATGGGGAGCATAAAAATGAAATAGACTTCATATTATGCGATAACCCTGGCGTCGTGCAGGATGTGGAAGTGCTCGGAAAGGTAAGGTGTAGTGACCACCGAATGGTAAGATCTCGAATTAGGCTAGAATTGAGGAGGGACCGTAACAAGCTAGTACGTAAGAAGCCGATCATTGAGTTAACAGTAAGACGTGAATTTGAAGAATTCAGGATCGCGCTGCAGAACCGATATTCAGCTCTCACCAAGGAAGCAGAGTTTACGACGCAGGAAGCCAGCGACAATCTTACATGCATTATCACAAAGTGTGGAGAAGTCGGGGGCACGATGGCTAGACAGTATATTGGCAAACTTTCCCAGGAGACGAAAGAGCTAATTAGGAAACGCCAAAGCATGGAAATCTCCACCACAGCTGACAGAATAGAACTAGCGGAACTTTCGAAGTTAATCAATAGGCGTAAGGCAGCTGACATACAGAATTATAATATGGAGACGATCGAATATGCTGTAAAGAACGGAGGCAACCTGAAAGCAGTGAAGAGACGTCTAGGCATGGGGAAAATCAGATGTATGCACTTAAAGACAGGCAAGGCAATGTCATTACATATAGGCATAAAATAGTCATAGTAGCCGAGGAGTTCTATAGAGAACTGTACAGTATCCGGGACATCCAGGATAATGCCGACACAGAAAGTAGATAGACATCCCACCAGTAACGACAGAAGAAGTAAGGAAGGCTTTGAAAAAAATGAAAGGGGGCAAAGCACCTGGTGAAGATCAGATAACAGCAGACCTCTTGAAGGATGGCGGGCGAATTGTACTAGTAAAACTGGCAAACCTCTACACGCAATGCCTAATGACCGCGAGTGTACCAGAATCTTGGAAGAACGCGAACATCAACCTAATCCATAAGAAAGGTGACATGAAGGACTTGAAAAATTACAGGCCGATCAGCTTACTGTCAGTTGTCTACAAGGTAGTTACAAAGGTAATCGCTTACCGAATTTTTGCAACCTTAGATTTCAGTCAACCTAGAGAACAAGCAGGGTTTCGTAAAGGCTATTCAACAATGGACCATATTCACACGATCAATGAGGTGATAGAGAAGTGCGCGGAGTATGCTGAATTCCTATACATAGCCTTCATAGATAATGAGAAAGCATTTGACTCGGTCGAAACCTCAGCGATCATTCAGGCTTTACGGAACTAGGGTGTAGATGAGAATTATGTAAAAATACTAGAGGATATTTACAATGGGTCCACAGCTAATATCATCCTCCATAAGGAGAGCAGTAAAATACCTCTAAGGAAGGGCGTCAGACAAGGAGACACAATCTCTCCAATGTTATTCACAGGCTGCCAGAATGCTTCACGAGGTAGTGTTACAGTGGCTACCTGGACATTGTGGGGTGAATGGGAATGTGGTGGCCGACGAAACAGCTTGCGCGGCCCACACCCAACCTAGTGTCATCATCCCGATTCCTTTCTCTAGACGTGACGCCGCGACACTTGCGTACTCCGTGGCGCGGCAGTCACAACTCTCCATATGGACGGACGGGACAAAAAATTATCAGCCACTATACAGAATCGATCCCACCTGCACTTTCCGAATGCCGTGTGGCTTGGGAAAGCGCGACGAAGCAGTCGTTCACCGCATTCGCCTCAACGTCGCTTTTACCAGCCACTACTTGCACAAGACACGCCGAGTTGCCTCCCCTCACTGTCAAGTATGCAGTGTCCGTGAGGACATGGAACATGTTCTGTGTGTGTGTCCCCGTTATGACACCCCGCGGCTAACCTGGAAGACAACTTTGGGACTGCGTGCTGATGCACCATTGAAGCTTTGTGACGCCATTGGTCCTTGGCACTCAACTGCCGCGGCAACACAGAGTACACGGGCTTTGGTGTCATTTCTCCGTGACTCCGGCCTGAACGAAACTCTGTGAATGTGTGCCTTAACTTCACTTCTGTTTGTGCGCCGTGTGCGTGATCCTGCATTTGTCAGTTTGTGTGCTTATTTGCTTTCGTAGTGTCTGTATGAGTTTTTGTGTCTTCGTTTCCCTTCACTTTCGCACACCATGTTCATGTGGAGTAGCAAGCCAAGCTCGCTGCCAGGCTGACTTCTCTTCATTCATTAAAGGCATTCCTCCTCCTCCTCACAGCATGTTTACAAGAAGTATTCAGAACGTTGGATTGGGAACAGGTGGGAGTAAGGGTTAATGGAGAATACCTCAGTAACCTCAGATTTGCTGATGACGTTGCCTTGCTAAGTAACTCGGGGGACGAATTGCAAAGCATGCTTACCGCATTGGACAAACAGAGTAGAACCATGGGCCTGAAATTTAATATGCAGAAAACTAAAGCAATGATCAATAACCTCGGGACAGCACAGCGATTTGAGATGAGTGGCGAGGCAGTAGAAGTGGTTAGCGAATATATCCACTTAGGCCAAGTTGTGACCCCGGATCCCAACCATGAGGCAGAGATAATTAGGAGGATAAGAATAGGGTGGAGTGCATTCGGAAGGCATTCTCAGATAACGAATGGCAGCCTACCATTGTCCCTGAAGAAGAAAGTGTATGACAGCTGTATCTTACCGGTACTCACCAACGGGGAAGAAACTTGGAGGCTCACTAAAGGGGTTAAACTTAAATCGAGGACGACTCGGCGAGCAATGGAACGGAAGATGATAGGTGTAACATTAAGGAATAAGAAGAGAGCGGAGTGGGTCAGGGAACAAACGCTTGTTAAGCACATATTAGTAGAAATTAAGAAGAAGGAATGGGCAGGGCATGTAATGCGAAGGCAAGATAACCGCTGGTCATTAAGGGTAATAGAGTGGATCCCTAGAGAAGGCAAGCGTGGCAGTGGGTGGCCGAAAGTTAGATGGACAGATGAGATCAAGAAGTTTGCGGGGAGAAATTGGTCGCAGTTAGAACAGAACCGGGGTAATTGGAAATTAATGGGAGAGGCTTTTGCCCTGCAGTGGGCGCAGATAGGCTGGTGATGATGCACCAACATGAGCACGCATGAAGTGGAGTAGACAACGTAAGAGTTAGTTTTCTAAGTTAAGCGCCAAGCGCAGCTTCAGGAAAATGAGAAGGACAGAGGCGTATACATGTTTAACGTCAAGTTAACGTGGTCTTCTTATCTATTGGTTGTGGAGTCCAAGGTTCACACGTATAGGGCGACGTTGTCAATGCGATTCTGGCCATCGGTGTATCCGCTGGCGGCCTTAACTTTGGCGTACTTTTATCGACCCCCTCCCCCCCCTAATAATGCCTACGCGTACGCGAGAACGTTTCCGTTACGGCGGATAATTGTGAGTGGGGGAATGTCGGAACGGTACGTGCGCGTGTGCGATGGAATCCCCTGATTTCCGTTGCGGAAGGCCCGATAGTGATTGAGAGGTTGAGAAAATTAGACTAGATGGGTGATCCGATGAACGAGTAGGGAGTGGTGAATGCCGCGGTGGAGACGGGAGGGGAAAGTACTGGGTTTCTGGCGACTGATAGATGAGAACAAAGTAGCAATTGCTGTCCCTCGAGATGAGGGTAAGTGAGGAGAAGTTTATAAGCACTAGAAAGCTAGGAAGCTGTCTTGTCAAGGTGCCTATGTGGGCTAGTTGGTTGCTGCTGTGAAACATTATTACTTAGTGCACCAGAGAACTGGGCACGAGAAGAACACGGGACATGCGCTAGACATCAACTGTTAGAAGAGCGATAGAAAAGAGGGGTACAGCTACGGCGAGAATTTAGCGCTTATGAAGATGATCAGGTTTTCTTTATATCATACTGTGTGTGTGCGGGGGAATATGTACTTATGCCTTCTTGGCAACTTTTATGAACACTGTTTTCCGGAGCCTTACATGTTGAGCTCTGCGAATATTCCCTGAAACTCAGTGTTGAATGTTTTTTTTTTTTTCAACAAACGAGTTTCAATTTCAATGAGCTGAAGGCACTACTCCAAGATGCATCCTTGCAACCGCCCTCCAAACGTACATTTATGTTGTCTACTCGTTATGTAGGCCCAGTGTACGTTTCCTGTACTTATGGTACTTTTATCGGTCCAAGCGCACGCCGTTTAATCCCGTGTTTCTTTCAGTTCGGACAATGCGTGCTGCAATCCGCAATGTGTGACACAAAAATGGCCACGAATTCGAACTTAAACATTAAGCGAGCGTGGACCATCTTTTTTGTCGAGTTACTGCGGCAGGGGTTTGGGAACCTTGGGTGGCGTATAGGCGAGGAGTAGATAATATCGGCAATACCTTTGCTATATTCTCAGCTATGTTGATTTAGGCTGCCCAATTAAAAAAAAAAAACCCACCCTGCAATAGAAGAATGGTACCACGTGATGAAGGTGTAAGAGATAAGCTCCGCCGAAGTTCTTTAAATCACTGCAAGGTCGAGCAGTGTCCCACAGTCGTCTATCCCTAGTCCCTTTTAGAGCGAAAGCTCCACTACGCTACATATTTCAAGGTCATTCGTCGCGTAGCAGTGACCTTAAAGCTCCGGCGCAAGAGCTGCACCTTTCTTTCTTATTGCTTCGCTGGATCCGAGCCTCGCCTCTGCAGTACCACGTGACTAGACGAGGGTGAAACAGCTGCTTCGCCTGCGCTTGATCGCTCTGTATCGGCTGGGCCGTCTGTGCCTACGCTTCAACGCAAGCGAACCACGTGAATAGGCGAGGAGGGTTTAACGGCTGCTTCGCCTGTGCTTGATCGCTCAGCGTCGGCTGGGTCATGTGTGCCTACAGTTCAACGCAAGCGAACCACGTGGCAAGGCGAGGGGAAACAGCTGCTTTTTCCTGCGCTTGATCGCTCTGCGTCGGCTGTGCCTGCGTGTCTACGCTTCAACGCAAGCGACCCACGTGACTAGGCGAGGGGAACAGCTGCTTTGCCTGCGCTTGATCGCTTTGCGTCGGCTGTGCCGTATGTGCCTACGCTTCAACGCAAGCGAACCATGCGACCACGCGAGGAGGGTTCAACGGTTGCTTCGCCTGCGCTTTGTTCTTTAGTCTCGCCGATGGCGCGCCGGCTGGGCCGTCTGTGTTCTTGCAGCGGTAGCGAAAGGCTGAATCCAATCATACAGTAGATATACAGCTAGGCGATAGGCTGCGCGATTTCAAGCAATGGCAAACTTTCACGTGACACTGTGTGCATAGTTTTTTGCTTTCACTCGTGGCAACCAGGTTCACAAGTGTTAAACCTGAGCTATTTTTCATACCATCGCAGTGAGGCGGACACCCGTTTGTTGAAGAACTGGCCATGTAAGGTCATCGCCTCAATGATTGTATTGTTCTTTACTCACAAAGGGCAGCAGCAGTCTATCCTGTCGGTGCTGGGGTTGCTGTGAGGAGACAGGATGGAAGCGGGCACTTGAAGACAGGCGATTGGTTGTACGGCCTATGGGCCGCTAGAAGGGGCCCGCGCTCAGCTGAGTTCCACGCTGACAACTTGGGAGCACCTGCAAAAGTCCCGAAGAGAAATTTCGTCAGAAACGCGACGACTCAGACGGAAAATACGGGAGAACCGTGAGAGTACGTAGCTGAAAATACAATACCGTTGTCAAGCTCAAGACAGGGACATGTAGGGATCCTGGCTCAGGAGTGAAGCTTTTTACCCGAAAAGTATGAGGATGGAGGCAGGCCAAATTTTAAACCCCTCACAATCGTAAACGTATAGCTTGTATTCACTGACGAGGCACGCATGCAGGCAACCATGTGAGTGTGTCATCTCCAATTGCGCCGGCCTACGCGGGATGGCGGTACTTGTCCGTGATAAGCACATCATTTGTGTCGGACGTTCCAAACTCTACCGCACCGAATGCAAAGTAATGCCTAGAGTACAATGTTAGTGCGATTAATAACACCTCCGTTGACACCACCGTTGAGAATCGGGTTGAAACGGAACAGACGACGCACGCCGGGGTTTCTTCTTCGGCGTGCGGGCGCAGGGGCATAAGCCGTGCCATGTCCGTGGCCGTTTCTAGTGTTGCCAAGCGAAGAAAGTGACAGCTAAACTTTTCAGTGAATACCACCTTTGCGTACGGCTAGAGTGGTGAACACTTTATAAAATAGTCATGCATTTTGTTAAAAGAGGCCTTGCCAAGCCTAGCGTGAGAGCTACGAATTCTGAGTTAATCTACCATCATTCAGTACGACTTCTATCATGGAAAGGCGACCAAAAAAGGAGGCTGTTCACAGTGCGCATGAAGAATTCTTTAAAGCAGCTCGTGCTTCCCAGGCCCCTTTCGTAATCACCCGAACAGACCACGGGACCTTTTTTTTTTGTTAATTAAACGTACCGCTACCCATTCCCATGGCTGCCCGATAGCAATAAGATTTACGTTATTTAATCTTGTCTCTAAACTAGTATTCATTCACACACGGGTTGCTATGAGGCGAATAAATTCGCTAAAATAGTCACTCTCGTGCCCCGTAAACTTGTGATCGTGGGTGTACGTGGTGAGGACATGAATTGTAGCTTAGCGCAGCTCGTTCGGTGTGCTACATAGGGTTAGTCGTTCAAATCACTAGCGTGGTTTAGTCACCACTTTATGCCATAGAATTTACTGTAACTGAGACTGGCTGTTGTTTTAGGCGCGCGTTAATAACCCCGATAATAAATTATGACACGGCATGTGTACCTTGCAGTCACCTTCGGCCTGCGAAGAAACGATCTAGTGTTTAGTCATACGCTTGCACGTTGATCTAGTGTTTAGTTATAAGCTTGAGCGTGTTCGCAAATCATTTTTACAATAGCGCGAGAAAAGACTCGGACGAGACGTAAACGCAAAAAGCCGCTATCCAATTTACGTCTTGTCTCCATCTTTTTTTGCGCTTTCGCAAGAAGCCTTTATGCGGAAATACTTTAAAGGAGCGCCATTGGGAGACCGTGCCACTCAGCGAAAACACTGCCATTCAACACTGGGCCTTCGAAAGGGCCGAAGAGGCCGTCAGTAGTCAGGGCACCTTGAGCGTCGTCTAAAACACCACGGGCCTGCCCAGGCGTCTCCTTTGGAGAGAGAGACAAAAAAAACTTTTATTGCACCCCCTCCTCCTCCTAAAAAGGAAAAGGAGCGAAGAATGATCTTCGATGCTCTAGCGTTAATCATCCAGGGTGGGTGCCCCTAGTTCGGGATGTCATGGGCTTCTGCTTGTCCGGTCCGGATCACGTTGGACTCAACTAGTTTATTTCCTCCCACTTCGAAAGAGCTCTTGAAAATGGTGAACGAGTTTTACGGTCTTCAGATTACGCGGCCATTCACATCTGAGTCAAATAACGCCTACGCTACACAGGGAGTTCGAAACTTCGGTTGGAAAGCAATCAAATGTTTTTTTTTTTTTTTTTTTTTCAGTTCTGCCTATTTATTAATATCCATGCTTCAAACGCGTTATGTGCCCCACGCAGGACACCGCTGCCGTCAGCCCAAGTTGCAAACCATTCTAAAATAGAGACTCCGTGGCAAAAAAAAAAAAAAAAAAATGAGTAAGGAAGAGGCGGGGTGGCGGGAGCAGGTTGTAAGTATACCATCGTGTAACCGAACCAATGGGTGTGCAACTGCAGAAAATGGCACTAATACTGACACTACTATTACCAAATGTCGCGAGCGGAAACTTTCTGGGAAACTTAAGTATGCGTGCGTGCTTTGAAGGCTAAATCCTAGCGAATATCAAAGATGTACTGGTACACCGTGATCGCCTCTCTTTCTTCCCTTTCGTCTCTTCGTCCTTCGACGTGAATTACTCCGACAGGCGCACTGGCCGCAATTCATGCGACCTTCCGCACAGTCAGAGCTGTTTTGCTCACCTGTTTTGCTCACGTGCCGTTACACGTTTTCGAGACAGCATCAGGAAAACTGTTCCATTCTGGCAGGGCGCTGGTTTAGCGCGGTGGTTAGTGCGCTTGCCTCCCGCTCTCGCGATACGGTTTCGAATCACACACAAAATTGAGTGTGTCTATTTATTTCTTTCTTAGAGAGGTTGTGGGTTAGGCGGAAGAGGGAGGTGCTGATTGCCCCGCGAGAAAACGGCCCCATGTGTATAAGTGCAGGCAGCGGCGTGAGCCCCATCATCGGCTTCAAGGGATTCGTTTCCTGGCACCCAGGCTGTACAAACTTCTGGAATGCTCGGCCTTGTTAGACCGCTCATGCGCTACACCGACATCTCCGCGGACTAGCAGAACAAGCGGCGAATTTTCCCCAATCCGCACCCCCAACTCACAAGAGATGAGGCAATCAGCTTCAGACGACTCCAGACAAACACACATCCGCACCGCACCCTTCTCTATTTCATCTATCTTACGGAATGTCAAGCCACCTGCAAGCACTGCTAAGCGCCCTGTACCCTATACCATGAGGTGGCGGAGTGAACGGTTCTGAAACTAATCCATACAACAGTGCACGGCTCGGTTCACAAGCAGGGACACTACTTTCCAGCTTGGAAAGGGCCTGCACAGTCATCCGCAGCCAGGGGGTCCCATCCAGTGGCGGTATTCTCATGTTTGTCCGTTTTAAAAACGTCCGTTTTGCGTCCGTTTTGTTGTGACGTACTTCCAGTCGTATGCGGTCTTTGGGTTGGCTTTTGCGCAAATGTGCTTTTAAACACATTTTAAACGACTGAACCTATTTTAAACTATCTTTTATGAGTTTATTGTTCCGCCAGCGAACCAAGAACAACGCAACAAAAAATCGTCTACTCCCGATCGTCTGCTCTGAGCAGCCGCGGCTCTTAGCTCCGCCGTGATTGCATGACGTCACATCCTGGTGTTCGCTTTTAGCCAATCAGGGCTTGCTCAAAACGGACAAAACACGAGAATACCGCCCCAGTACAGTGGGTCGTTTGGGGGGAGGGGGGGGGGTCACTTTTGCGATGAAAATTTCTGCTGAGGAACTCCTGGTCCAAGCAGCGCCCCTAGCGGTCGCTGCTTACCGGTTAGCTTTAGACGTTTTGTTTGTTAAATAAGCACTTATTTATTACTCTAAATAGTCTTATGCTTTTATCTTATGGCATAAATATGTATTAAAAATTACAAATAACCTTTGAGTTTGAATTAAAAACTTTTAGGTGGCGCTGTCTGCAACAGGAGTTCTTCGGGCAACGCTTGCGTTCTATACAATTTTTTCATCGCAAAAGGGACCCACGCTCTCCATTGGTTTTTCCCCCCACGACACACCTCTATCTTCTAGTACACTGCGCCTTCGGCGGGCTGGTGTCCTAACAGCAGCAACCTGTGTTATCATCTAAGGCTTTAGTCCTTCGTCCATTCTTTAGAGAGGCGGCCATTTTGGTGTCATTTGGGATGGTGGACAACGGCGACGACTACGGTCACTGCCTGTGTTTGATGGCGTATGTAAGTATTTCGCATTTAAAAAAAAACCCGCATACATCAACGCAGTGAAAGCAGGTTTTCGAAATGCAATCCCTGTGCAAGAGCGGTGAAGTTACAAAAAAAAAAAAAAAAAAAACTGAGGTTGATTCCTCTGTCATAGGAATCAGTAAAACACGAAGGTGAAATGTGCAGAGAAATCTGCAGCTGAGCACGATTTGCGGGTCGGCGACTGTCTTGTGGGTGTGCTGGGCTAGCGACGTCCTGCTGGCTGGTGACTCCGGCAAAGGTGTACTGGCGTCATTTCCGTGACGGATATGACGTCAGTGAAATCTTGGGGCATCGCGGAATAAAACACTTTCATCTTGAAATATAAAACTCGAAAACGAACAACCCTATGTATAACGTACTCTTTGGTACTAAAGGTTGCTTCCTCGCAAGATGACCCTGTGCGCAGGGGCGCACCCTTTACAGGCCGCTTGCTTCGTTGTACTGGCGTCACTTCCGTGACGGATATGACATCCCTCAAATGTTTGTGTATCCGGGAATAAAACACTTTCGTGTTAAAATGGGCTGCGTGGTTTACTTTTGTGCCGCATATGGCGCGTGAGGTAATGCAGCCCAAAAACAGGACGGCGAGGCCTCGCATAATAAAACAAGCTTACATGTCCCCGTGGTACCAATTCTTGTATTTTTACTTGGAATTGTCGACAACTTTTAGCCCATGTTTATTTGATGACATTAACCAACCAATGCCGGATCCCAAAACTTCGCCTAAATTTTCCTTATTCGCAAAATGGTACTGTGGTGGCATTCTTGCATTTATACGTTTTAAAGACGATAGACTTTGTTGGGCTACTTAAACGCGAAAATTTAGGTCTGTCTGTCTGTCTGTCTGTCTGTCTGTCTGTCTGTCGACAAGTCGATTCAGCCGGCCGGGCAAAAACTCAAAGAATTCTTGAACGGGACGTTTATATAGCCAAAACATTTCCAAACTTCTAAATCTGTTGACAACGTTCATACTTATCAACATTGTAGAGCTAAAAGAGAACATTACGCATATTTGAGGCAAAACGTTAATCCGAAAGTGATATTTGCAGTGTTCTTTTAAGTATAAGTTCATGGATGCTTTATTTTTGCGATAGTAAATAAAAAAACATTCCCTGTAAATTTTTTTTTCGACCCGAAAATACAAAAAGCGCTCGCGCGCGACATTAGCCCACCTAGCGGCATTCCGAGAAGTCCAACTGAATAAATGTGCATATATAACGAAAGGTTCCAGTAGATGACGTGCGAGCAGCAGAACGCGCTAAAATTAAATGGAATGAACTGACTTGCAAACCTTCACCCTGCTTATCTTGGGAGGAACGAGACGGAAGCAGAAGATCTGGAGAGGTGAACGGGGAAGAGGACAGAGACATTTCTGTGCAGGAGTGGCAGACGACTATCATCTTTCGACGACTTTTGCAACAAAAGGAGCACATACGTGGCCATTTTTTTTATAGCGAAGCTGTATGGATGCTTCGCTTCCCTGCCCCTTCAGCTAATATTCATTTTTCGATTGATTTTGATTGACAGGCGGACACCAGAGCAGAGGTGTTCGCTAAGGCGTAAAAAAACGCATACAACAAATGCGTACTTCTGCTATGGGTTGGATACTTCGCGACTTACTATAGACTGTAAAATAATAATAAAAAAACTGTCATCCCAATGACCCGTTTTAACCGGTTTAATAGTAGGCAACGTTTGGTTAATTTTATGGTTTACCTGGCTCACAAGATACTTCCTGCTAAAGTTAAATATGAAGGCGCTTAAATTTATTACGACGAGTTGAGGTATCGCGATCACTATGATCGTTATTGGCCATTAGCCATAACGATCATAGTGATCGTTATGGCTAATTGGCCATCGTTATCAGCCACCGTTGGCCATCGTTATTGGCCATCGTTATCAGCCACCCACCTCTCCTTACTGGAAACGCACCCCACTCCATTAGAAAACACTTCATAGTGCCCGTCTTACCACGCAATATGCACCATGTGCATCACGAGGATCGCAGAGAAGCCCGAGCCCGGGTAATATTTAGGTTGTACGGAGATGCACCATCTACCGCCTACACAGACGCAGCGTGTTACCCCGAAAGACAAGCCATGGCAGCCACCGTCGTTTTAAATAAGCAGCACAGGTGCGGCATCTCAATTCCCGGACACAACCCTCTCCAAGCCGAGGAAGCGGCGATAGCACTTGGGATTAGCCAAAGCGACGTCAAAGTTATAATCTCAGACTCTCAGCAGGCGTGCCGCAACTTTGCCAACGGTCGCTTGCACGTCACAACACTTCGACTAATCAATCAGAGACTACCAACGAGACCAGTGAGGATTGTATGGGCACCAGCTCATAGCGGAATCCCCGGCAACGAGATCGCCAACCTCGTGGCTCGAGATTTGACCCGCCGAGCCAGCGCTGGTGAATCCGAAGCCGAGCCTGAGCGCATGCAACCTCTTGTCACCTACCAGGAAATCACGCAAAACTATAGGCTGTCCCGTAAAACCTACTCTTCGCCACACAAATCGCTACCGAGAGATCAGGAAAGGTTATTGCGTGCCCTGCAGGTCAACACCTTCCCGCATCCCACCAGACTACACCTCTTTGACCGGAAACACGTTTCTCCCCTTTGCCGCTTCTGTGGAGAGCACGGGACTCTCAGATACATAGTAGGCGGCTGCGACAAGTCCGCCCTAGACCCCCTTAACATCCACCTTTCCACAGAGCTTTGGGAGAGAGCCTCGGCCAGCTCCGGCCTCGAAGATCAGCTGCGCCTGATCGAAAGGGCTGTCGACACGGCCCGAGCTCAAGGCATCCTGGAATGAGGACGCCTCTCTCAAGCAGTTTCTGGATTAATTAAAGTTTATTCTCTCTCTCTCTCTTGCCAGATGCTTCCAAATAATTCCTGGCATATAAATATTTTTGGAGCTTCATTTTTATAATAACAAAACAAATTTGGTTAATCTTCTAAAAATATTGTCTCTTTTTTGCAGTCAGAGGTAACGTTTGAGCCTGTTCGTGAGCCATGCCAAGGACAAGTGGAATGTGCCTGAGCTGTATATGACTGCACGCTCGCTGAAGCGCGGCTCCGCTAGACAGTGGCGCAAGTTTTCCCTCTACTATATATTAGTACGAAACTCTGTGGCCGTGCCAGAGCCAAACGGAGTCTGAAATAATTCCGCCGACTCCTACTCGTGGAAGGCTTCATTTCCTGGCTCGTAGTTCAGTGTGGTAAACGCCACCTTTGTTAGGGAAACGGCGGCACTGTCTTTTTTGGTTCGCATCAGTGCTAGAGCACAGCATTGTGTGATCACGTTAAATTTTTTAGCGTGAGCTACACTGACCGAGGTTGAGCAGTTTCGCGTGACTCCTGGCGTCTCACGGCGCACAGCTGGCGCGCCGGAGCCGCCGCCGCCGCGACTGGACTAGATTGGACTGGATTGGATTGGATTGGATCGGATTTGATTTGATTTGATTGGATTGAATTGTTTTCGATTGGAAATCGTTTTAGCAGCAGAAAGCATGATAATCAGCTAATCCTAGAGAACCAGGAAACCTAAGAATAACCAGGTGAACCTTAGCTCACGCTACGTATATCGTGGCACAGACGAGCTAAGTTACTACTATTTTTTTATGCGCAATAATGCGTGACGCTTTATATCTGCAAAATAAATACGCAAGGCCAAGGTGACGCGAGCAGTCATCACAGTACAGCAAAATGCTAATGACTGATGCGTTAAGAATAAGGAAGTAATAGTGACTCTCCGCTAGAAATTCATTTGTTTATGAAGCCGGTGTTAAAAGGACTCAATGTATATCGCTGGATACATGGGGCCCTCATAATTTTATATACAGCTTGTATATGCACGGTGTAAGAAGTAGTTTCTTAAACGTGTATTACCCGTGACAAGACGTTTTCCCAGCAGTGCAGAGGAGTATAGTAGGGAGGCCGACCTTAAAAAGCAAGGGGGAATATCGAAGGGGTAGGTAAGAATGCTTCAGGATTCTTACAATTATCAGAATCCATGGAACATTTTTTTGCTTTTGCGGAATTTTCGGAATCCGTTAGTAGTAGTTACGTCTCATGAGCGCCACACTGACGGTAAAGAATACATGAAATAACACTTACTACATATTTTTAACTTCACCGAATCTATTGTAAATCCCGGTGCTACATATAATGCGGTAGAGATAGAGAAACAAATAAACAAATTCCAGGGAGTTTTGACATGACAGACCACGTTATTGCGACCGTGACCGAAGCCGGAAGCACTGCGCGCCCGCAGTCACATCAACGCGACTGCGGTCATGATTACGGTCACTCCATCATTGGAAGATTAGCCTCCCTATTATGCAGCAGGTTCTTTCCGCCTGCTTACAATACTCCAGGCAAAGTTGCGCCCTCCAATAAGTCAGCCCGTGTACAGCCCTCACTGAAGTATGCTTTCTTACAAGCCAGTAATGTTTGCAGCGAAGCTTGCTTGCCGGGCAAATAGCCGTTCACGATTGAAGCTTTCACACTCTCTGACTGTCAATGAAAAATCAGCCTTGGGCTGTGCAGCAAGTTTCATGCATAGTCGCAACATTGGTAGAGTAAAGATAACTCTCCACTGGGACAGGAAAGTTGGCCAAACGTGCACGAGACGTGGTCAGCAAACAAGGCCGTAATGCGTAGCCAGCGACGTAGTTCTTCATTATGAGGTTTTGTTTAAGAAATCTTGAGATCCAGCCCTCAGAACGATAAAGGTTGAAGGGTAGAAAATAGTGTTTACAAGGACTGGGAGAGAGCTAAGCTGACGAAGTATACATGATATCGGTGCTGATTAAGGGCTCGGCACACTCCGGGTCATCCCGCCGCGGGGGCACAGAGCCTAAGGCGTTGTGCTGCTAAGCCCAAGGACGCGGGTTTGATCCCGGTCACGGTGATTGCTTTTCTGTTGGAGGCGAAATGTGAAAACGCCGTGTGTCCACATTTCAACGCACTTTAAAGATCTCCAGGTGGTGAAAATTAACGCCCCTCATGGCCCAGGTGTAGCTTCGGTGCGTTAAACCTCACAATCAATCAAATCAACAATCCGGGTTGAACGGAGGAAATGTTTCAGAATGTCTCCAGTCCGCATAAAACGCATAGAGCATTATATCAGCAGTTGGAACAGAAAATAGTCAGCTATATGGGTGGATAGACAGGCTGAAAGCTTTGCCTAAGTAGTGGCCGGAAGTATTTAGATGAACAAAAATTACACCATCTTCCCGTGGGGAACCCTGATGACGATGCGAAGCATCGTGGCGGTTCCGTGTGGTTCCATTGTGTTGCCGTTATGTTAAGTGATCTGGTTTTTACTAGCGCCAGAGGGAATTCCGCGTCCGGGTCCACACCGCTGGCAAAGGCACGCAAGTGCTGTTGTGTTACGGTGAGTAGGCGGTGGTTCTCGAGGCGCCGAAACTCGTCCATCATGTTCTTGTCGATGTTGTCTCTGTGGTAGAATCGGTAGTCTCCGTCAGCTTTGGTGAGGTAAAGGTTGTTGAAATTGGTGCACCGGCTGAGAGCAATGTACACGCCCTCCTCTTCGCAGCTTTGTCTTCTCGTTCTTCTTCTTCTTCGGCGGTTCCCCTACGGGAAGATGACGACGGTGGTTGAACGCGAACCTATCTCGTGATGGATTCTTTGGTTGGCCAATCCCTAGGGCCATCCTGCCACAATCAGCATCAGAGGCGCTGCGGACGGGGCTGGTTGAGCTGCAAGGCGCGTGGCGCTTCCCGCCACAGCTTTCCCACGGGAAATTCAGCATCCCCCTCTAACGTTTTCAGTTCGTCGTTTCTGTTGACGTTCAGCTTCGCGTGCCTTCGTTGTATCAGTAGCTCCTTGACGTAGTTTGAATGAGTCAAGGACATAAGGCGCGTTCGTAGCACTTGCTCCTGTCCCGGATTTGTAGCGTAGTGAGAAGAGCACCGCGTACCTCCCGTTGTGGCCAGAGAGTCGTGGGATCGAAACCGGGCGCCGCTAACTATTTCTTTTTTTATAGTGTAGTATCGCGGAGCTGTGGGTGTAAGGAGGAGAGTTGCGCATGCGCAGTGAGCGTGTGTACGGCGCCGCCATCAACGACGGAGGACCAGGCGAGCCTAAGAAATGCTCCGCATTTAAAAGAAAGACGAAACAGTCTCAATAAACAACGGGATCAAGCATAACAGGATTTTGGCTTTGATGGACGACCAGAATAATCTGAGTGATTCGACATGCACTCGAGATGAATAGTAGCTGCTTCAAAAGTGAAGGAGAAGTATTTATTGCCCTTTAGGGTTTGTTCTTACCATATAGTTGGTGTGAGTAATTGTTAGATGGCATAATATTTCATCTATAGGGCACTCTTGTTTCGGAAAGACAAGGAGCGCGACGGCGTGTCTAAGTGATGGCAAATGGCGAAGGTAGTCGATGATAAATGTACCCGCTCTTACAACGAGGTCCCATTATTGTTGCGTTAACCACGCAGGGGTAGGCTTGCTTCGCCATACAAGACCCGCGCTGTGTTCCACAGTCACGACCACCTGATGACTGAAAGGAACGAGGTTATCACACAGTCGGAGGCAGACACGTTTTAAGTGTTTTGCAGGTGGGGACTGGAATACGCAAGGAAATTAGTGCGCAGTCTTCTCACACGCACCTGGCATCGAGAAATACTGCCCACGCATGCGCATGGCCTGTACTCTGTCACCTTATCGCCACGCCCCTGGCAGCAGACGGGAGCAGCAGTCGAGTCTGGCTCACATTCAAGCGAAGCTTGTATTGTCTGACTTGTGTCGTGGAACTCGTGATTACTTTGAAAAAAGCAAGCACCTCAAGAAGAGAAAAACTTCCCGTGATCGGAATCGAACTTCGCTCCCTCGCGTATATATGAAGCCGACGGCTACCCGATTGCGGCCCTCCGACGCTGTATTCATGAGCAAAGCGTTGTAGGTGATCCTTTCGCCGCGAAGTTGCCACGGACGCCGCCGTTGCTAGGCCGCGCTGCACGCCGGGAGATGAGCGGCTCATTTGAAATGGGCACGCTGATGACTCGTTTCCCTGTTTACCGCAGCGCCGTTGGCACGGTCGTTGGTGTTGATAGGCCGCGATGCATGCCGGGGAATGGGCGGCTGATTTGAAAGTTGCCGAGAACTGCAGCATGACAGCAGACACGCCAGCAGAAGTGAATCTGTATGTGATGAGGTGATTCTTTATGTGATTAGGGGTGATTCTTTTTTTTGTGTGTGTAATACGGTTTTCTTTTAAAAAGACCCTGCAGCCATCTTTTCAACTTTTTTTTGAAATCTTAAATGCTTGACGAACGTAGTCACCCAACACAACCAGTACTTAGATGACGGGGTCGCAAAGTACTTCAGCCTAAAATTACTGCTCTATGCCCATCAGGTAACTTGTAAACTCGCTCAAAAGGTTTTTCTCTCTTTTCCTGTCTTGACGTTCTTCGACCGCTGGAATTACGCCACTAAGGCCATGTAGCGGCTGTTGGCCGGTTTTCCTTCAGTTGCAGCAATGAACGTTTTTCAATAGCACCTTAAAAAAACCACAAAAACAAAACAGAAATGGAAGGCGTATCTGGTGCGACGAGCAAATCACGCAGTGCCGCTCCGTTCTCGCGATAACTATAGCTTTCGCAGTGCTTCCAGACGCGAAGGAAAGAGTGAAAGCGTTTATCGAAAGTGTTTCAGGGTCCCTTTAAGATGGGGTCAAGCTCATCCAGTCGGTTTGGTGGGGTTTGGCTTGGGTTGGCTTAGGGGTGAGTTGGGGTTGATTCGGTTGAGTTTGGGTTGATTAGGGATGGGCTTGTGTTTGGTTAAAGGTTATTTTGGGGTATATAGTTTTGGATTGGTTTATGCAGACTGGGGACCAGCTTCATGCCCACCTCTGTTTGTTTTAGGGAAGGGGTTGGTTAGTTTTTTTTTTTTCTCCATCTTTGCAGAACTGTACGGAACAAGGCTGAGGAAAAGGAACGACAGGACGAACGCCGAACTTTAACAACAATGTTATTGAAGCGACATAAAGTTTGTAACCATCTTGTCTTTATATTTTATGTTGCTACAATAAAAGTTTCCGTATTCCTGCTCTTAGAACGCTGCGAAGTTTAACATGTACCGACTCGCCCGGTCTTCAACGCTACTCCAGTAAATATTTTCCCTCTGTACCTACCGGCTATGGAAGGGTAACACAATGAGTATTTTGAGCGACTTTAGCGCTTATTTAAAGGGTCCAGGACAACGTCAAACTCTTATATTTAAACGCATTTATTTCAGCCAAAAGGCGAAAGCCGGTGCAATCTTACTCTGAGACTTCTGCAGTTTTTGCTTATTCGGGAAAAACAGCGTCCAGGTCACCTTTGCGTCTGTTATACCTATCACCGTCAGTTTCGTTCTCCATTTGCACGATTATTTTGTGGTTCCTTATCTGGTAGCCTTCTATATTTGCTGTCTCGATATTCCCTGCTTCTTCTTTTTCGGCCCGTCGGAACGCCTAAATGTGCCAGGGTCATTTAAAGTGTCGATGGGACTGCTGCTGCCAGAAACTGCACAAAACACCCGTACATCTTCCATCTTTTGCATTAAAGATCATCCGTGCAACTGCCTCATTTACCTGACAATCGAAAGCGTGTCGCTTTCTTTGAATTCTGCTGGCATCGTTTGATCTCTTGCTTTCGCTTCACATATTTGACGCCCCTGTTGAGTTTGATATGAATTTTTAAGTACCCTAGTTGGCCTGCTGTTTGTCACCACCACCACCACCACTTCTAGCAGCCTATCTACGCCCACTGCAGCGCAAGGGCCTCTCCCGTAGATCTCTAATTATCCCCGTCCTGTGCTAACTGCGACGAACTTATCCCCACAAACTTCTTGATCTCATCTGCCCATCTAACGTTCTGCCACCCCTTGCACTGCTTGCCTTCTCTAAGGATCCACTCTGTTACCCTTAATGACCAACGGTTATCTTGCCTCCGCATTACATGCCCTGCCCACGTACATTTCTTCTTCTTAATTTCTACTAATATGTCCTTAACACGCGTTTGTTCCCTGAACCACTCCGTTCTCTTCTTGTCCCTTAATGTTACACCTATCATCTTCTGTTCCATTGCTCGCTGAGTCGTCCTCAGTTTAAGTTGAACCCTCTTAGTGAGCCTCCAAGTTTCTGCCCCGTAGGTGAGTACCGGTAATATGCAGCTGTCATACACTTTCCTCTTCAGGGACAATGGTAGGCTGCCATTCATTATCTGAGAATGCCTGCCGTATGCACTCCCCCCCCCCCCCCCTATTCTTATCCTCATAATTATCTCTGCCTCATGGTTGGGATCCGGGGTCCCAACTTGGCCTAAGTGGATATATTCGCTTACCACTTCCACTGCCTCGCCACCTATCTCAAACAGCTGTGCTGTCCCGAGGTTATTGATCATTACTTTAGTTTTCTGCATATTAATTTTCAGGCCCACGGTTTTACTCTGTTTGTCCAGTGCGGTAAGCAGGCTTTGCTATTCGTCCACCGAGTTACTTAGCCAGGCAACGTCATCACAGATCTGAGGTTGCTGAGGTATTCTCCAATAACCCTTACTCCCACCTGTTCCCAAAATGTTCTGAATACTTCTTGTAAACATGCTGTGAATAACATTGGAGAGATTGTGTCTCCTTGTCTGACGCCGTTCCTTATAAGTATTTTACTGCTCTCCTTATGGAGAATGATGGTAGCTGTGGACCCATCGTAGATATCCTCTAGTATTCTTACATAATGCTCGTCTACACCCTGGTTCCGTAATTACTAAATGACTGCTGATGTTTCGACCGAGTCAAATGCTTTCTCATGATCTATGAAGGCTATATATAGCGGTTCAGTATACTCAGCGCACTTCTCTATCACCTGATTGATCGTCTGAATATGGTCCATTGTTGAATAGCCTTTACGAAACTCTTCTTTTTCTTTAGGTTGACTGATATCTAAGGTGGCAGAAATTTTGTTAGCGATTACCTTGGTAAGTACCTTGTAGACGACTGACAGCAAGCTGATCGGCCTGTAATAGCCGCGGTTGTCTAGGGTTCTAAGTGCCTCCGCTACAATCCACAGAGTAGCGGTTCTCAGCCGCGTAGTTTCTATTGTGGAGTTGGTTGGTACGACATAGTAAATACGTTCGCCACAAAAGACAGTACAAGACACGAGGAGTGAATGAGAAGTACGCTGACTCACAGTTCGTTGGTATAGCAGAGAGAGAGAGAGAGAGAGAGAGAGAGAGAGAGAGAGAGAGAGAGAGAGAGAGAGAGAGAGAGAGAGTGAGAGAGAGAGAGAGAGAGAGAGGGTTTTGGTAACACTGGAGAGTATTCATGAAGAGCGTCGGCTAGAACGTTTCAATAAACGCCGTTCCTGAGCCTCGTCTCTCATTATCAGATAAGAATTTCGCCTTAATAAAAAGGGCGATCATAATATGCAGTGGATGGGACTCTACGCTGTGCACCAACTTGGGGAGCGTAATTATGAGTAAAATAAGGGTCCTTCTCCTTATAAGGCAAAGCTTTCCTTTTCGTGCACGCGCAGATAGGTAGCTGAAATAGTTTTATAGGCACCTAGTAATGTTTCCTGCATTTAAACAGCCGAGCCTCAATTCCTTTGTTCGATTGTGTTTCGTCGGAAAGGGAACGACTACTTTTCCTTCTCCGTGAAAGTTAGAATCCTACTGAACACACCTGTATTATTCGTTCCTCTCCCTTCTATTTTCCGCGCTTGTCTGTGTGCGGCACAAATTTTATGGGCGAAGCTCCTGAGGCTGGGGCTGTTGGCGTCTTCTGTCATCGTCGTAATCGTCGTCTCATGTAGTCACTGTTCCGAAACACAGGTAAACTCGTTTACGCCGCGCGCTAGAACGTAACATGTACTAAAAAAAACACCGGGACACTCGTTTACGCCGCGCGCTAGAGAGCTTCGTGCTTCAAAGACAGGAGACTTTTACAGCAAAGCTGTATACCCCTACCCCCCAACAATTTCATCTCCGTTGGCAAAAACGCCAAGGCGACAAGAGAACACTTATACTCTGCATGCTTCTCGCTTTCCCGGGTTTCACGTTAGTGTAGACGGCCCGGGATTTTTTCTAGACTGGAGCACCAACTCTTCCAGCAAGCCATATTTCTTCATTATCCTCTAGAGTCACGCGACTAGGAAAGAAATTGCCCTGAATCACCTCTTTTGTGACTTCGACTCTTGCTCTTGCTATCTCGATAACTCCGCACCAATCCGGCGCACTTCAACATGATACGCTGTCTACACTGGTGTACCTTCGGCGCGTTAATCTTGCCCTCTTATTTTCGCATTCCCTACAAGCACAACTGCCGGCACCTATGATTGTGCAAGGATGTTGGGTTTTAAGGCGAAAGTCTTAGATGCCCCATCAAAAGCGAACGGTGACCGTAGTTGTCGTTGCTGCCCGTCAACACGAATGGCACCGAAATGGACGCCGCTGTAGAAAGGAAATAAATAAAAACACATGTGGATTCGTGTGGGGTTCGAACACGGTTCGTTACAGGAGGGACCGATTGCGCTAACCACAGCGATGTCCCGGCACCTCACAGAAAAGAAGAAAAATTTGTCTGAAGCGTGAACTGTGAAAGCTGTGTCTGACGGCCCGTTCACTCAGGTGAGAGCTCTCACTGTGTAGGAAGTTGCCGTGCGAATTGCGGCCATTCTGCCTGTTGGAGTCATTCCGGTTCAGTTCCTGTTCGACTAGATCATGCACTGAACCGGTTCGCGAACCGGTTCAGGGTTGAGTTACTTACTGCGAAGCAGTATATGTCTCAACCCCCATGTTTTCATTCCGGTGAAGCGGATTTACTCGGCGCCGCTCCGGGGCTTCTCCTCGCCATCGCCGGTCACTCTTTTATAACGGTTATCAGGGCGGTTACTCTCCTCGCCACCACCGATGCCTTTCTCACAAGTTGCGCAGTCGGCTGACAGTGGACGTAGCGCCGCTATCACATTATTGCGGAGAATCAACAGCAGCGCGAATGGGTGTAAAAACACCCGAAAGCCACCGCCACCGCCGAGATGTAGCGGCGGCCATTGCCGCCTCAAATTGCACCTCGCTCGCAAGCTGCGGGTCCCTGCATGGTTGAAAGCAACTTGCCCCCTTGGAACTCCGGCGTGAAAGCCATTCCCCGCGACGTTGTCGCGTCGGCAGCCCCGTTGACCAGCTGGTCTCATTTCTTCTGGCACAAGAATAATAATAGATCTTAGTCTGGCCGCACATAACGTCTTTCTCTTTCCCTTCGCCGGTGTTTTTTCACGCCTAATTATGCGCCCATTCTCGATTGCCGGTTTAGGCGTGCACGGGTTAGGGGTGGAGGGAGAGGACATGCACGCACAGCAGGGTTTAATGCCACTACCGATGACATACCCGTTGTGGTGGTGGGAGATTTAAACATGGGACTCTCATGGCTCAATGCGCACTGTAAGCTGTCCTCCGCAATCGAGCGGTTTGGGTCTGGGTGTTCTACAGACAGTAAGATGACTAGGACTGTGCAGCGAAAGGAACACCCATGTGTGTGTCCGCTAGAATACACGGCAAAGCTTTCGAGGTGTTAACTCGCTATGGGACGGACGCATGTCGTTCGCTTGAAGGAAGAAGAGCGGAAACTGAAGAAGCGTCAGCCCGAACACAAGCGTGAATGAGCGCGAAAACAATGGAAAGCCGCTGCCGCCAACGTTGCCTCCTCAACATCCAATTGGTCGAGTAGTTGCGAATCCCTCCCTGATGAACAGCAACTGGCCTGCTTGGAACACTCACGTGGGCCAGAATCCCTTGTTCAGCTTAAAGGGCTTTCAAAGCTACATGTTCGACAATGTCTTTCTCTTCTAAGCACCCGCTCATGACTGATGGCCGGTTTATGCATGGACGCGGTGGCCCACGCAGCTATAGGTTTGATGTCCTTACTGACGACATGTCCGTTGTGTTGGCGTGAGGTTTAAACGTGGCCGTCAAACAACCCAGTGCGACCGGTCCGGTGTCCTTAGTGGTAGAGTGGGTTGGGTTGTGAATCAAGGGAAGGTTGGCCTTTGTTTTCCTCGTACATCGATTGTCTCAAACAAAGCGAGTAAGGAGACGCAGCAGTGAAACAGCGCCGACCACGGGCTCCAAAAACTGTGGTATCGGGTTTGCTATCATGTCAACCAAGAGGGAATGCTGAGAGAATATCATAACAATCCACGAAAAAAACGTCCACGTAAAGCGCATTCACGCACACACAACAGGGCGTGCCATCTGCCTGTAAAGAGTAGCTTTTCCTGCACAAGATACTATAGTAGGAAAGGCTCTAGTGACAATCACTCAACTCGAACGTCTATAGTGACTAACGATGTGCACACCTATCAATTCGAAAGAATACAATCTTTTGAATATAGAACTGAAACCCGAAGTTTGGTATTGGCAGGTGTCTTTTGTTATCTCCCTGTCGGGTGTTTTAAAAAAGTTATTCCTGCGACCACCCTGCATCCTTTTTTTTCTTTTCTTGTTGCATTGGTTTCACCTCGCTTCATAAACCCGATGCCCCGAACCAATAAAAAACATGGTTTCTATAGTGAACGCAAGCGTGCGCCTATTTATTCCTGTGTCCCGTGCGTCGAGCTGTTATTTTCATTCTTACGGTTATGTACCAACCAGCCAAAAATTCAACAATTTTTAGGCATGGCGCTACAAGCAGACATATTTGGGGTTTGAACTTTGTCCGGTGTGTAGTGCAGCAATATCGCGGCCTGATTGTCCCTGCACAGTCCCAGCGAAATAACGGTAAATTAGGTGCTTCAAACCTCTTGAAGGCTGCCTAGAGTGTGAGATCTCTTTTGCCCAGCCTTGCACCAAGATTGATCGACCATTCCGATGTTGGTGCTGAAGCCTTTCGCCATGTTGTGACCACAAAGAGAGCGTGCTTAACGTTTTGATCCATCAGCAGGAGAACAGTGCTCAAGACATTGCGAGGTTGATGGTGCGTGGAGCGCGAACGGCACAGACCTCCCGTTACAAAAAGTCTATGGTCGACATCGTCGTGAAGCGTAACCGTTATTTCGTTTTTCTGGTCGGGTTGAGCTGGCTCAAAAGTAACGGTTCTGGTCCGGAGTCAGTTCCGACAAAAATACCGGTTCGGTTTTGGTTCGGTTTGGTTCCGGTTCGACATTTTGGAAAAGACGAAGAATCGAAGGCGAAGAAAGAGACGCGCACACGAAGTAAAAGTAAAAAAAAGTCTGATAAACGCTATGCTTTCGCCTTCAGAGCACGTAAGCAGATTTAGGTTCACGAGGAATTTTTAAAACATCTTATACACCGATACGCGTTCCTAACTTCTGTGGGTCGCAGTTAGAAACAATGATCCTTTACTTTAAACATTTTACGCTTGTACTCTTTGTGGGGCGGAAGCTGTATCAGGATTCTGCCATGCTATCAACCCACCCGTCGGCCAATCAGAAAGCTTTCTGTAAAGCTTGCTTCACTGTAAAATGCATGTGACTGAGAGAAAGCCAACTTCGTGAAGATGAACCTGAATAAAACAACGTTGTCTGCAATAAAGTTAACGCAAATACCCGTCAGCGTCGCTCGTCATAAATTCAACTAACTGCTGGCGGACACCAATAGAGGGGAATCGGCAAAGATTCTGAATATCACCCGAAAGCAAGTTATAATAAAAAAATTTCAACACCGTTCAGCAGTCATGTAGTCGCCGCATTATTCAAACTGCGTCCCAACATTTTATAAGCCAGGGTAACACATTATTCCGTTAGTTGTGGTGAAGCAAAATATTTTGCATTTTTCTTGGATGTAGCTCAGTTAAGAGCGTGCTCTGGTGTCTTAATGCTTTTAAAAAGGGGAGCCCAACGTGCACGACCGATCACTTGTTATTGAGGACAATTTTGGTCGTGAGCTTCAGGTAAATACAAAACCACCATCAATTTTCCTGGATGCACAAAACTCCCCGGAAAGAAGACTCTGGAAATAAAACCGAAATTTCCGTATTCAGATTCGCAATTTATTCGCCGACACACCCGGCCGTCGTGAATACTACAGACAAAATGGAGTAGAACCATTCATGCGAAACACATCACACCCCCGTCCTGCATGCAGAAACAATTCACCGAAATTCATTATTATGACATTTTGCATGCTTTGGACGACTTCGAAGTTTTGAACTAGATATCCGCTAAGCTGTGCAAGAATAGACGGCGATGAAAAACGAATGTCAACGTTAAAGGTCCCCAGGCGGTCAAAATTAATCCGGAGCCCTCCACTACGGCGCGCCTCACCACCTGCGTTGCGTCGGCGCGTTAAACCCCACGATCAATCAACCAATCAATTAACTACACGCGATTTCACTCAACCGGCGAAAGTGACGCACCTTACCGTCTCGAAGCGCCAAGTTCCCAATTCACGACATCTCTCCGCCGCTCGGGTGACACCGACGGAGTCAGCGTCGAAAGAGCCGGCTTCGACGGACGACACATCGGGCACGTCCCACTCCCTCAATGTCCCTCACTCCCCCACGGCTGTGTTTTTTAAATCACAAAACGAACCACGACAGCCATACGAAGGCTCCAACTCCAAACGGGTCAGCCTGTTGCTCCCCCGCGCACGGGCCTTTGATTAATCTTCTTCCCTCTACGTTTCCCAAGCTTCATCTTCTCTCTTTCCTCCAACCGCGCTTCGTAAGATTCGGGTTGGTTCCGCTCTCGCGCGAGTAGCGTCGCCGAGTCCTCCGTGCGTTTCGTGGAGCCCGCGTTCCACCCGGGCCTCTACAAGACTCCGTTTTGGAGGCTATACGAGTGACCACACCTTCCCCATTCCCATCACCTCTTCCTCGCGATGTTTGTGCGCCACACCTCTGGCTTTTGACAAAGGAGGGAGAGGGCGACGGCTACACACGCTGGCGCCGCGGCGCTGTCAAGCCGAGTCTTCCGCGAGAGGAGTCGCTTGCGAGGAGGAACGGATGAGGTGGAAAGGAGGCTCGGTTCTGTGAAGAACACCGCTGAAGTGGCTTTGATTGAATAGCGAACAGGGTGACGGAGTGTGACCGACGGCGACGACTCGAGCGCCCACGGGGCTCCGGGAGCCAGCGCGGCGGCCTACGTTGTGCCCGGCGTCGACTCCTCCCGATGTTCGCAGCGCGCTCGGATGATGAGACGCGGTGGAGTAGGGGGGAGAGGGGAATCTCCTGGTCACGACACTATCCTCCCGCTTCGCCTCTCCCCCTCCCCCTTTTCCTCCTCTTCCTTCCCTTCGTTCACTTTTTCGCTTCCGCGCGCGGTTCTGTTCCACGTCGGGCCTGGCGTGCGCCGGTTCTCTTTTGATTCGGCGTGGCTTGGAGCTACGCGCTTTTTCCTCTGGGAGCGCGCGCGCGCTCTTCGGGCTCACTTTCGTCGATCGATACGCGGGAGAGGAGGCCTTTTTGAAGTGGGTGGAAAGGGTAGCCATTGAAGCTCGCCGGTGCGAGCGCATTTTGGCTGTGCGTGTGTTGTTCCGGAGGAGCTCGACCGAGACGGATTAGCGCCGCCACCTGGCGACGTCGCGAAGAAATTAAGTGTTGCAATGTCCGGCTGCTGGAAATCCGGACAGGTTAAACCTGTTAAACGCAACTTACTAATGAGGAATACACAAAGAAACAGCCGTACGGTCATTTCCGGAGCCGCGGAGGTTTCGTGCGCTTGGCCGAACGTTCTGACGAAAACGCGAGTAGCGCGGCACCGGTGGAGCAAGCCTGCAGGTTACGACCCCGCAATTTCGACTGCTTGGAAAAGCTGCCGAAAGGCTGCGCTGCTTTTTTCAAGTTGCTGTCGCGATCTTTTTTTGGCGAAGTAGTTTCAGTGCTGCTGTAGTCAAACGCGCCGATTAGCTTTCCGAGGAGTCACGATACCCACTTCCCGTTCCTTTCCTTACGCTTAGGAAGGACATTGCTTGCCATGACAAGCGACATAATTCCCTCGCCGTCCCGCTCTTGCAGACATCACTCCTCCCTCACCAAAGAACAGTGTTAGCCCTCATTCACACAGCCGTCACCTTCTCCGTCACGGCACCGTCACGTCAAGAAACCGATACAGAGACGTAAACGGAGTAGCGTTCATACTGGAGCTCTCCATCCGTGTACAGATTCGTTTGCTTAGTGATCAGTTAGCCTAGAATTGAGCGGGATTAATCTGAAAAGTAAAGAAAATGGCTTAGATTTTTACGTGTGCTCACTTTTCGCTAAATTTAGCCGTAAACGTTTATTTTCTGATTGGCTTGTTTAGCACAGGGCGTGGTCCCGTCGCACTGACCGAACGGAAACGTACAGCTCGGCTTCCCGTAACCGTCGCACGGTTTTCGGCGAGAAATCGCCCGAGAAACCGTCGCCCATGACGGAAGATGGTGATGTGACGGGGTGAAAAACGGCTGCGTGAATGAGGGGCTAACGCTTCAACACTGCGGGGAGAAGAAGGCGTGGTAGTTGATTAATTTTTTTTAATTGCAAACGTTTGCTCTGCAGCATAAAACGGTGGAGGTGAGTGTGTTTAAATGTACGTAAACAGAAAGTTTTCACTAAGAAAGTCTAAAAGGCTCCTGGGATATGGTCCAAAGAGCCAGCGTCTGTAGTCGGGAGGCCGGCCTGGGTTGAGTCTAACACTATGTAGTACTTGCTGTCGGGAACGTTGGCGGCCACGACAAGTTCACAGTAGATGGTGAATGTCTGCGGTCGATGCCGACGTGGTGCAAAATGGACATGTCCGGCCAAACGGAGCCCGTAGATCCGGGGGCCAGGTGTGGGTGACAGCTGGTGTAAGAGCAGCCCCGACGCGAACCCTTCGTAGCGCCACCTCCTCACGGCGGGTGAGCCCACCAGGGAGGTTTGATCCACACGGTGGAATAAGTGCGTGCGTGGAGCGCCGATAGGACTTCTTTGTCGGTGGCCAAATTTGACATTGCGTCAACTGGAAATAAGGACAGTGGATGCGTAGTTGGAGGTATACGAGTCGCCGCATCCGCCTGTTGCTGTCCAGGGGTCGACGTCATCTGAGCCCAAGTAATCTTCACTCTGAAACTAAGGGCCGCAGCCTTCGCATGGATGGTTTGGGACATGGGAACTTCATGAAGTACTTTCAGGAGGTCTCGGACTGCTTGAATTGAATCTGTAAAGATGTTGACAGGTTGTGATTGGTCTGGCTTCAGCAGCTCTATAGCCGTCAAGGCGTCGAAAATCGCTTTGAGCTCAGCAAGTGTTGACGGGGGCCTCTGAGGGGCGTAGTAATGGCAGGTTTGACAAAACTGCATGGCTGGGTTTACGACGGCTGTGGTAAATTAATTGATTGCGGGGTTTAACGCGCCGACGCAACGCAGGCGATGAGGCGCGCCGTAGTGGAGGGCTCCGGATTAATTTTGACCACCTGGAGATCTTTAACGTGCGCCCAAATATAGACCGCACGGGCGTTTTTTGCTTTTCGCCTCCATCAGAAAAGCGGCCGCAAGGCGTGGTAGTTTTTTCAGCTGTATATAAGGCGAACTGTGCACATGCTTCCACGCACTTATTCAATGAGAACACACTCATAGAAGGAACTTCGACAGTTTCACAATTGGCGCGGTTATCCGGCCCCACTTGCTCCACCACATATCCCAGCTTGTCACCCTCCTTCCACCGCGATCCACCCTCCACCCTCCTTCCACCCCTAACACTCTCATATGCATCCAATTCACGACCAACCCGTACCCTCAAACTCAACAGCTGCGCGTATTTCGTCGCGTCTTCCCCACCTCCCATCGGAGCCGTCGCCTGCCCGCGCTCGCGTTCGCCCCTAATAGGAATACCCCCATTAAATACACAGTGTACGTCGACGCGGCAGAGCATCCAAACCGTTTCGCTTTCGGTTTCATCGTCACCGGTTCGTCCGCTACGCTACCAATGGCATCCGACACCGTGCACACCCCATCACAAACCACTGCTGAAGAGGCGGTCGTCGTCCTCGCGCCGCGAACAACTCCCCTTCTTCGTGCTATCAGATTCCCAGACGGCGATGCCGAACTTATCCAAAGGCATTATTCCAAACCCGCCTTCAAAATTCTCTCAACATATCCCCCAACGACCAACCCGTGTCCCTAGTATGGACTCCGGCCCGTACCCGGTCAGGCGCTAACGAGGAGGCACGTCAACATGCATGACCTCTAGTTCTCCAGGCTCCCCCTTCTTTTACGCCTATGCACGGCGTCCCTGAGCTGACCCGATCAGCCTTTCTTACTTATCGAGACATTGCGCAACACTCTCTCAATGGTATACAGAAGTCTCCTGTGCCCTTTACCCGCACCTGCAACGTCCCATTCCACGAAGCCTCCCACGGCCTGACGCCGTCTTCTTTGCCGTGCGAGAGTGCGAAGCTGGGCGAGTCGCCCGTCCCTGTCTGTTTCCACTCGTGTGCCCTCCTTTGCGCTGTTTTTATTCATGGATTCTTTGCCGTCTCCGGCTGGGGGTGACATTCACAAATGCTACTCCCACTCGATAAGAATGCCAGCAAGTGAGGAGTGTGAAAGGTGCGGCAGAGGCCATAGACGATACGCCACGTTTTGTGCGAGTGCCCACGCTACTCGTCTGAAAGAAAGAAGCTGTCGTCAGCACTAGGCAACCTGGATTACCATTTGCGAAGGAGAAGATTCTATGTCACTGACCGTCTCTGTCACCAGCTCAGAAGGCAACTAAGGGACTCTTGCGCGTCCTGCGGGCGACGAACATAAACGCCAGACTACAGACTGAAAGGCTCCAGGGACGATAACTGAATTTTGACGTTTAGTGCTTTAGCGCTGGGCGCACCTGGCTCCTCCAACTTTACCCCCTTCTCTGCTATCTCTTTTTGGCCATTTTCTCTTTCCCACGTGAAGGATAGCAAACTAGGCTCTAGCCAGGTTAACGTTCCTGCCTTTCTTCTACATCCTTCCTTCACAACACTACAGCCTCCTCATCCGTCACTGACACCGCAGGTTGCGTACATTTGGCGCCTGCTGCATGCACGCACTTTTCCCTATAGACAACTCGTGCACTACCACCAAGATCAATTCCCCTCCTCCTGCTACTCCTCATACGACGCACTAGATACTATCACTCTTTACGTGAATGTCCAAATGCCCTCTTCCCCCCCACCCTACCCATTTCCACTGGGAGCAGGCCCTGGGGAGCTCGGATCTAGCCGCCCAGAAAATTGCGACCACCCGAGCCACCCGTTACCTCCTTGAGCCCTTTGGTTTCGATGCAATGTCTTCGTACTCGTCCTCCTGTACTTGTGGCGTATTGACTGAATAAATGGACCGTGAATAGGATGGCTCTAGATTAGAAAAGGGAAGGGGGTGGATTCAGTGCGGTAATCTTCTATCGCCGCTCTCATGATAATCCTCGCCGACCACCTGCAACATCTCGGAGGCATATTGGGCCCACGCGTATGATACGCTGATGCTTGTGGCAAAGTACAGAAGGGTTCACCGAGGGAAGTTGCAGTAAATTCTCCTTATAGCGAAGTCGGAGGAACAGGAAATTGGCTTCGTTAAAAGCGATAGGGCGTTAACAACTGGGATTATTTGCTCTTTATGAACTGCAGGGGGGACTACGAATTAGGCGGGGTCTCGAAGAAAGGAATTTCCTTATACAATGGAACCCCCGCTGATACATTCCCCGTACTTACGACGACCCGCTTCTAACGGCGGATCACCTCGGTCCCGGCAAACTCGCCATAGAAACAATGCCTTAAAAATCCTGATTATACGACGCTCTGTGCACCCGGTCCCTTTCATAGGACGGATATTGGTGGGGGTAAACTGGCGCTTTTCCCATATTTTACACCGCTTCTCCACTTCGTCCTGACCTTCTTTATTCTTAACCACCGTTGACGCTGCCTGATGTTCAAAGGTCCGCAGGCGGGCCAGACCACTTACTGAACAGATGCAAGCAAGCAGGCGGGTACTAGTGAGCGGGAGTTAACGTGCGACGGCCCCACGGGGCAGCAGTACGCCAGCGCACCAACCGCGAGAAGTCGAAGTTCCGGTGGCAGGTGGACCGTGAATTCGAAGCTCCCGTTGAGCCGTCGACGAACACGATAAAGAACATGAAATAAAATTCTTACGGAGGCGATGGGTGGAGACACGTACCCGTTGGCACCGCCATTTTGGGTCATGCGCTGGCTGTCACAGCAAGTCAGTGTAGCAAAACCGCTCTATAACTTTCGCCGCAACACGGTTTACACGCGGAGGTTGAATTATCTGTTTCGCGTAGCTCGGTCTTGTGGGAAACGAAAACAGCTATGTGTTGAGCCCTATGACCGATAGCGACGGCATGGTACCGTACAAAGGGTGTATCCGCCATGTACGGCAATGCCGTTTTTTGTTCATCTCCGCCTTTTACTATAGTTCGTTTCGCTTGGCCTTAGCAGTTTCACACTCACCTTTTCCCTTCTCAATTCGCTTGACCACGTCAGCCTTATATCGCGTAGCACGCGGCGCTTGTTTGGCGGGCTAGCTGGAAGCCATAAAGGGGAGGGGGCAAAACTTAGGCCTTGCAGTTTTTAAACTTGGGATTTCAGCTAAAGGTTCGCAAATCTCGTGAGAACGCGCTAAATATAGCAGTTTACATAAGTTCTTAGCCCACCTCTACTGGGCCGGCATTTACCCGTACCCGGGTTGTACGACACCCCTGTCATACGACGCTTTCTCGCGTTCCCTTGAAATTCGTATTATCGGGGTTCTACTGTAACGAGTGTTTACGGTACATTTGAACAAAGCGGGGGAAGGGGGGGGGGCGGAGGTGAGTCCTGGGGGACTCCCGGGATTCGAAGATGGTCCGAGATCCTGGATTCTGCTTTATAGCGCAAATGCTGCTCACGTTGCTTGGCCGTCTATAACCAGGTGTTCGTCGCAATGGCTATTTTAGCGGGTTGAAGTTCAAAGGACACCTAAGAGCTTCGGAATGTCCAGTTGAACGCCGCCGAGTTTTTGCGTTTCACGTTTACGATGCGAGAGTATGTACCGTATTTGCACCATTCAAACGCGCACCTTTGTTCCCCTAATGGAAGCCTTGGAATTTGTGCGCGTGTTGCAACTGGGCTCCAAGTTTAAGTCAGCTTCAAAGAGCCCGGCACCATTATTATGAACGCGAACCCCACCCAAAATTCAATTCTAAATCTAAATCTGCGTGGTAGAATCAGCGTGAATGAACGTTTTCTTTTCAAATTTTCCTACGTAAATTAACCTGCGCATTACAATTGGGGGCGCGTCGCAATTTTGCAAACACGGTGTTCGCGTTTTAAGTGCGAATGCACTTCTTAAGCGAGCCTGAATCGTCCGCCGCCGTCGTCCGCATAGCAACAGCTGCGGGTGCGCGCGCTCCTCGTCTTCCTCCTCGTCTTCCCTAGCAACGGGGGGAGATGGGCGCGCGCTACTCTCCTCCTCCTCTCTCCGCTCAGTGACTGCGGGTGTTGGGCGCCTCCTCTATACAACCTCCTTGGCTCTCGCTCGCGTAGCGGGCGCTCCGCATTCCGACGCGTGAGGGCGCTCGTGTAGCCCTCGCCGTGACGGCGGGCGCTACTCTCCTCCTCCTCCCTCCGCTCAGTGACTGCGGGTGTTGGGCGCCTCCTCTCCACTCCAAGATCACGATATCCACCGTAATCGCGCAATCAACAACCGTGCATTCGCACTTACACACTCTCCCCCTCGGGGAAGTGCGAGGGAATTTTTTACTTCGACATACCTGCAGACGTTGATCGGCGTGGATGTACACTTTTATGTACTGCCTAGGTGTCGGCCGAAATCGATGTAGATGCTTGAAAGGCGAAGCACACGAGCGGAAAAGGGCGCGTCTGCGCACGTGTCTCCCAGGAGTTTCGGGAACCGGTTTGGCTGCCGGAACACCTCCGCATGGGCCGCTCCCGCGCGAGATATCTTGCCGCGCCGCGTCAGAAACCGGATCGCTCGGTCGCACATGTGTCTGCAACTTCAGACTGCATAGCGCGTGGTACTTAGTACGCGCTAGGTGAGTGGCCTGGCTGACTGGTGACTGCTGCGCCGTGGGTGTGGGCAGCGCTGTGTTGCGGTTTACGCGACGCCGCCTCCGTTGAAGCCGTACTCTCCACAAATACCGCATTTGCATGATAATAATGCGCACTTTCTTGTAACAACGAAGCTGTTTCGCAGTTCGTAGATTCCGGCGTGTCAGAAAAAGAAAACAAATCCCTGGTAGCGGCACGATTCGAACCTGTATCGGGTGGATCAACGGAATTAGAGACAGTCGTCTTACCCACTCGGCTACGACCGTTTTTTCTTCTTTATTGCCAGTCTTCGACATTACAACACAACACATAGGTACAATGAAAAAAAAAAAAACACAATCAACAATAAGGCCGCCATGCCATGGTGGGCTGGCGTTGTTTTTAAAATTTCGTAAGCGTGGCGAGGGGTTCCACCATTGGCAGCCACTCAGGAACAGAAGACTTTGGGCTCTGCACTTCAATAAACTGGGAAACGCTTTCGCGGAAATATTGTGACCGTGAGTTAGTTCCCGGGGGTCAAACGGCTTACTGATGGATTGTAGGGTTTAACGCGGCGGCGCAACGCAGGCGATGAGGCGCGCCGTAGTGGAGGGCTCCGAACTAATTTTGACCACCTGGGGATTTTTAACGTGCACCGAAATCTCGTACAGAGGGGCGCGAACGGCTTACTCCTTCGGCTGTGACGGTGGGGAGAGGAATCACTCCACCTGCTCGACACAGAACACGTGATAGGATAGCCGTCGCACCTGCGGGCGCCTCTCATGCGGGAGCCATGAAGAGAAAATACAACTTCGATTAATTTGAAAGAACTATAGGATTCAGTATATCATTAAGCTCCATTACAGCCACAAAAGATGTTTTTTAACGAAAAAAAAGCAAGAAGTATTTAAAAACTTTCAAATTTTGCGCCACAGTGACGTGTTGTGAGCAAGAATGACGTCATACGGGCCAACAATAAAACATAATTTTCAGTGCGTTAACTGCACGTTAGCTTTCAAGTGATGCGGTCAAATAGAACTAGAGGTCCCATTACAGACGTCCAGTCATGTGTCGTCGCGAGAAGTCAGTTAGGCGGTCGCCAATCGCACAAACAAGGTTCCGTGACGTCATAGAAAAGTTGCGAGAAATTGGCAGGGGGTCGCGACTGCTTCACACGTTTTCTTTAATATCTCCGTTATTTGTTCGAAGATTGCGATGATATTGGTATCATTGTTATCGGGACTAAGCAGTCTTTCTAATAAACCCAACTTGCATTTTGTCTAGCAATCCGGGCTCTAAGCGTGGATAACCTCTCGGCCTTTCCTTTCGCTTTTCTCCTCCTCTCCTCTTGTCTTCATGGCTCCTTTAAGTGTGCGCGTTTCGTTCGTTCGTTCTGCTTCTTCGATTTGCTTCTTCGCCGTTATAGCAACAGTGATGGTCGTTGCGGCAGCGAAGAAGTAGCGAATAGGCTGCAATCGTGGACTTAAAACGTCGTGATGGTCGTGAAGGTTGCGTACAGCTTCGCGCCCTTCAAGTCTTGCGCGTTAGTGTGAACTTCCTTCATTTTCATGAAAACAGGCTTTCAAAAATACCTGCGCTTTACAACCGGACAAAAAACTCTAAACCTCAAAACCGAAACGAAGCGGCTCGATGGAGGCTTCGTTCAAACGCAAAGTAATCCTCTTGGCGGGAACGTTAGGGAACCGGGGAGCATCCCGTGCATACGGCGAACCGGAGTCGTGTGTGGGCGATTCACCAAAATAAAGGGGCCACATTTTTAAGTGCGAGCTTTCTGGAAGGGCGTTAGCTGCCCACAGCATGTGGATATTTGTGTTCAATAAAATGTTTTGTGCAATTTTGAGGCATCTGTTAACGTCATTCTCTCGTGTGCGCGGTAGAATCGGTGCCAAGGTATTTTTGTGGTTTCCGGGTGATGAATTCTACTGTGCCTTACAATCATGGGGGCGTTAGAACCGTGCAAATACGGTATCCACAGAAGTCAGGACTTTGCGCATGCCCAGGCGTTGCCTAGCGACGCGCTCCTCTGTATTTTGGTAACGCAAAGCACCGGCTGTGGAACGCGTTGCAGCCCATTTAAGGCTTATCCTGCCATTTCGCCGATACAGACTTAGCCTGCCATGATTTACCAGCGCAAATTAAACGGGACGAGAGAGGAGTACACAACACGAGCGCTCGGGTTGTGTACTCCTCTCTCGTCCCGTTTAATTTGCGCTGGTAAATCATGAATGTATACCAACTAGCCCAGTTCTCGACCTTGTTGCACTTAGCCTGCCATTTCGCCGATGCAGACTTAGCGTGCCGTATACGCCCCGTTTTTTCGCTCGATGGGCGATTTAAGTCATTCGCATAAATAAAATCTCAGGCACTTCATAGGAAAGTCTTGGCAGTGCATACTTTTGGCTACCAATATCAGTTGGCTGGTGACCTGATGCTATAACGAATACCCATCGGCCATAGAGCGAACAGCCGAGAAATAATGCATTGTAATCAGCGATGGAGTTTCTGTACGGTGAAGGTACTTTTCAACCTGTGATAAATCAAAGGGGACATTAGTCACTGCAGGGGTTCTGAATGGTGTGTACATGTGTGTTGTGTGCGTGCGTGCGTGAATGCATGTGTGCGCGTGTGTGCCGGCATATTTTCTTTTCCGTTTCACAGTTTATTGTTTATCATACACTGATGGAGTACCTCGCGCAATCGGTGGATACGCTTTTTTGTAATCAGTTGAACTCTATGCCACGCCTCTGACGTTGTCAATGTGCAAATACAGGCATCTGCACTGCATCCATTGTTAAAAGTGCACAAACCTGATCTTCAACACTATCGAAAATACGTACCTAAGGATTATTGTCGCGCTGTGGCTCGGTGACAGCGCACCACGTAAAATACGCTCCTGTAAGCAGGCTCCCCCTATCGCAGCAATGCAGCGCCTGGAAACATTTATTTTAATGACCTTATCACGTTAACCGTGTTAATCGTTCAAGACAATTTTCTTTTTCTTGCGGGGGAGGGGGGGGGGGGCTGTTTTATTCGCTGAAGCTGCACCTGTGTGGACATCGTAAGGCACATCGTAGGGGAGGCCGACAGGTTAATTTAGACCACCTGAGGTCATTAAGTTTTGCTTAAAATGTCGACTCACGGGCGTTGCTGTTTTTCGCCTCCGCCCCCCCCCCCCCAAAAAAAAAAAAAAACGCAAAAAAAAAACAAACGGCCGCGAGATTGAACCCGAGGCGGCGTTGCACGTTAGTCTCAATTGCAATCGGTATTTTCAATAGCTAGGTTACACATCTAAAAATCGCCAAGAACGCGAGACTGCGGTAGAGAATGACTGAAAAATGCGAAGTTTCCGTAGGGGCTACGCATGAAATCCCCATTTCATTTTCACATTCCGAACACAAGAGATCTTTTGTCACCGTAGGGCAGGCCCATGTTGCTCTCTCTCTCTCTCTCTCTTGTCACCGTATTTCCAATAGATTTTGCAACAAGAACAAAGATTGCTCCCGTGGAATTCCCAGTGGGGACCTTAGCATGCATTCGTACGTACGGTTCTCGGCATTTCAAGTGCAAGTACAGCCAGACTAAGGGTCGTTCAGTTCAGTTCAGTTAAGGCCGTATTAGTTAAGCTTGAGCTATGTAGTTTTGTTTCCAGCAGCCCATCTTTTTTTTCTTTACAGACAAACTAAACATGTTTCTGGGTTTGCAGACAGAAGCCATGTTCAAGAAAAAACGAGCTGGCGGGTTAAGAGATGTGCTATTGGGTTCCAAATGTATCCAGGACGCCCTAGATTGCTCGTTCCATACCCTATTCTCATGTTCGTTCGTAAGAGGAGAGGGGTGGCAAAGGAAAAGGGAAGTTCGCCCTTCTCTCCCTTGTATATGAGGTTGAGACCTGCAAGAACTTATGCTTCACAGTTGAAATGAGTGTAGAGGCTGATTGATTGTCGCATTGTTGAGAAAATCTTGAAACCATTGATTTTTGTTCTAGCCTATATTTTTTTTCCTTTGAAAAAAATTATTTGTTCTTTCTTCGCCTTGCTAGGCATCCCAGACGAGGTTTACCGCCTTTTAAGAAAATTTCTGTTGACGCCCGGCAAATTTCACTGAAGCATAAATTCAGGTGACTGAGAAAAATGAACGAAATGCGCATAAAAATATGAGGGCGCTGTGTTTAACGATTTCGCGCTGAATATTCGTCTAGATATATATAATTCCGTCACACTAGATTTTTTTACGGGAACTTGCTTTCGTGGCACCAAAGCGCATTTGCAGTATCGTGCAGCTGCTTTAATACTGCCATTTGTTCCAGTTTACAATGTTTGTTTTACTTGTGAGTTTATCGGGCGTCGAATTTGTTCCCAGAGAGTAGAATACAGAATTACGTGGTCAGCCTAAATGGATGCACAGCAGCGTCGCGCTCTTGCGCATATCTTATAAATCTCTCAATTACAACAAGAGTTAGTACTCAATTACGATTCGAATGCGGCGCGGTTTCTTGATGGCGATCTCTGTAATTTCGTGCCATATGCAGAGGTGATTAAAAAGTATTTGAAGAGCGTGCGTGGTGTTTATTTTTAAGATTATAAATTACACAAGCTGGCTATTGGATGTCTAACATTAGTGATAAAAATGCGGCAGTGTTTAACAACAAAAAAAAAGCAATTCTGCCATTACTGTTCTCATATTGCGCTCCCTCACTTATCCGAAACGAAGTAGCCGCGTTTGGCTACACTTACCTCAGGAGCCGCTAGATGTCCCTAGCAGCTTTTAACCGTAGTTTTGAAACAGCAGGTGGAGGTGATGGTGGAGAGATGGCGCTGCCATATAGAGACTTCGTTTTCGCATGGGCGCGTAGATGGCGCCTAGAGTCCATGTTTTCAGCATTGTCGCTCCCTTCAGAAGAAATTTCACAGCATGGTCTGGTTAAGGCGTGTGTTCAAAATTTGTTCAAAATTTCTATAGTTCGACGTAGGGTACTGTGCGCTAATTAATAATTAATATGATTCAGCCACCACAACTAGACCATGGAACAAAACGATAGGTAGGCCGAACATTGCCACACGAGTGATATTTTACTCTAGTGTTTTCTACTCGTTCTAACGGCGGCAGGTTTTTGCAATTCCAAATAACTGACCCTCATTTTCCCTAAACTTTACAATTTGAGCCGTAAGATAGATATGCGTTATTGGCTTCACTGCAGAACAAGCGTTCATTTTTTAGCTTTCTTACTAGGCTTTCAAGCTGCGGAAGAAAGCCAGCCACAGTAGAGAAAATGTTTTGAGGTTGGAAAAAAATATATAAACAATAATTTTTAATGCGCATAAATAAAAATGTCCTTGGTTTTACTTGAATTAATATAAGAAATTACAGTGTTGTTTAAACTCTATCATAGCATATTTTCTTAATTCAGAGCTTGGAAAGGGCGGCGCAAAGAATTTATTGATACCTTGCAACCTGCGAGGGGGGACGTTGCGGCATAGGCTACAAGAGAGTGTTTTCAGTAAAATACTGTTTTCAGTGCCAAAAGCGATAGAGACATACGCCTGAGAGCATTTTTGCTTCCAGGAGGCGCTTGGGAATTGATGTTCCTTCATAAAAACGGTTGCTGATTTACAACTTTATTGCATTAGTGAGAACGTTGTGAGGGAGGAGCACAACTTCAAGTAAATAGAGACCGGACCAAGTAAATTTTCGCTTTTTGTGAAAATTTAAACTAGAAAACAATTAATATTTCATTTTTTAAAGCTTCCGCATTTGAGGGTAAAAATACTCGTATTCAGCAATATTCTGTTCTATTCGCACGCATTAACCCCTTACAGTCAAAATTTCGTAGCGCATTCGCTTGGTTTAAAAATCATGTAGGGAAGCCTCTGAACACAGGAAACACTTGTGGCTGGTCTTTGTCCGCAAATATTTTCCGAAATTGCCTTTTTGCTTAAATGCGAATGCCTCTCGTTGCTTCCTCTGTATTATACATCAGTCAGCACCGTATTTCGGTGCTTCATAGCGCCCTTTACTTATGTAAAATTTCGGTCATTTAACTGAATAAGAACTGCGCTTTAAATTACGGAAATCTCTGAATGTGTATGAATACAAAGCATGGATACGCATTAAACATTTACCAGGTGCTAACACGGCTTGAAATGGTTCATACACGTCAAATCTGCTTTGCACTGAGGGAACCTTTGGCACACTTAAGGCAAAACACAAGAACGTAAGTGATCCTAAATTGGCGTTTTCTTAATTAAAACACAAGTTGTTTTTTTGTTATCAAAACAAGATTAAAAGGCGGTGCTGGTAATAAAAAATTCTCGGGGGAGTCCGCTTAAGTTCTCTGAAGGCGAAAGCTTAGTGGTTATCACTGACTTCTTTCCTGCTAAATCGCGCAAACATCTCTTTCTTCGTTTCCGTTTCTTCGTATTTCGGCGCAAATTACTCCGTCTGCAGGCCGATCGGCCGGAATTCTCGAGGCAGCCTCTCCAAAGTTAAGGCTCTCCTCCGCCTGCACCCGTTCTACTCCTGCGTCGTCACGTTCCCCTGTCACGTGGTACGCACCAGGCCAGTTTTTGTTCCCTTTAAAAGAGGGCGCCGAGATCGCGCAGTGGTAACGCACTTCGCAAGGGACATTCTGCGCGCCCGCATAGGTATATGGTACAACGCCCACCCGCGCAAGTGTGTTTGACAAACCCATAGCCGCCTAGACGCAGCTGACGTGCGCTTCTAATCGCACAACTAATTAAGCATGTAAGTAGGCTGAACATTCCCAAACGATACCAAACCACTCTTATTGTTTATTTTTAAATAATGCGTTTAATTTTCCCGAGAGAACATTTCGAAACAAAAAAAATCGCTGTTTTTTTTTTTTTTTTGAGAAAAACGGCAGCGTATTCGCTTACTTCGCTGCAAATGTCCTCTAAAGATTTCGTATGCCACTTCTGCCACGTCAATGCTTCTCTTCGATCTCCCGCCCACCTCTAACGCTGTTCTCCTCCCGTCTCAACCCCCCCCCCCCCCCCCCCTTCCGAAAAGCACGGTGGAGGTTTTCTCAAGTCGATTAAATTTTCCCGCGTTACACTGATCGCGCGCCATATATTGAAACCTCTCGTCGCGGTTGGACTTGGGATGCCGCCTCGAGGTCTAAGCTTGGAAGCGAGCTCTGTTTGGATTTTTCAGTCAAAAAATATTCTTCAACGAGTATTTTCTATTTCCTATTGCAAATATGAACCGCGCGTCTTTTGTTATTAGAACAACACTGCCGGAGCTGTTGTTATACCACGACTGTCACTGTGCAGCAAATTCAAGATAGCCAATCTTACGACATCCACGGCTACAGAACTTACGGCCATCCGTAGCGCTCTTCACACCATCGAGCAAAGTTCGTGCCGCAGATGGGCTATCTTCTGTGATTCGAAGCCTGCACTTCAGTCACTCCAGTCAGCGCTGTGCCGGGGACCTCACGAACAGCTCCTGACAGAAATAAGAATGGTATACGACCGTGCTGCCCAGGCGGGTCATGATGTCACCCTACAGTGGCTTCCTAGCCACTGCGGCATTGTCGGCAACGAAAGTTCGGACGCTGCCGCCCGGCTGGCGCATCAAACAGCGACAACTGTACTCATCCCATTGTCTAGGACGGACGCAGCTAGGGTCCTCCGCATTCTTGCCCGGGAAGCAGCTATCTCCCAATGGTCTCCAGAAGATTCCACATGCGCACGCATTGGTGCCTTTGACCCGCACCTGCAACGTCCCCTTCCACTAGGCCTCCCACGGTCTGACGCAACTCTTCTTTGCCGTCTCTGGCTGGAGGTGGCATTCACAAATGCTTACTCGTACTTAATAGGAATGGCAGCAAGGGCGGAGTGCGAAACGTGCGGCACATCGGAGACGATACGCCACGTTTTATGCGAGTGCCCACGCTACTCGGCTGAAAGAAAAAAGCTGTCGTCAGCGCTGAGGAACCTGGACTCTCGGCGGCCATTTTCGGAGGGAAAGATTCTGTGCCACTGGTCTTCTCAGTCATCCGCTCAGAAGGCGACTAAGGAACTGTTACGTTTTCTACGGGCGACGAACTTGAACACTAGGCTATAGACTGAGAGCCTCCAGTGTCAATCACTGTCAGTGCCTCAGTGCTGGGCATACGTGTCTGGTCCAACTTTTCCTCCACCCACTCAGTGGCTACACGGAGATTCTCGCGCATTACCGGCAAACTCGCCGTCGTCTCCCACCACCACACTGGCGCCTCTCCAGAGAGGACGCTACAACTTGGCGGCGGCTCCAAACGAATACGTATCCACATCCCACCCGCCTCTACCTCACCTTCCCCACCCAACAACCTTCCCTCTGCGCTTACTGTCCCCAGCCTGGCACCCTCTACCACATCATATGGGAGTGCCAACGAACTCCAGACTTGCCCCCCTTTCCAACCCAACCTTCGAGCAGTGGAGGGCTTCCCTGGCCAGCCCGGACCCGGATATCCAGCTTAAGTTGGTGACCCGAGCACGGACGGCCAGCCGAAGTCAAGGCATCCCGGACTAGGGACGCCTTCCACGGGGCGACGCCCACACATCAGCCTCTGCTGGAGAAATAAATTTTTTTTCTCTCTCTCTCTCTCTTCCTCTTTTTTTTGCTCTCTCTTTTTTGCCCATTTCCCCTTTCCCACGTGCAGGATAGCAAACTAGGCTCTAGCCAGGTTAACTTTCCTGCCTTTCTTCTACATTCTTCCTTCCTTCCTTCCTTCCTTCCTGCCTAGTACGAATTACGTATTGATGTTTTGCCCCGAATATGCCTAAGGTTTTTTTTTTTTTTTTTGGTCACCAATGTTGAATAGTAGGAGGTGTGGTACCAAATGTAGGGGTTCGGAAAGGTTTTGCCTACGTAAACCTCTCGGTCCAGAGTTATTTTATTTTTCGTCGACCTGGCGAAAGACGCCGCCAAAGACCAGAGGATCCTGGTTGTCGTCTGACGAAGCGCCTGCCCGCCACCTCCCTCTCGGGTGGTTGCGCTCAGCAAAGATGACCAATAAAGGTTTCTCTCACCCGCTGCGGTGGCTCAGTGGCTAAGGCGTTGCGCTGCTGAGCACGAGGTCGCGGGTTCGATTCCCGGCCGCGGCGGCCGCTTTTCTGATGGAGGCGAAGAGCAAAAACCCCCGTGTGTTCGAGATTTCGCCGCACGTTGAAGATCCCGAGGTGGTCAAAATTAATCCGGAGCTCTTCACTACGGCGCGCCTCATCGAGTTAAACCCAACAATCAAATCAAATCAATCAATCAATCAAAGTTTTCTCTCTCTCTCTATCTTGGTCGGGGGGCCGAAACCTGGGGCAGACAGGCAGGAAGACCTACAGACCAAAATTTTCAGTTTTAAGTAGCTCAAGAACGACAATCGTCTTAAAAACATTAGGACTACTGGGGCTCGAACCCAGGACGTTAGCATCAATATTCCCGATCTTATTTTATTTCTATTACCCGTTTCTCACTTAGCACTCAACATCACAGAGCCAAACACTACGTACAGATGAAACTTGTTTCTATGCCACCAACCCTCTAGTGGGACGGCTTTTTCGTTGAAAATGTTTAAGTGTGGTTTGAAGTTCAGCCCTTGGGAGGCACTCAGGGACGGGTACCTTTGCTTTCTGCATTCCGACAAATTTGGATACGCTCTTTCGGAAGCAATGTCGCGTCGGCTTCGCGTCTACACCGTAGTGGAGACAGGCCATGTGCACACTCCGCATATTGCACTGGTGAATCAACATTGCCACAACAAAGGGTACCTCTTCCTCATTTTCTACAGACAAACCGTATGTCAAATGGATGCAGTAGTAGGTCCTTATGGATCCTTCTCCGTGGCGGAACGGCGTACGACCACATTAGCAGTTGCTCAAAATTGTACCATCCCTTCCCAAAGAAAGGTAAGATAAGCGCGAAAGATAAAAGCGCGTCCAATCGAACGAACCCTATCGACGATTCTTTGCGCATAAGTAAACGCAGCTACAAAAGATATAAACGAATACCTACCTATACGTAGTTTATGATGTAGAGGTATACCTTTGAACTACTGCTTTACGATCGATGCGTGTAATAGTGGGCCTCCTCGACTATCAGTCCCGGATCGTCCGCGGACTGCCCGAGACGCGATCCGGCACTCGATTTTCCCGTGTATTCCTATGGGACCTCCCGGCCGAAAGCAGTCCTCGGACTGCCCGCGGACCGTCCAGGACTGGTAAATCGAGGAGGCCCACTATCTTATCTAGAACCATTCCTTCTTCGCGATTTTCAAGTAACCGTTCTGACACAAGCCCGGTTTCACGCATGCCCCGTGTGGCCAGAGATCTTATCGGAGCTTTTCGGGCGATTAACCGGTCAATGTAAAGATGCAGTAGTTTTTTTTTTTTTTACAGTACGCCATCTGTCTCACTAAAACAGCTTTCGCTTTAAACGAATGGAAGGAGTACACCAATCGAACCGGTAGATGCCGCCACTGGGGGCGTGTCTAGGCGGCCAGGTTTGTCAAACGTACCACCGTCAGATCTAACACAATGGCTGCGTTCCAATTCGCGGACAGCTTCGTAGACAGCTTACGAAGCAGTCTAACTAGACGTCTAAAGGAATAAGAATTGGAATGGCGCAGCCGTCCCGAACGCACCACCAACGCAGACGATAACCTCGTAGAAGACATGTTAAGAAAAACGCAAGCCGCAAGTTTCGTAAATAACATTACCGTTATTATTGCAAACACTACGTGATTCAAAAATTAAACACAATCATCTTAAACCCTAGTGAATTATACTAGATATTTTAATAAAAGAAGAAGTGCTTTTGCTGCAACATTAATAAGCAAAAATGTGGCGCTGGCGTCACTTTTTAGTTTAGACAGGAAGGTAGCCTGCATCGTTGCTGACTTCGATGTCGTCTCCTTGAAGCGGTCCTCGTTGACTGCTTCGTTCGGATTGGAACAGGGCTTAACATGGCGGAATGACCGTGAAGACGGCAACGAAGCAGTCTAAAGGGGAAATTGGAACGCACCCATTGTTACATATCCATAGAGACGCACATACTAGCGCTTTTCCTAAGGATGCGTTCCAGTTCACGGACAGCTAGGTAGATAGCTCACGAAGCAGTTTAATTAGACGTCTGGAGGCAGCAGAATTAGGGCGGCGGAGCGTCGACAACCACAGACAAAAATATCGCAGAACGCATGTTTCATTTCATTTATTTACTTGAAGGCCTTGATGGGGTTACAAAAAGGAGCGAGGTTTGACAACAACAAAATGACAAGCGAAAGAGTTAAAGCGGTTCTTGATGGGTGATGGCCTCGAAGTTTCTCATGTCCGTGATGGAGACGATGGCGAAGGGAAGGTGGTTCCAGTCTCTGCCTGTTCGGGAAATGAAAGAGTGAGGGTAAAGATTAGTTCGACTATATACTGTACGCCAGCTCTTACGCCATGGTCTACACAGAACGAAATATGGGAGGCGTTGTGGAAAGCTGTTGTTTTAAAATCGGGTTGCGGTGAAAGATTTTGTGAAAGAGTGAAAGCCGTGAACATTTGCGCCGCAATGACAGGCGGGGTAAGTTAAATGTCTCCTTCGCGGCAGTTGCACTACAATGACGGGATCAGTTATATAATACAAAACGAGCTGCGCGGTTTCAAATCGATTCGGGGTCGAGGATGGTAGTGGTTTTTAGAGGATGCCGCATGCGTATTTTAATTTTGGATGTATCAGGGTTTTGCAAGGAGCACGACCGCCCTTATTGATAGCGATCTGCCCATATATCAGCCGGCGACCATGGAAGGTTGGGCTCCGTAAAATTTCTGTGTGGGGTCGGCGCGTTCCGTAAGATTTGATTGATTGTGGGGTTTAACGCGCCGACGCAACGCAGGCGATGAGGCGCGCCGTAGTGGAGGGCTCCGGATTAATTTTGACCACCTGGGGATCTTTAACGTGCGCCGAAATCTCGTACACACGGGCGTTTTTGCTTTTCGCCTCCATCAGAAAAGCGGCCGCCGCGGCCGGGAATCGAACCCGCGACCTCGTGCTCAGCAGCGCAACACCTTAGCCACTGAGCCACCGCGGCGGGTCGTTCCGTAAGGTGATGCTAAATTTAATCCCCTACCTCACCATCCTCACTTCGCTTGCAGTGCGACCTGCGACTGCTGGCATCAAACGTGGCGGTCGTACCAGTCAATGCCGATTTTATCGATCAGTGACTATAATGCCGGCCAGCACCTACAATTTACGCTTAACTCTAGTCCCGCTTCTTTGCTATGCAAACTTCGAAGTGCACAAGTAAATCACACTGCTCCATATCAGCTGGCTCGACTATCATTGTCTGTTTTCGAGCATTTCCGTTTGTTAGTTTACGTCGAGACGATTCCTTTTTTGTGAAGTTTGTCTATGCACGTGCCAATGATCACAGAGAAGGCAATAATTTCTACACAGCAGATTTGCCAGGGTTATTCTGTGCGTGAAAGCACCGTCATTCTTGCTCAAAAACAATGTTTTTCCAGTAAAGGAGCCCTAATTGACGTCAACCTCTTCAACGTCCACGGTGCTTTCACCATAGCTCTCCCGGGGTGGCTTACATGCCAAAAGGCAAATTTTGCTGATAACCGCCTGTGGTGAGAGCTGCTGCTATCTTCAGGGTATCTTTTTGAGCCACGGCTGCCGTACCGAAGCGGTGGGAACCTTGATGAAAAGAAATTGCCTTTATCGTGCGGCTGCCCGTCTTGCTCAGCTGTGCGCAACAAAAATCAACGCGTACGATATGTTCACTGAGATTACGATGCAGAATAGAGTGGCGCAGGGTTTTTCGGCATATTCTCTTCCGAAGGGGTTTCTTTTAGATAGGTTTGTCCCCGAGCCTTCTGCCGATGTCGACTGTAGCCTACAACCTCAACATCAGACTCCCTGGACCTAGTTTTAAAAGCGATAGCTTGGCCTGCGTTACTTACACGCCAAAATTTTGGTCTGTCTGTAAGTTTGTCTGTCTGTACGTCGATTAAGCCTTCCGGCAAAAAGGTAAAGGAAATATTGAATGCGACGTTTATATGGGCAAAACATTTATAGATTACTAATTATAGTTGCAATGTTCATATTGTCGATACTGTAGGGCAAAAATAAAGCATAAAGCATATTTGAAGCGAGACATGAATAAGTAAGTAACATTTGTACTTTTATTCAAAAATGAAAGGCTTCTGGATTTTAGCGATAGCAAAATAAAACATGCCATGAAAAAACAAAATCCTGGGCCATCAGCGCTAACGTGAAACCTGGGGAGGGGCGAAACATGCAGTGTATAAGTGTATTCTTAGGCCTTGGCGTTTTTGCCGACGAGATGAAACCATTGGAGGGTGGAGGTATACAGCTTTGCTGTAAAAGTCTCGTGTCTGAAGTACGAAGCGTTCTAGCACGAGGCGTAAACGAGTGTCCCGGTGTTTTTTTAGCACGCGTTACGTTCTAGCGCGAGGTTTTAGTACCGTTACCACATGAGATGGCGGTTACGACGACGACATGAGACGCCGACAGCCTGAGACCCTAATCGGCTTCGCCCCTAAAAAATGGTTTGACATCAAAATAGAAAAAGCGCTCACGCCCCCCCCCCCCCCCCCCCCCCTTCTGGTAGTGTTCCAAGTTCAAGAGTAATACAAGGTTCCACTAGATGGCGCGAGCAGCGGAACGCAGCAAAAATAAATCGGCTCGAGCCATCCTCCACCGTGTTTATCCTGGGAGGAGCGATACGGGAGGAGAAGGGCGTAAGGGTGGGTGGGAAAGAGAAAATCGGCATTTACGTGGCGGGGCCGGTAGAAGACTATCGTCTTTCGACGACATTTGCAGAAGAGTGAAAAGACACGTGAGAAATTTTTTTTACAGAATCACTATCCATGCAGCTGAAGTGCTGATGCTCGTGCTATGAAACTTGTCGTAAGCCAATGGGAATTGACCGCACACCAAGTGTTTCTGTCTTTTTTTTTTCTGATGCACTATTTGAAACAGTGCGTGCCAAGTGCTTATTCGTGTTTATTTTTTCTGATCTATTACAGGGAACAAAAAGCACTGAATATTTTTTGTATTTTATTCGTTGTGATGTACGCCCGCAATGAGACGCGTGTAACGCAGCGGAACGCGTTAGTAGAGGGTTAGCAGCTGTGGAAGCTATTCTTGAACGCTATCATGGTGGGTACACGTTGAATGAACGCCATTCGGGCGCATGCTTTCATCAGCCATCCAAGTAACGAATTCGAATTTAAAAAAAATTGGCCGCGTATCTGCTCCTTTCTTTGCAAATGTCGTCAAAAGACGATAGTCTTTGTTGACATTTGCCAAGGAAATGCCCCTCTTCGCTTTCCCGCTCACCTCTCATGCTGTTCCTGCACCGTCGCGCTCATCTCAAGGTAAACACACTGAAGGTTTGCTCAAGGGATTTGAATTTACCGCGTTCCACTGCTACATGCCAGGTTCCTCGATGCCAGCGCGGCAGTACGGCGGAGACGCGCGTGAATGGAGGCGGCCCACTGCAAGGTTTATAGAACCGCGTGGCCGTGCTCCACGTGCGTTCAAAGCAGAACGTGGAACCCAGCTAGTGGAACCTTTCGTTGCTGTTGCCGCGTGATTTTTCGTATGCCGCCAGGAGGCGGCGCTTTTCTGCAGTCGATGTAGAATATCATTTGCTATCGAAAAAACCAAGCATCCATGAATTTTTTATTAAAGGAACACTGTAAATATCCCTTGTGTACTAATTTCCTGTCTTATATTCGGGTAATGTCTTGTTCTTGTTCAACAAAGTTGACAAGTATGAACATATAAACCGGGCTTAGACGTTTACATTTGGGTGTGAGTATATCAGACTATTGCGTAGTAAGCGTTTTACTTTGGCCGCGTGGCTGAATCAAATTACAGACAGACAGACGGACGGAGAGACAGACAGACCAAAATTTCTGGGTTTAAGTAGCCCAAGAAAGACTAGCGTCTTTAAACAAACCCTTACGTAACACACTGTCGCACCCACAGACGGTGTGCACTAGCCCTAGGGTTAACCGGCAAAGACTGGGCACAACGGACCAAGAAAAAAAAAAAAAAAGAGATAACAACGAGGGCAGGCAAGAAAAATACGTATCCAGTGGAGGAACGGGGATCAAATGCAGCGCAAGCCGGTATAGTAGCGTCGAAAGGAACTAAAAACTTTGGTTGATTCCTCTGTCATGGGAATCAATAAAACACGAAAGTGAAATGTGCAGCGAAATCTGCAGCTGAGCATGATTTGCGGGTCGGTGGCTGTCGTGCGCGTTTGCTTGGCGAGCGACGTCCTGCTGGGGGGTTGCTTCGGCAAAGGTGTACTGGCGTCATTTCCGTGAAGGATATGACGTCAGTGAAATCTTGCTGTATCCCGGCATAAAACACTTTCGTGTTAAATTATAAAATCCGAGAACGAACAACACTAAGTATAACGGTCTTTTTAGTACTAAAAGTTGCCTCCCCGCAAGAAGACCCTGTTTGCAGGGGTGCGCCCTTTACAGGCCGCTTGCTTCGTTGTACTGGCGTCACTTCCGTGACGGATATGGCGTCAGCGAAATCTTCGTGTATCCGGCAATAAAACACATTGTTAAAAAAGCTTAAAAAGCAATAACAAATTCTGCACATGGAATTACCGAGCATGAGCAAAAGCTTTGAGTAATATTGAAGGTGTTAGTTCTGGTCAACGTCACGTGGTAATGAGCAGGTCGAAGAAGAGTAGCTTTAATTTGAGCAGATGCGCTCACGCGTGTGTGAAGGAGCGTGCCGGCGCTTGGGGGCGTAAAGAAGTGACAATCATGACAAGCACTGCATAGAACTACGAACTGGCGAGTTCATTACCAGTATCAAGAATGCTAACAGAGCCGCTTTACATCGGCCCCTTGCCGTGCAGCAGGCGAACAGCTGAAGGTACTCTTCGAAAATCCGAGAGCAGTAGATAGCTTCCTCTAGGTCGTACGCTTTACGGCATCTGTTGCGGAATATACGCGATGCTGCAGGACTGAAAAGGGGCGAAAGAACTGGCCTGTCACAACCGTGCATTTGATTCTGGCTAATGGCAGCAAGTGAGGAGGGCGAAACGTGCGGCACGCCGGAGACTATACGCCACGTTTTATGCGAGTGCCCACGCTACTCGCCCGAAAGAAAGAAGCTGTCGTCAGCAGTGAGGAACC